>NC_090266.1:1163985449-1164623574 GCF_040414725.1 Anabrus simplex
TTCGGGGACGATGGGATAGGAAAGGCCTAGGAGTTGGAAGGAAGCGGCTGTGGGCTTAATTAAGGTACAGCTCCAGCATTTGTCCCTTGTGAAAATGGGAAACGACGGAAAAACATCTTCAGGGCTGACAACAGTAGGATTCGAACCCACTACCGCCCGGATGGAGACTCAGAACTGCACGCCCCAAATTTTATTGTATAAGAGTGCAAAATGTAGAAGCGAATGACATGAAAGTGAAGAATCACTGCTGCAGAACAAGAACAAACAAAGACAATTCATGTTCATCATGTCAGCGAGTACCGCTGGAGGAATGGAAGACACTTTCCGTAACACTGGCATTTAGTGGCTATCGGTTCATTGTCCTGCTAACTCACACAGTTTTCCAGCGACAATGTAATTCGAGAGGGTTAGGATTGGGGAGAAAATGACCGTTTCCTTCATTGAGCTATACCATCAGTGTTTTTCTGGAGTGAAGTAGTGAAGTTGGAAAACCCACCATATCCCGATTGCAAGCGAATGTCTACGGAGCTAACCAGCTCTATGACATTATCTAGTTCTATGCCCAGTTACGTTTAACCTACCGGGCGAGTTGGCCGTGCGGTTAGGGGCGCGCAGCTGTAAGCTTGCATCCGAGAGATAGTGGGTTCGAACCCCAATGTCGACAGCCCTGAAGATGGTTTTCCGTGGTACCCATTTTCAAGCCAGGCAAATGCTGGGGCTGTACCTTAATTAAGGCCAAGGCCGATTCCTTCCCACTCCTAGCCCTTTCCTATCCCACCGTCGCCATAAGGCCTATCTGTGTCGGTGCGAGGTAAAACAAACAGCAAAAAAATACGTTCTACTTGGCCCGCTAAAATCCACGTCTGGTTAGTTATAGTGCGCACTAGTGTTTTCACTGGGCTTACTTCCGGCTTGCCTCACTTATTAGATCGTAACTTACAGTACATGCTTGTTCCCTCTATTACAGAGCACCCAACAGATATTCCTTTTTCTATGCATTCGCCTGTTCTCTTTGAAATTCACAAGCTCGTCCGAGTACGCAAGGATTGCAAAACTGGTAATGCTTTCGGGAAACGTTCGTGAGGACTATGTTTCAGTGCATGACGTAGAGTCACTTTCGGAGCCTTTCAGTTTGGACTCTCAAATTATTAAATCTTGCTTCGTCAATAAAACATGAAAATAGGGTTAGCATAATTGGTCACAAATTTTCATTATGTTTGTTAATATCTCTCATTATACTTTCTTTTCTACTTTTATAAAAATCTGCTTACCCTCCAGGGTCGGATTTCCCTCGGACTCAGCGAAGAATCCCACCTCTGCCGCCACAAGGGCAGTGTATTGTAGCATGATACGTTGGGTCAGGGATACAACTGGGGAGGAGAACCAATACCATTTGCCTGGAGGAGAAGTGGGAAACCACGGAAAACCACTTCGAGGATAGCTGAGGTGGGAATCGACCCCCCTCCACTCAGTTGACCTCCCGAGTCTGAGTGGACCCCGTTCCAGCCCTCGTAGCACATTTCAAATTTCGTGGCAGAGCCTGGAATCGAACCCGGTCCTCCGGGTGTGGCAGCTAATAACTCTAACCACTACACCATAGAGGCGGACATCTTTCATTATACTACAATACAGTTTAGTAAGCTTTCTTTATTTTTATGACTGAAAAACCAAGAAATAATCAATAGATGATTTTCATGTTCTTGTACTATGAGAGGCGCACTATATTGTTTTACACGTTATTTCTTGTACGTCCGGGTATGGTTCAAATTTCACTTTTGAGGATGGTGACGTGTAACTAGTGTCTTGTTCACCCGTTTGGTAGCAGCACACGCACAGGGGCCAACGAATGCACTCGTCATAGCCATTTCATAAAAACACTGTCAGCGTAGGAGCACACAACATGGAAAGCAACCGTCAAGGACAGTGTTATACGACTTGGTTCCTTTGGAAAGAGGAGTGACCACTGCAGAAATTCATCGGCGCTTTGTGGCAATTTGTGGAGAACATGCGCCGTCACGGAAAACAGTTTATAACTGGGTGGAAGGTTGGAAAACAGGGCGCACATCGGTGGACAAGGGAACCAGTTCTGGAAGGAATGTGATGCTGTCAACACCAGCCAACATTGCTCGGGTCGAACTGGCCATCCAAGGGATCAAATGCATCACATTTTTGGAAATGGAGGCAGGCACGGGAATTAGCCGAAACACCCTGCAGCGGATCGTGCATTGCCACTTACTGTTGGGGAAGGTGTCATGCACGTGGGTGCCTAGACTCTTGCCTGCAGACGAAAGGCAGAGGCGCGTGGACGTGTGCAGAGAACTTTTGCAAAGCCATGATCAAGGTCCAGCCGAACTGCCGATCCAGAACTGGTTCCCTTGTCCCCCGATATGCCCCCCGTTTTCCAAACTTCTACCCAGTTATAAACTGTTTTCCGTGACGGCGCATGTTCTCCACAAATTGCCACAAAGCGCCGATGAATTTCTGCAGTGGTCACTCCTCTTTCCAAAGGAACCAAGTCGTCCCTGGCGGTTGCTTCCCATGTTGTCTGCTCCTACTCCGACTGTGTTGTTATGAAATGGCTATGACAACAAACAAACAAACTCGTGTCCTCATCCCGAGGTGGTGCAGCTCTTTTCAGGCACACCTCCATTGGAGGTGAGCTGCATGTACAATTTCAACCACATACCAGCCCTCCTGCCATTCTTAAATTTCTGGCAGTACCGGGAATCGAACCCGGGCCCCCGAGGACGGCAGCTAATAACACTAACCGTTACGCTACAGAGGCGGACATGGCTATGACGAGTGCAATCGTTGGCCCCTGTGCGTGTGCTGCTACCAAACGGTGGAACAAGGTACTACTTAAGTAGTATAATTGGACAGTTCGGCGGCCACCTCCACCTCAGGCTCCCAGTGGCCACCTCCACCTCCTCCTCCGCCGCCGCCTCCGCCGCCGCCGCCTCCTCCGCCGCCGCCGCCCGCGGGAAATTTGAATTTTGGCGCGAGATTTGAATTTGTAAACAAAGCCACGTGCTTTTTGACAGCTGTCATCGACAACAACGCAACGCTAACCTCACTGCTGCCATCTTGACGGGCCTAAACCTCACTAGTGCCAACTTAACCTAACTAGAATGAGGTAAACAAAGCCACGTGTTTTTTGACAGCCACGTGCTTTTTGACAGACAATAACGCATCGCTAACCTCAGTACTGCCATCTTGACGGGCCTAAACCTCAGTAGTGCCAACTTAACCTCACTAGCGCGAGGTAAACAAAGCCACGTGCTTTTTGACAGCCACGTGCTTTTTGACAGATTTGTAAACAAAGCCACGTGCTTTTTGACAGCTGTCATCGACAACAACGCATCGCAAACCTCAGTACTACCATCTTGACAGGCCTAAACCTCAGTAGTGCCAACTTAACCTAACTAGCATGAGGTAAACAAAGCCACGTGTTTTTTGACAGCCACGTGCTTTTTGACAGATTTGTAAACAAAGCCACGTGCTTTTTGACAGACAACAACGCATCGCTAACCTCAGTACTGCCATCTTGACGGGAATAAACCTCGGTGGTACCAACTTAACCTAACTAGCTCGAGATAAACAAAGCCACGTGCTTTTTGACAGCCACGTGCTTTTTGACAGCTGTCATCCGCCATCTTTAAACTACAGAGCACCGTGCTGCCCTCTTTCGTCACCTGTCATCGGCAGTGCTGCCATCTTGACGGGCCTAAACCTTAGTGCTACCAACTTAACCTCACTAGCTCGAGATAAACAAATCCACGTGCTTTTTGATAGCTGTCATCCGCCATCTTTAATCTATAGAGCACAGTGCTGCCCTCTTTAGCTACTTACCTTTGAAATGTGGTGGCGGATAATTTGAAAAATGCTTTTCGACAAGCAGCCATCTTTAATCCAGAGAGAACAGTGCTGCCCTCTATGTGGTGGCGGCAAATTGAAAAATTCCACGTGCTCTTGTTTGAAAACAAACTCACATGCTTTTTTGACAGCTGTCATCTGCCATCTTTGAGCACAGTGCTGCCCTCTTTAGTTTGAAATGTGGTGGTGGTAAATTCCACGTGCTCTTGTTTGGAAACAAAGCCATGTGCAACTGTCATCCGCCATCTTTAATCAACAGAGCACTGTGCTACTATCATGCGGGCAATTTCATCACCTGTCATCCGCCATCTTTAATCCACAGAACGCCGTGCTGCCCTCTTTATGGCTACTACCTTAAGCACGTAGTAGCGGGTAATTTGAAAAGTTCTGTTAGCTATCATCCGCCATCTTTAATCAAGAGAGCACCGTGCTGCCATCTTTAGCTAGATACCTTTGAAATGTGGTGGCGGCAAATTGAAAATTTCTACGTGCTCTTGTTTGGAAACAAACTCACGTGCTTTTTTTCTGACAGCTGTCATCCGCCATTTTGCATCACAAACCTCAGTGCTGCGCTCTTTAGCTAGATACCTTTGAAATGTGGTGGCGGCAATTTGCTCTTGTTTAGTAAACAAAGCCACGTGCTTTTTTTGACAGCTGTCATCCACCATCTTTAATCAATAGAGCACTGTGCTGCTATCATGCGGGCAATTTCATCACCTGTCATCCGCTATCTTTAATCTACAGATCACCGTGCTGCTCTCTGTAGTAGCGGGCAATTTGAAAAGTTCTGTTAGCTGTCATCCGCCATCTTTAATCAAGAGAGCACCGTGCTGCCATCTATGTGGTGGCGGCAAATTCCACGTGCTCTTGTTTAGTAAACAAACTCACGTGCTTTTTTGTCAGCTGTCATCCGTCATCTTACATCGCAAACCTCAGTGCTACACTCTTTAGTTGAAATATGGTGGCGGATAATTTTAAAAGGAAAATTCTACATCGGCCATCTCTCGGCGCTAATTGCACAAGATGGTGGCTATACATGACTCCTTAAAGGTGCTTATGCAAGATGGCCGCTATACATAGACTCCCTTGGGATGCTTGCGCAAGATGGCGGTTATACATGGCTCCTTATGAGACGCCCTAGGGATGCTTGCGCAAGATGGCGGACGCAAGATGGCGGCTATACACGACTCCTTATGAGACGCTTTAAGGGTGCTTGCGCAAGATGGTTGCTACTCTTAGCTTAGAGGCTAACGTGTCGTGATAGTTCGATTCATTAAATTTAGGGCTTAAATGCAAAATGTTAAATATATCGAAAACGGTGCACCGTAGAGCAAAACGGACAAAATTTTTCTGCCTAATACCTAGGTTCGCAGTATCAGGAACAAGAAAATCATAGTCTAATGATGGGATCAACGGTTCGGTTCCTACTTAGGCCCTTTGGCATTTGCTCTGTTTTAGCTTGTATTGAAGCGAGTCTTCGTAACATGATCAGGTTTAGCTATGGTAGAGAGTATAACGTGCCGTGCAGGTTCGATTCATTAAATTTGGGGCTTAAATGCAAAATGTTAAATATCTCGAAAACGATGCATCGTAGAGCAAAACGGACAAAATTTTTCCGCCTAATACGTAGGTTCGTAGTATCAGGAACAAGAAAAAACATAGTCTAATGATCAGATCAACGGTTCGATTCCTACTTAAGCCCTTTGGCATTCGCAGCTATCTATTTCCACAAGATGGTGGCTGCTCTTATGAGAAACAAGATGCCTTGAGACGTCCTAGGGATGCTTACGCAAGATGGCAGACACAAAATGGTGACTATACATAGCTCCTTATGAGACGGCCTAGGGGTGCTCGCACAAGATGGCGGCTACTCTTATGAAGAAAGCTAGCTTAGAGGCTACTGCGCAAGATAACAGCTGCTGTTATGCATGTGGTGGAGGGCAATTTGAAATTCTATGTGCTTAATCAACAGAGCACCCTGCTGCCCTCTTTAGCTGAAATGTGGTGGTGGATAATTTGAAAAATTCTTTTGACAGCTATCATCTTTAAAAACAATGGCGACTATACATAGGCTGTTAAGGCCTTATCATTCTCCTCCTCCTCCTCCTCCTCCTCCTCCTCCCCCTCCTCCTTCTCTACCTCCTCCTCCGCCTCTTATGTCAAGGCATAGCTTTATATCGAACAAGTTTAAACCTGCATCGCGAAGGCAAGCGTGTGCAGCGAAAACATTATTGTGCATGTTTAGACTTTCGAAACATAAGAAGAGTAGAATCAAACGCTGTACTCGATACGACATGTGATCAGAACATTGATTGATGCGTTCAGAAAAACAAAATAAGTGATCGAGACTAGAATCGAACAATGTACTCAATACATCATGTGTTTAGAATATGTCAGGGGATACGCTTGTTCTAAGAAGATCAGATTGAAACATAACAAGACTAGAATAGAACACTGTAATCGATGTTGTTAACTTCAACATGTGATCAGAACATTGATTGATGTGTTCAGAACACAAAATAAGTGATCATGACTAGAATCGAACACTGTACTCGATACAACATGTGATCAGAACATTGATCGATGTGTTCAGAACACGAAATAAGTGATCAAGACTAGAATCGAACACTGTACTCAATACAACATGTGTTTAGAACATGTTAGGGGGTACCCTTGTTCTAAGAAGATCAGAATGAAACATAACAAGACTAGAATCGAACACTGTAATCGATGTTGTTAACCTCAACATATGATCAGAACATTGTTTGATGTGTTCAGAGCAAAAGTACAATTTTGATGATTTGCTTAGTGTAAAATCAAAAACTATGGAAACACACTGTGCACATATCGCGTAGCTAACTCGCTCAGTAAGCAATATTGCAAAACTACAACTTCAATGATTTGCATAGTGTAAAAATCAAAAACACACTGCACCCATACTGCGCAGCTAACTCGCTCGGTAAACGATATAGCCAAAGTATAACTTCAAATTATTTACCTTCCATCATTCGTCTTGTGTGTAAAAATCAGTCGAACAAGTTATCGCATAAACATGGCTGAAAAAAAATCGTGATAGGGTATGGAACCCAGGGGTTACATCTTATCAGAAGGGCAAAAAGGATGAAAGGACTCTTCCTCCTCCTTACCGCACATTCCTTGTAGGGCTAATTGGCTGAAGGGCTAATGGGCAAAAGGGCTAAAGGGCTTAAGGGCTAATGGGCTAAAGGAGCAACAACCTCGTCGATCGCTATCAGCAAGAACGCTTGTACTTTGTTAAGTGTAGAAAATTAATCTTTATTTGTAAATGGTTTCATGTTCAGAACAAGGAATGGAACCTAGGGGTTACGTCTTACGTAATAAAATCCCCGAGGTGCGATGAGTTACGTTTTTCGAACTAGTGTTTGGAACACTGAACTTTTCAAGATGATAGCAGAGAGTTTAGCAATGTTCTGTTGTTGGATTTTAAATTCCGCGCTACAACATGCATAAGGTGGTAGCCTTGAGGTTTACCGCCGTAAAGATGGCAAGAGTGAGGTTAACAATGTTCTGTTGTTGGATTTTAAATTCCGCGCTACAACATGCATAAGGTGGCAGCCTTGAGGTTTACCGCCGTAAAGATGGCAAGAGTGAGGTTAACAATGTTCTGTTGTTGGATTTTAAATTCCGCGCTATAACATGCATAAGGTGGCAGCCTTGAGGTTTACCGCCGTAAAGATGGCAGCAGTGAGGTTAGTGACGCTCTATTGTCCTTCAAAGTGAGGTTAGGGTTCGTCAAGAAGACAGCTGTCAAAAAAGCACGTGGCTATGTTTACCAAACAAGAGCACGTGGTCGTGACGTCACGGTCACGTAATCAATCCTTAGCTCGACGTCGTTAAGAGCAGTATTAGGGTTAGCTATGCTTAAAAGTCTTGGGAACAGAGCAGCAGTATGAATTGCTATGTTTCAAAGCGTGTACACATGACCTATCGATTTTACATGCATCGATCATCGAACTAAACTTCATCCGCTAGATCGTGCTGCTATCTTAGCATAACCTATACCCATAAAATTAAAGTACAATGAATAGCCATGTTTCAAAGCGTGTACACATCACCTATCGATTTTGCACACATCGACTCTCGTACTAAACTTCTTCCGCTAGATTGTGCTGCTATCTTAGCATAACCTATACGCGTGACCTTAAGGTACAAAGAATAGCCATGTTTCAAAGCGTGTACACATTACCTATCGACTTTGCATGCAACAAATATCGTACTAAACTTCTTCCGCTAGGTTGTGCTGCTATCTTAGCATAACTTATACGCATGAACTTAAAGTACAAAGAATAGCCATGTTTCAAAGCGTGTACACATTACTTATTGATTTTGCATTCATCGAATCTCATACTAAATTTCTTCCGCTAGATTGTGCTGCTATCTTAGCATAACCTATACCCATGAACTTAAAGTACAATGAATAGTCATGTTTCAAAGCGTGTACGCATCAACTATCGATTTTGGATGTATCGACTCTCGTACAAAACTTCTTCAGGTAGATTGTGCTGCTATCTTAGCATAACTAAGACGCATGAACTTAAAGTACAAAGAATAGCCTTGTTTCAAAGCGTGTACACATTACCTAATGATTTTGCAAGCATCGACTCTCGTACTAAACTTCTTCCACTAGATTGTGCTAAAATCGTGTAAGTGTGCTGCTATCTTAGCATAACCTATCGGTTTTACATGCATCGACTATCGCAAGCATAACTAAGACGCATGAACTTAAAGTACAAAGAATAGCCTTGTTTCAAAGCGTCTACACATTACCTATCGATAATGTATGTATCGAATATCGTACTAAACTTCTTCCGCTAGATTGTGCTGCTATCTTAGCATAACCTATACGCATGACTTTAAGGTACAAAGAATAGTCATGTTTCAAAGCGTGTACACATTACCTATCGACTTTGCATGTATCGACTCTCGTACAAAACTTCTTCCGCTAGGTTGTGCTGCTATCTTAGCATAACTCATACACATGAACTTAAAGTACAAAGAATAGCTATGTTTCAAAGTGTGTACACATCACCTATCGATTTTGCATGCATCAAATCTCGTACTAAACTTCTTCCGCTAGATTGTGCTGGTATCTTAGCATAACTTATACCCATGAACTTAAAGTACAAAGAATAGCCATGCTTCAAAGCGTGTACACGTCACCTATCGATTTTGCATGTCTCGTACTAAACTTCTTGCGCTAGATTGTGCTGCTATCTTAGCATAACCTGTACGCATGAACTTAAAGTACAAAGAATAGCCTTGTTTCAAAGCGTTTACACATTACCTAATGATTTTGCACGAAACGACTATCATGCTAAACTTTTTCCACTAGATTGTGCTAAAATCATGTAAGTGTGCTGCTATCTTAGCATAACCTATCGATTTTACATGCATCGACTATCGTACTAGACTTCTTCCGCTAGAGCATGTAGCAATCGCTTTTGTGTATCCCTAACCCATGCGCACGAACTTAAAGCATAAAGATGAGCTATGTTCTAAAGCGTGTACACATCACCTATCGATAATATATGTATCGAATATCGTACTAAACTTCTCCTGCTAGAGCGTACGAGTATCGCTTGTGCGTGCACGAAACAAAAAGAATAAAGAATAGCAATGTATAAAAATCTTGTAAACAAAGCAGCAGCATTACGTATAGTCAAGATTAAATGCATGCACACATCATGTATCCATGATGCACACAGTACTAAACTTATTCCATTAGAATGTACAAAGTTCGCATGTGTTTGTACTGCTATCTTAGCATAGATATGTGCATGAACGTAAAGCATAAAGAATAGTTATGTGTAAAAAAACTTGTGAACATAGCAGAGTGTTAACTACGTAGGTGTAGACATTGAACTTTACATGCTGAGGCAACATACTACGTGACCGTGACGTCACGACCACGTGCTCTTGTTTGGTAAACATAGCCACGTGCTTTTTTGACAGCTGTCTTCTTGACGAACCCTAACCTCACTTTGAAGGACAATAGAGCGTCACTAACCTCACTGCTGCCATCTTTACGGCGGTAAACCTCAAGGCTGCCACCTTATGCATGTTATAGCGCGGAATTTAAAATCCAACAACAGAACATTGTTAACCTCACTCTTGCCATCTTTACGGCGGTAAACCTCAAGGCTGCCACCTTATGCATGTTGTAGCGCGGAATTTAAAATCCAACAACAGAACATTGTTAACCTCACTCTTGCCATCTTTACGGCGGTAAACCTCAAGGCTACCACCTTATGCATGTTGTAGCGCGGAATTTAAAATCCAACAACAGAACATTGCTAAACTCTCTGCTATCATCTTGAAAAGTTCAGTGTTCCAAACACTAGTTCGAAAAACGTAACTCATCGCACCTCGGGGATTTTATTACGTAAGACGTAACCCCTAGGTTCCATTCCTTGTTCTGAACATGAAACCATTTACAAATAAAGATTAATTTTCTACACTTAACAAAGTACAAGCGTTCTTGCTGATAGCGATCGACGAGGTTGTTGCTCCTTTAGCCCATTAGCCCTTAAGCCCTTTAGCCCTTTTGCCCATTAGCCCTTCAGCCAATTAGCCCTACAAGGAATGTGCGGTAAGGAGGAGGAAGAGTCCTTTCATCCTTTTTGCCCTTCTGATAAGATGTAACCCCTGGGTTCCATACCCTATCACGATTTTTTTTCAGCCATGTTTATGCGATAACTTGTTCGACTGATTTTTACACACAAGACGAATGATGGAAGGTAAATAATTTGAAGTTATACTTTGGCTATATCGTTTACCGAGCGAGTTAGCTGCGCAGTATGGGTGCAGTGTGTTTTTGATTTTTACACTATGCAAATCATTGAAGTTGTAGTTTTGCAATATTGCTTACTGAGCGAGTTAGCTACGCGATATGTGCACAGTGTGTTTCCATAGTTTTTGATTTTACACTAAGCAAATCATCAAAATTGTACTTTTGCTCTGAACACATCAAACAATGTTCTGATCATATGTTGAGGTTAACAACATCGATTACAGTGTTCGATTCTAGTCTTGTTATGTTTCATTCTGATCTTCTTAGAACAAGGGTACCCCCTAACATGTTCTAAACACATGTTGTATTGAGTACAGTGTTCGATTCTAGTCTTGATCACTTATTTCGTGTTCTGAACACATCGATCAATGTTCTGATCACATGTTGTATCGAGTACAGTGTTCGATTCTAGTCATGATCACTTATTTTGTGTTCTGAACACATCAATCAATGTTCTGATCACATGTTGAAGTTAACAACATCGATTACAGTGTTCTATTCTAGTCTTGTTATGTTTCAATCTGATCTTCTTAGAACAAGCGTATCCCCTGACATATTCTAAACACATGATGTATTGAGTACATTGTTCGATTCTAGTCTCGATCACTTATTTTGTTTTTCTGAACGCATCAATCAATGTTCTGATCACATGTCGTATCGAGTACAGCGTTTGATTCTACTCTTCTTATGTTTCGAAAGTCTAAACATGCACAATAATGTTATCGCTGCACACGCTTGCCTTCGCGATGCAGGTTTAAACTTGTTCGATATAAAGCTATGCCTTGACATAAGAGGCGGAGGAGGAGGTAGAGAAGGAGGAGGAGGAGGGGGGGAGGAGGAGGAGGAGGAGGAGGAGGAGGAGGAGGAGAATGATAAGGCCTTAACAGCCTATGTATAGTCGCCATTGTTTTTAAAGATGATAGCTGTCAAAAGAATTTTTCAAATTATCCACCACCACATTTCAGCTAAAGAGGGCAGCAGGGTGCTCTGTTGATTAAGCACATAGAATTTCAAATTGCCCTCCACCACATGCATAACAGCAGCTGTTATCTTGCGCAGTAGCCTCTAAGCTAGCTTTCTTCATAAGAGTAGCCGCCATCTTGTGCGAGCACCCCTAGGCCGTCTCATAAGGAGCTATGTATAGTCACCATTTTGTGTCTGCCATCTTGCGTAAGCATCCCTAGGACGTCTCAAGGCATCTTGTTTCTCATAAGAGCAGCCACCATCTTGTGGAAATAGATAGCTGCGAATGCCAAAGGGCTTAAGTAGGAATCGAACCGTTGATCTGATCATTAGACTATGTTTTTTCTTGTTCCTGATACTACGAACCTACGTATTAGGCGGAAAAATTTTGTCCGTTTTGCTCTACGATGCATCGTTTTCGAGATATTTAACATTTTGCATTTAAGCCCCAAATTTAATGAATCGAACCTGCACGGCACGTTATACTCTCTACCATAGCTAAACCTGATCATGTTACGAAGACTCGCTTCAATACAAGCTAAAACAGAGCAAATGCCAAAGGGCCTAAGTAGGAACCGAACCGTTGATCCCATCATTAGACTATGATTTTCTTGTTCCTGATACTGCGAACCTAGGTATTAGGCAGAAAAATTTTGTCCGTTTTGCTCTACGGTGCACCGTTTTCGATATATTTAACATTTTGCATTTAAGCCCTAAATTTAATGAATCGAACTATCACGACACGTTAGCCTCTAAGCTAAGAGTAGCAACCATCTTGCGCAAGCACCCTTAAAGCGTCTCATAAGGAGTCGTGTATAGCCGCCATCTTGCGTCCGCCATCTTGCGCAAGCATCCCTAGGGCGTCTCATAAGGAGCCATGTATAACCGCCATCTTGCGCAAGCATCCCAAGGGAGTCTATGTATAGCGGCCATCTTGCATAAGCACCTTTAAGGAGTCATGTATAGCCACCATCTTGTGCAATTAGCGCCGAGAGATGGCCGATGTAGAATTTTTCTTTTTAAATTATCCGCCACCATATTTCAACTAAAGAGTGTAGCACTGAGGTTTGCGATGTAAGATGGCGGATGACAGCTGACAAAAAAGCACGTGAGTTTGTTTACTAAACAAGAGCACGTGGAATTTGCCGCCACCACATAGATGGCAGCACGGTGCTCTCTTGATTAAAGATGGCGGATGACAGCTAACAGAACTTTTCAAATTGCCCGCTACTACAGAGAGCAGCACGGTGCTCTGTAGATTAAAGATAGCGGATGACAGGTGATGAAATTGCCCGCATGATAGCAGCACAGTGCTCTATTGATTAAAGATGGTGGATGACAGCTGTCAAAAAAAGCACGTGGCTTTGTTTACTAAACAAGAGCAAATTGCCGCCACCACATTTCAAAGGTATCTAGCTAAAGAGCGCAGCACTGAGGTTTGTGATGCAAGATGGCGGATGACAGCTGTCAGAAAAAAAGCACGTGAGTTTGTTTCCAAACAAGAGCACGTAGAATTTTTCAATTTGCCGCCACCACATTTCAAAGGTATCTAGCTAAAGATGGCAGCACGGTGCTCTCTTGATTAAAGATGGCGGATGATAGCTAACAGAACTTTTCAAATTACCCGCTACTACGTGCTTAAGGTAGTAGCCATAAAGAGGGCAGCACGGCGTTCTGTGGATTAAAGATGGCGGATGACAGGTGATGAAATTGCCCGCATGATAGTAGCACAGTGCTCTGTTGATTAAAGATGGCGGATGACAGTTGCACATGGCTTTGTTTCCAAACAAGAGCACGTGGAATTTACCACCACCACATTTCAAACTAAAGAGGGCAGCACTGTGCTCAAAGATGGCAGATGACAGCTGTCAAAAAAGGATGTGAGTTTGTTTTCAAACAAGAGCACGTGGAATTTTTCAATTTGCCGCCACCACATAGAGGGCAGCATTGTTCTCTCTGGATTAAAGATGGCTGCTTGTCGAAAAGCATTTTTCAAATTATCCGCCACCACATTTCAAAGGTAAGTAGCTAAAGAGGGCAGCACTGTGCTCTATAGATTAAAGATGGCGGATGACAGCTATCAAAAAGCACGTGGATTTGTTTATCTCGAGCTAGTGAGGTTAAGTTGGTAGCACTAAGGTTTAGGCCCGTCAAGATGGCAGCACTGCCGATGACAGGTGACGAAAGAGGGCAGCACGGTGCTCTGTAGTTTAAAGATGGCGGATGACAGCTGTCAAAAAGCACGTGGCTGTCAAAAGGCACGTGGCTTTGTTTATCTCGAGCTAGTTAGGTTAAGTTGGTACCACCGAGGTTTATTCCCGTCAAGATGGCAGTACTGAGGTTAGCGATGCGTTGTTGTCTGTCAAAAAGCACGTGGCTTTGTTTACAAATCTGTCAAAAAGCACGTGGCTGTCAAAAAACACGTGGCTTTGTTTACCTCATGCTAGTTAGGTTAAGTTGGCACTACTGAGGTTTAGGCCTGTCAAGATGGTAGTACTGAGGTTTGCGATGCGTTGTTGTCGATGACAGCTGTCAAAAAGCACGTGGCTTTGTTTACAAATCTGTCAAAAAGCACGTGGCTGTCAAAAAGCACGTGGCTTTGTTTACCTCGCGCTAGTGAGGTTAAGTTGGCACTACTGAGGTTTAGGCCCGTCAGGATGGCAGTACTGAGGTTAGCGATGCGTTATTGTCTGTCAAAAAGCACGTGGCTGTCAAAAAACACGTGGCTTTGTTTACCTCATTCTAGTTAGGTTAAGTTGGCACTAGTGAGTTTTAGGCCCGTCAAGATGGCAGCAGTGAGGTTAGCGTTGCGTTGTTGTCGATGACAGCTGTCAAAAAGCACGTGGCTTTGTTTACAAATTCAAATCTCGCGCCAAAATTCAAATTTCCCGCCAAAATTCAAATTTCCCGCGGGCGGCGGCGGCGGAGGAGGCGGCGGCGGCGGAGGCGGCGGCGGAGGCGGCGGCGGAGGAAGAGGTGGAGGTGGCCACTGGGAGCCTGAGGTGGAGGTGGCCGCCGAACTGTCCAATTATACTACTTACTTACACGTCACCACCTCCAAAAGTGAAATGTGAACCATACCCGAACGTACAAAAAATAAAGTGTAAAACAATATAGTACGCCCTTCGTACATAGAAAACAGAACAGTGAATGTAAGGACCACTATTTATTTGCAAATAAAGTTTAAAAATGACAGTTCAGTTACCATTCATTTGCAATGTCCTTGTGACTTTCTTTCCGCAAAATAATAATATTCTCTGTAAAGGAAAAAGGAACACTTTATGACGAAGCTATAGATTAATATTAAAAACTTTTAAGTAAGACATTTCAATACTGTGTTAACACTCTTGCTACCAAGCCCGTAGATTTTACGGGCAATATACCTCCCGAAAATCTCTTTTATTTTTACAATTGCTTGATGTCGCACCGACAGAGATAGTTCTTATGGCGACGATGGGATAGGAAAGGGTTAGGAGTCCGAAGGAAGCGGCCCTGGCCTTCATTAATATACAACCCCAGCCTTTGCCTGGTGTGAAAATGGGAAACCACGCAACACCATCTTCAAGGCTGCTGAAATTGTGGCTCGAACACACTATCTCGCTGATGCAAGATCACTACTGTTCGCCCGTAACCGCACGGCCAACTCGCCCGGTCTCCCGAAAATCGCCAAGCCCGCAGTTTGTACGTGGTCGTTCACATAAACGAATATTATTTCGTTGAGCGGTGTTCCTAGGGGTTTGGACATCGGGGGGATTATGCCTCGTATTGAAGGTAGCGATACTCAGCAAGAGATGACACTCCAGTTGACATATTTTAAAAGCTACGCCTTTTTCAATACAGTGTTGTAGCGCCACTTCACCGCGCGCACGTGAGTGGAAATGGAAGCTCGCCAAAGTTTATCGCGGCATGATATTGATGATTATTTCGCTAATATTGATAACGATGTCGTACGATTCGTTGGCTGAATGGTCAGCGTACTGACCTTCGGTTCAGAGGGTCCCGGGTTCCATTCCCGGCCGGGTCGGGGAATTTAATCGCTTCTGATTAATTCTTCTTGCTCGGGGACTGGCTATTTTTGTCCGTCCCAACACTCTCCTCTTCATATTCAGAAAATATACCACACTACCAAACACCACAGAACACGCAATAGTGATTACATTCCTCCATAAATTAAAGGCGTCAGGAAGGGCATCCGGTCGTAAAACCGGATCACATCCACATGTGCGACCCAGTTCGCACCTGCGACCCCACAGTTGTGGGAAAAGCGGTAGGAAAGAAAGAAGAAGATGACGATGTGTGATGATCTGGAATAAAAGGAATTCGATGCTGGTATATCTGAGGGTATGTACTTGAAAAGTACTATACAATAGGCACAGTATAAGAAAATAATGAGCGTTTACTAAACAGTATAAGTTCCCTCCACCATTTCACAGTTCTGTCTCCATGTAGGTTATCACTCAGACCAGCTCCATGCTTATGCATAGTTAGTGGTATGAGTACTTTCTCCTACAACCAAGAAGTATGCTGCTAGGATATACCACGTTTACAGCGCGAGAAGTAAGAAATCAAGCGGGAAACTTCTCGTAAAGAAGACACGCTACCAGCGTGAACAGTGCGGTGTTGCTCTGTGTATGGAGCCATGCTTAAAATTTTATCACACGAAGAAACAATATGATTCCGTGTAGTAATGTACCTAAAACTAATAATAATGGTGTAAAACATGCTATAAATTCTATCCATAGTGATAATAGGTGTGTCGGCCCCGTGTTGTGGGGGTAGCGTGCCTGCATCTTTCCCAGGGGCCCCGTGTTCGATTCCCGCCCAGGTCATGGACTTTTACCTGGATCTGAGGAGCTGTTCCGCAGGAGTTCTTTTACGTGCCAGTAAATCTACCAACTCGAGGCTACGTGATTACAATTGAGGAGCCATTTGACGGTGAAATGGTGGCCCCCTTCTAGAAAGCCAAGAATAACGGCCGAGAGGATTCGTCATGCTGACCACACGACACCCCGCAATGGGCAGGCCTCTGGGCTGAACAGCGGCCCCTTAGTGGGCTATGCCGCTTTGGGGCTGTGTCGCCATGGCTTCAGTGATAATAAGTGAAATGGTTCAATTTCATGAACAGTGGATCTTTGTTGGACTTTTATTTTTTTACATTTACATGGTTGAAAAATAGCCCATAAAATTTGAGATTTATTGGAAAGAGACGCCAAGGTGCCGGAATTTTGTTCCTCAGGAGTTTTTTAATTTATGCGTTATTACAGAAGAATAGACCTTAGAAATGGTATGTTTCATTAAATTTTGTAGCATAATTACAACACAAAATAAATTTAAATATCACGGGAAACGCCATGTTTCTAGGGACATGTGAAAAAAAAATCTACAACCTGTTTTCCAGTCATTGATCGGGTCAGGGATGGGATGAATGAAGCAGATATAGGCTGCCAGTACGATGGGGTCGCCACTCCCAAAGTGATTTTTATTAATGAATGATAGATGCTATGAAATGAGAATGGAGAGTGTTGCTGGAATGAAAGATGACAGGGAAAACCGGAATACCCGGAGAAAAACCTGTCCCGCCTCCGCTTTGTCCAGCACAAATCTTACATGGAGTGACCGGGATTTGAACCACGGTATCCAGCGGTGAGAGGTCGACGCGCTGCCGTCTGAGCCACGGAGGCTCCTTCTAGGGACATGTATTGTACATAAATATGGTCTGGTAGTGAGAGTGTTAATGAATATGTGTTATTATTTCTTGTTCAGCAATATGACTATTACAATGATAATTTTTTCTTTGATTTTGTAAAAAGGCCCAAACAAGGAGCTAAAAAAGAAAACATACCGTGATATACATTTCCAGGAATGGTGTGGAAGTGAAAAACCTGTGGGTGAAATTGATTTGCATCTCAACAAGCCGATTCCTGTGAGTTATTGCCATAGTGGCAGAAAATGAGTAATATGTACCCCGACTCAAGTGATGTGGCTTGTCATATTCTTTTGCATACCAGCCACAAGCATCCCGACTGAAGGCAATTTAGTAAATTAAGAATAGTGATCCAAGAAAAATGCTCAGAACTCTTGAAAAGAGTGGTTAATACAGGCTAATTGTTCACCACAAATGCGATATGGTTTATGAGGGAGAAGAAGATAGAGGAGAACTGATATGAGAATACAGGGGAGAAAGGGAGAACACGAACTGAGTGAGGGGATGGAGAGAAACGAAAAGCGTAAAAATTAGATTTGGGGTTTCATACTCTGCTTAGCCCTTTATGTTGTTATTATTATTAATGTTATTGTTTTACGTCCTACTAAATACATTGAAGGGTTTTTCAGAGACGCCAAGGTGCCGGAATTTTGTTCCTCAAGAGTTCTTTTACGTGTCTAAATCTACCAACACGAGGCTGACGTATTTAAACACCTTCAAATACCATCGGACTGAGCCAAGTTCGAACCTACCAAGTTGGGATGCGAAAGCCAGCTCCTCAACCGTCTAATCCACTCAACCCGGCACTAAAATAATAATAATAATAATAATAATAATAATAGTAATAATAATAATAATAATAATAATAATAATAATTACGAGGGAGAAGAAGATAGAGGAGATGGAGGGATTATTCTTATTCTTATTATTATTATTTCCGACCCGGTAGGAGATTTCAATCTTGAATGGTAAAATCACTTGGCTCGGGGGCTGAGCGCTTGTGCTGTCCCCGAACACGCCTTAAACTCACATACCTCATGTAACATTAACCTTCACCATAGTAAGAAAGGCAGCTCTCAATACATGTTAGATTCCGCCCACCCTCGTGGAGTATCTGCCGTTCAAGGACTGCATCAGGCTAGACATAGCCATACAAAATTAAAATACCCTGTTCCCGGTTATTTCAGATTGAAACATCTCAATTAGTTTCCTCTAACACACACGCATTGCAGTTTCTTTTTTAAGATCCAACGAACGGTTTGTCCGTGGGAGAAGCTGGAAGTAGAGTGCGATGTTTGTGAGGTAGGTAGTAGCTTCCCTTGCCCCTCGACTTACACTGAGTGACCACAAGATATGGGAAGACTGAATGTGATGTTAATAAGGAGTTGCTCCTCCGCGAGCCCTCAAAACGGCTGCAGTACGGCGAGGTATCGAATCTACAAGGTGTTGGAATCGTTCTGGAGAGATCTGAACCCGCGCATCTTGCACTGCTACCCACAATTAGTTTGAGTCGTTAGTGCGGTATTCATACAGCGTGCACCAGCATTCACAGCATCCCATAAATGCTCGATTGGATTAAGAGTGTTGGATCTGGAGGGCTAAGCCACAGAGCGGTTACATAGCGCATTGTCCTGTTGGAACATGGCATCTCCATAAGGGTGCTCTAGGGCCAGAAAGGGACGTAGATGGTCTGAAAGAATGTCCACATAACGTGTAGGTGTCAGCGCTCCCTGCAGCCGGACAATGGAGCCTAATTACGATCATGAAAAGGCCGCTCAGACCAGAACTGAGCCACCTCCCACCTTGACACAACCTTGTTGACACGCAGGATCCATAGCTTTACGGAGCATACGCCACACTCTCACGCGTCCATCAGCTCGACAGAACTAGAACCGGGATTCATCGGACCATACCACGCGCCACCACTGTTCCATGGCCCATTGTCGATGTTCGCGGGCCCATGCATGTCGTTGAGCTCTGTGTCGAGGTGTCAGCAAAGTGACACGAGTTGGTCGTCGGCTGGTGAAGCTTATGCGGTGCAGTTGCGTCCTTACAGTCCTGGTAGAAATGGGTTCCTGACTCTCAGCATTCAACTGGGTGGTGATCTGACTTGCAGTAGCCCGTCGAGCGTCCAGCATGGTTCTGCGGAGGCGACGTGATTTCCGTTCGTTAAATACCATGTGGTCTTCCCGTGCGGCAGTTTACGGGTGTGCTAACATTCTCTCTGCGATATTGAAGATCCACCCTCCATATTGTTGACCTCTGAAACCCGAATTCGCGTTTAATCTCTGATATGCTATGACTCATGCGCCGTGCACCGATGATCATCCCACATTCAAAGTCGGTTAAATCGTGACGTGTTGCTATCTTCAAGATGTTGTCTGTGACGGACTGTTCAGATACGCCCAGGGGTCATACACGGCACATTTTCTAATGCCCCCTACCTCTTCCCGTGACGTTTGGCCATTCAGTGTATATAACCCACCATACTATGCTTTAGATCAGGGCCTCTCAGGGTGCATGCGCGTGGTGCATGCACTGTGCACGGTGCAAAAGACGACTTGGCTTGGTTGACCAGAGTGCAGAACCCCACTCCTCGATTTGGTGCAATAGCGCTTACTTTCTCTTTCCTCACGCCTGTCTCGCTCGCTCCGCCTGTCTCCCTCTGCCCCACTTGCGCCGTAGCGCTCAAATCCGAGCTGAGTTGAGCCGAGTATAGCCGAGTAGAGCCGAGCATAGCCGAGTAGCCCAGAGACGAAGCGTTGATAAGAGCCATGCCGAGCGACACCGATGCACAGTGCACGGAGCTCTTGCGCCTCGGTCTGCACGCGTGAGATTTTGGGCGTTTGAGAGGCCCTGCTTTAGATAGTATGCATACGTAGGATGTTTTAAAACATTCCACGTACAAGAAGCGAATGTTTTCACATTGTAAAAGGCGATCATCATCTAATACTACCTGAGCTACAAATATCAGAGGCTTAGTCCTATTTTTAATTTTTTTAAATAGGATATTATTTTGATATGCATGCGGACCCTACCAATAACCAACAGAAAAAAAAGTTGTGCTTATCTTCCAAACACCCTGTATTTAAAGGACATTAGCACTAAGACCTGCAGCAAGTCGAGCGATACAGTGACTTACCAACAGCTGAATATTGTATTTAAAATACCATCACGTAGAAGTTGGCACAAAAATTACAAGATATTGGAGTCCTATCTTAAAACATTTTAAGGGGAATCATGACTGAAATGTTCTGATTTTTGACAAAATATAAATCGAATTTTCAATTTTAACCTTAAAACTCACCCAATTCTTCCTCTTTCATATCCCGTGATCAGATTTGCCCAAACACCATTTTTAAAGCTCTCAGTGCCGGATTTTAAGGGTAGCAGCATGGCAGCACGGCCTTTCCTCGCACTCTGCCAGGCAATATTGGCTTCAAAGTATTTTTGGCCTACCATTTCAATAATCCCGCTGGAACATATTTTACCTTGTAGTAGGCTTACGCTGAGAATAAGAGGAGAAAGAAATCTGAGACAGTAACAGTCCACAGCAGTTTTTAAGCAAGTATATTTCTTAAAACTGTTAATTGCATTTTTGTAACTCAAAGTATTTTTCAGCTCTTTATTGCGACAGGGTTCGTAACAGATTCATCTGAAATTTTCAGAGAATATTTCAATATGTACGGGAATTAAAAGTAGTTCTGCATTTTGTTATCAGTTAAATCTTATCTCCAAATTTTTGTCCTAAAATGATACCAAACTAGATTTTTCCTATTGCATGAATAACAAATAAATGAGAAACTTATACTTCCAACAGTTTGTACCTGACTACAAAATCCAGCGTTATTATTTTTATGAGTATTTATTACAAGTATGCCAATTTATCGCCGAAATATAATAAAATTTTCCCGCAAAGAGCATTTTACATGGAAATATAAAAAATAAGCCTTATTCGTTAGACTCTTTGGAACAAATTAACTAATGAACTCAAAATGTTGTGTCGTTTTATATCTTTTATATCTTTATATCTTATATACCGGGAGGTACAGCTGCCCCTATTCACGCAGTTTTATGCAACCCGCAGATTATAGTCGAACCTAAAAATATTGACCTTGACTACTCACTACAATGTCTGCTCTTACAACGCTTTCCATAATTCGTTTATTCGTGTCAAGCAAATCAGCATTAATGATAAAATACCGATTGATGGTAAAGAATCGTGAAAATTATGTGTCGCAGAAACGTCCTGTACAGAGAACATTATTGGTGAATGACTAGAAGTAGCAGCAACACAACAGCGCTAAACAGCAACCCGTGATAGCCGAGCTTGCTGAAAGTTAGAGGAGAGTACCGGTGTTCGTTAGTAGGCGGTTCGAGTCCTGTGTACGACGAACATTTTTATTGCGTTGTTGATGTTCGTGAGAGTCGTGTTGTTGACGACAAATCTAAATCATGATCAGTTCTCATATTGCACGTACTCAGGTATGTTTGTTTTTTTAAGGTGCTCTTAAAAGAGCTATTTGCAATAAAGTGAGATTGTACCGACAGCGGTGCGATGGGCTTATGCATGGCCATTCGATTAATGAAGCAAATGTTCAAAATGACCACCTGCTTCGTTAATGCACATCTGAGCACGGTGGAGGAGAGACATTCTTACTTGCTGCAATATATGTGGTGGAATCTGCCTGCAGGCTTCCGTGATGAGCCGCCGTAAATGATTCGGGCTCTCAGGCTCCTGCTCATAGACTCTTTCCTTTAAATAACCCCAGAGGAAAAAGTCGAGTGGAGTAAGGTCAGGTGATCTAGCCGGCCATGTGACCGGACCCTCTCGTCCAATCCATCGTCCAGGATATGTCCTATGCAAGTGGTTCCGTACTGCCAACGACCAGTGTGGGGGAGCTCCATCCTGCTGGAACCACATCCGTAACCGTGTCCTAAGGGGCACATCCTCCAATAAGAGTGGGAGGTACTCACGAAGAAACTCTAGATAGCGCCGTCCCGTGAGGTTTCCTTCGAAGAAATATGGTCCAATTATCTTGTCACCTAGTATCCCGCACCACACGTTGACGCTCCATTGTACCTGAAATCGAGCTCCCCTGATCCAGTGAGGATTTTCAACGCTCCAGTAATGGAAGTTGTGACGACTAACAGTTCCGTTGTTATGAAATCTGGATTCATCACTAAAGAGAATGTTCATTAAGAAATTCGCATTAGCTTCAACTCTTTTTAATATCCATTGCGAAAATTCTATCCGTTTAGGAAAGTCATCTCCGTGAAGTTCCTGGTGCAGCTGTTGATGGAAAGGGTGGAATTTATGGCGGTGCAATATTTGCAGTACAGATAAATGACTGATGTTCAGTTCATTTCCTATGGCCCGTGAGCTTGTGTGCGGGTTGTATGCAATTGCATTTTGAACAGCTTCGTCGTTATTTCCAGACGTCACTGAAGCATCCCGAACGGGGGGTAATGTATGAAATGACCCCGTTGCACGCAACCGTCTTTCAACACGTCAAAATATATCTGCAGTTGGCAGCCTTCGTCCAGGAAATCGTTCTTGATACAAGCGTCTGGCTTCCCGTGCATTTTGCCTTGCTTCTCCATAAAGTAGTACCATATTCACATAATCATCCCGTGAATACATAATGTTTGCTTTCGTGCTAACCGTACAGTACGTGCTCACACGTTGCTGCTAGGATTACGATATGCTGTTTCATGTGCCCTACGTATGAAGTGTAGACCGCTGTTAGTTGGTCTTCGAGTCGAACGTGCGCAGTTGCTTGGTTGAATGGGTGGGTCAGAATGTTGACAACACGTGCACTGCGCTTCATTCCCTGTAGTCGTTTGCCATATGGAAGTCGCATGTTATTACTCCTTTCGTATGTATGCTTTCTTTGTAAAGTGGCAAATTACTTTTGAGACTTAAGAACGTTAAATATTCATTACGAATGGCCTTCCAAGTATAATATAAAAATAAAATTGAAAAGCTCGTAACTAGATTCGAACTCTAAATGCCTGCTAACATATCGTATGCTCGCTGCGATTGGTGCCATGTAGCCACGGCTGGCGACAAAGAAGCGGTCTCGTAGCTCTGTACTAATGGAATTACCTAGGCTATCGCTTCGATACTGATCGTTGATGTTAAAAGTTCTGAACTCGAATGTGCAAACACCACAGTGAACTGAAGAATCGCGTCTCTCTTACGCCCAGATAGTTGCAACCATTTTCTACGCGTTACTTGGTTGAATGAGTCCAGCGTTATGTTTCAGGTGGTATTCACAATCGGTGCGTATGTGGCGATATTTATGATACCTGTTTGTTATAACTTCCGTAGAAGAATATCGGAGACTTCAGAAAGGTCTTCGTAAACGATGCCTAGGCGAATACGAAATGACATTTAAAAATGCATGATTCAAGCATGGTTGGAACCCTTCCTGCTTCAAGTAACCTATCGTGGTACGTCTTCCATACGTAATTCCGCGCAGCTATTTGCAACGTACAAGCGCCATCCTTGTAACTCTGTATTCACGAGGAGAGCGGAAGTTCCCGCTTCGACAAGTTACTGATGAGTTACAGCCTTATGGTCCCGTTTTATGCCTTTTTTGATCGCTCTAACGGTAGTAATTACATGGCGTAAGCTATCACATCTGCTGTACAGCATTTGCGTGCCACAGATTATAAACTACAGTGCAAAACACGTTTCTATCAATTTCGATGTGATGAGACTGTACAAAATGGTGGTGCATTGACATGTCTGTAATTGGTCTTACCCTATCACGTTTTCTATGATACCACGACCGCCCTTTCTATCAAAAGAAAATGGCCTCTTGCACCAATCAGGTGCGCAATTCTCTACCGACAGCTATAGGCGTGTTACGGTTTGTACAGTATAGTAACATTTCGTAAAAATTAGTAGAGTATTGGACACCGCTCTACATAAAATGGTACAGTGTTTTTGAGATGGACCTCACTTACTGCCTCTTGTACCATTTTTCCATTGTGCGGAGAAGTCTACATCGGGTTAACTGCACATAACATTGCTGTAAGGTGTTGCGCAAGATGGGACTAAGAGGCATTTACGTCCTAGCTGGTTGCATATATTCGGGAAAAAATAGGGGCAGCTGTACCACCCGGTATATATATGTGCTTGTGTTTTACATTTGGTTGTGATAAGTGGATAATTTTGGAAGTTCCAAAATTTCAGTCATGACTATCCTTAAACTTTCAGGAAAAGATCTCAAAAATACTGCAGTTTAATAATTTCCAATTATAAATCAGAACATGAAACACAAGTTAGAAGTATTACGGAAGGAAGCAGAGGCTACATGACTGAATATAAATGTTGTTAAGACCAAGGAAATGACATTAAATTCTAAAATTGTTGAAAAATTGTGTGTGGCAAGAGACGTGCTTGAAGAGGTCAAAATATTTAGCTACTTGAGAAATGTAGTGGCAAGAGAAGGAGGGGCGGAAGTGGATGTGAGAGCCAGAATAAGGAAAGCAAATGGAGCCTTCATGCAGCTGTATGCAGTGTGGAAGAATAAGAACATTTCAAGGAAGATGAAAATAAGAATTTTCAATATAAATGTTAAATCAGTCCTTCTATATGCTTGTGAAACTTAAAAGGTTATACGAACCATCACTAATATCTTGCAGACATTTATAAACCTTTGCGTGCGACACATCATAAACATCAGATGGCATGAAATTATATCCAGTGGCGAGCTATGGAGAACAACAAACCAAGTTCCAATCGCAGTGGAAATCAAGAGGAGGAAATGGAAATGAATAGGTCATACTTTGTGAAAGCCAGCGGGATCTATACAACGCACAACATTGGATTGGAATCCGCAAGGTGCACGGAGGAGAGGTCGTCCTAGGAAGACCTGGAGGAGTGTAGAGGAGGAGGCCCTTGAAGTAGGGAGGATTTGGAAGGAAGTTAAAGCATTGGCAACTCGAGGACCACGATGGAAACGTTTCACATATGCTCTATGTTCCAGTGGGAACGAGAGGAATTAATTCAAGTAAATAAGTCATAAATTAGAATATCAATATCTCATTTGATACTTGTAACAAGTCAAGCATGTGTATAGTAATATTGTAATTGGAAATGTAGCCATTAGACAGCATTTGTATTCGCACTGTGGCAACATTGAAACTAGTAGGCCGTAGTGCGAGAAGTTACTAACCCTTTAAATTTCAACGCATACTGCGTGGTTCCCTTTATCCTAATTCCGACCTGGTTAATAAACATCCCATTCTCGCCCTCATACATTCTCTATGGCACGTTATTTATGGCCTTGCAATGGGAGTGTTGCATGCCCTTAACGACTGAATCGTGCGCCCTTAAATCCTCATCACTTTACTATCACTATGCTAGTCTCATATTCTTTCGTAAGACTGAGGTATGGACATGAGTCATCCCTTCAAAATAGATATACCGGGCGAGTAGGCCGTGCGGTTATGGGTGCGCGGCTGTGAGCTTCCATCCGGGAGATAGTGAGTTCCAACCCCACTGTCGGCAGCCCTGAAGATGGTTTTTCTTGGTTTCCTATTTTCACACCAGGCAAATGCTGGGGCTGCACCTTAATGAAGACCACGACCGCTTCCTTCCCACTCCGAGGCCTTTCCTGTCCTACGTGGGCATAAGACCTATCTGTGTCGGTGAGACGTAAAGCAAATAGCAAAAAAAGATATATTTTAAACGCAAATTTATCTGAAGAAAAGGGTTATTTTCGCCTAACCTAACACAAACCACTCACGAACAGAAGATGCATTCAGAACACACATTCGTACAATCTCTTCATGGAATCCAAGTGGGGTCTTGCAATGGATCTGAGGACCTGTACGCCTTTCCATGATTTATTTTTCAAATTTCCTAGTTCTAAATGGTTCTCAAATTCTAAGTATCTAGTAATCCTTGTATTATTTGGATGGACGTCGGGAACACAACATATAAAACAGTGTCAAACTGTAGGTGAACGACGTAACTATTCATGTCTTTAAATATTTTAAAGTATTCTTTTGTATATCAAACTAATTATATTTATCAGGTGTTAGGGTTATGAATCTACTACAAACTACTAAATAATTATAATCATGCCACTAATGTAGGCTAAAAGAGAAATATAAGTTGACATCATTTTTGAAATTGACACTAAATTTAATTTTTAAACCTCCTGGCTCAGCCAAACTTATCAGATTGGGCCTGAAATTACACACGAATACCATAATCTGAATGGCCAAGAAGTTTGATTTCCAACCAGACAAAATTAAATTGAGAATTATAGTTGCCTTAGTGCGTCAGAAGTAGAGTAACAGACACAAAGGCCAAAAATTTGGCTCCGATCTCGGCCAAAAAGGTAACGAAGAACTTGGCACTTCCCGTAATAACTTTTACTAAGTGAGTTGGCTACACGGATCGAGTCACTTAAATCAAGAGATGGTGGGTTCGAATCGTACTGACAGCAGTCCATTTTCCGGTTTCCGGTTTCCCATCTTCACATCAGACAAATGCTCGGGCTGTACCTTAATTTAGACCACGGCCGTTATCTTCCCAGGCCTTTCCTATTCTATCACCGAAAATCTTCCAAGTGTTAGAGTGACCTAAAACCACGAGCAATACAAAGATGAAGGAGAAGAAAAGGAAGTAGGAAGGATTATTCATTAATATTAATGGATTTCCGTTTCACTAACAAAAATCAAAACCCATGGCGCAACAGCCCCGAAGGGCCATGGCCACCAAACTACCGCTGCTTAGCCCGAAAGCCTGCAAATTATGAGGTATCATGCGGTCAGCACGACGAACCCTCTCGGCCGTTATTCTTGGCTTTCTAGACCGGGGCCAACTTCTCACAGTCAAATAGCTCCTCAATTGGAACCACGTAGGCTGAGTGAACCTCGAACCAGTCCTCAGATACAGGTAAAAATCCATGACCTGGCCGGGAATTGAACGTGGGGCCTCCGGTTAAGACGTAGGACGGCTACCGCTACACCGCGGGAGCCGGATTCTTACCACCTACCTTTACACTTTTCGTTCATCCCGGGGTGTCGGTATTTTGTTCCGACGAAGTTTCTTTAGTAACAGTAAATTGAGTCTGACCTATTAGAACGCCTTCAAATACCCCCGGACTGACCTGGGATTGAACGCGTCAACATGAGCTACTCAGCCTGGTTCTAAACAAGAGAGACCTGAGTATTAGATAAAGTTTTGGTTGCCGATACAGGGATAATCCCTTGATTCTCCTTTAGTGCCGAGTTTAAGGACAGTCCTACACAGGTAGATGGCGTCTTCTTCGTCTTCTTCATTTCATTATTATTATTATTATTATTATTATTATTATTATTATTATTATTATTATTATTATTATTATTATTATTATTATTATTATTATTATTATTGGTATTATTAATGTTGAAAAAAATTCTTAACAGACTAAGTAGGTGTCCTCATACTACGAAAAACGTAAAATTGAGCAACTTGGTCTTTGTACCGAAAGTTGACGGGCAAAAGACTCCGGAAAGGTTTCAAATTGTGAGTTTGGATAGCTCTATCAAACTAAAAAACTCATTTCTAAAATCACTTCCGGCCTAAAATTGCTTGTTTCTTTACTCGTTTTATTTTTTATTCAAATCCTAGCCAAATTAACTTATTTTCATAATTCATTCTGTAATGTGTTCCTTGGTTCAATACCCTGAAGGCTTTGTTGATTATTTTTGAAAAATATCTACACCGAATGTAGTTATAAGGTCTTAAGTGAAACTCTGCATTGACTAACATTAGCGCTCGAATTGGTACAAAAAGGCAAACTGCTCATCTAATCGACCGGATAACGATGATTAAGAAAAGGATTGTATTTTTAGGAATAAATACAGAATATATTTTCATACATTATTATATTTTATTTACCTAAAATTCGTAGTTCATACCCCTAGGACGTTTTCAACATTGAGTTGTTTTCCTGATAGGCTAGAACTGTCCATTTATTATTATTATTATTATTATTATTATTATTATTATTATTATTATTATTTATGAATGATGAGGTAGTTCTCCACTGCTTTTCTCTGAAATCGGAAAGCGTTGTTGGATCACCAGTGTCCCTATAAATATCGTCTTTTACTGCATCCATATGCACCAACCATGCTCTAAAGGACATTACTCAGCATCTCAAGTACTCTTCCAGCCCAAAATGGGACACAAGTGATGGTTTAATTTTGCTCATGTCTGTGCTAGAAAATAGTGCATGCTGACAAGAAGTAATTAGAAGACATCACTGCCTAAAATTAATTTTTCTTTGCAGTAATTGATTCAGCACTTATATGTTGGTATATTTAATTCATGACATTTTCATTATGTACAGAACAGTACTGCGAAAAGTACCTTTTAATAACTTGTCTGATAAACATAAATAATAGTAGTAAATGAAAAGCTCCTATCTCTCTGAAGTAATTAACGTCATTTATACAGGAACATCCAGGCATTTGTTGTTAACTTCAAAGTAAATATCTTTCTTGAAATTCATAAAGGTATGGGCATCAAGCTCCACATCACATTAGTAGCTAAATTTTATGAGCAACGGCTTCGTTTCTTCGTGCACTGTGTACGAACAGAATAATGGTGAGATGAATAATGTCGTTAGCGGGAACACGGCTTCCCATTTGATGGAAGTTAATTTGTTAGTTTATGTTTCTGTAAACCATACATCACTGGTTAAAAAATATCTCGTAAGTTAATTAAAATGTCTTTTGTGTCATCGTTACTTGTACTTCACACTTTGTAGCTATTAACTGCACTCATGAACATAGTATTAAAATGAATGCTTTCATTCCTTAAACTGGAATATCTTCCTTCATTGAAGACTTATTCCTTGTTTAATCAAGGAAAAGATTTATATTGGTAGATGAGAAAAAGTAAATTGGCATTAAGTATACATACAGAATATGTGCAGCAAATGTAACAACTCGTACATCTATTCATTTATGACCCATCCGATACCATAGTTTGATTAACAAAACATAGTGAACACCTTCAAAAGGCATTGCCTATACAATTCTCGGCGATGTCCTGTTAATTACGCTATAGCGCTGGAAACCTCTTACATTATCAAAACAAGGTGACAGAGTAAATATTGACCTCGTGGTATCGGTAAATCAGCTGGCCATGGTTTGCCCTAGAAGCACAAGGTAACACACAGTATATTGTCTACCGAGCTCGATAGCTGCAGTCGCTTATGTGCGGCCAGTATCCAGTATTCGGGAGACAATAGGTTCGAACCCCACTGTCGGCAGCCCTGAAAATGGTTTTCCGTGGTTTCCCATTTTCACACCAGGCAAATGCTGGGGCTGCACCTTAATTAAGGCCACGGCCGCTTCCTTCCCACTTCTAGCCCTTTCCTGTCCCATCGTCACCATAAGACCTACTGTATCTGTGTCGGTGCGACGTAAAGCAACTAGGAAAAAAAAAGTATATTTTCTCCTAAGGTTACTGTCAATGTGAAGGAAAGTATATAAAAATAGGTTATATTTTTTGGTATTTAATGTGGCACTTCCAATTTTCTGGTATATTATTTATTTATTTATTTATTTATTTATTTATTTATTTATTTATTTATTTATTTATTTATTTATTTATTTATTTATTTATTTATGTTCATAAAGCCCAGAACACCTTGAAAGACTAGAGATAGGAAGTTCATATTCACAGGATTTGTGCATTAGTATGTTCCGAAGAAATAATTAACATTGCAGCCATGTCGGCCCTCAGGTTCAAGGTCCGCATCGTTATCACAGTGCACCACCACCGACTGGTAAAATGTGCCTGCGGCTTTCGTTGTCGCTATAAACCGAAGGTAATGGATCAGTGTGACTTGATCAGACGTTCAGGTTGCCTCGCAGACGTAAGCGAGAACCGTAACGTCGAATGAGTGAGTTTGAAAGAGGGTGCATCATTGGCATGAGATAACGTTATGCATCCATCCGGGAAATTGCTGCTCGTGTGGGACGAAGTGTGTCGGCAGTGCAACGGGTGTGTACAGAATGGTTCACAGTAAGTCGTAGAATTCGACGAGATGGGTCTGGTCGCACCACACAGACCACTCCCCGAGAAGATCGACACCTCATCCGAATGGCATTGCAGGACAGATCTGCCTCCCTCGCGGCTCTGGCGTAACAGTGGAACAGTGTAACACATCGTTCACTGTCAGAACTAACAGTCCGTCGCCGTTTATTACGCTCTGGATTGCCGGCGTGTCGTCCACTTCTCCGCCTACCCTTGACTAACGTGCATAAATATACTAGACTGCAATGGTGTATGGAACGTCACTGGGGACAAGAATGGCAGCAGATAATGTTTCCGAATAAATCCAGGTTATGTTTGTTTGAAAATGATGGCCGCATTTTGGTTCGCCGCAGAAGGGCGGAGAGGCATCACATTGATTGCATTCGCACAAGACATACAACGCCAACTCCAGGCCTTATGGTGTGGGGTACTATTGGGTACACCCACAAATCACAGTTGGTGCATGTCCAGGGCACTGTGACCAGATTGACCTACGTGAATGACATCCTGCGACCCGTATCTGTACCATTTCTGCACGACACCTCGGACGCCATATTTTCAGCAGGACAATGCGCGACCACACGTTGCTGCACGAACACGTGCCTTCTTGTTGTCACACGATGTCAAACTGTTGCCCTCGCCCGCCCGATCACCGGAATTGTCGTCAATCGAAAATGTATGGGATATGCTGAAGCGACTGGTGCGGCGCTCTGACCCAATGCCAACCACCAAAGATGAACTGTGGAACCAGGTGAATGCAGTATAGGTGGCTGTACACCAGGACGCCTTTCGCGCCTTATACGCGTCGATGCCATCACGCATGGAATAAGTTATCGGTGCCCATGGGGGACCCAGTGCCTACTAGGCAACAGGACACACGCTGAACCTAGGTGACTCTGAATATGGACTTCCTAGCTCTAGTCTTTCAAGGTGTTATGTTTCTATGAACATAGTGTATTTATTTATTTATTTATTTATTTATTTATTTATTTATTTATATATACCGGGTGGTACAGCTGCCCCTATTTTTTCCCGAATATATGCAACCACCTAGGACGTAAATGCCTCTTAGTCCCATCTTGCGCAACACCTTACAGCAATGTTATGTGCAGTTAACCCGATGTAGACTTCTCCGCACAATGGAAAAATGGTAAAAGAAGCAGTAAGTGAGGTCCATCTCAAAAACACTGTACCATTTTATGTAGAGGGCTGTCCAATGCTCTACTAATTTTTACGAAATGTTACTATACCGTACAAACCATAAACACGTCTATAGCTGTCGGTAGAGAATTGCGCACCTGATTGGTCCAAGAGGCCATTTTCTTTTGATAGAAAGGGCGGTCGTGGTATCATAGAAAACGTGATAGGGTAAGACCAATTACAGACATGTCAATGCACCACCATTTTGTACAGTCTCATCACATCGAAATTGATAGAAACGTGTTTTGCACTGTAGTTTATAATCTGTGGCACGCAAATGCTGTACAGCAGATGTGATAGCTTACGCCATGTAATTACTACCGTTAGAGCGATCAAAAAAGGCATAAAACGGGACCATAAGGCTGTAACTCATCAGTAACTTGTCGAAGTGGGAACTTCCGCTCTCCTCGTGAATACAGGGTTACAAGGATGGCGCTTGTACGTTGCAAATAGCTGCGCGGAATTACGTATGGAAGGCGTACCTCGATAGGTTACTTGAAGCAGGAAGGGTTCCAACCATTCTTGAGTCATGCATTTTTTAATGTCATTTCGTATTCGCCTAGGCATCGTTTACGAAGACCTTTCTGAAGTCTCCGATATTCTTCTACGGAAGTTATAATAAACAGGTATCATAAATATTGCCATATACGCACCGATTGTGAATACCACCTGAAACATAACGCTGGACTCATTCAACCAAGTAACGCGTAGAAAATGGTTGCAACTATCTGGGCGTAAGAGAGACGCGATTCTTTAGTTCACTGTGGTGTTTGCACATTGGAGTTCAGAACTTTTAACATCAACGATCAGTATCGAAGCGATAGCCTAGGTAATTCCATTAGTACAGAGCTACGAGACCAATTCTTTGTCGCCTGCAGTGGGTACATGGCATCAATCGCAGCGAGCATACGATATGTTAGCAGGCATGTAGAGTTCGAATCTAGTTGCGAGCTTTTCAATTTTATTTTTATATTATACTTGTAAGGCCATTCGTAATAAATATTTAACGTTCTTAAGTCTCAAAAGTAATTTGCCACCTTTACAAAGAAAGCATACATACGAAAGGAATAATAACATGCGACTTCCATATGGCAAACGACTACAGGGAATGAAGCGCAGTGCACGTGTTGTCAACATTCTGACCCACCCATTCAACCAAGCAACTGCGCACGTTCGACTCGAAGACCAACTAACAGCGGTCTACACTTCATACGTAGGGCACATGAAACAGCATATCGTAATCCTAGCAGCAACGTGTGAGCACGTACTGTACGGTTAGCACGAAAGCAAACATTATGTATTCACGGGATGATTATGTGAATATGGTACTACTTTATGGAGAAGCAAGGCAAAATGCACGGGAAGCCAGACGCTTGTATCAAGAACGATTTCCTGGACGAAGGCTGCCAACTGCAGATACATTTCGACGTGTTGAAAGACGGTTGCGTGCAACGGGGTCATTTCATACATTACCCCCCGTTCGGGATGCTCCAGTGACGTCTGGAAATAACGACGAAGCTGTTCAAAATGCAATTGCATACAACCCGCACACAAGATCACAGGCCATAGGAAATGAACTGAACATCAGTCATGTATCTGTACTGCGAATATTGCACCGCCATGAATTCCACCCTTTCCATCAACAGCTGCACCAGGAACTTCACGGAGATGACTTTCCAAAACGGATTGAATTTTCGCAATGGATATTACAAAGATTTGAAGCTGATGCGAATTTCTTAATGGGCATTCTCTTTAGTGATGAATCCAGATTTCACAACAACGGAACTGTTAATCTTCACAACTTCCATTACTGGAGCGTTGAAAATCCTCACTGGATCAGGGGAGCTCGATTTCAGGTACAATGGGGCGTCAACGTGTGGTGCGGGATACTAGGTGACAAGATAATTGGACCATATTTCTTCGAAGGAAACCTCACGGGACGACGCTATCTAGAGTTTCTTCGTGAGTACCTCCCACTCTTATTGGAGGATGTGACCCTTATGACACGGTTACGGATGTGGTTCCAGCAGGATGGAGCTCCCCCACACTGGTCGTTGGCAGTATGGAACCACTTGCATAGGACATATCCTGGACGATGGATTGGACGAGGGGGTCCGGTTACATGGCCGGCTACATCACATGACCTTACTCCACTCGACTTTTTCCTCTGGGGTTATTTAAAGGAAAGAGTCTATGAGCAGGAGCCTGAGAGCCCGAATCATTTACGGCGGCTCATCACGGAAGCCTGCAGGCAGATTCCACCACATATGTTGCAGCAAGCAAGAATGTCTCTCCTCCACCGTGCTCAGATGTGCATTAACGAAGCAGGTGGTCATTTTGAACATTTGCTTCATTAATCGAATGGCCATGCATAAGCCCATCGCACCACTGTCGGTACAATCTCACTTTATTGCAAATAGCTCTTTTAAGAGCTCCTTAAAAAACAAACATAGCTGAGTACCTGCAATATGAGAACTGATCATGATTTAGATTTGTCGTCAACAACACGACTCTCACGAACATCAACAACGCAATAAGAATATTCGTCGTACACAGGACTCGAACCGCCTACTAACGAACACCGGTACTCTCCTCTAACTTTTGGCAAGCTCGGCCATCACGGGTTGCTGTTTAGCGCTGTTGTGTTGCTGCTACTTCTAGTCATTCACCAATAATATTCTCTGTACAGGACGTTTCTGCGACACATAATTTGCACGATTCTTTACCATCAATCGGTATTTTATCATTAATGCTGATTTGCTTGACACGAATAAACGAATTATGGAAAGCGTTGTAAGAGCAGACATTGTAGTGAGTAGTCAAGGTCAATATTTTTAGGTTCGACTATTATCTGCGGGTTGCATAAAACTGCGTGAATAGGGGCAGCTGTACCACCCGGTATATATATATGTGGCGTCCGCACGGTTTGGTTTTGAACCTGCCCTTTATCCAGAGGCCTTGGGTTCGCTTCACAGGTAGGTCAGACATTTTTACGAGGATCTGAAGGCTGTTTCGTGGTCCACTCGTCCTACATGATTACAATTGAGGAGCTCTCTGACGGTGGGATAGCGAGCCCGGTATATAAAGCCAAGAATAACGGCTAAGAGAAATGTGTAGGTCCTCGGATTGAGCAGCGGTTGCTTGGTAGGCCAAGGCCTGTAGGATCCATAATGCCGTGGGGGTTTATTTCCTTATCTAACATTCCCTCCAATTTCCTTTCTTTGAAGATTTCTGAGCTTTGGTTACAAAATACCACACATTACAAATCGACAAACCCACGCAATACAATTATTATTTTCTGTAATATCTCTTTCAAAACCTTTTTTTACATTTTCCGGCTCCTTCGTTTTGTGGCCATTGCACTGCCCTTCGCTGCAGAGGGCCCGGCCGTGTCAGGGATTTTAAATTTGTCTAGTTAATTCCGGCGCCCTTGCTGGCGAGACTTAGTGTTTACAGTACACTACGTCTTCCGGTATGATGTAGAACAAATTTGTTACTTTCATCGATCTGTCCCACTCTCATCCTTAGATTTGACAATAGGAAAGTGACTAAGGTATGAGTGATGCTAGTAATGCCACTCCTTACAGAGCCATTCCCTGTTATGAATAGTGTGAAAATGTTACTCAGTTTGTTCATATAATTTTTTTTTGCTAGGGGCTTTACGTCGCACCGACACAGATAGGTCTTATGGCGACGATGGGATAGGAAAGGCCTAGGAGTTGGAAGGAAACGGCCGTGGCCTTAATTAAGGTACAGCCCCAGCATTTGCCTGATGTGAAAATGGGAAACCACGGAAAACCATCTTCAGGGCTGCCGATAGTGGGATTCGAACCTACTATCTCCCGGATGCGGTTCATATATTTTAGTGGGCTTGGCAGACTGATCTGTTATAGCAACTTCTGGTCCAGTGAGGAAAGCAACGGGATACTATCTCACTCCTCATTTACCTAGTATATCTATTCAGTTACGACTAGGCAATCTATCACGTCTGGTCGTGGAGTTGTTGGGGATCGAACCAGTTTTAAGCTGAATATTCAACATACATATAGTAAATTCCGCTAGCTTGCGGGCTGGGTTTATGATCGTCTTAATAAATATCTTAATTTCGATACAACATATCACAGAGGCACTCAGTAGTGAATGCATTACTCCACATAGTGGCATTAATTAATGAAGGTTAAAATCTCCGACCCGGCTGGAAATCAATCCCTGTACGACTTCATGATGGAGTATTTTCCAATGCAAATAAGACGAACTTGATGTCGTCAGAATACTTGAGAAGATTGTGTCGGATGTGCGGCGTGTGAAAGGAAACTACAAGCTGATGACGGGAGAAAATGAAATTGTTGGAAATTAGGATGTACCAAGGACAAATAAAACGCAAATAATTCGTAAAATTATAACTTTTTATTGCATGTATAGGAACGGAGTTTCTGTAGTGGGGGTTTAACATACTCTTAACTGACGATATAGCTTTAAACTATTCAGAATTACTGAATAGCCAATATGAGTAGTAAACTCTACTACTAGTCTAAAACTACTACTACTACTACTACTACTACTAATAATAATAATAATAATAATAATAATAATAAAATGAAATGGCGTACGGCTTTTAGTGCCGGGAGTGTCCGAGGACAAGTTCGGCTCGCCAGATGCAGGTCTTCTGATTTCACTCCCGTAGGCGACCAGTGCGTCGTGATGAGGATGAGATGATGATGGAGACGACACATAAACCCAGCCCGCGTGCCATCGAAATTAGCCAATTATGGTTAAAATTTCCGACCCTGCCGGGAATCGAACCCGGGCCGCTGTGACCAAAGGCCAGCACGCTAACGATTTAGCCATGGAACTGGAAATAATAATAATAATAATAATAATAATAATAATAAATACGTGTATATTTCCTTGATATGTCCTGGTGCTATGTTGAGGTTGAGTCGTGATCATGATACCGGATCGAATTCTAGGACGATCACTTGGCAGTGTCCGACTCGTTGGATGAATGGTCAGCGTACTGGCCTTCGGTTCAGAGAGTCCCGGGTTCGATTCCCGGCCGGGTCGGGGATTTTAACCATCATTGGTTAATTCCACTGACTCGGGGGCTGGGTATTTGTGTTGTCCCCAACATCCCTGCAACTCACACACCACACATAACACTATCCTCCACCACAATAACACGCAATTAACTTCACATGGCAAATGCCACCCACCCTCATCGGAGGGTCTGCCTTACAAGGGCTGCACTCGGCTAGAAATAGCCACACGAAATTAATTTACTTGGCAGTGAATCTAGGTTTATTTATGGACGAGTTCTACATAATGATAATGAGGCTACCACAATATACACTGGAGTTAAAACGTTATCTGAAGATAAGTCTATAAAGAGACATAGCTGAAAAACATGTATTTGTTAGGATTAAAAAACACAGCATGAGAAAGGAAGGCTTGAGTGAGCTTAACAGCATTAAATGAGGTATTTATAAGTGATTATGGCTTAACGGCGTGAAAAGGATATTAAGGTAGAGTGGTATGAGAGGGAACACGGATACAGAATATCTAAATTAATAAAATATTGTGTATAAAAGTGTAAATATATAGAGTAAGAGATGTACAGAAGCAAGTGCTTATGTTATAAAAATACAAGGCACAAGTTGAATTTGGGGATGAAAAAAAAAATATGACAATAAGAAAATAAAGCTAACAATTAGAGATGTAGGAGGTTTATATCTCATCGAATAAAGGTCTAGAAGAAATGTTCAGAAATATAGAAAATGCTTCACATTCTGAGTCTCATCTGGGAGAGAATATTCGTAATACTTGGGTACCTTGAAAACCGAGAGAAGGTAAATATCCTAAAGGGAAACGAATTCACATAATTCTATAATTATTACGTAAGTAAAAGAATGCAGTGGAAAAATACTAATATAATGCAGTATTTTGAAATTATATGAAAATGAGAAGTAAGGAACAGAGTGCTGCTGTTGTAACATTGATGCAATGTAACTTTAAAGCTTGTTAGTTAAATATAACTAATTATTAACAATTTTAACAATGAAGTAAACAATACAAATAGAATCGTCGTATGAGAAGTAACACAAGTTAAACTTCAAAGATTTAATTAATAATCTTTATGTGTCATATATAAGTTAATAATAAATGTTAATGTTGGTAGTAAGCCTCCGTGGCTCAGCGCTTCGGCCTCACACCGCTGAAGACCGTGGTTCAAATCCCGGTCACCCCATGTGAGATTTGTGCTGGACAAAGCAGAGGTGGGACAGGTTTTCCTCCGGGTACTCCGGTTTTCCCTGTCATCTTTCATTCCAGCAAAACACTCCATTCTCATTTCATAGCATCTATCAGTCATTAATATATCACTTTGGGAGTAGCGACCCCATCGTACTAACAGCCTATATATGCTTCATTCATTACATCCCTGACCCGGTCAATGACTGGAAAACAGGTTGTATGTTTTCATTCAATGTTGGTACTAAAAGCGGCTGCCTGGCTGAGGCTGTAAAGTAGTGCTCGGTTCATTCCAAAAGGACAAGGGGTTGATCCCTCATCAGGAAGCTGGAGAAAAAATTGCGACTGAGATTTCCATTTCTGGAGAGGCAACTGAGGTTCAATAAGCCTGCACCAAAATTCAGAACTAGATAAATTCCTGAGGCAAAAGCTGCAAGGCATAAAATTAACGACTCTGTCCTTCCTAGCACCAGGATTATGGATAGTTGAAGCCTTTACCTCCTACTACTCCAAGGGCATTCATGGCCAGTGTGAAGATATAAAAATTTGATGTTAGAGTATGCATATACACCCTTTGGATTCCAATAAACTCATTTTCTCACCTCAGATTCTGCAAATTCCCAACGAGGGGAATGGATTGTTCTGTTGTTTTCTGTTACGTTGGCAGAGAAAATGTCTTATACGTAGAAGACTACTAACATTAGTAAACAGTCCTGCACTTTAACAACCCCTTTCCAGGAAAACATCACAGTATGCTGGTGCCTCTTGCAATTAGACGTTGAAGTTATGTCGTTAAATAAATAAATAAATAAATAAATAAATAAATAAATAAATAAATAAATAAATAAATAAATAAATAAACGATGATGATGATAATGATGATGATGATTATAATAATAATAATAATAATAATAATAATAATAATAATAATAATAATAATAATAATAATACAAAGCGATCAAGTAAGCTTTACTCCGGCTCGCGCTATGTTATTCCTATGGGCGAGCTCCCCGTTCGTTCACCACGCATGGAAAGAGGATGGCATGGTATGCTGCCATCACACGCTCTGTTCCTTGACCCCGGTCTTTATTTTGTGCGCGCGCATCCCTATGTCCCCTCGTACACGTGTCCGATGTCGCAGTCTGAAACTCTTCTTAAGCGAATGCCAAGAAGCAGTTCCTTCATCTTAGGTATCAAGTCAAAGTCACAAGGATTTAAGTCCGGGTTGTATGGTGGATGGTATAGCAATTTCCAGTCACATCGACCGAAAAAATCGGCCACAGCTTGCATTGTATGCGGCCGAGTGTTGTCGTGCAAGCTGATGGGTGGGTTCTGCAGAAAGTGTCGCTGCTTCTTTCTCGAAACTGTTCGCACGTTGTGTTAGAAAAATTAAGAGCAATGCTGCGCACTGCTCCGCCTCTGTGGTGTAGTGGTTAGTGTGATTAGCTGCCACCCCCGGAGGCTCGGGTTCGATTCCCGGCTCTGCCACGAAATTTGAAAAGAGGTACGAGGGCTGGAACGGGGGTCCACTCAGCCTCGGGAGGTCACCTGAGTAGAGGTGGGTTCGATTCCCACCTCAGCCATCCTGGAAGTGATTTTCCGCGGTTTCCCACTTCTCCTCCAGGCAAATGCAGGGATGGTACCTAACTTAAGGCCACGGCCGCTTCCTTCCCTCTTCCTTCTATATCCCTACCAATCGTCCCATCCCCTAACAAGGCCCCTATTCAGCATAGCAGGTGAAGCTGCCTTGACGAGGTACTGGTCATCTTCCTCTGTTGTATCTCCCGACCCAGAGTCTGAAGCTCCAGGACACTGGCCTTGAGGCGGTAGAGGTGTGATCCCTCGCTGAGTCCGAGGGAAAAACCGACCCTGGAAGGTAAACAGACTAAGAAGAAGAAGACTGCACACTGACGGTCTGCTGCGGATGAACGTAATGGGTTAGGATAATAACATCACAGCCGTACACGAGAATAACCATAACTTCTTTCTCATTGCTGGGGTTCTGACGAACATATATCTTCGTGGTGACCTGTAATGACGCCATTCGTTCGACTGGCGTTTCGGTTGTGGATCGTACGATTTGGATCATGTCTCATCCAGCGCAATGATACGGCATCAGAGAACCTTTCCTTCGCCCTTATAGCGCTCCAAGCTGTCACGAGCAGCGTCGTATCGTAACCGTTTCTGCATTTCCATCAAATCACTCGGAACCCATCGTGATGCAGTTTTTTTCATGCTCAGGCGTTCCTTCAGAATGAGAAGCACATGGTGAATACACGGAGACAATTCTAGTCCTGATTCCTCCAACTGACAAATCTACCCACATCATTCGCTCATTTACGTGCCTAACAGAAACTATGTTGCGTGCAATGGTAATCCTGATAAACAGCCCTACCCCATACTCTGTCTTTCCCTTTCTAATACCCGTCAAGTACACTTTATAATCTCCTATCTCTTCCTCGTGATCTCCCCTTACCTGAATATCTCTCCTAGCACATCCAGATGCATCCTCTTTGCTGACTCGGCCAGTTCTACTTTCTTTCTTCCATAAGCTACGTAATATTGATAGCTCCCCATCGAATTCGATTTAGTTCGCCAAGTTGTGTACAAGGAGTCCCTCGCCTGTCAAATGGGAGTGGGACTCCATTACTCCCATAGGTCCGAGGCTTGCTTAAAGTGTTCTGAGCTCGGTAAATTCATGAAGCAGGATGCTGCCCTACTTGCACATAGTCCAGTTGAGGATCTCTACTCTAACGCGTTATGGACCACCGGTGAATTGCATAGGCCTAGCCGCCTGAGCACAAGGAGGGCCATGACTCAGAATACGTCCGAGATGCCCCTCCCATTCCATAACAACTAGTATCCCGACTCTCAGGACCACTTACTAAAGCCACTCAGCCGTTGCCCATGGTTCACGAACTAGGACGTGACTACAGTAACCCACGCCATGAACCACAGTACTTTGTTAAGTCATATTTATGCACAAATGGTCATTTCTATGTGATAGAGCATATTTTAGATCGTAAATGGTCATATTCTTCATATTTTCACTCTTTAAGGTAGTAAAGGCATTTTCTCATTCAGTTTCTTTCTTCCGTGTTCAATTGAGTTGTTGTATTTCTTTAGAATTACAGATCGCATTTTGTTTCCTGGAAAAAGGTAAGAACCTACTTTCTTCCCCTATTTCTGTGGAATTTAAAGTATGGACTTTACCCTTACGCAATGGTGAGCAGATAGCCTTTCCTTCGTAAATTGGTGTGTCTCAGAGCTTATTGAAGCTTGTTGAAGCATGAAGTGTGTGTTCTGTGTAGAATAGTTCAGAAAAAATGCCTACAGTGAAGCAAAGTATTTGAGTAAAATTACGACAGTTCGTGTCTCAATATGGTGAGAAAGTATTATCGAGTGATGGTAAAATACTGTATTGTAAACAGTGCGATGTAAGAGTAAGTGTGCAGAAGTCATTTAATGTTCAGCAGCATGTGGCAACAGAAAAACACAAACGTGGTGTACAACGAATCGGAAATGGAAGGACACCACAGCAAATGCTCCTCGGAGAAACTCGACAATCGTTTTCACCTTTTTGTGAAGAACTCTGTACAGCCCTTCTTTGTGCCGACATTCCCTTAAATAATCTGAACCATCCAACATTTTGTGAATTCTTAGAAAAATACATCGGCAAATCTCTTCCCGATCCTTCCACTTTATGAAAGAACTACATCAGCCGATGCTACGAGAAAACTATTCAAGAAATCAGAAAACGAGTTGAAGATAAGAAAATATGGGTATAAATTGATGAAACTGCAGAATCTATGGGAATATATATTGCGAATATCATTATGGGGAATTTGGGAGAAGGTTATCCAGGTGAAACGTTTCTAACTAACCGTGAACACTTAGAAAAGGTCAATTTTTCTACCATTAGTAAACTGTTTGACAGACCTATACGTGCCATATGTACCGAAGGCGATCAGCATGACAATGTCCTGCTCTTCGTAACGGATGCTGCGTTTTATATTGTGAAAGCTGCCAAATCACTAAAAGCATTATATAGTAAAATGGTGCATGTGACTTGTTTATCTCACGCCTTCCACAGAGTTGCAGAAGAGATTCGTAGTCAATTCAGTGAGGTTGATAAATTGATTGGGTGTGACAAGAAGATCTTACTGAAAGCACATTCACGTGTTTCATCATTTAAGTTGCTAGCTCTAGACCTTCTCTTGCCACCTTCTCCTATTTTGACAAGATGGGAATCCTGGATTGAATCCTGAAACTATTACTACCAGAACTTCAACATTGTGAAAAGTATCATTAAATCAGTTGATAACAGTTAAGGCGCTTCAATTGGACTAGCCCAGGAATTAATGTCTAATTCTGACATTTCAGGTCAACTTTCACACATCAAATCAAATCTTGGTTTTCTTCCTGTTACTGTAACTGCTTTGGAGCAATTAGAAGTGCCAATAGTGAAGCAGATAGAACTAGTGAAAATAACTGTGAATAAATTTCATGTTGTTTGTGGTAAAGTGGGGCAAGAAGTATCAAAGAAATTGGAAAAGGTGTTAGAAAAAAGCGAAGGATATCACACATTGTGTTCCATTTCAATTATTATGTTGGGTGAAAAGTTTTCTCTTAATCATGTATAATTAGATTCAAATGATAGTGTCCATTTCAAATATGCTCCTCATGTGACAGCTGAAGTAGAACGAAGTTTTACAAAGTACCTACAAGACATTGTTGACTGAAGATAAAAAATCTTTTTATTTGGAAATTTGCACAAGGTATTCATTGTATATTGAAACTCAGGGCTCATAAACTGAAGGTACAGAAGCAGGTGAAAGTAATCGCAGCATGCGTTAACTATGAACTGACAATTTTAATAAAATAAGAAGCACACTACCATATCAAATTGCATAGTTTAACTTCTCTTGTGCATTTTATTCATAAAGAAATGGTTCGTTTTCATAAACTGACTTATTAATTGAATGTACAACTGGAATTTTACCACAAGTATTATAGTATTAGGTCATACTTATTATGTTATTGTGCATATTATGGTGATTTTATGTCATAAAAATCATTGCCCTAATAACAATAATAATGCCGGCTGAGTAGCTCAGACGGTTGTGGCATTGGCCTTCTGATTCCAACTTGGCAGATCCGATCCAGTGGTATTTAAAGGTGCTGAAATATGTCAGCCTCGTATCTGTAGATTTACTGGCACGTAAAAGTAATATGCGGGACAATATTCCGGCACCTTGGCGCCTCTGAATTGAGTCAATGTGGTTAGTGGGATGTGAAATCAATATAACTCCTGCGGGACAATATTCCGGCACCTCGGCGTCTCTGAAAACAATTAAAGTTTTAACGGGACATAAAACGAATTGAATTATGATTATTATTATTATTAACTAGCATTTGTACCCGTTCTTCGAGCGGGAATTTGCAGTGGATTACGTGTTTCCTTCAGGAATTTTTGCGAAGTAACATGGATCTATTCACACGTTTAATGCGACATGTTAAAATTATATTTTTCTACGACAGCGCGGGGCAGTAACGAAAACATGATGAAGCTGAACAAATTCGAGAGAGAATTTATTGTACGGTACAGTTCCTGGTCCGAATATCTGCGAAATTCTCCGTCGTTCTCAGGTTGCATATTACGTAGGTGGATAAAAAGGTTAGTTGCACTAACGCGCCGCAGCACCGCGCTCTGTGTCGCAAACGTGGGCACGACGGGGAAAGGGACAGACACTGCCCACACGTCTGTTAGGCAGGTCGCTCTGTGGTGTCTCGTCTAGTATTGTGTGAATAGCGGCCAAATGCAATGGCGCGACAACTGGACGTTCACTTCAAATATGAGGTGCGCTCGACAATCCGATTCCTATGGGCCAAAAGGAGGAATTGCACGGACATTCATCGTGAAATTAGTGCTGTGAATGGGGAGCGGGACATTTTCCGGCGAGATATCGTATAGTGGTGTCAGAAATTCGAAGCCGGATGCACGGATATGACGGACAACCACCGCGAAGGCAGGCCCGCAACGTCCAGGACCCGTGCAAAGGTCAACAGTGTGAATGCGATCATTAGACAGAACCGGCACATTGAACTGAGAGAAATCGGGACGCAGCTGAACATGTCGTATGGCAGTGTGTTCGCCATTGTTCACGAGGACCTTGGATATTGTAAGCTGTGTCAAAGATGTGTCCCACGTCTTCTCACTGATGAGCACAAGGGACGTTTCCGATCCTCCCTAGCATTTTTGCAACGCTATGCCGCAGATGGCAACGGGTTTCTGTGGCGAATCGTCACAGGCGACAAACGTGGGTCCATTATTTCACCCCCGAAACGAAGCGAACATCAATGGAATGGGTGCACCCCTCATCACCACAGCGAAAGAAGGCCAAGCTTCAACCTTCAGCTGGTAAGGTTATGGCGACAGTGTTCTTTGACATGGAGGGTTTGCTGCACGTGGAATTCACGCCAAAAGGAACGACGATCAACGCGGCGTCGTATTGTCAAACGTTGCACCGATTAAAAAGAAGCGTCGGGGGAAATTGAGTGCCAGTGTGATTTTGTTGCACGATAACGCAACACCTCACAAGGCCCGCTAAACGAGAGAACTGCTGCAGCCTTTCAAGTGGGAGGTCTGGCAACATCCACCCTACAGTCCCGACCTAGCGCCATGAGACTTTTATCTGTTCGGTAAGCTCAAAACGGAGCTCGGTGGTCGACGTTTCCAGACCGATGAGGAGGTATAGACCGCTGTCTCCGAGGGGTTGCAGAACGCTGGAGGAAATTTCTATGCATCCGGCATCGACAAGTTGGTAGTGCGTTCGCAGAAATGTTTGTACTCTCTTGGAAACTATGTGGAAAAGTGACGTTACAGTGTATGTCGTTATAGTCGTGTTGCTGTTGTACAGGTGGTGTAATAAATGGCCATAACTGGGAGGTGCAACTTATTTTCTGAACTGCCCTCGTATATGTGTGACCACTTGCGTGACGCTGTGATGTTGATGATACCTCTCTTAATATCTTCTTTACTGAAAAAGTAAAATTTCTTTTAAGATTTTCCCGTTTACCACCTTGAAGTGAAATGCACGACATGCCACACAGGCCTTGGGCTAAAAGTCCAATTTTTCGTAACCATCTGCATTATTATCCGTCGTACGATAAATACGCAAATGGTATAAAGGAAAGGAAATAATATATTCTTAAATGATCATTATATACAGTATTTTGATAGACCCAACGTCAACGAAAATATTTGAGAATAATCTTCCTAATTACCAGCTCCATGTGATTACCATGGCATCATATGCACCTGATAACACAATCCTGAACAAGTAGATTCCAGATAAAGAGTTTGGTTGAATAAGTCCACCAGTTTTCCACTTTTAGGAATATATAAACAGACAGACAGAAAGACAGACATACACCTAAGGAAAGGTTCTACCTCATATTTTCCCGGTGTTCAGATACATGAGGTGGGGTTAATTTTCAATCCGTGAGAAACATGCATCCTCTGAGTTTCTCCTGTTATGGATCCTTCAAATAACTGTACGTCTGTGAGTGTCCGTCACTGGCTGCAGAGCATGATGCCCGTAGAAAATAGTATTTTTCTCCGTAATTTGAAGGGTAAGCGAAATTATGTACATAACAAAATTACTTAAAGTCAAGGGGCGTTACAAGTATAGTCCACAAGTTTTACATGTAATGAATAGCGTAAGAGGAAATTGAAAAGTATCCTCTTCCCGTCTTCGTACAAACTCCCGGTCTATTCAGCGAATTTTACATGATATGCGTATCAAAACGTGCTCCTGGACGATTAGACTTTAAATATGAAGTTTGGTAGAGATATAATCAATAGTGAAAAGAATTGAAAAACTCCACATTTAATTTACAAACCCCCAGTCTATTTTGTGACCTTAAATGATATCCATATCTAAACCTGCTCCTGGATGATTAGACTCTATATATGAAGTTTGGTAGACTTTTTTTTGCTGGGGGCTTTACGTCGCACCGACACAGATAGGTCTTATGGCGACGATGGGATAGGAAAGGCCTAGGAGTTGGAAGGAAGCGGCCGTGGCCTCAATTAAGGTACAGCCCCAGCATTTGCCTGGTGTGAAAATGGGAAACCACGGAAAACCATCTTCAGGGCTGCCGATAGTGGGATTCGAACCTAATATCTCCCGGATGCAAGCTCACAGGCGCGCGCCTCTACGCGCACGGCCAACTCGCACGGTAAGTTTGGTAGAGATGTAGTTAGTAGTGTAAGAGAAAAAATGAGAAGAAAGGACTCTTCTGGTATTTCTATAAACCCCCAGTCTGCTCAGTTATTTCCAAACAATGTGCATATTAGACCCTGCTCCTGGATGAGTAAACTATAAATATGAAGTTTTGTAGACATATAATCAATATTGTAAAGGAAAACTGAAAAACTCTTCGAGCCGTCCTAAATCCCACTCTATTCAGTAATTTTTAAATGAAATGCTTGTCAAAACCTGTTCCTGGATGAGTAGACTCTAAATATGAAGTTTGGTCAAAATATAATCAATAGTGTTAGAGAAAACTGGAAATACATCCTCTAGTCTTCTTGCAAATCCCCAGACTATTCGTTGATTTTTAAATGATATGCATATCAAATCCTGGTCCTCAATGAGTAGACTAAGTGTGAAGTTTGGTCGAGATATAATCAATAATATAAAAGGAAATTGAAAGAATCTCTTTTGGTCTTCCTGGTCAGTGATTTTTAAAAGATATGCGTATCGGAACTTGCTACTGAATGAATAGACTGTAAGTATGAAGTTCGATCGACATATAGCCAATAGAGTGAGTGAAAACTGAAGAAAAACTTCTTCTTGTGTCGCTATAAGCCCCCGGTTGATTAAGTGATTTTTAAATGATATGCATGTCGAAAACTGTTCCCGGTGAGTAGACTCTAAATACTAAGTTCGGTTTAGATCTTTTTAGCCGTTTACCCGTGATGGTGGAATAAACAGGCAAATGGACACGAAAGGTAAAAACTACTAATACGGTATGATCTCGGGTTGAACTAAAGTGGATAAATATATCATAATTTTGGTGAAATAAGTAACATTACTCACAGCGGCCCCCCTAGAATTTTATTTACACATTCAATATAAAGTAAATAAAAAATTCGTCCTTACTGAAGATTGATTTTGTCATTATCGAATGGGGTATATTCCGAGAATTGTAAATTATTTGCACACTCCTCAATGTTGTATATATTATTTTTCATCATATAGAAGAAAAGGTTTAAATGCGCAATCTAACAATTTCCGTAACACAGTAAGTGTAAGAAAAATGCACTTTGTATATTAGTCCTTTTTCTACTTGAAGTAGAAAGCACAATATGCCGTCATATTATTGATTTAGTAGGCCTAAACCTCCTGATATAAGAACTGAGCGGAATATTGTGGAAGTAAAGCAGTATGTAATAAAATTGTTGCGTTGGAAATGGGCACAATGGTGGATGCACCTTCAACACTACCCTTTCACTCCCTTCCATTCTTCTTCGGTACTGGAGTGGCTTTCAACATTACCCCCTAACTCCCCCTCCTCTTTTCCAGTACTAGAGTGGGGCAATGCTGACTGTTTATGTCGCGACACTATTTCTGTGCATGCTTGTCCAATAAAGTATTTGCTAGCCTACTGTTACTTGAGCACGCGGGCAGTGGAATGTCACGTGACTGGAGTTGGGATGGGGAGTTCTTCCATTCGGGCACAGCATTGAAAACCGCTACCACAGTCTAACACAGAGCCTCTCAGGGTGCATGCACTGGTGCATTGCGCGGCGCAAGGTGCAAAGGACGACTTTGCTACGTTGACCAGAGTGCAGACCCACACTCCTCGACTTTGAGTGGGTCGATGACCTTAGATGTTAAGCCCCTTTAAACAACAAGCATCATCATTATCAACGAATTTGAGCATTAGCGCTCTCTATCTCTTTCCCTCGCTCGATCCGTCTGCTTCCCACTTCCTCACTTACTCTGCAGGGCTCCACCATCCGAGCAGAATTGAGTCGAGCTCAGCCGAGTCGCCCCGAGACAAACGCTAATCCGAACTGAGCCGCATTAGGCCAATGCACGGTGTACAAACCCTCTGCGCCTCGGTTTGCACGCGTGAGATTTCGGGCGTTTGGGAGGCCCTGGTCTAACAAGTAGGAATAAAACTATAAGCATATGACGACTGCTGGACGACGGTGCTAGGTACTTACCCTACACAGAACTAAAAGTCGACTGTAGGTTGGGATGGGTAGTTCTTCCACTGACCCATCCAGTTCTGATGTTCTTATAGGAAACGTGAAAATATGACGACTATACTGTGGTGGATGTATATCACACACTGTACCTTCATTCAGTATTCTGATGTAGATGCTACTGCCGTGTAGTCATTAGTATTTTTTCGTCAGCAAACAAGAGAAGACAAACGTACTTCTTTCTCATAACAGGGGATACAAACAATGGATTAGCAACTTGTTTCATAAATAAATCACAATATAAAGCCAGTTAGATACGAGGGGCGTACTATATTGTTTTACACGTTATTTCTTGTACATCCGGGTGTGGTTTACATTTTACTTTCGAAGGTGGTGATGTGTAACTAGTGCCTTGTTCCACCGTTTGGTAGCAGCACACGCACAGGAGCCTACGAATGCACTCGTCATAGCCATTTCATAACAACATTGTCAGCGTAGGGGCAGACAACATGGAAAGCAGCCGTCAGGGACAGCGCTGTACTACTTGGTTCCTAAGGAAATAAGGCGTGACCACTGCATAACTTCATCGGCGCTTGGTGGCAGTCTGTGGAGAACATGCGCCGTCATGGAAAACAGTTTACAGCTGGGTGGAAGGTCGGAAAACAGGGCGCACATCGCTGGACAAGGGAACCAGTTCTGGAAGGAATGTGATGGTGTCAACACCAGCCAACATTGCTCGAGTCGAACTGGCCATCCAAGGAAACAAATGTATCACATTTACGGAAATGGAGGCAGCCACGGGCATTAGCCGAAACACCCTGCAGCGGATCGTGCACGGACTCGTACAGTTGGGGAAGGCGTCATCCACGTGGGTGCCTAGACTCTTGTCTGCAGACGAAAAGCAGAGGCGTGTGGACGTGTGCAGAGAACTTTTGCAACGCCATGATCAAGATCCAACCGACTTCACGCCTAGGCTTGTGACTGGTGATGTGACATGGCTCCACCGCACCCATTGATCAAATGGGATTCACGGTGCTGCCACACCCACCACACACTTCAGACTTGGCACCAAGTGATTATCACCTGTTCGGGAACATGAAGAAACCTCTGCGTGGTTGCCGTTTTGCGGATTTTTTAGAACTGGACACAGCTGTCAAGGCATGGTTACGCAGCACTCCGAAAGAATGGTTTCAGGAAGGTCAGGAGAGACTGACACATCGATGGCAAAAGTGCATACAGTTACAAGGAGATTATGTTGAAAAGATGGACGTAACAACTGATGTGTAATGTACTTCATTTGGGTAGAAAAATGAAAGTGTAAAACAATATAACAAACGATGACTGTACCAATATAACCGGCACCTGAAGAGCAGTGACAGGTGATACTTACACAAACTTCTACAAAGTACCTCATAACAATAACTCATTAATATCAGCCATTCAAGCAGATTCATGAATGAGACCACAATCAAAACATACAAAAAGAAAGGCGAAACACTCTTTCATTATTTTTAATCTCAATTTTGTTTCCAGTTTCCAATCAGTCAGGCTTATATAATATATGAATAGTAACACAGTAAGGTTTCCACCTATTCAGTACTAATATGTATTTACAATGTTATAAATTACATGGGACTAGTTTCGACCCGCCTAGGGGTCATCATCAGCCATATTAAAGCATACATAAGTATTTTGTCGACTCCTAAAAACATGTTATTTTTAACTGTAATAATCGTATGGATTTTATAATTTATAAAGTAAAGTTTGGTAATGAGATGAGAAATGTTAGTATGGTACAGGTGAGTAGTAAATAATAATATATATACAAACAAGTTTGGAACAAAGTACTAGTGGGGTGCTTAGAGTTGTAAAATATAACCTCGTGGATGTCAGTAGTCCTCGTACTAAAGAAACAATGTAAAATAACACATATAAACATATATACAAGTATGTACAAAGTCTGGAGAGTAAAGAGTGATGCTCTTTTAATGTCGAGTTGGCTTGACACTGATCACTTAAGCGGAGAAATTAGGTATTTGGTGTATTAAAGCTGTGTTGGTCAGTTGCGTTGTTGATTGTTGGACGTGATGTTGTTTTTGAATTTCTGGTTGAGAAGAAGGTGGAAACTGCGCGTGGATATATTGATTCTCAGTTCTTAGCGGAAACCAAATTGGACCTGTTTAAATGGAGAAAGTCAGTAAAAACAAAAAATGGAGATAGGAAAAAGTTAACATAAAGTGAAAGGACGCTTACCTCGCGCTGCGGTGTGTGTAGTGTAGCTGATGGTGTGCGATTGGTGGCGGGGAGAGAAGTGTGGGCAGAGAGGAGGGCAGGCGCGTGCGGGTTAGGAGGGGGTTAGGAAGAGTGGGGGTGGCTTGGGGTGAGGTGGGGGTGGGGAGCTTTTAAGGCGGGGCTGAAGGATGCGGGAAAAAGGGTAATTGTCTCGGAAAAGTACCTTTGATTAGATTTAGGATTGAGTTTTGGTTGGCTGCATTATTGTTTCTGAGGAAAGTGATGAATAGATCGAAGAGTATGTTGGGTTTCTCTGAGATTTCATTGAGATTGTGACTGGCGTTGAAGTATTGGTCTAGGTGTATGTGGTAATTTTCCATTATGTTGAGTAAAGGGCCCTTGTTTGCTAATTCGAGGATGTCCATGTCCTGTTCGATATTGGTGAAATTATGGTTATAATCATGCATGTGTTGGCCGATGGCTGAAAACCTGTTGTATTTTATTGCATTAGTGTGTTCGTGGTATCTGGTATTGAAGTTTCTACCGGTTTGTCCGATGTAGGATTTTTGACAGGTGTTGCATTTGATCCTGTAAACTCCTGATTTTACAAAACTGCTGGTCTTGTTGATGTGTGAAGTATTGTGTAAGACGTTCGTGTTCTTATTGTTGGTTTTGAAGGCTATTTTAACGCCTTGTTTCTTGAAGATATTGGTTAACTTGTAGATATCATTGTTGAACGTGAAGGTGGTAGAAATTGTTGAACGTGAAGGCTATAGAAATGTCGACGCAACTCTGTCATTGTACTCGAAATGTACTGAACTGCGCAAATATTTTAAACAATATAACTGATTTCGATTCCTCTCAGGTTTCATTTTTCATGAAATCTCTTGAACTGTTTTCATTAAAATCGTAATTCTCTATTTGCAGAGGAAACAGACAAGCACCGCGAGGCTCTGCTGTAATTATTATTACATTATACTTCATATTTACAATAATTGCCCATTCCACTCAATGCAATTAGCTGTCAATAAATTCACTTGTTATATAAAGAAAAATGACTCGTAATTTTTGAGATATAATTTTTAGAACTCGAACAGACTCGCTTACAAGAATAACAGAATGATTATATTTTAGACGATTCAGAAATTTTGACCTCAGGATCGTCCTTGGAACACTGCTCACTGCATCTCATCACGAGTATAATATTTATTTATTTATTTATTTATTTATTTATTCATTTATTTATTTATTTATTTATTTATTTATTTATTTTCAAATGGCGAAGTTGGGTTCACGGCTCTCTCTTACACTTAACTCCATCGAGCGAGAAAAATATCATAGAACATAGCATCTTCAGCAGGACAGAGAATATGATCGTAAATTAGGCATAAAAGTCCTGCAGCCCGTATCTGTAATTGATAACAGTAATTGGTAAGGAAATGGACGCCTTCAAGTTTAACATAGATGACAGACGCCTATAATTTTAAAGGAACCAAACGTGATGCCATTTGTGAATAATAATCATAATAACCATCACCATTATCGGCTTCAACGTCAACGCCGGTTGCCGTGAAGATGGATCTTCCTGGTCTCCCATTTTCATACCACGTAAATGACTGTAATGTACCTTAATTTAAGTCACTGCCACTGCCTTCCCATTCCTGACCATTTTCTATTCCAATTTCTCCAAAGCACTGTATTTGTTGGAGTCATGATGAACCACTAGAATAATAACGATAAAGAAAATAGTTTGGCATTTGGATGTTAAATATTATCACTTGTCTACTTTACTCATTAGGCCCCACACTGGAAACTTCATCTAGAACTCCTACACGGACGAATGCATCCATTTTCAATCAATTTCCTTCCACTCTTTTGTTCGCCATGTCATGTATAACTTTTCAGTCTACATGTGAATATATTGTCAACACTCCGCTATCTTTTCAAATATCGGAAGCCATTGCTTTTCTGTTTCGACTCAGTTAATTTATAACTGTCAGCTTCTTCAGTCTGCCGAAATTAACTCAGAATGCATTTATAATCTACCTGAAAGATAAAACATATGGTAACAGTATTACACCTGAAAATGAATCAACTTAATTGAAATAGAATAGGATGTTTCGTTATTGAAAGAACATCATCAGATTCTACCAAATCACGCTTATACAGGGTAATTCACCTAACATGTTACACGGAAATAACTTCTAAACCATTAAAGATATCGGCATTCTGTTTCATATTCGTAAATGGTACCCAGGGCCTAGTAAACTAACGTGATACTGAGACTCATGGGGTGATTAACAACCGAGATATTGATACTAACTCCATATTTTTAAATGGAACGACACAAATTATACAGCTGATTTAAAAGCTCATCTGCGTACAAGTTCAAATATGTAAGTATTTTCAAAATCGGACAATTACTTTTTGAGATATAAGTAAGAACAGCATGTGCCGTTTTGCATGCCGCATTAGGCGGCGTGAAGTCGGGCAAGGACATATTGAGGAGCAAGCAGTATCCTGGGAGTGAGTTCAGCCACAGAATGGATACCAGGCATGTAAGCACCTCGTACACATGTGATGGGTGTGCAAAGTGTGTATGACAGACGAACACATGACAGGACAGAAAAGGTTGATGTGTTTAAAAGGAATAAAACAAGTACTTTGCCTTGAAAGGAACATAACGAAAGCTATAATTGTCACTGGTTTTAGTGTACAGTTCATACTATTCTAAGAGTTGAGAAATAAACATAACACAAAACACCGGAAGACCACCTTCTAGAAAAGCAAATGGTCAGAGCTTATCATGGTGAGATGGCAGCAACACTATTATTTATGTTTTATTTTACACGCATGAATCTCCGCAGTGCTTCAGCACGACTGTAGTGCATTCGGGAGAGCGTAGGTTCGAGTCCTGCCTCGCCCAACCTGAAAGTGATTTTCATGGCGTCCCATGTTCAACACCAGGCAAATACCGGATAGGTACCTTTGTGATAGGCCACGGCCGACTTCCTTTCGAAATCCTTCCCATTCCCATCCGTGAGAAAAAACGCTAAACTAAGCGCAACCTATTACATGTCAAAACAAAACAATACAACTTTAATCTCCCTTCCCCGTTGTGTGTTCGCCAGTCATACAACAACGTTGCACACCCAGGGTATGTTACGGTACATCACATTATGTTTACAGTACATGCCTGGCATCCGTTCTGTGGCTGGAACCAAGGCCAGGAAGCAGCTTGTGCCTCAATATGTCCTTGCCCGACCTCACGCCGTCTGATGCGGCAGCAAAACCGCGCATGCTCTTCTTATTTATATCTCAAAAAGTAATTGTCCGATTTTGAAAATACTTACATATTTGGACTTGTACGCAGTTGATATTTTGGGCCAGCTGTATGAATTTGTGCCGTTCCATTTAAAATATGCAGTTAGTATCAATATCTCGGTTATTAATTATCCCATGAGACTAAGTAGCACGTTATTTTACAAGACTCTGCGTACCATTTACGAATATGAAAACAGAATGCCGATATCTTTAATGGTTTAGAAGTTATTTCTGTGTAACATGTTAGGTGAATTACCCTGTATATTCAGTATATGCTGGACCAGCCAGCGATTCTCGCCAGCCAGCGCCACCTAGCGACCAGGGAAGAACCGCCAGCCAGCGAAGAACCACAGCCAGAGCGACCTAGCGGAGCACAGGTAGCACCACGCGATACGACTGGTAAGCTGGTAAGCTGCTCTCTTTTTCTCTCTCTCCGTCCAGCGAGGGCCCCTACACCGTAAGCCGGTGCGGCACCCTAGTGGAGCTTAAAAAGGCATTCGGACAGGTGGACTAAGCGGTACTCGAGGGGTTTCACCCCAGGACTGTTTGTTTGGTGTAGGGGCCCACGGAGGGCAGCCAGGAGTATCTCCCGGTCTTACTGGGGGCACCCACCGACCTCCAGGAGTGCCAACACCTAATAGCACTAGCTAGTGATAGACGATTGGAACTAGTGATAAGAAGCGCGAAGCACAAGTAACAGTGCCGAGCATACTGCTTAGTGCTAGTGCCCTACGGTGCTCACTGAATTACTATCTTAAAAACTCAGTTGGACAAGATGGCTTCGAGCACGGCAGTTACCAGCACCACCACCACGACCACCATCTCCCAAGCCGGCACGGACCAGCTTTTCTACAGCCAAACACATAACTCCGTAATGTGCCAAAACCAGTTCAAGTACCAGATACCACCAACTACCTATTAACCCAGGTCCTACCCGTGAGTCTTCCCACCCAGTATCCAAGCGACACCTCACCAGCCCCTCAGACAACAGTGAACCCAGAACCAAAATACAAGCGACAGAACAGGAAATCATCAGGAACAACCCCCCGTCCCCCACCCAATACCTCTTCCAATCTAGAATCCTCCTCCCCCCTCTCCGGTGCCAGACGACCCATCTCCAACTACCGGACCTTCCAAAAGACCCCCACTGGAACCCACGCCTTTCTTATCAAGGAACCAGCCCCAGAATTTAAAAACCCACAAAAAATCTTCTCAAAACTTCTTCACTTCAATTTTCAACGCGAAGAAATCGCCGATATTCGCCCAACGAACAACGGGCTCATCCTAAAGCTCATTGGGGAGGACGCCGCACGACGGCTCATGGGCTTAGTGGGTGCAGCCCAATTCGGCTCATCCGAACCCCTGAAACCCCTATCCCCACCCACAATAAAAATCCTAACCCAACCACCCCGTCACAGCTTACTTAGCAGCGTAATCCGTGGGGTGGACCCCGACATCCCGGACGATGTAATAGTCCAAGAACTCAACGAGGAAGGTATCCCCGTCCAAAAAGCATTCAGGATAAAAAAACAACTCGGGGCCCACGTACATGGTAAGAATCTTACTCCCAACCTCCCAGAACGTTGACCGTGTACTGACCAATGGAGTATCTATTTTTAGACACCACCATCGGGTGGAACCCTCCCGAGCACCAGAGCCCCAACCCATCCGATGTGAGCGGTGCCTGTCATACAATAAGCACGACACAGCACACTGCAACTCCGTAAAACCAGTGTGCAGCCACTGCTCATAACAGCACTCCACCTCCCGATGCCCTAATACCCAGCTCCCACCGACATGTAACACCTGCGGAGAACCCCACCCTACATACTCCCTCAAATGTAAAGCCCGCCCTCAATCACCCGAAAACCGCCCAGAATTAGTAGCCCCATTCCGAACCATTGACCCCCCACCCCACAAAAGCAATCCCTCTTCCCTCCCCCATCCCTTGAGGGCATAATCCGTTTTGTAACTCTATCCCTCATGAACATCCACCCATACCACAGACCACTGGTCCTAGCCCAACTCCAGGCAGCAGCCAATCAAACCCTCAACGCCCACTTCCAACCCACCCACTCCGGACTGAATACCCATTTCCACTTCACCGGCTTGAAACATTAGTATAAGAAGCACCTACAACCCACCCGAGTAAATCCGAATCCCACCTCCCACCCCGAACAAATCTTCCCACTATACCATTAACCAACCCTAGGCTAGCACTCCCACCCCACTATCGCTCCCACACACCCACCCGATGGCGGTAACACATGAGAATAATAATCTGTGACACCCTACCCGCCACAGAATCACCGCCACCCAAACCCCTGTAACCCCACAACCCCCCTAAACCTCAACCACAACCCCCCCCCAATAGAAGTCCCACGAGCCCTCGTCGGAACCCCCTTCCCCACTACATAGCAGTAGTATACAATACATGTACTAACAATTATATCATATGTTTCAGAAAGAGAGTATCCCCAACAACGAGGCAAGAAGAAATTATGGTAAAATGTAATTTAAAACAACACTTGTAAATAGTTCGGTGAACAATTAGGAAACAATGGCAAAACACTGTAAAATGTAAATATGATAAAAACTTGTAAACATCCATTGTAAACACCGAAGAATCTAAACTGTAAATAATGTAAAATAAGTTACCATCTATTGTAAATATCCTAATAGCCCCCCAATAAACTCAAAATAATAAAACCGGGGGCAAGGGATATATTTTCATATAATAACTGTAAAAACAATACGTTGGAGACAAATCATTACTAACACAGCAAGAAGAATGAAAAACATCAGAACAAGACTTACAATGTTAAAAACAAATTGTAAAACACCAAAATTGTAATATGTAAATATTCTGTACATACTGAAAAATCAATAAATACTTAGCCAAGAGGTCGAAACCCCCTCCCAACTCCTTCACCGAATCAAACATATCCCCTCCGCCCACAAACCCAATCAATCCCCCAAACCCGCCAAATCTCCTGGTCAGAGAGAAGGCGTTACCTTCTAGGTGGCCCGCCCCTCCCCTACGGGGAGGGGAATGAAAACATTTCCCTTGGTCCTTGGAGTAGAGTTAAAGGAGGGCATCATTAAGATAAGTTCTATATTTCAAGTTCCCAAGTATTTAAGCAAAAATCTCCTTCTTCTTCTTCTTCTTCTTTTTCTTCTTCCTCTTCTTCTTCTTCCTCTTCCTCCGCTTTTTGCCACATACGTGGGGTCTCGGGTGCTAACTGCGTCACACATATGTGGATTTGGCCCTGTTTTACGGCCGGATGCTCTTCCTGGCGCCAACTCTATATGGAGGGATGTAAGCACTTTTGCGTGTTTCTGTGGTGGTTGGTAGTGTGGTATGTTGTCTGAATATGATAAGGAGAGTATTGGGACGGACACATACACCAAGTCTCCGAGCCAGATGAATTAATCAGAAGCGATTAAAATCACCGACCCAGCCGGAAATCGATTTCGGGACCCTATGAACCGAAGGCCAGTACGCTGACCATTCGGCCAACGAGTCTGACTAAGTATTTAAGCAGAATTAAACATAATTATTTCTAAATAGTTTCTCTTTCAGGTAGTTTATACATTTATTTACCCAAGTTAGTTTCGACAGACTGTAAAGCCAAACAGTTATTAAAAACTAAACACATCGCCACACAAATTCATTCATTAGAACATAACCTGTCTCACTATTGATCTGCAATTAGGGCAGTCGTCCAGGTGGCAGATTCCCAATCTGTTGTTTTCATACCCTTTTCTTACGTGACAGCAAATAATTTGGAAATTTTTTGAACATCTCACTTGTAAATGATTCCAGTCCTAAATACCCTACCTATCAACGAATATTTGTCCCAATTTTTCCTCTTGAATTCCAACTTTACCTTCATATGACCTTTCTTACTTTTAGAAAATCAAAAATCACTCAAAATTATTCGTCTACTAATGTCATTCCACGCTATCTCTCCATTGCCAGCTCGCAGCATACCACTTAGTCGAGGAGCTCTTTTCCTTTCTCCCAAGTCTTCCCAGCCCAAACTTTTGCAACTTTCCCGTAACGCTACTCTTTAGTCGGAAATCACCCAGAATAAATCGAGCTGTTTTTCTTTGGATTCAAGGACGCTCAGGAAGGAAGACCAGGGAAGAACAGGAGCATTTAAGATGTGGATTTGGAAGAAAACATAAAGAGTGAGCTGGGAAGATATAATAAAGAATGCGGAAGTGCTGAAAGGGGTAGGAGAAGAGAGAAATAAAATTGGATAGGACATAATCTACGACATGATTCCTTATTACGAGTGGTAATGACAGTGATAGTAAAAGCGAAACGAGGAACAGGAGGGAGGAGATACCAACTATTAGACAACATTAAGAAGGAAAGGAAAGATATGCACAGGGAAAGAAAAGGGCACAAAACAGAGAGATATGAAGGCCACAGCCATGAATAGATAACTAGCCTCCTGAGACCCCCTGCACATTTGAATGGACATCGTCATATTCCTTCTAATATTCATAATATTAGTAACTGGCACTGAGACCTAGTGTCCAGCTAAATGGACTGTATGGTGCTGCCATCTGTTGAATAATATTTGAGGTATGAAACGATACAAACTTGGAATAACGGGTTTCCATGGAGCATCATCATTATAGTAAGTGTTCTGCATTCTCTGTTGTGCCATTTCATTGTTCTAGGAGTAATTTGGTAGAGTCGATTTGCACGCGATTACCGGTAATGAAACTATATACAAAGCATAAAATTTAAAAATGTCAAAGAAATACGGTTTAGCGCAAAGACGAAACGGTCACGATCATGATGGCAGTGCATATGGCAAAATAGAGTTCGAATTGTTAACCCTAACACTATATGAAATGTTACAAATGAACAGACAATTCTAGAAAGTGGACGCAATCAATCAAGAAGCAATCCACGCCATATAACATTGATAATTAATATAGAAGTAAAGAAAGAAGAACTTAGATATATTTATACGAGAGAACTACGTATAAATGCAACGTCTTTAATAAAATATTCGCGGCAAATACGTAAGATACAGGAAAAGTTGAATAAGCCAAACGCTAAGAAGAGGACAAAGACTAGGCCTTGGCTCAGAGAAGAGAAATTCGATCTAACGCAACAGTTATAAAAGATCAATTCACTTAGTAATTGTAGTGAATATAAGAAATTAAGGATAGAATAGACACTTTGGAGGTCTGCCTAATTTAAGAAGAAAAGCCCATATTCAACTTGACTGTTAATGAGATACTAATGTTAGACGGCTTTGACTACGATGTGTTGTTTCAGCTGATGTCATCTGTGTATTTGATTCTTATAATTGCGCAAGACAAGCCCGCATTGAGTCTCTGTAAGGAGACTGTCCGAGGTCAGTCCAGCAGAGAGCGACATTCCCGGCAACGTCTCGATGGCTAACGGTGAACCATAGAGACTCACAACAGCTGCTGATGGCGAACTAGAAACATGATCCCCATGGCTAAAAGAAAAAGATAAGTTTCAGAGAGATTGTTAGGTAATATGTATTGTAGGCTCCTTGCATTTGATGATAGGGCGATTGTGTCTTCGAAATGAATCAACTTACATTAGCTTCTCGCGAGTCACCTAATAATTTGTCGATAATATGATAGAAATAGGTAATTTTCATAAGAAATTAGACCATCTTTGGTTACGGAAAGTGACTTAAATATGAGACAGTGTTTCAATGATATCAGAAAAACATATCGGAATATGCCGTGATGTATATGAAGTGTTTAGGAATAGAATACTGTAGGATTTTAGATGAAATGTAGGATATTACTTTAATATGTGCAGGTTATATGTTGTCATGAACAATTGAAATGAGGTCAAATATGGATATGAACGCAAATGGAAGGCATGTTGATGTTGTATATGAAGTTTTTATCCGACGAAATTTAAGAATGAAGTTATTTACGCGTTGATATAAGTTATATGAGATAAGTATTTGATATAATTGGAATATATATGTTGTGCAATGGGAAGATAGAGGTATGAAACTACGTTATTTGAGAATAATAATGAAAAGAATTGAAAGAATATGTTGCTACGATGATATAACGAATGTAAATGAAATATCTGAAGAGCAAGTAGATAATATTAACGCGAGGTCGGATCAATTGTATTTATGAAGCAGTAACAATGTTTCCTTGAGTGAGAATCCATATCATACAATAATGACAACATGACGTGGTACTTATATAATGGTGTGGCAGGAACAGATCATCGAAATTAGTCCTGATGAGAAGAATTATTTATTTAAATCATTATCTCAATATAGTACTCCTACAATAAAGTCACATTTTCTGAAATAATAATTATGGAAAGTTTTGATAGTTATGAGTGGATAATGCTACTTATTACCAGTCATTTCAATTGAATAAAATTCACTTGATATCGTTAACCGTGGTATTCCCTAATATTTAGTTGAGTCGCATAATATCATACGTTGAATTTTCGATGTAGTTGAGAATTTTTGGTTATTTATGATGAATATTTTATTTAAGTTGGAGACTAAGTTGACATATGATGCGGTGACAATTAATATTATTATCTTAAATGAATATTGGGCTATGTTTGCTACGCAGATATGAAACCAATCTTTTTCCTTCAGCTAATTTTTATGAAGCGACGTTTATAAATGAAGGAACGTAACTGACCTAAGAAATAAAAGAAGAATTACAATTAGAATGATCAAGAATATATAGTGGTATAATAATTGCTTAACTTAACCAAATTTTCAACCACGCTAATTTGCAGTTATTCCATTGTTTTCTCTTAATTATGAAAAGTAATGCGAAAGAGGAATATTAGTTCATTTCAACAAGAAATTAATATAACAAGGAACGAATATAACAATTATATGTCAATGATTGATAGCTTAAAATCAAATTTATTAATTATTTTCGGATCTTCAATCCATTTATTTCATTTTGTCAATAAATCATAGTAATTAAGATATAGTGAGGTGTTATTCACAGCTTGCTGGAATACTAAACAACTTAGAACTAAGATAGGTAGTATAACTGGAGAGTTCGGCGGCCTCCACCTACACCGGCCCTCCGCAGAGGCCTCCTCCTCCTCCACAGGCTCTCAGGAGAGGCCTCCTCCTCCGCAGGCCCTTCGCAGAGGCCTCCTTCTCACGGGAGGGAAATTTGAATTTTTGCGCGAGATTTAAATTTGTGAACAAAGCCACGTGCTTTTTGACAGCTGTCATCTTGACAGACCCTAACCTCACTTTTAAGGACAATAGGGCATCGCTAACCTCACTGCTGTCATCTTCACGGCGCTAAACCTCAGGGCTGCCACCTTATGCATGTCGTAGCGCGGAATTTAAAATCCAACAACAGAACATCGCTAAACTCGCTGCTGTCATCTTGAAAAGTTCAGTGTTCCAAACACTAAAATCTATCAAGCAGATACTGATCTCTGTTAGAAAAACGCAACTCATTGCACCACTGACAGGTCGGGGATTTTATTAAAAAATCTCTAACCATTTTGTGTCAATTTACTTAAACGCTTGGAACAGTATTCATGGTAAGACTATGTATTTTAGCATTTTAGTAATTACTATGAAATTCTAATGCAGTAAGTTGATTAAAATACAGATTAATATCTATGTCCATTTTATTGGACATGGAGACATGGTGTGGTTATTTGTTGTTCTGCCACAACCTTAACTTTTATACTGTACTCTGATGTTTTAGTAGCCATTGTAAGATTTTAACCCGATAAATAGAGAAACAAAAGTAATGTGGCGAAGATGTGAAAAGTACTTCTGCATCACTACAAAAACCAGCATCTCAAAGTTCCATGAAAAGTGGCAACTGATTGAGGGGGAAAATCATCATAAAACCTAATATTATGATGTGCTCTATGTAATATTTGTTCTTTTCGTTGGCCAGTATTTACGTTCTCATTGAAAATGAAAATCCACAGCCTGTTTCCAGTCATGCGACCGGGTCAGGAAATGGAATGAATGAAGCTCCCGTCTAGCGGCGAGGACTGGAATTGTGCCGGCTGCCAAAGCCTGTCGCACTTTTCTGTTGCAATGATTAATGGCTGACGGATGAAATGAAATGATATTGTAGAGTGTTGCTGGAATGAATGATGACAGGTAAAACCAGAGTACCCGGAGAAAAACCTATCCCGCTTCCGCTTTGTCCTGCACAAATCTCACATGGAGTGACCGGGATTTAAACCACGAAACTCAGCGACGAGAGGCCGGCGCGCTTCCGCCCGAGCCACGGAGGCACATTCTAATTGATTATATTAAAATATCCATTACAATAGCAAGTATTTGTGCAACTATGTAAGTGAATCCAATGTCTTCTTTCCAATCTTTTATTTAATTTTTGACCAATGTCTTGTATCACATTTTGTTGTTTGATGTTTATACGAATGCCTGTATATTTTCTCGATTTCCCTTTATTTTCTGTAAATAGATCGATATCTATTGAAATTTAACAAATAGTGGAACTTTAAAAATTGAGAAATACGTAAGTTCTCTTGCATTTTTACCGAAAGAAGTCCCAATGTCTATTTAAATGGACAGTCCTCATTTAAGCCCTTTGGCATCAATATTAAAAATTTTTATTACCCTATTTCAATATATATATATATATATACAACAAGTTTCTACAAAATCTCTCAACGTGTACTACGTTGGGTCTCAGGAGGCTAGACCTGCCGAAAGACAGAGCAACCTATGATTATGACTAAAACTTCAAGAATTTTGTCTTTCCATCAATTGTAATAAAATTCGAAATGACACCTGTGGGGGAAATTCTGCAAACACACATGGTCTAACCACCCTAAAGCAGGTTATATTTTCCTGTGATTTTTAGTTCTGCGGCCGTGAGAGCCGTTTTTTGTAATTGTATCTCCATGGGGAGTACATATTTTTGTAAATGGAAAATCCCCTTCTCCTTTAAGCAGGTTAACAATCCCTATTTACTAACATGACCGGACCACGCAGTTGGTCTGTTGCCTTTAGGTGGCCCGCCCCATGGGCATGGAAGCTTTATAATAATAATAATAATAATAATAATAATAATAATAATAATAATAATAATAATAATAATAATAATAATGATAAAATATAGTTGGTTTACCAATGCTAAGCAGGGTCATGGAGGGGCGTGCCAATCCGATTGATGAGCCCAATGGCATGTCCGAGCGAAACTCCGCAAAGGCAGATGATACTTCGACTTTACCGGTTAAAAATGTGTCATGAACTCAGCATTCATTAGTAGCTATAGTCTAAAGAGCGCATGGAGGAGCCTGTTGAACCCAAAGTGAAGAAATAGTACAATTTTCTTGAGAAATGTCCTTCCAGGTGACCATGATTTGTGTCCTGGCTGATTGTGCGGAGTGAAAGCGGGACCGGGCTTCTATTTAAGGACTGCAGGGTGTGACATTGCCTCGTCACAGATTCCTCCTGGTCCAGTCTCCAACCAGATGCTGCACGCTGACAATCCTTCTTCGATGGCATTTAGTTTCTAACGAGCACTGTAGATACATGTAGTAAGTTAGTCTATCAGGTGCGATGAGTATATGCTGTCACTGTCACTGACTGTTGTTGGAGGGTTGATAGCTAGAATATTTTTGTACCTCATACTTCACGTGCAGATCTTCGACAGTATTAATATTATCGGATTCAAATTTTCGATCTTCCAATAATTTACCCGTACATTGCACTGATATGAAATAACATACAGCCTGCAATGCAGTCCCCGTTATTCTTCTTTCAGTTTCAGAAATTAGTTGAATAACCGTCCAACAAGTTCTTTATAACTAAAAACGTGTATCACACACAAATATATAAAATCGTAAATTTCTCTGTTATCGTTCGTCGTACAGAAAAATAGCAGATGATATAGAGCTGTAGTTCTCCACGAGTGTTCCGCGAATCTTCTGAGCCCTTGTGATATCGCTGCTGAAATTAAGATCAGTTCCTCAAACATATTTTACCGGGGATTTGTTGGCTTAGGTACTACAATAAAAGATCTGAGTTATGAACTACAAACTTGAGCTTGTCGTCTCTTTGAAAACATCTCAATTCTTGGTGGAATTGGAGAGAAACACACGCACGTTTCCTCTTCAACTGACAGAAATCTCTCTCGTTCTATCTTTTCTGCTTTCACAACACTTTTACCGGGAACAACTTCGTTCTCACTCTTGTTTCTGTTAGATTCTGTCACTGACTCACCTTCAACTTTCCTTCTTTTATCAAGAACGTATCCTTATTAAACTTGTTGAATGTAAATGAAGAGTGCATTTGACAACACCTCGTCACCTAGACGGAGGAATCAACCTGACGCAATTATTATCCACGAAAGACTGAGAATCAAACCCGGGACCATCTGAGCCGAAGGCTTCGACTCTGATCACTCAACAAAGGAACTGGACGAAGGTCTGACATATACTGAAACATTTTGTTTGCTACTTGTTTAAGGTTTACCGGGTGAGTTTGGCCGTGCGCTTAGGGAGCGCAGCTCTGAGCTTGCATCCGGGAGATAGTGGTGTATAACCCCACTGTCGGCAGCCCTGAAGATGGTTTTCCGTTGCTTCCCATTTTCACACCAGGTAAATACTGGGGCTGTACCCTAATTAAGGACACGGCCGCTTCCCTCCCACTCCTAGGCCTTTCCCATCCCATCGTCACCGAAAGACCTGTGTGTGTCGGTGTAACGTGAAACAAATCTATATATATAAAATAACTTGTCCTGACTGACTGACTGACTGACTGACTGACTGACTGTTTCATCATCGCCGAGCCAAAACTACTGGACATAAAGAAATGAAATTTTGGGGATATATTCATATTAAGATGTAGGTGCTCGCTAAGAGAGGATTTTTGGATATTCCGTCGCTAAGGGGGTGAAAAGGGGGGTGAAATTTTAAAATGAGTGTATCTGTATCTCAAAACTTTAAGAGTTACAGATGTAAAAATTGGTATTTAGAATCTTCTTTAAAATTAAGGAAACACGTATTTTTTGTTTTCATAAAATCCCAATAGGAGGGGTGAAAAAGGGTGAAAATGGGGGAAAATGGGTTGAATGCCTTTAATCAGGATACCGATACTTATATCTCAGAAACTGAAGATATTACAGACCTGAAAATTGGTACATTTGATCTCTTTTAAAAATAAAGAAACACGTATTTTTTTGTTTTTGGAAGATCCAATTAATGGGAGGGTGAAAAGGGGGTGAATTTTTAAAATGAGTGAATCTATATCTCCAAACTTTTAAAGTTTGCAGATGTAAAAATTGGTATTTAGAATCTTCATTAAAAATGAAGAAACACGTATTTTTTTGTTTTCGGAAAATCGCAATAGGAGGAGTGAAAAGGGGTTAAAAAGGGGTTGAATGCCTTTAATGAGGCTACTTATATCTCAGAAACTGAAGATATTACAGACCTGAAAAATGGTGTTTGGGATCTCTTTTAAAAATAAAGAAACACGTATTTTTTGTTTCTGGAAAACCCAATTAAGGGGGGTGAAAAGGGGGTAATATTTTAAAATGAGTATATCTATATCTCAAAACTTTTAAAGGTTATAGATGTAAAAATTGGTATTTAGAATCTCCTTTAAAAATAAAGAAACACATATGTTTTGTTTTCGGAAAATCCTAATAGGAAGGGTGGAAAAGGTTGAAAAAGGGGTCGAATGCATTTCATGAGTCTACTTATATTTCAGAACCTGAAGATATTACAGACCTGAAAATTGGTGTTTGGGATCTCCTTTAAAAATAAAGAAACACGTATTTTTTTGTTTGTGGAAAATCTAATTAATGGGGGGGGGTTGAAAAGGGGGTGATTTTTTTAAAATGAGTGTATCTATATCTCAAAACTTTTAAAGTTTATAGATGTAAAAATTGGTATTTAGAATCTCCTTTAAAAATAAAGAAACACGTATACTTTTGTTTTCGGAAAATCCCAATAGGAAGGGTGTAAAAGGGTGAAAAATGGGTTGAATGCCTTTAATGAGGCTACTTATATTTCAGAACCTGAAGATATTACAGACCTGAAAATTGGTATTTTGGATCTACTTTAAAAGTAAAGAAACACGTATTTTTTCGTTTTTGGAAAATCCAAATATTGGGGGTGAAAAGGAGGGGTGATTTTTTAAAATGAGTGTCTACATCTTAAAACTTTAAAATTTACAGATGTAAAAATTGGTGGTTAGAATCTCCTCTAAAAATAAAGGAACACGTATCTTTTTGTTTCCTGAAATCCTAATAGGAGGGCTGTAAAAGGGTGAAAAATGGGTTGAATACCTTTAATGAGGATACATATATCTCAGAAACGAAAGATATTACAGAACTGAAAATTTGTATATGGGATCTCCTTTAAAAATAAAGAAACACGTATTTTTTACTTTTTGGAAAATCCAATTAATGGTGGTTAAACAGGAGTGACAAATTGGGGTGAATTTTTTGAAAGACTATATCTACAGAATATCATGGAAACGTAAAATGTTACAGACGTAAAAAGTGGGTGTTTGGAATCTCCTGTAAATGAAAAGAAACATAGGTGATTTGTTTTTGGAAACTCCGCTTAAGGGGAACTCAAAAGTGGCGAAATTTTAAAATGAGAATTTTTACAGTATATCTAAAAAACTTAACATGTTACAGAAGTGAAAAATGGTATTTTTTATCTCTATTAAACATAAAGAAACGTGTATTCTTAGTTTTCGGAAATACCACTTGGTTGGAGGGGGGTGTAAAAGTTACTGAAAACGGTGTTGAATTATTTTAATTAGGCTACTGATATCTCAAAAATGAAGATGTTACAGACGTGAAATTTGATATTTGCAATCTGCTTTAAAAGTAAAGAAACACGTATTCTTGGAAAATCCCTTGAAGGCGGGGGGGGGGGGGGTGAAATAATTGAAAAATTAATTGACTTAATTGTATGAGAATACATACATCTAATAAAAACTAAAGTTGTTACAGACGTGAAAATTCGTATTTGGATCTCCTTTAAAAACAAAGAAAAACGCATTTGGTGGGGAAACCATCTTGGAGGGCAGGAGTGTAAAGGAGTTTAATTTCTTTCATGAGGACACATAAATCAAAAACTCTGAAGAAGTTAGAGTCGTGATAATTTGTATTTAGAAGATCCTTTACTATTAAAGAAACAAGTATTTTTTGCGGGAAAATTCACTTAGGGGGCGGGGGGGAGTGAGTGTGTGAAATGAAGTGAAAAAAGTAAATTATTTTTATGGGGATACTTATATCTCAAAACTGAAGGTAATAGACGTGAACATTGGTGTTTGGAATCTCCCTTAAACATAAAGAAACAAGCATTCTTTTAATTTTTTTTTGGGGGGGGGGGCGGTAAATAAACTTAACGGCGGTGGGGTGTAGAAGGAGGTGCATCCAATTGATTTTACTGTTATTAATGTACTTATAAGGATCCTCCGTTGCTCAGGCGGCAGCGCGCCGGCCTCTCACAGCTGGGTTCCGTGGTTCAAATCCCGGTCACTACATGTGACATTCGTGCTGGACAAAACGGAGGCGGGACAGGTTTTTCTCCGGATACTCCGGTTTTCCCTGTCATCATTCATCCCAGCAACATATAATAGTAATAATAATAATAATAATGTTCCGGACCGTCGTCAAATGTGCGGACCGCGCTGGTAACGGCTCCTGGACGGGTAATGACTAAGAATGCAGTCCGGCCGCGGGTTCAGTGCCGCCAAGGCACCCAATATGACACCACGCCGGATCTCCTGAAGGATTTTATCCATATTAAAAAAATTATAGGGAAAGATGGCAAAGATTTACGGACCCAACTGACCGGGAGGAATACCTGAGCCTAGCCCGGGAAGTATGAAATCGATTGCTGGAAAATAAGATTGAAAAATGGGAGGAAACGTGCCGTAAAATAATAGAAAACCAGTCATATCGGGAATTTTGGTGGATTCTCGCAGAAAACGAGTCAGTTTGCGAATTTCGGCGGATTATATATCTAAAACAATAAGCATTCAATTATAAATTTCAGTATAATACCGTAGCGAAGCACGGGTATCTTGCTAGTTTAAAATAAAAGAAGAAGGAATGTTGAACGTTGCTCTAACGCATCGAAGATTTTCAGCGACGGAACGACCTGAAAGAGCTTGGACTGGGAAGGTAGCGGCCGTGGCGTTAATTAACGTACAGCCCCAGAAAAATAGGAAACCACAGAAAACCATCATCAGGGCTGCTGACGGTGGGATTCGAACCCACTATCTTCCGAATGCAAGCTCACAGCTGAGCGACCCTAACTGCACAGTCAACGTATTCTGAAAATGTCCATGCCATAAGAAATATTAATTAGAAATGACGCCGGACGAGTAAACCTACGATTAAAGAACCCCATTCCTTTGTTTTTATTTATTCACCTTTTGATAAATATGAGGGAGCTGGGAGACTGGAAGAAAAAAGGATATAATGGATACCACGTGGCATCGTTTCACGAACTGAATGGGGTGATAAGTTAGGTCAATATGTTTTTGCTAGTGTTTTTATTTTCAGGTGTTGGCTCTAATTACAGAGTCGAGGGATACTATTATGAAAAATTATAAATATACATTTAATCTTTTAATTAAGTTTGGCAGACTCACGGGTGAACTGGAGCGAATAAAGATAAATAATTAAGCTACTGGCCTGATATATAATTTTTGTCCGGCTTGGTTATCGATTTTTGCACATTGGGTGGCGCTCCCAAACGTTGAACGAAGGCAAGTGTGACGTTCTTTTATCCAGTGAAGCTCTTTAAATCTATCTATAGTGCATTGTCCTTGCGTAGTCTATGTAGGGATACTACCCGCATGATTAGTGAAAAATCTTTCCAACATTTGAAAGAATACTTCAGTTTATGTACGCTATACATTCGCATCGAGAGTTCGGGATCATTATAAAAATTAACTTATTGCTCTAAGTATTTCATATCATGTATCCCTTTGGCCGCCTGTTTTTATTAGTGGGCAGCATAGTGGCCTTCGTTTCAGAGGGTCCCGGGCTCGATTCATGGCTGGGTCGTGGATTTTAACTGAGTGTAGTTAGTTCCTTTATCTCGGGGGCGGGGGGGGGTGCGTATTTATATTTGTATTAATACACATTCATTTACATACAACACACCACACTACACACCACTACAGAAACACGCAACAGTAAATACATCCCTCTATATACGGTTGGTGTCAGGAAAGGGCAGCGTAGTAGCCTTCGGATCAGAGTGACCCAGGTTCGACGGTCATGAAAGTCCTCCGGAGTCTGATTTATAGCTCTCATCTCCTGTGTCACTTAATGAGCAGAGGGGTAACACACACGCTAAAGAAATAAACCAACGAAAAATTGTTACTTCTTCTTGTTATCTTTCTTCTCATATCGTTTTCCCAACATCTTCTTATGGTTGCAGATGTGACCTGTGTCGTACTTGTTAGAGGCCTATGCCTGTCCCTGTGGGAAGGGTTGGGTTCTCTATTGCGAGATTCTATGTTAGTTGGTAATGTAATGTGGTGTGTGTATGTGCGGAGGAGTGTACTGGGGATAACACAAATATCTAGCCCCGAACCATAGAAATAAATCAAACACAGTTAAAATCTGCGTCCTGTTCGTGAATCGAACAGAACGCCTCGACGCTCACTATTCAGAGCGAACGAGCTGAACGAAACAAGCTATTCATAATTTGTGAAAATGCTACATGTACCTAGACACTGTGATAAGTAGTAACATTTACTCCTGCAACGCAAATAAATAAACAAATAAATAAATAAATTGACAGATGAACTCGATGTTAGGCGACATAAAGCTATACAAAACCTCAAGATCATCCTCACATAGAGGAGCCGATGGGAACATCTCTGGGTAGCCGTTATGGTGGATTTACAAAAGGCATACGACTCAATAGACAGACATATCCTCTTCTCTACCCTGCGGGAACTAGTCCTAGGTCAAAAGACCACCAGACTGGTCCAACCTACCTCGACGAACACCACCTCCAAAGTCAAGTTCAGGGGTGAGCTATCTGAGATCTTTAACATCCACACAGGAGTTAGACAGGGATATGGCCCCTCTTGCTTCATCTTCAACTGTGTAGCAGAAAACATCATCAGGGAATGGACTGACTTATTGTCATAAGAAGCAGGACTGAAGCTTGGGTACAAAAGAGACAACCTCAGTGTACCCTGTGTAGCCTTTGCTGATGATCTCACACTACTGGCAAACAGCATAGAGGAGGCTACTCACCAACTGCAGAATCTCTACAAGCATTGCAGCAATAACCGGCTTGAGGGTCAACCTACAGAAACAGAGTTTATCACTACTTTAAACCAAGTTCCTTCTACAGTCCCACTGGGAAACAACACCATAAGAAAATTTACTGCAGTCAAGTACTCAGGAGAAGAGATCTCAACAAGCGAGAGCGAAACTTTGGCCATGGACACCAGGTGCACCAAATAAGACAGGGCCTATCAGTCCTGTAAGAGCATCTACACCTCTAAGTACCTCTCCAAGAACCTAAAGCTAAAGCAATTCAACTCATTAGTAAGACCCTCTGTACTCTAAGCCTCTGAGTCCCTCTTGATGAATCGAAAGACCCCACTTAGAAAACTATAACTTAAAGAGAGGAATATCTCGAGGAGGATACTAGGACTCACAAGAGAGGAGGATGGCACCTACAGGATCAGGCATAACAACTTTCTATTACGAATATCAGGAAGACATAGTCATGTATATGAGGAAAAGGCGATTGAACTTCCACGGGCACATGACCCACCTGAAACCCTGCAGGTTCACCAACAGAATCCTCACAGTGACAATTAGGGGAAAGGCTTCGAAGACCAACTGGATCACCTCAGTAAAATAAGACTTAGAGGAAGTGCATATACCATAAGGGACCACAGAGAACCGATCTCAATACCGACAGGCCATCCTACAGGAAGTTCCAAATGTCCTTCACAAGCAAAACGAGTACAGGGATCACCAGACCTAAGTGGACGGATGGAAGGAAGCAGGCACACAGTCAGAGAACGAAAGCATACTGGGCCAAGGAAAAACAGAAGACCACAGCTCAGAGTTAAGAAGAACACCGTGGTCCCTAGTAGGCAAAAACGAACCGAAAAAATTATAAAATAAATTATTTCTAGAGAATTGACACAAATTCTGGGTGGTTGGTATTTACACTAATGCTTTTTAGAAAAAGTGAATACCAAGAAATTATGTCTTTTTCCGCAATTATGATACAGCAGCCTTTGCGGTCACGATCTGAATTCTATTGTCCAATGAAACGCCACAGAAGAAGTGGCGTACGCATCATTCTGTGCTATGTAGTGTCCAAGGAGATCGAAAAGTTTATTAAGCACATCTGGGAAGCAAGAAACTTAAAACAGTCATATCATTATTTTCAACATCGTGAGTACAATGAAGGCAATACTACGGGTGATGCATTGGCGATGAGAAAGGCTACAAATAGTAATAAAAGATATCAGAATAAGAATGAAGACAGCCCCTACTAAACACTTGGTAAGTAAGTTGCGTATACACTGCCTGACAAAAAATTTGAAGCACCTGGAAGTGGAAGAGGAAACGAAATGAAACCTCACGTGTTCAGAGGGTAGGTGATGTTATTTCAGTGATTACAAAATAGAGTCAAATTTACAAAGAACTTGGCAGAAGAGCCAACTTATCGCCAGGAAGTTACACCCCTCTGGTCTGGAAGCATGCACTGATTCGGTTGCGAAGGGTGTCATAAACCCCTTGTATCCTCTCCTGAGGCAAGCTGTTGTAACTGGTCCTTGATATCCTGGATACTGTAACTGATACGGAGTTGATGTTCGAGCGGTTCGCTACACATGTTCTATCGGGGACAGATTTGGGGATCTTGCTGGCCACAGGAGTACCTCAACATCACGCAGACAGTTTATAGAGGCATGTGCCGCGCGTAGATGAGCATTGACCTGTTGGAAACTGGCATCACGATTCTGTCACATGAGAGGTAACACACGAGGAAGTAGGATATCCTTGACATACCGTTGTGCCGTCAGAGTTCCCTCAATCACTATCAGCCATGACCTGAAGTCATACCCAATGGCTTCCAAACCATGACGCCCAAAAGTAACACCGCTGTGCCTCTCCAAAACATTGGAAGAATGAGACCTCTCCCCAGGTCGCCACCATAATCGCAGACGATGCTCATCCGGGGTAGTGCAAAACCGCAGTTCCTCAGTGAATACAATGCGATAGCATTCGTCAGCAGTACATGCTTCTCGGTCAAGGCACCACTCCAAACGGCAGCCTACGCATGGAATGGCAATTCCCTAGTTGGCTGCTGCTAGTCTCTGACGAATGGTGTGGGATGATACAAAATGTTGCAAGGAGTCCATTACTTGCTTTCGGATGGCAGGCGTAGATGTGAGGGGGTTACGATGTGCGTGGTGCACAATAAGGGGATCCTCACTTGTGGTGGTCAGACGTGGTCGACCGGAAACTTGAAGACGAGTATACCTGCTCTCACATTCCCATGTAGTCCAACATAGGGCCACTGTCACATCCGAAAGCCTAACAAATCGGGATATTCGGCATCTCTGTATCCTTCACAGTGATCAAGAGAATTGTAACTTTATTCATTTACATACCCGCCGATGGTGTATACGTTATGAAGTTACATTGACATTCGACCATTTTTACTGGGTGCTTCAATTTTTCTTGTCAGACAGTGTATTTACTTAATACTAGCAAAGTTCTCTATGTTACTGGTACTTTTGGTACGACGAAAAACATAGGCACGGTGTTCTCAACTCAGAGAGATGCGATATTAAAAGTGTACAAGAGTTGGTGCTCCGTCCATTGTAATAAGCACTTTTATAAGTGTGAAATTTACTCAGAAAAACTTAAGTTTTTCTATAATCTGGAACCGTTAGTCCAAATGCACCTGACAAGACGAACTGGTTTGTGAAAACACTGTGCCAATTGAACTCAGATGAGTTAAATGTGCCGTTTGCATATTTTAATTTCTCATATTATAAGTATTTAAAAGATAATGTTTGAGTTTCCGAGTACAATGATGGTACTACATAATAATGTAAACTAATTCATTTGAAGCTTCTCTTAAAATATGTGTTGCATACCATCAATGAAATACTCTGACGGGGTCATAAAGGTAACCAAGCCAATACTTCAATCATTTCTTTCCGCAACGGCCTACAATGACTTATAACATAACTGGTATGATGAAAGTTACAGCACTTGGAGAAGACAAAAGATATTTTGGACATTTAGTAAATTCTGTAGTAGGAAATAAGGAACTTGTACTGTAATTTCTATAATCTTAGTTTCAAGCAAGTACGTAACTGTTGATGTTTTGACAATTGCCGTGGAGCCAAAATTTCAAGTTACTTCATGGTACTCATAAATCTGATTTCCTTATTTAAGAACTTAATTGTTAATCTTTGTATTATACTATATTACTTCTACATGTTTTACGATTTCCTGAAACAATATCATTTATCCTCCTAAGCACTTGCACCAAACAATCCTCTTGAATTGCAGAATAATACTACCTGTGGTGGAAACTACCTGTACACAGCTTATATAGCAATGCCATCTGAGAAAAGTTCAATAACTAATAAATGTTTAAATTTATTTGATGATTATTAATATTACCGAGCTCAGAACATTTTAAGCAAGCCTCGGACCTATGGGAGTAACGGAGTCCCACTCCCATTTGACAGGCGAGGGACTCCTTGGAAACAACTGCGCGAACGAAATGGAATTCGATGGGGAGCTATCAATATTAATGGGGCTTATGGAAGAAAGAAAGTAGAACTGGCTGAGTCATCAAAGAGAATGCATCTGGATGAGCTAGGAGTAAGTGATATTCGGGTAAGTGGAGATAACGAGGAAGATATAGGAGATTATAAAGTGTACTTGACGGGTGTTAGAAAGGAAAGGGCAGAGTCTGGGGTAGGGCTCTTTATCAGGAATACCACTGCACGCAACATAGTTTCTGTTAGGCAAGTAAATGAGCGAATGATGTGGGTAGATTTGTCATTTGGAGGAATTAGGACTAGAATTGTGTCCGTGTATTCACCATGTGAGGGTGCGGATGAGGATGAAGTTGACAAGTTTTATGAAGCATTGAGTGACATCGTTGTCAGGGTCAACAGCAAGGATAGAATAGTGCTAATGGACGATTTCAATGCGAAAGTTGGGAATAGAACTGAAGGATACGAAAGGGTGATTGGTAAATGTGGGGAAGATATGGAAGCTAATGGAAATGGGAAGCGTTTGCTGGACTTCTGTCCTAGTATGGGTTTAGCTGTTACGAAGACATTCTTCAAGCATAAGGCTATTCATCGCTACATACGGGAGGTCAGCGGAACCAGATGCATAATAGACTATATCTTAACCGACTTCGAAATGAGGAAATCTGTTAGGAATGTACGGGTTTTCAGGGGTTTTTCGATGACACAGACCACTGTGATCTATAATGAATTAGGCCTAGGATAGAGAAAGTGAAATCTGTCTGAAAACGAATAAGGGTAGAAAATCTCCAGGACGAGAAGATTAGACGGAAGTACATGGATATGACTAGTGAGGTTTCAAACAGTAGGCAGTAAGCAGGTTCAGGATATAGAAAGTGAATGGGTAGCATACAGGGATGCTGTAGTAGAAACAGCAAGGGAATGCCTAGGAACAACTGTGTATAAGGATGGGAAAGGGCGAATGATGAAGTGAGAGCAGCTTGTAAACGTAAAAAAAGGCTTATCAGAAATGGCTCCAAACAAATGCCGAGGGAGACAGGAAGTTGTACGTGGATGACAGAAACAGCGAAACAAATAGTTGTTGAATCAAAAATTATGTCCTGGGAAGATTTTGGTAATAACCTGGAAAGGCTAGGTCAAGCAGCAGGGAAACCTTTCTGGACAGTAATAAAGAATCTTAGGAAGGGAGGGAAAAAGGAAATGAACAGTGTTTTGAGTAAATCAGGTGAACTCATAATAGATCCCAGGGAAACACTGGAGAGGTGGAGGGAATATTTTGAACATCTTCTGAATGTAAAAGGAAATTATCCTGGTGGTGTTGTGAACAGCCAAGCTCATGGGGAGGAGGAAAATGATGTTGGTGAAATTATGCTTGAGGAAGTGGAAAGGATGGTAAATAAACGCCATTGTCATAAAGCAGCAGGAATAGATGAAATTACACCTGAAATGGTGAAGTATAGTGGGAAGTCTGGAATGAAATGGCTTCATAGAGTAGTAAAATTAGCATGGAGTGTTGGTAAGGTACCTTCAGATTGGGCAAAAACAGTAATTGCACCTATCTATAAGCAAGGGAACAGGAAGGATTGCAACAACTATCGAGGTATCTCATTGATTAGTATACCAGGTGAAGTATTCACTGGCATCTTGGAAGGGAGGGTGCGATCAGTCGTTGAGAGGAAGCTGGATGAAAACCAGTGTGGTTTCAGACCACAGAGTGGCTGTTAGTATCAGATTTTCAGTATGCGCCAGGTAATTGAAAAATGCTACGATAGGAATAGGCAGTTGTATTTATGTTTTATAGATCTAGAGAAAGCATATGACAGGGTACCGAGGGAAAATATGTTCGCCATACTGGGGGACTATGGAATTAATGGCAGATTATTAAAAGCAATCAAAGACATTTATGTTGACAATTGGGCTTCAGTGAGAATTGATGGTAGAATGAGTTCTTTGTTCAGGGTACTTACAGGGGTTAGACAAGGCTGTAATCTTTCACCTTTGCTGTTCGTAGTTTACATGGATCATCTGCTGAAAGGTATAAAATGGCAGGGATGGATTCAGTTAGGTGGAAATGTAGTAAGCAGTCTGGCCTATGCTGACGATTTGGTCTTAATGGCAGATTGTGCCGAAAGCCTACAGTCTAATATCTTGGAACTAGAAAATAGGTGCAAGGAGTATGGTATGAAAATTAGCGTCTCGAAGACTAAATTGATGTCAGTAGGTAAGAAATTCAACAGAATTGAATGTCAGATCGGTGATACAAAGCTAGAACACGTCGATAATTTCAAGTATTTAGGTTGTGTGTTCTCCCAGGATGGTAATATAGTAAGTGAGATTGAATCAAGGTGTCGTAAAGCTAATGCAGTTAGCTCGCAGTTGCGATCAACATTATTCTGTAAGAAGGAAGTGAGCTCCCAGACGAAACTATCTTTACATCGGTCAGTTTTCAGACCAACTTTGCTTTACGGGAGCGAAAGCTGGGTGGACTCAGGATACCTTATTCGTAAGTTAGAAGTAACAGGCATGAAAGTAGCAAGAATGATTGCTGGGACAACAGGTGGGAACAATGGCAGCAGGGTACTCGGAAAGAGGAGATAAAGGCTAATTGAGGAATGAACTCGATGGATGAAGCTGTACGCATAAACCGGCTTCGGTGGTGGGGTCATGTGTGGCGAATGGAGGAGGATATGTTACCTAGGAGAATAATGGACTCTGTTATGGAGGGTAAAAGAAGTAGAGGTAGACCAAGACGACGATGGTTAGACTCGGTTTCTAACGGTTTAAAGATAAGAGGTATAGAACTAAATGAGGCCACAACACTAGTTGCAAATCGAGGATTGTGGCGACGTTTAGTAAATTCACAGAGGCTTGCAGACTGAACGCTTAAAGGCATAACGGTCTATAATGATAATGTATGTATGCATGTATGTATGTATGTATGTTATTACTATTAATGAGGCTTATGGAAGATTGGAAGTAGAACTGGCTGTGTCAGCAAATAGGATACATCTGGATATGCTAGGCGTAAATGATATTCGGGTAAGAGGCGATAACGAGGAAGATAGGAGATTATAAAATGTACTTGACTGATGTTAAAGAGGGAAGGGAAGAGTCTGGGGTAGGGATTTTCATCAGGAGTACTATTGCCCGAAACTTACGAGGAGTTTCTTTTAGGCACGCAAACGTGCGAATGATGTGGCTAGATTTGGCAGTTGGAGGAATTAGGACGAGAATCGTTTCAGTGTATTCACCATGTGAGGGTGCATATGAGGATGAAGTTGACAAGTTTTATGATGAAGCATTGAGTGACATCGTAGTCAGGGTCAACAACAGGATAGGATAGTGCTAATGGGAGATTTGAATGCGAGAGTTGCAAATAGTACTGAAAGATACGAAAGGGTGATTGGCAAATTTGGGTAAGGTATGGAAGCTAAGAGGAATGAGAAGCGTTTTCTGGATTTCTGTGCTAGTATGAGTTTAGCAGTTACGAATACATTCTCCAAGCATAAGGCTATTCATCGCTACATACGGGAGGTCAGCGGAACCAGATGCATAATAGACTATATCTTAACCGACTTCGAAATGAGGAAATCTGTTAGTAATGTACGGGTTTTCAGGGGTTTTTCGATGATACAGACCACTGTCTGATCTATAGTGAATTAGGCCTAGGATAGAGAAAGTGAAATCTGTCTGCAAACGAGTAAGGGTAGAAAATCTCCAGGACAAAGAAAGTAGACAGAAGCACATGGATGTGATTAGTGAGAAGTTCCGAACAGTACCTGGAAGTAACTTGAAAATTAAGCTCCCTTGCAATGATCGAGACATCCTCGGGTTCAGGATATGGAAAGGGAATATGTGACATACAGGGATTCTCTAGCATAAACAGCAAGGTAATGCCTAGAAACAAATGCGTGTAAAGATAGGAGTTAAGAAAGAAGTATGACTCAACAGTTATAATGCTAAAACAGCTCCTGTGCCCCAATTTTGACTACGGAAAGTGAGAAAGGATTCCACTTGCCGGAGTGTAAATAGGTGTCCTTATTAATAGTTATAATTTTCGACACAAAAATATTTCGTAGCGACTGTGTATTGGACGCTCCCTAAGGATGTTCGCCGAGACAATAGTCTCATTAAAAGAAGACCACGGAATGAAATATAACGTAACCTTTTAGCTGTGGATGGATGTACATGAAAACCTTAAGAGAATCCAAAAGATTGTACTACAACTGGAACCCTTGCACACAACGTTCACAGAACGCATTTTTGGCCTGTTCAATGTATTAACATGCCTCGACTCGTAATTACAGGATTTGATCCCATGTACATCCTGAAATTATGTTAGCAAGACCTTCCCAATGAGGAATTTTTTTAATCTCTTCGGTCTACATCATTTACACGTTGTTAGGACTTACCAGAGCTATAGAAGTTGGATGTTTTAGGGATTCTCTATTCTTGTGAAACCCGGACCAAGAAAGAGGAGCAAGCAGTGGTTATGGAGTAGTTACAAAAAACTGTGAAGAGGGACTCCGGGGGGCATTCTGCGTTCTGAAATTTGTCTACCTTTGTTACAGGATAGAGATGATTTACCCGATAACAGATCCTTGCTGAGAAAAGGTTACTACCTACAACTTTCAAACTCAGCACTGCTAAAAAGTTACTAGATAACGATCAGGTAGTGATGGAATGGTTGGAAGATGAAACAATTGGAGAAGGGTCAAGAAAAGAACAGGATTGTTAATGGAATTACTTGCCTCATAGAGGAGTGTTTAAGGAAAACTGTGCAACAAATATTAGGCCTGTTTTTGATACGTCTTCAATGGCTGTTCTTTGAATGCAACCCGTCAAAGTGTCTAAACCTGTTAGAATTGATTCCAAAAGTTGTGATGGACTTTGAGGAATTTGAGACATCTCCTATGTTAAACAAGCCTTTATGCAAGTATCAGTCAATCCAGAGGACAGAGATTTTCTGCGATTTCTCTGGTGCGAGACATGAATGAGAAGATGATCAAGATTTTGAGGCATTGTAGAGTACCATTTGGAGTAAACTGCAGCCCATTTCCGGTTGTAATTCCACGAGGAACTTTTCTGTCTACTGCACAGAGATTTTTCGACCCCATTGGGTTTAGTTCACCAGTCACTCTTTGTCCGAAGTTTCTGCTACAATAAAGTTGTGAAAACAAGTTGGGATGGGACACTGAGATTCTGTTAGAGTTGAACAGGAAGCTCATCAAGTGTGTTGAAGAGCTGCCGGACTTAACACAGTTTAGAGGGCTTAGATGGATTTCCTCTGAAGAATATTATTCATGCTTTTACATATTTTCTGCGATGCTTCAAAGTTTTCGTATGCAGCTGTGGTATTCCTGCGGTCTAAAGATAGTGCAAATGTAATGGTTCAACTAATGCAATGTAAATCAAGAGTTACCCCTCCAAAGAACACAACAATCCCAAGACTACTATTAATGGGATGTTCCAATGGGGTACGACTGGACGTCAATAAACGTCTCGGATTGTCACATCTGAAGGAGTATTATTGAACGGATTCAACTTCTGTTCTGTACTGGATCAAGGAAAATGGTCAGTGGAGAACCTTTATTAAGAATTTGGTTAAAGAAATATGTCCCTACTCGGACAGCGCATATTGTAGGCATGTCCCAGGTCAAGAAATGCAGCTGATCCGCCTTCAAGGAGCTACAGTAAGAAAAGGTTAATCGATGAGAACGAGTGGCCCACACCTCTCTACTAGCCGAATGAAGATGAAATAAACTAAGAAAAGGAAAGAGAAGCTATTACCATGTTGACGTCCTCGTCACCCTCGTCTGATGAAGAATGGCACCTTGAATACTTCCCTAAGTATTCAAGAGTTGTATGAATGATGGCTTGGGCACTTCAGTTTCTTAACAACGCCAAACTTAAAAATGACAGGCAGGAAAGTGAACATCCCTGAACGTTTTCTTAAGTGAAGGAACTTGAAGTGAATATGTAATTTTATTTAATATGTATTGTTAATGTGATAATTTTGGTTTGACAGTGAAAAATTAAAGATGAGAGGATGTTGCATCTAAACAAGTAGCGATGTTGTTGTGAATCAAGAAGGCGGTGAACTGGTGTGGTAAGTTTTGAAAAGAAGACGAATGTTCCTATCGCGCTTTGTGTATCCTGTATAAATTGACAGCATTCTTAATATACGTTTGACAATTTAGGAAAAGCGTGAAACGGGTAGTTACATTGCTGTTCCAACAATGTTCACCCGCAGTCAACAACAAAAGCTGATGGCTGTTACATGCGAATCCTGGCTCGCGGGAAACAAGGAGACTCCACTAAATGGCTGTGGAATGCCTTCCGCATGACAACTGCGTTGGCTGTATCTACTCAGACTATGCGAAACTATCTTCATAGTGCTCACCCACTCCAGAGTTCCTAATCGAACATCTGATCGTGGCGCAATGTACAAGTGGGCAACGAAGAACTTGGACCGAAACATAGCAACATGGCGTCAGGTCTTTTTCACTGATGAATAGACTATATAATTTGGCTGACGTCTGATGATCGTCAGAGGAGGGTGTGGAGAGAGAGAAGTAACGTCAAACGCGTCGCACAGCGTAACACGGGTCCAGTAGGGAGGCGGATCCTTTTATGTTTTGGGTCGCCACTATGCATGGACATCGGACGGCACTCATGATCGTTCACGACGCGATTACAAGTGTATAATACCGGGAATGAATCCTCGAGCCCATTGCTCGGCCATGTGGACAACATACTCCAGACAGGTTCGTTCTACAGGATGGGAATGCGCGCGCGCAGCTCCCGTCTTGTTAACATCTCCTTTATAGAGGCCAGGCCAATCGGATCTGCGATGTCTGCTGGCATTAATCCGATTGAATATGCCTGGGACCAGCTGATAAAAAGTAGGATAAAGACGTAGGAACCACCTTTCACCCTGGATAACCTCCTGAGGACTGTTGTCGAAGAGTGAGACAGGGTAGAGCACGACAGTCTCAACCACCTTCAGGAAAGCATGCCATGAAGGATGAAAGCACGCCTCGATACGCGGGGTAGAGTAACACCATACTAAAAACCACACTGTTATTTCTAGCTTTGAAGGACGGATGCACATAGGCAAACAATGTGTCGTGTTTTTCGATGGCTCATGAGTATTTTTCAAAGCAATCATGCTATTCATTACCGAAAGTGCACATGTTTCTCTCTCACTTTCCATTGGATCGTATTTAACCATTACCTTAACAACGTAGGTGGTGCAAATCTTGCTTTGTGGTTTATTCATTTATACGCCATGAAGTCTTTACTAAATGATTAAAACTCAAGGTACGATATTAAATATCTCATCAGGTTGACCGTGAATTTGTGCTGAATTGAATTCGAAAGAAATACTGTGAGAAAATATTATTAGTTGAAGCAATTTGCTTTGGTTTGTACAATCATTTCCTCATAAACCCTTCTCGAAAGCAAGTCTTTGCATCTCCAGAAAAAATTTCCACATTATACTGACATCAGTTGAGACTTTCATTACAATCAAGAATCTCTCACACCATTTTATATTCAACTGTAAACAACAAAATACGCCAAAACTTTGCGGATTGTGACCTAGATCTCGTACTGGTGTTTAAAATCGTGAACAGCACAAAATACTGGTTTACATTCCATATACCCATTTGTTTTGTGAATTTCCTTCTCTCGTCTACTGGACTCTAGCGCGCGGTATCTGTAGCAGACCCCTCGATGGTGTCAACTGTAAATAGTGAGTTCGATATGGTCTCCACAGCGTGTCAATAATCTCTCAAACTGATAACTTCTGATCGTGGTTAAAATAGGCTGTAAAACAAATAATCCCCTGTGATAGCAGTTACATTGACTCAGCATTTTCAATTCACAGTACATTTTGCTGCATACATAAAGTTTCAGAGCTAGTTAGAAAGCTAGAACGAGGACTGTTAAAACTAAGGAAACGCTGTTATATCGTGCATAATAATAATAATAATGATAATAATAAAAATAATAATAATAATAATAATAATAATAATAATAATAATAATTTCTTCCAGAGACCCTGCATGCAGCAAAATGCCTTGCATTGAACAGGAAGGGTATGTTTGAAAAGTTAGAAGCCGAAGAAATAAAAAATCGAGAGAGTTTGCCGTGCGGTTAGGGTCGCGCAGCTGTGAGCTTTCATTCGAGAGATAGTGGGTTAGAACCACATTGTCGGCGGTCCTTTAGATGGTTTTCCGTGGTTTACCATTTTCACACCAGGAAAATGCTGGAGCTGTACCTTAATTAAGGCCTCAGCAGCTTCCTTCCCACTCCTAGCCCTTTCCTATCCCATCGTCACCATAAGACCTATCTGTGTAGGTGCAACGTAAAGCAAATTGTAAAAGGAAAAACCTGAGGAAGATCTCTGGACCAATCAGATGAAATGGTGAGTATAGGAGACGGCATAACAATGAACTGTACCTGCAAGTGGATAGGATAAGGGACACCATTCGGAAACGGAGGATTAATTTTTATGGACACCTAACACGTCTGAACTCGCAGAGATTGACTATGTGGATCTTTTCCTACTCAGTTAACAAGAAAACCAAGGGACCCTGTTTCACCGAAGTTGAAAAAGACCTTCAAGAGATAGGGATCACACATGAAGACATCCAGGAACATGTTCCTCTCCGGAAGAAAGTTCGAGCATACCAGCGATTCCAAGGAAAGCTGAAACTGAAAACTGGCAAGAAGTAGTTTGATGAAAAAAATGGAGGGTCACAGGAAGCGAATGCCGGAATATTGAGAAAGAATTAAAGCTCAAGGACGTAAAAGTTGAAATAATGTGGTTTAAAGTCGGCCGAAACGAATAATAATAATAATAATAATAATAATAATAATAATAATAATAATAATAATAATATTAATAATAAGGCCTAAGTTGACGTTGCAGTAAATTTAATATGATGACATTTAGGCTCCCTGATAATCAGTTTCGATGTTACCTTATGCTCTACCTAATCGTAGGAAAACTGTTACTCTATTTGGTGATATTTCCCTTATTTTGTTACTTAAGTCTGTCGGGTGAATGCCGAATTTGATCCCAGAAAATAATGGAATGCCTACATTGCACAGCATCGGATGACGGATGGACATCTTTCTGCCCTAATAAACCTCCGATTACCCTTGCTGTGTTTGAACTAACCATTATAGGATTCAAAGGCCTACACTCCTAATATGTCTAAAAATAAACCCTCTGAATAAAAGCAATGCCTTATTGATTGCCTTATTTATTTATTTATTTATTTATTTATTTATTTATTTATTTATTTATTTATTTATTTATTTATTTATTTATTTATTTATTTATTTATTTACCATCAAAGTTAACGAGCTGTCCTCAACATGCCAATACTCACGCTTCGCACAATAAGATCACAATAATATCTGTGTCCAACACTCGTCCCGTTTTTCTGCGCGATTGGATATGAAGTGTGATGAATCCCTCAGCACCTTTAGTTTTCACGAAATCCAATCGAAAGGGGGTATAGTGTATATATATTAAAAAATACCACATGCATTGGGGAAGATTCGAACCAGAACTACCTTAATGTGGAGCCAATGGAGATCTCAATCAGCTATCATGCCCGTAATCTATTATTAAGGGCAAGATTAGGGTACATGTCGCAGTGCTTTAAGGGTCGTGGGTGGAGGTACACGGTCAGAGCTCAAACTTGATTATATTTTCTTTATAGAATATACTTTCCTCTTTATCTGATGAAAACAATGCACTCATTCGTAAGATACGTTTATAAATCTCCGTGTATTTACCAGAATCATCCCACTCAGCCATATATTTATAAATGTCCACATATATTACTAGCTACGTCATACACTGTCATAAGTTTTTTTGCTAATTTTCTGAAACTTCTGTTTTCAAACACCATTCACACCATAATTCAAAAACACAGAAGATCATGTACTTTCATGACATTTTGCATGATGGTGTATGTTAGTTTCATAAACATCAAACTCTAGGCTATTTTGTTTTAAAAGTACGTTAACTATTTAAATATAATTATCAGTGCAAAATTTAAAAAAGACCGCAGCATTAAAGACAATGATTAATAAAAGCAACATATGTCACTACAATACAGCAGAGATTCTAGAGTATGTTGTTCATATATTTTTTCTTTCAGATCATTCCTGGATTAGAATCACGTAAGAATGATATAAATTATGGTGGGATATTTACACAACAAGCTGAATTTATCTGAAAAATAGATAAAATAAATATTTTATTAAACATTTGACACGTAATTATTAGACAATTTAAGTACCTGAATGATATTTCACGAATGGGGATAAGTATGTTAAGCAGCCTTAGCAGTGTTAGCACTATATAAACGTGAATTCAACTAAAGTTAAGGTAATGAAAGGCACGTCCGACTCTTTGGCAAAATGGCCAGCGTCGAAGCCTTCAATTCAGAGGGCCCTGTGTCCGATTCGCAGCCGGGTCAAGAATTTTTTTTGCTAGGAGCTTTACGTCACACCGACACAGATAGGTCTTATGGCGACGATGGGATAGGAAAGGCCTAGGAGTTGGAAGGAAGCGGCCGTGGCCTTAATTAAGGTACAACCCCAGCATTTTCCTGGTGTGAAAATGGGAAACCACGGAAAACCATCTTCAGGGCTGCCGATAGTGGGATTCGAACCTACTATCTCCCGGATGCAAGCTCACAGCCGCGCGCCTCAACGCGCACGGCCAACTCGCCCGGTGGTCAAGAATTTTAGCTGCGTCTCGTTAATCACTCCGGCTCGGTGACTTGATACTTTTGTTCGTCACAACACACTCGTCTTCACATACCTGAGACACATCACACTACAACCACCAAAAAAAAAAAAAACAGGTTATAGTGAAAGTATTTCTTGCAGTTAGGAATAGCATCTGATTATAAAACTGGCCAAATACACTTCAAGTGCCGACCAATTAAATTCAGGAGGACGAAGATGAAGAAGAATAAAAAGAAGAACATGAAAGATGCACCTTTCCCCTTAAAATAAGGTTATACCTAGGCAGTATGCAAGGGTCAGTAAATAAGAGCTATGCTAGGAAGATCCCTCGTGGTATAAAATATACTTTTGTGTCCATCATTCTGTTCTAATACGAAAATCGACACGTATAGGTAATATAATAATAATGTTATTGGCTTTACATCCCACTAACTACTTTTCAGGTTTCCGGAGACGCCGAGGTGCTGGAATTTAGTCCTGCAGAAGTCCTTATGTGTGTCAGTAAATCAACCGACACGGCGCTGACGTATTTGAGCACCATCATATACCACCGGACTGAGCCAGGATCCAACCTGCCAAGTTAAGGTCAGAAGGCCAGCGCCTCAACCGTCTGAGCCACTCAGCCCGGCTCGCGTATAGTCCCTGCCATGCAACCTTATACAATAAGAGCACAAACTTACTCTTTCTTCCCTGTTAATACGGAATGTACTTACTTCCAACAGTTGGGTTCGATTCAATGTCGTTAACTATACAGATTAGGGACCCTACTTGAAAATATAACGTTTGACAGTTACTTTTAATCTTGCAGGTTGGCACTATGTGTTTTTCGTGACTTGCGAGATATACGTACTGCCACTGCCTATTGCGGAAATCATTAGTGTTACATTTGCCGAAGTAAGTAAAGCATATTTTCTTTTTTTGCAGGACTGTAAATGTGTCTGGGTAAGTAGAATTGTGGCCTGTTCGAAAAATGCATTTAATAAAGTAGTTAGTGTTAAACGAAGAACGCAGCATTAATTTCCTTAATACGGTTTTATACCGTATAATTCGTATACAACATAGAATTCAACTAGGATATATAAGAAGCAAGAAAAATCTGCAAAACATCCTTCAAAAGGGAATGCAACGTTATCTCCTCTATAAAGATCAGTTCTGTTGAAATGGAAGGAAATTTCGTTACCAACCTAACCTAACCTAACCTAACGTTGTCTTGTCATGAATTTGGTACGACTTATCCTTTGTGTATTCTCATTGACTTATAGCATATGTACGTGTAATATATTCAAAAAACCCAAACCCCCTGGCATTACAGCCTTTGAAGGGCCTTTACCTACAAAGCGACCGCTGCTCATCCCGAAGGCCTGCAGATTACGAGGTGTCGTGTGGTCAGCACGACGAATCCTCTCGGCCGTTATTGTGGGCTTTCTAGACCGTGGCCGCTATCTCATCGTCAGATAGCTCCTCAATTCTAATCACGTAGGCTATGTGGACCTCGAGCCAGCCCTCATGTCCAGGTAAAAATCCCTGATCTGGCCGGGAATCGAACCAGCGGCCTCCGGGTAAGAGGAAGGCACGCTATCCCTACACCACGGAGCCGTAGTGTAATATATTTGCTTGTGTGTATTATTGCAGCGTGGTTTCACTTCTGTGTGACAAGTAAGAGGAAATTTCAAGAAGGGAGCTGAATTATTTAAAACGGACAAATGCGGAAGGATACTGTTATAGTAATGCGTATATCAAAAGAAAGGCTGAGATATATAACTTTAAGTTGAGTGAAGGGGAAGGGAGTGTTTATTTTCTTAATTCCTTACCGAGTTTGAAAACCATCTTAATTATGGATATTTTGACTGAACATGTACTTGGCTAAGGGAACCTCCATTATTGATACATATATTGAGGTTAGTCTTTTGGTGTTTTTTTTCTATTTGCTTTACGTCGCACCGACACAGATAGGTCTTATGGCGACGATGGGATAGGAAAGGCCTAGGAGTTGGAAGGAAGCGGCCGTGGCCTTAATTAAGGTACAGCCCCAGCATTTGCCTGGTGTGAAAATGGGAAACCATGGAAAACCATTTTCAGGGCTGCCGATAGTGGGATTCGAACCTACTATCTCCCGGATGCAAGCTCACAGCCGCGCGCCTCTACGCGCACGGCCAACTCGCCCGGTCGTTTGGTGTTTATGTCTCGTGATTTCAATATGTAATTAGCCAAGTTGGCAGCAGTGACGAGCTATTTAAAAGGGAATAAAGCGGCGATATTTGCTTTTTAGTACATACTGCTGTAGCTAAGGAATTCGATGAACAATAAATGGAATTACATTGAATTAAGTAATGCCATGCATCCGAAAAGTCTGTTCCTTGGCAGCCATCTGTCGGCAAACCCGGAATATTAAAAAGACAAGGTTCAGAAAATAATATAGGAAGAATAATGCACTTGCGAGACGATCAGTTAACACGAGAAAGGCGACGTAGAACAGAGCAGTGCCTGCACAAATGTAAAAGAGCGTCTATTTAACGCGAAGTGTGGGAGAAAGACATGTCAGTCTGGCTGTGTAGCCCGGGGAAGGAAGGGGTGGTGAGAAGGAGGTGGAATGGAAAAGTTAACAGTCCAGTAGCTGTAGGGTTCTGGAAAAGCACTTTCACTCTCTCTCTCTCTCTCTCTCTCACTGCTACAACTGAATAATAACCACCTAATTAATCACGGGCGATCTAAATGTGAGGCAGACGGCCCGAGGGGGAGAGCGGTTGCTATCTAGCGCGACACAAACAAATGGATGTTGAGAACCAACCAACTCCGAAACAAGATTTAGATTTCATTCACCGTGGCAGAAAATTATATGGTTCTATTTGAGAGAGCTGTCGGATTACAGAGAAGAGTTTCATCTGTGAGGGGAGTAATTTAAACAAGGCAGATAGCATATGGCTTTTCCAAATGCCTGCCTTCAGAAGCGAACGTATGATTGTACACAGATGAAACAAAACGACACAAAAATAAAGCCATTAAAGAGTTGGGATTGTAATTGTGTTGTGTGTCGTCAGGAGATGGAACAATTAGTAGCAACCTTTTATTTCTGTGAAAGTAAAAAAAAAAAAAAAAAAAAAAAAAAACCGATGGTGTCTAACAATATCTGTTATTCACAAATTACAGTGATCATCCAACTCGTGGCTCCTTTGCTTCTTCCTCCCTCATCTTACACTCTGAGTTTTAATTTCGCCCATTAATATACAGGGTGTAACAACATGGCACGGCCAATCTTTCAGGACACATCCCTCAGATATAAAAGAAAAAAATATGTTATATGGACATAGGTTCGCAAACGCTTTCCTTTCCATCTCATTTCCTACAACTCTACATAGTACATACCCATTCTCGCCCACATTTTCACTACACTTTTCCCCAGATTTCAACCTAATATTTAGGAAAAAGTGAAGCAGAGTACGTACATTATTTCAGAAAAAGTTAAATGTAATGAAAACTATTGATCACAATGTATTCAAATTTTCAATAATAATAATAATAATAATAATAATAATAATAATAATAATAGAAAATATAACATCACATCCATGTCTTTAATCATAGAGTCATAAGGTTGTTGGTTCACCCCCGCCCCCCCCCCCCTCCCTACTGGTGATACTCGACACAAAGGTAGGTTGCATTTGCCACATTCTCACGTTTTCTGAATCCCTCTAAGCCAAAAAGCAGGTGATTTTTGAAGTGAAATGATGCTCATGTACATATGATTTTATTTTCTCTGGGCAAGTGTCTTCCCATTCTGTGTCTATTTTACCAGAATGTGCCTCTTTGAATGCTCCATTTGATATATATGCAATTGGCTATGTCACTGAATAGTTTGTCTCCTCCTAACATACGTAAAAACAAATCTATTTCTCGTAATACTCTTTCCAAATTATGGACATGTTCAACATAATCCATATAACCATTCGGAGTAACGAAACGAAATGTTAGTGTTACCTGAATTGCCGCGGCATCGCCATCTGGTCCAATTTCTCGATATCCGTTTCCACTTATATCACTGTTATCGACATGATATAGGCTTTTGGGCTTATGCCGTGTCAAGAAAATATATTGATCATAATGTACTCACATTTTCAATACTATTAGAAAAGATATCATCTTATCCATTTCTCTATTCATAGTCATAAGGTTGTTGGTACAAACACCGCCCCCCCTCCCTAATGGTGATACTCAACTCCTGTCACATTCTCATATTTTCTTGACACGGCATACGCCCAAAATCCTATATCGTGTCTATAAGTACGGGCCGTGAAAGCATCAATGGCAACAACACTGTTATCACTAAATGTATCTTCGTTGATGTGTTATTCACTCACTGAAAATCCCCCCCCCCAGACCTATTCAACGATTTTGTGTCACTTTCTACGCCTATATTCAGCTCAGTTTCAAGATCTGCATGATTTAATCCCGCCATGTTTACGAACGAAACAGCTGACCCGCGCTTGCGGAAGTTCAAGAGCGTTGCCTAGGCAACTTCAAGACAGATTATCGCTTTTCTTTCATTTCCTAAGCTTTGTAGATTGTACTGCGTGTTCATAAATGCCTTATAATCACTTCACTGCGGAAAAATATACAAAACTATCCAACAGATTGCAGATGTGTGCAGATAATGCAGCCAGGCGCTTTCGGGAGCTAAGGACCGGAAGGCAAATTGAACAGGCGGGCGTTTTCGAGCGCTCAGGGCGGGAAAGGGAAACACACAGGACAAGAACGAACCAGCATACCACACGATACAATTTCTTACAGGAAATGTTCAAAATGCCCTCCGTTAACATTGATACATGCAGATACATCATCAGACCATCCGGGATTCAATGCGATGGCGGGTTGTTCTACATCGCTCAAGGCCTAATTGTGTCCTCTGTTCTGCACTTTGGGCCTACACTTGACCCTTGAATGTTCAGAAAAAATGTCTTTTGAATTTGTCACTTAAGGCAAACGTGCAACAAATCTGTCTTTCAAAGCTGTTCAGCAGAGGTCAATGTTAAATTCCGAATTGGTTAAGTTACATTATAAAATTTATGGCAACTCACATATGTGTTTGTGACAATCCACACATCACTTTATGTCAAGTCGCATTATGTGTTTGTGGCAATTCACCGATGACTTTATATCAACTCACATGTGTGTTTGGAAATTCACATATGTGTTTGTAGCAATTCACACATGATTTTATGGCAACTCACATATGTGGTTGTGACGATTCACACATCACTTTATGTCAAGTCGCATTATGTGTTTGTGGCAATTCACCGATGACTTTATATCAACTCACATGTGTGTTTGGAAACTCACATACTGTACGTGTTTGTAGCATTATACAAATCACTTTATAGCAACTCACATATGTGTTTGTGACAATTCACACATGACTTTACGGCAACTCACATAATATGTGTTTGCGGTAATTTACACAGGACTGTATCGCACCTCAGATATGCGTTTGTGGTCATTCACAATAAACTGAAACTAACCGATTCGCACTTTTGTTGCAACTCACCCCCCTCCCCCAAACTTCCAAACCATTCTCACTCAAAACATATGCTGGGGATGTACCATATTTTTGGCCACGGCTGCTATATCCCAATTCTACCCCAGGCCTACCATTGCGTCCACGCAACGTTCAACTACCAGAACATGAACTTTAACGTGACTATTGAAATCGTGACTGCAGCCACGGAGCATCTAGTTTTAGTTAGAAATTTAACCACAGGATCGTGATTTTTCATTTCAAAATTCCTACATGACAGTAGCGTGCATTGTGGGTATGCAGGCTAAGCCGGGCTTACCCGTTGGACTTGAGAAGCAAAGTAAGCAGTAATGCAACTGTAAGTGAAACAAATAATTTTATCTTTTCAGTTGGCAATACTATTTTTTTAACTAAGAGCATTTGCTGCAGTATAGTTTTCTGCAGTATGCAGTAAGGTTATTCTGCAGTACGAATTTCTGCATTAGCGAGGGTACGCGACCCACCTACCGCTTGGTTTGCCCAGCATTGAGTTCAAAGTGACGCATGCGTAGTAACCGCGCCAGTAAGTGAGCTTGGTAAGCCGACAACTCAACGCTGCCCGGCTTGATCGCATGGTGTAGCAGTGTGAAGCAACTTTGTGCTGGTTTATGATACGTTTATTTATTGTGATTTGGCTTATTGCTGAAACAGCTCTTGCGAGTGATAACTGACAGCAGTGAAGAACGTTTTAAAAGTACGAATACCCAGTTCATTTTAGAATTGAAAATTATTTTTTCTAAAATGTAACAGTGTGAGAAAAACTTGCCTACTATATAGTAGATACCAGCGTTGTTGTGGACCATGTGGCGTGTTTGTAGGGGCGTACGTTCTAATGATTTTCATAATAATAACATGCAACGTGGACAGTGCTGTGTCGTGAGTGCATAATTGTGTATTTACCTAGAAATATTAGTGAAATATACGGTACGGTAATTTCTTATTAGTTTCAGGTATCGTAATATTTGCGATAGCTGACTCTATTTGTGTGACTGAAAAACTGCTGGACAAACCGTTTCGTTTTAGGAGCTTATGTGAGAAACTAGAAATTGTTCACTCTGGGAAACCTTCTCCAGATATGCCCAACCTTAAAGGGACGCATAAAAACAAAAGTCAAGAGTACGTTCGTCATTTCCAAACTTCACAGTACTGTAAAACAGAATGGATTGTTGGAAGTGGAAGTTCCAAATTTAATAAACTGTTTTGCTGGCCATGTTTACTCTTTGCAAGAGACCGAACTGTTTGGTCTGACACTGGTTATGATAATCTGAGTAACTTGCACAATGCCATTGAAAAGCATGAGAAATCGCAGTCACACATTTCTGCACTATTGCAGTTGAGAACGTTTGGGAAATCTAGAATTGATATTCAGCTTGATGCTCAATTGCGTGCAAGCACTGCACAATATATTGAGACCGTTCGGAAAAACAGAGAGGTGCTCAAGCGATTGACTGATGATGTGTGTTTTTTAGCTACTCACGAATTACCATTCCGTCGACATTCTGAGGATGAAGATTCTTTGAACAGGGGTGCTTATTTGGGTGCAGTGAACTTACTCGCCACTTACGATGCGACGTTAAGTACACACCTAGAAACATCGACCGTGTTCCGCGGGACTTCAAACAGGATACAAAATGACTTACTAAGGGCAGTCAGTGATGTAGTTTTGGAAAAAGTGAAGTCAGAAATAAAACACGCTATTTTCGTTGCCCCTTTTCTTGACGAGACTTCAGACATTATGAATTTGTCTCAACTATCAACCACTCTGATACAGATACGTTGAATCTGAAATTGGTAAAGTTCACGAAAGTTTCATTACTTTCACTGATGTCAGCGCAGATCGAACAGCCAGCGGTTTGTTTGTACATGTGAAAAACATTGTTACTGAGTTTGACTTAAACTATAGGTTGGTTGCACAAACGTTCGACGGAGCAGCTGTGATGGCCAGCCACACAAGTGGACTAAGAACCAAAGTACAAGAACTCTTTCCGAAGGCCATATTTATCCATTGCTTTAGTCACAAGATTAATCTGATTTTGTCAGAGTCAGTTTCCTGTATCAAGGAATGTAGAATATTTTTTCAGACCTTAACGGGATTAGGATCATTTTTTCACAAGTCCTCTAAACGATCTCATGAACTGAAAGAATTTACCGCAAAGAGGATGCCTAGAAATGCTCCAACACGGTGGAATTTTTCATCTCGTCTTGTTCACACACTGAAAGAACATCGCACTTAATTCCTTGAATTATTTCAGAATGTTTTAGATGAAAGCTCAAACTGGGACAGTGAAACAGTTGCAGCGGCACAAGGCTTCATGAAATTTCTAACCAGCACTGAAACTTCCTTTTTGTTACTGATTTTTAGCAACATTTTCACCTTCACTGATATCGTTTTCAATATCCTTCAATCCAAGCATTTAGACGTCCTATATTGCTTCCAAAAGGGGCTGCCTAGCCGAGGTGGTAAAGGCGTGCTTGGTTCGCCCGGAAGGACGTGGGTTCGAATCCCCGTCAGGAAATCGTAAAATTTAAGAAACGAGGTTTCCACTTCCGGAGGTGCATATGGCCCTGAGGTTCACTCAGCCTACACCAGAAAAGAGTACCAGGTTAATTCCTGGGGGCAAAGGCGGCCGGGCGTAGAGCTAACCACTCTACCTCATCACGTGCCGAGGTTAACAATGGTGGAAGCTTTTACCTTCCACTCCTCCAAGGACCTTCATGGCCTGTACGGAGGTGACTTTGCTTTGCTTTGCTATATTTCTCCCAAAAGGTTCAGGAAATCAAAAGAGAGATACTAAACCTCAGGAAAAAGTGCGACGTAATTTGGGCCGAGACTCTGGTCTAGCGACAATGTCGGGAAGAAGATCCAATAATGTCAAGGTAATGCCTTTACCACTCTATTTTTGACAACATTATTGTACAATTAGACGAACGATTTGGGTCATTAAATCAATTACAGTTTACTTCCTTGTTGGATCCTCTGAAGTATGAAGTGTACAAAGCTACCTTTCCTCATTCTGCCTTTGAAAATCTTAAACTGTCCTATAAAGACTTGTTTGATTTTATCCGGTTGAAGAATGAACTTACCGTGCTGTATTCGTTTGATGAATTTTATGGTGAACACCCTCATCAGTTAGTGTGTTCCCTGAAAAGCAAACAATTAGATACAGCCCTGCCTGAAGTGTACAAATTGGGTGTACTTATAGTAACTGTTCCAAGCACAACAGCGTCAGTTGAAAGATCGTTTTCAGCCCTCAGGAGGATTAAAACGTATCAGAGGTCAACACAGAGTCAAGAGCGGCTATCAGGCTTAGCAGTTCTGTCCATAGAAAAGGAAGTTCTGCATGATAATGTCATCACAACATTCACAAAACAAGAGAGACGACTAGATTTCACCTTCAAGTAGACTCAAAGCAACCAAAAATCTTGTGGAGGGACTTAAGGCATACTTTTGTTAGTAGTAGAGCATACAGTGAACAATAGAAGAACTTCTCACAAAAACGTAGCAAATAATTTACTATCAATTTTTGATAGGCCTATGTGTACAATGTAATATGCTGTTGCATACTGTTGCATTAGTGTCAGAGGTATTTCAAGTTGGCTTCTATGCTGAAGGGTGAAAAGTGTAACAGGACAGATAGTTTTCTGATACATACATAAGAGATCAATAGACGTGATTTCTACTAATCAATGCACTTTGATGTAGGAAACTGAATAAAATAACAATTCTTAGACAAAAACGCAACAATGACACGTTTGTCTTCCTTTTTTAACGGATTATGCATTGTCATTGGGCATAAATAAACTATTTCTATAAATCTCAATAAGTTAATAGCAGCTTTAAAAATTATATCGATTTTTTAAATCTATAGATGTGATGTCACTAGTTATTTTGTGTTTCCTGAAGAGCCAAGGATTTGACATGATACCGTACGCTCTGGTTAGAAGTCCTTCAATTTTCATGAGATTATACATAGGTAAGTCTATATGGTTACAGCTTTATATAATGATGCACTTTAAATTATACTTCCTACGCCCGGTAATTAGTACGCCCTACCTTGGACAGCATACCCACTTTTCAAAACCACCGCACGCCCCTGCTTCATGAATTGGTTGGGATTCGGAGATCGTCGCAAATCTTGGAAGTCTTAGAGAGAAACCAGAGACAATGTCATTCTGCTATCATGCCGCGATCCTTTTACTGTCAAAACTAATGAAAGTTCGTATCATACGATGAACTGGGTTTATTTCTCAATTAATCTCCAGCCTTCTTTAGGTATTTGGCACTGTTGCCTCACTTGAAGTTTCCAATCTGTTAGTCATTTTAATATGAACAGGTTCATCGCTCCTTTTAGCTCCCGTGATAAATAATTATCTGTTTGTTTGTTGGCATATTATACTTCCAATGTGGAACTAAAATTTCCACAGTTCTGCTACTATATTTTTCTATTTTGTGTGGTATAAAACGTTCATAAGGCTGATTTCATTATTTTCCTTTTTCCTTGCATTCTAGTGCGTATCAGAGAATTGTCAAAATGTGCTTTATGCTGTTGCATTGAGTGTAGAGCGCAACAGTCTCCACATCAGAGCAAACATGAAAGCATCGTGGGTTACACAAGTTGACAAGTTACATCTGCGAGGAAGGAAATTCAATTATACTCTCAGCTCAGGGGCTAGCATTTGGAACAGACTACCCATCCCTTTCAGTTCTAGTTATTTTTCAACGATTTGACTGTTTGAAAACGTTGAGGAATATTTAATCGTAGTTTAGAGGAAGATTTCATTGAAAATGTGGTTAAAACATAAACTTTTCTTCTCGCTTAAGGCGATATTTATGGATTAAACAGACGTGGAATTGTTTAAACATTAAATATACGAAATTAATATCAGTGAGTAGCTCAAGTGTTAACTGAAATTATAATACTTAAAAAATCAATACGTCATGTGTCTGACTGAGATTATAATACTGAGACATCCTTGAATTCAGTGGAAGTATTACTTCGAGAGCTTCAAAGAACTGTAGAAATATCAATCAGACCACCTCAGTCGATCAATGCGTTAAGTATTCTTTAATTAGCTTGAGCGTATTATCAAATTAAACAGTATAAATTCACTCAACAAACAAAGATATGAGAATAAAAAGTAATTAACTGCAAAAGAAGTTTGGTTTCGTTACAAAATATCAATAATTTCCGACTGATGAATGTAAGTAAATTTTCCGGTAAGGTTTGAAAGTTTAGTTTAGGAAATTTAGGAGACTCCCAATTATACGTTCATCCCTAATAAAGTTGGATGACCTAGCGAAGGTTCCAGATTCGAATTTCGGCGACTTGGAATGGAAATTTAATTAGGAGAAAGTCTCAAAATCAGTTTGGATCCTCCATCAACCGCATTGCAACAGTACTTGGCGTTGAAGGAAAGCGGACATGAGAACATTAGTTTACTCAACATACTATGTTTCTCCTTCAGACTTTCCTGTGAATTTCGGCCATGTTTAATCAGAATGCGTAGGTTTAATGTCTCACCAACATAAACAGAAGTTTAGGAGGCACGGGGCTGGTGTAAAGTTGCATCAAGTCTCTCACACACGTCACATCAAAGACTAGACGGATTGACACTAAAACTGCACCATTTTGTAACAGGATGCAATGGTCTAAATAGGTTTAGAAAGGCTGTTAACTTACAGGACCGTTGCATATACTGTACGTCTACGCCAATATTTATATTGAGTTACAGTATTTCGGGACACATCATTGAAACAACTTTCGAATGCATGCAGTAGTCTAACAGGAAAGTGTGATAAAAAGTGTTCTGAAGTCACAGCAACAAAAGGAAAATATCGTCTGTCCCCTACTTCCTCCGAAGATGACTGAAGATCTAAATTAGTACGACTAGCATATTGGACTCGTGATTAATGAAAAGAATACTAATCTCATGGCCAAAGAAGAAATTAAGTTCAATATTAAATTGTACAGAATATGGAGAAGACTATGTATATCTAGGTCAGATATTTTAATTTCTTAACAGGCAAAAAAGAATAGGCATCAGAAGGAGGATGGGAAGTGCTTGGCGTCAGCACTGATTATTAAGTTTTATCCTCAAAATGACTTTCCTATGAATGTCAAAAGTGACATATTAAACACGAGTGTGCTGCCTGTTCTTACAAATTGTGCCAAGACGTCGTCTCTAATGTCTTTAGTACACCATCAAATTTTTCCTTCAATTGAATATTTCACAAGAAAAGGTGTCAAAAATTGTCACAGATTGTTCAATATTGCTGAAAGTTTGACAAGATTTGGAAAGATTTGTCCCGATTCGATAGGGTTTTGTTTCAACATGGAGTAAAGGCCAACACCAGTTGTGATTCTTGGACTAGGAGTGGGATATATTGTTAAAAAGAAGAGAAACGTGCAATAAACCACAATTTACATGAGGAGAATATTAATGTGGTTATCTTCAACATAAATTTTGCAAATGTATTTACTGTCATAACATCATTTACAGAGAGGATATGTTATATTGCATTAACTCACATTAACTGAATAAAAATGAGAGAAATGCAACTGAAATTCATAACTAATTATATGAAAATATATTAGCAATTCCATAATAATGCAAATAATATTAATAATAATAATAATAATAATAATAATAATAATAATAATAATATATATGGCGTATGGCTTTTAGTGCCGGGAGTGTCCGAGGACAAGTTCGGCTCGCCAGATGCAGGTCTTTCGATGTGACTCCCGTAGGCGACCTGCGCGTCGTGATGAGGATGAAATGATGATGAAGACGACACGTACACCCAGCCACTGTGCCAGCGAAATTAACCAATTAAGGTTAAAATTCCCGACCCTGCCGGGAATCGAACCCGGGACCCCTGTGACCAAAGGCCAGCACGCTAACCATTTAGCCATTGAGCCGGACAATAATAATATTAATAATAATGTGCGAAGATCATCGTAAATCGGTTATTGCTGACAATGTTTAATAGGTTACCGAACGGTAACATACCGAACATGAAGGCTGTCCAGTTCCTTGATTATATTTCTCTTGCAATCTGCTCTTACGATGCCGTTTTATTCGTTTTATTGCGGTGATCTACGGAGTCCAGTGAATAGAGGCAGGGACGTGCCTCGTACGTAGCAGTTAATAAATACACAACATCCCTCGGTCATGAAGAAGCCATTTTTGTTGTTTTGATTTCCGTCCCAGCAATCCCAGCATGCCTAGCGGCACAGCACGCACCGGTAATACTCGAATTCCATTGGTCAGTTCTGTCAAAGACTTGGCAATTGTTTGATCGATGATAAGATGTTCTAATTCACTTTAAGGACTTTTGAAGACTTCTCCAAGACTTGTCAAGTATTGCAAACGATTTGAAAAGTAAACTTGTTGTGAAGTATTGAAAGTTCTTGTGAAGTTTTGTGAAGTCTTGAATTTGACAAACATTTGATCTTGTACAACAGGCTAATCTGTGGTGTAGTGGTTAGCGTGATTAGCTGCCACCCCCGGAGGCCCGGGTTCGATTCCCGGCTCTGCCACGAAATTTGAAAAGTGGTACGAGGGCTGGAACGGGGTCCACTCAGCCTCGGGAGGTCAACTGAGTAGAGGTGGGTTCGATTCCCATCTCCGCCATCCTGGAAGTGGTTTTCCGTGGTTTCCCACTTCTCCTCCAGGCGAATGCCGGGATGGTACCTAACTTAAGGCCACGGCCACTTCCTTCCCTCTTCCTTGCCTATCCCTTCCAATCTTCCCATCCCTCCACAAGGCCCCTGTTCCGCATAGCAGGTGAGGCCGCCTGGGCGAGGTACTGGTCATACTCCCCAGTTGTATTCCCCGACCAAGAGTCTGAAGCTCTAGGACACTGCCCTTGAGGCGGTAGAGGTGGGATCCCTCGCTAAGTCCGAGGGAAAAACCGAACCTGGAGGGTAAACAGATGATGATGATAACAGGCTAAACAAACTGACTGTCTGCCAGAGAAGAATGGAAAAATATTTGCTAGGAATTTCCCCGAAAGTCCAATTGCGAAACAATGAAATGAGAAGCAAAAGTGGAGTAATGAACATGCGAAGAGATATCTGGGCTCAAAAGTGGAGATGGGCAGGTAATATAGAGGGAATGGATCCCATTAAGTGGACAGGGACAGTAAATTAACAGTATTCCGGTGATGGACAAAGAGGCCAGATGGTCTGATGTCCTGAAATGGGTTGCCGAACCTATTTGGATGAAGACTGCACGTAACAGTTCGAAGAAGTTGGAAGAAGAGTCCCTTGCCGCAGAGGATTGAATGGGTTTTTATACAATATTTCTAAGGCAGTGATCCACCAACTATCTTACATCTTAGACTCATACGCTGATACGATCGGAGAGAAATAACAATATATCATCAGGAGCAGGGTTGTGAAGAGGAATGTACGAGGAATGCGAAATAAGATGTGAACAATTTGACTTTGTGAAAGCAGTAAATAAATTATGGGCGTCAGGAAGACAGAGTTCCCGTTAAATATTTCAACATTTTTTTTTTTGCAAATCGCTTTACGTCGCACCGACACAGACAGGTCTTACGGCGACAGTGGGACAGGAAAGGGCTAGGACTGGGAAGGATGTGACAATGGCCTTAACAAAGGTACAAATCCGGCATTCGCCTGGTGTGAAAATGGGGAAACCATGGAAAAACGTTTCTGGACTGCCGAGAATCGGGTACGAACCCTCTTTCTATAGCCAATCGCTCGCTCTATATCTTCTAAACCGGCAATGATATCTACATTTTATTTTCACGGAGATTGATTGATTGATTGATTGATTGATTGATTGATTGATTGATTGATTGATTGATTGATTGATTGATTGATTGATTGATTGATTGATTGATTGATTGATTGATTGATTGATTGATTGATTGATTGATTGCGGATGAATTCTAGACAAGACTGGTTCAAGTCTTTCTATTTCACTCCCATGGGCGACCTGCTCCAGTGAGTGTGTGGTGATAATGCGGTAGGGTAAGAGTAAAAACCGGTACCGACACATTACCTACTCTGTCGAATAACACCAAGGTGTCTGCTAAAGGCTTAACGTCGCCGTCCGACGGACACGTCACCATCAACAGTGGCATGTGAATAATGTGGACAGGTTTGGAATTGAGCCCAGGCATTTGGCACGCGATGTAGTGATTAAACATTGTTTATCTTCATTTCTATCCTGCCGACCAGCACTCTGACGCTGAAATTCTTTTCCACCAACGGCATTCAAACCAGCTAGCACTATGGAAGGTCACAGAAACTTGACGCCTTAGCAATCATGGCCAACAGGCGGGTAATGGTAATCATTTGGATTGCGGTGGAGCTCGATTTTCAGGAACATTATTAATTACTTGATCAACATTTTAAAAATGGGACTACAATAATCTCTACCACAAGAATATTACGTGATTATGGTGTGGTTATATTTGATATCGGACCAATACTTTCACAGAATTAAGGAGCTTTAGAAATGGCCACAAATCAAACCCAGCCGTGGTTAGCTGTAGTGACTTGTCAGCTAAGAGGTCTACATCGATGTGGCGAGACACACGTCATGACCTGTCCAACAAATCCTTTACTCCTTGCTGCTACACGTAAATGGCTTTTCTCGGGGTTATACGAGTGTACATACAGCAATATAGAATATGATGTATTCAGGAGAACACCAGTACGTGAGTTCAGTGATATGCAACCTCTAATATATTCACTGATAGACTTCCGAATATATTTTGCCTCCTTCCCCACTGAATAATAATAATAATAATAATAATAATAATAATAATAATAATAATAATAATAATAATAATAATAATAATAATAATAATAATAATAATATTAATAATAATAATAATAATAATAATAATAATAATAATAATAATAATAATAATAATAATAATAATAATAATTGATACTGGGTTTGCGTGGCTCAAAGAGGATTACGAAGCTCCTGGGTTGAATGGCTGGCCAAGGAATTAACTATAGCCGAACTTAACACAACAAATGTTGAAATTTTATTTCTTCCCTTTCCTTTTTTATCGTTTAAAATTTATAGATAGAAAATCTGAATGAATAACAGACAAAATTTACAGATTATTAATGAACTCGTCAGGTATAACAATAACAGGTACAAAACTTGCGATAATTAACAATTTGGATGATTTACATACAAAAGACATTATTGCTCTTGACAGGTACAAATATTCTATAAGAGCAGGATTTGCTCCTAGAAGTTGCATTGCTCAGGAGTCTGAGCTCCACAGTAACATAATCTGGCCTCGCGGATTCATTAGTTTCTTACAGCGCATTAAAATTCCATCTCAGATTAAAGTGTCCAATCACAGTTGCCCCCATGTCGGCTTATCCACTTCACAATAGTCACTGTTCCCAAATGTAACTAACACAAGGAAAACTTTACACGCTAGAAAGAATATATAGGGGCATAATAGCCAATGTCACGTGGCCTTAATGGTAAAAGGAAAACGTTGCGCGCGACTGGCCATAAACAAAAAGTAAGAAGGCGAAACACTTGCATTCCTTGAAGAAATTGTTAAAAACCCTAAGTGGGCTTATGGCCCAAGGATACAGAGGCTAATCATGTACTACACCGGGTGATTAATGAGAAATATTAGAGCCAAGAGGATTTACGAAATGGTTTTGAAAACTTTAGTCACCCCATGCAAGGTTGAATGGGATACGGCAGAGGGTCACCACTAGGGCCCGGATGTTAATGCAGTAATAGGTTAGAATGCAAACTAATTTGTTTAGTAGGCAGTGTCGGCCACCCGCTCTTCCATAGTGTAGCAACAGTAACATAAATTATAGGGGTTCTGATGGGCCGTACCCCTAAATCTTATGCAAACCCCATAGCATAATCGTTGTGAAGGTAGACTCTACTTGTCACTCGCTTCAGTAAGTTTGCAATCTAACCTATTACTGCATAAACATCCGGGCCCTAGATCACTCTTCGTTCCTTTACGTTACCTATTTCCCAGTGGGGAATAGAACAGAGTCCACAGACTAACCAAAATTCTACATTTAAACAACCAGTTTAAAAAAGAATGCATTAAAAGGAAAGAGATTGGAACCTTCCCCTCAAACTATCCGCAGGGGTTATCACATGTCTAAATAAATTCTGCCACTGCCTTGTGCCGCTGGATCTTCCTCACGCCGGGCTCGCCCCTGTCTCCCTTCGGATAAGACGCACTCCCAAGTAATGGAGCAGTTCAGACAATACGGCCCTAATGTGCCATGCTTTAATAGAACCCCAAGGGAAAGATTCCAGAACTCTTTACAGATAGTTTGAATTCCCATACACACCCCCGATTTTAGTTGGATAGAAAAAATATTTACAATTTTTTGATTGGTTGATTACAGTCGAGGAGGAACCAGCTGAAGTGTTGACAACTTCAATACAGAAACAAAACAATCCTCAGAAACAAAGGTATGCCAACTGCAAAAATACACATTCCTTTATGAAATAATTAGAGTTTAGCCCGCGAGAGGGAGCAAGTATATCCATGGCAGAGATATCTAAGAGTAGAAGACAAAAGTTACTGGTAGTTTACAAGTTCAAGTTTGTTTACATAGATGGCCCTTGAGAAGGCGCGCAGTTTAAGTAGCCTGGGAATGTGTACTCCCGGTACAACAACAACAATAATAATAATAATAATAATAATAATAATAATAATTATAACCTTTGAGGCAGCACTGCATGCCTCCTTTGTAGGACAATGCAGTGACGTTGCACTAGCCACAAGGTCTTGGAAATGTGTGGCATTCCAACTGATGAGCTCACTGCTACACTGGGGCAAAACGCTGGTATTTCACTATTGTAAATGCCTAGTCCGCCTCTGTGGAGTAGTGGTTAGCGTGATTAGCCGATATCCCCAGAGGCCCGGGTTCGATTCCCTGCTCTGGTACCAAATTTGAAAAGTGGTACGAGGGCTAGAACGGGGTCCACTCAGCCCCTCAACCATCCTCGAAGTGGTTTTCCGTGGTTTACTACTTTTCTTCCTGGCAAATGCCGGGATGGTGAATAACTTGAGGCCACGGCCGCTTCCTTTCCTCTTCCTTTTCTACCTATTTCAATCTTCCCATCCCTCCACATGGTTCCTGTTCAGCATAACAGGTGAGTCCGCCTCGGCGATGTACTGGTCCTCCTCCCCAGTTTTATCCCCTGACCGAAAGTCTCACGATCCAGTACACTGCCGTTGATGCGATAGAGGAGGGAACACTATCTGAGTCCGAGGGAAAAACCAACCCTGGAGTCTAAACGGATTAAGAAAGAAAGAAAGAAAGAAAGAAAGAAAGAAAGAAAGAAAGAAAGAAAATAAAGGCCTAAAGAGCTTCAATTTTACTAATAATAATAATAATAACAATAATAATAATAATAATAATAATAATAATAATAATAATAATAATAATCCGAATCCTTGGCTGAATTGTCAGCGTTGAGATCTTCGGTTCAGAGGGCCCCGGGTTCGATTCCTGGCCGGTTCAATGATTTTAGTAGCGTCTGATCGATTCTTCTGGCTCGGGGACCGGGTGTTTGTGTGTGTCCCTACATTCTCCTCTTCATATTCAGACAACACATCACACTATCAACAACCACAGAAACACGCAAAGTGATTAGATCCCTCCATAAAGGGTTAGCGTCAGGAAGAGCACCCGACCATTAAAGAAGGCCGAATCCACATGTGCGACACAGTTCGCACCCATGAGCCCGCAGATATGGGTAAAACGGTAGAATAATAATAATAATAATAATAATAATAATAATAATAATAATAATAATAATAATAATAATAATAATAATAATAATAATAATAATAATAATAATAATAATAATAATAATAATAATAATAGGTAGATAGATTATTATGTTTACGTCTCACTTACTAATTAAACGGTTTTCAAAGAGGCCGAGCAGCCAGAAGTTTGTCCCACAGTATATCTTTTACGTGACCTTGCGAGTTGACCATGCGGGTACTGGAGCTTCACGTAGCTGTGTACTTGAATTCGGGTGATAGTGGGTTCGAATTTCACCGTCGGCAGCCCTGAAGATGGTTTTCCGCGGTTTCCCACTTTCACACCAGGCCTGTACCTTAATAAAGGCCACAGCCGCTTCCTTCCTAGTCTTAGCCCTTTCCCATCCTTGCGTCGCGTACAACCTTCAATGTGCCAGACCGACATTAAACAACTACCAAAAGAAACTATAATAATATATTTTACGTGCCGGTATATGTACCGACATGAGACTGACTTACCCGGACACCTTCAAGAACCATCGAAATGAGCGGGAATCGAATCTGCTACTTTAGGCTACCATGTGAACGACTCTTCCAGACACAATATTTGCGTATGATACAAGAGTAAGTTCGGCCAGCACACGTTTTCAATAAATTCACGATCCCCTTGTGTTCAAGCAATACAAGAGAATATCTGACACGCACTACTTGTAAATGGATTAACATATCCTCTTTAATAACTGCTCACAAGAAGAATTAGTAATCTTACGCTCGACTTCAAATACTTCCATGCACTCTACTTCAAATAAGAATAAAACTAACTAATCTCACTGGTGAGATTTCACCCTTTGCTACTCTTAATTAGGCTTTTCCATATATAGAAATTAACTAGTTACGGGACATCACCCCAGTGAACTTATGATGACAAATATCTTCCAGTTTCCTTTCTACCAGATAGCACGTACTTCAGATCGCGTAGATGCGAGCTTGCAGTCTGGAGAAGAAGGGTTCGAGTCCCACCGTCGGCAGAAGTGGCCAACAGCCAACGGAGAAGCCTGCTGTGTTGTCAAGGCTGCTTCACAAGCTACTGCCTTGACCTCTGCTACTGCCAACACTCAACACCTGATCAGTGGAGATGGTAGCCTAAGGTTTAGGAAATTAAAGTCCGGCTTTGTGGCTAAATGAGTGGAATGTTTGCCTTTGGTCTGATGGTCCCGGTTCAATTCTCAGAATCAATCCCCTCGTACTCTTAATTCCCCTGGCTTGGGAGCTGGGTGTTTATGACGTCTTCATTTCATCCTCATTAAGTCACCACCACGTCTATACAGATGCCATGCACCATATTATTATTAACAACATTATTTTATTGTTATTATTAAACTAACATTTTGAATTTTACAGCATTACCAGTGGTAATGACATGAAATGGTGTATGGCTTTTAGTGCCGGGAGTGTCCGAGGACATGTTCGGCTCTGCAGGTGCAGGTCTCTTCATTGGACTCCCGTAGGCGACCTGCGCGTCATGATGAAGACGAAATGATGATGAAGACGACACATACACCCAGCCCTCGTGCCAGCGAAATTAACCAATGATGGTTAAAATTCCCGACCCTAACGGGAATCGAATCTGGGTCCCCTGTGGCCAAAGGCCAGCACACTAACCATTTAGCCATGGAGCCGGACACCAGTAGTCATACACAACGTTCACTGGTTTATTAGGTTCCTCGAAAGATCAGTGGTGGTGTTCGACCCATGATCACGGATTCGATTCCAACCAACAAAAGGGAATACTATACGTGAAATTTGCATTTCATTTTAACAGATCTACGTATAAAAATAAAACCTCACCACTCCTATAACAGCAGCCGTGCAGTGTCTTCCTAGAAGGATGTAGAAGTAAACGGGAGCGAAATACCAGCACTCCGTCATCTATACAATTAAGTCAGAAGTATGAGGTGAGGAAGTAGATACGTTAAGGAACGCATGGTTGTTCGTTAGCAGTGGCGATCTGACGGGGCGAAGCCTAGCACACTTATCCCCCCGGGCCCCTCACCGATCGGAGTTTCAGCAGCATGCCGCGCGTTGCTGGAGAGTGGAGAGTGATGCAGCGCCTGGGCTGCAATATCAGTCTCCAATGCCTTGTTCTCAGAGATACGTGCGACGCTATTTCTCACTGCGAGTGGAGAGTGATGCAGCGCCTGGGCTGCAATATCAGTCTCCAATGCCTTGCTCTCAGAGATACGTGGGACGCTATTTCTCACTGCTTTCTAGGTTTGTAAATGGAAAAACGTGTCAGATGTTTACATTATAATGTGCTTTAGATTTCCATCGTTCTTATTTGAGGTTGGGGCTTTACCGATAGCCTTGGTAGCCTTCGGAATATGCCACTGGTTGGCAGCCTTGAAAATGGTTTACAAGGTTTCCCGTTTTCACACCAGGAAAATATTGGGGCTGTACCTTAATTAAAGCCACGTTCGCTTCCTTCACTGTCCTAACCATGTCCTATCCCATCGTCACGACGTAAACCTGTCTGTGTCGTTGTGACCAAAAACAAATAGCAAAACAACACATTTCGAATAAATATCATCCATCATGAGCTCAAAATATGGACCAGCCGTAAAATATTTCACAACAACAGAAAATCAGTTGTGCAAACAGAATGCTATTGGGCGTAGTCTCTGAACTAGAAGAAACAAAAATTATCCTTGAATTAAGGATTGTTTACATAATAACATTCCGGGGGAGTTGGCCGTGCGGTTAGGGGCGCGCAGCTGTGAGTCTGCATCCGGGGGATAGTGGGTTCGAAGCCCACTGTCCGCAGCCCTGAAGTTGGTTTCCGTGGATACCATTTTAACACCAGGCGAATACCGGGGATGTACCTTAATTAAGGTCACGGTCGCTTCCTTCCTACTCCTAGACCTCTCGTATCCCATCGTCTCTATAAAATCTATGTGTATTGGTGCGACGTAAAATTAATTGTAAATATATATAAATACAGTATAATAACATGACTTAGGACACAGCTTTCTAAAAACACAGGGAAGAAGGAAAAAACTAAACCCGAGTTCTTCCTGTAAGTAACACTCCACGACGGACATGATTTAAGCTGATGATGATGATTGTTGATTAAAGGGGCCTAATATCTAGGTCATCGGCCCCTAAGTTTCAAGCAATTCAACAAATACTTAAACAAGTTCTGGTCAACAACTGAGAGAAAAATCGATACAAGGAGTTCTTCCATAATTCATACGGTTAAAGAATTCCCCTGTGGGGATCATGGCATTTAACGAATTAAGGCACGACCCCAACATTTGGCTGGTGTGAAAAATATTGGAAACCACATAAATCAATCTTCAGGGCTTCCGACAGCAGGATTCGAACCTACCATGTGCCGAATGGAAGCTGACAGCTACTTGACGCAAAGAGTGTAGCCAATTACATCGATCTGAACTGTGTTTCTTGTACACATGTCACTTTTTCCACACCCTAGGAGGTCATGGCAGCGACAATGCCGGATGACTTTCCTGAAGCCATCCCTATGTAGAGGGGTGCATTCACATACTACGTGCTCTCGTAGGGTGTTCACTGAGTGACGTGTAAATGAGGTGTGCATTAAAAATAACGTAAGCATTCAGCCCACATACCAGAGAAATTAATCTGATGCGGCTAAAATCTCCTACCTGGCAGGGAATGAAACCGGAGACCACCCGAAAGAAACTCTGCTACTCTGACCATTTAGCCAAGGATCCGGATGTGAACTGAATCCACAGCGTTAACATACGCATTCAGTACTTAAATCATATACAGGGAGGTCGAAAACACGTAAAATGAAATGGCGTATGGCTTTAATTCCGGGAGTGTCCGAGGACAAGTTCGGCTCGCCAGATGAGGCCTTTTGATTTGACGCCCGTAGGCGACCTGAGCGTCGTGATGACGATGAAATGATGATGAAGACGACACATACATCCAGCCCCCGTGTCAGCGAAATTAACCAATTAAGGTTACAATTCCAGACCCTGCCGGGAATCGAACCCGGGACCCCTGTGACCAAAGGCCAGTAGGCTAACCATTTAGCCATGGATCCGGAAGGAAACAACATGAACCGGGTATATGTGCGTTGTAGGGTTGGTCATACTGATAAATAATTTGATGTGTCGCACGGTTGTCATTTTATTTATTTATTTATTTATTTATTTATTTATTTATTTATTTATTTATTTATTTATTTAAACATTGCCTTTTAGAGAGCTTGCCTCCAGTTACGAAAGGCAGTACATACATAGAACATTCCAAAATAACATAAAAAGGTACAAACATAATTTATTTTTAATTATAATAAGTGCATTAATTAATATTATCAGTGAAGAACTCTATTATTAGGAGCTACTGTACTCATAAAACATAATTTACAATGAAGTGATGTATAGTAACTTACATGGATTTAAAATTATAATAAGCGCATTAATTAATGTTATCAGTGAAAAAGGACTCCAGTAATAATATATACTTTACTCATAAGACCGTGCTCGGTTAGCCCGGAAGGACGTGGGTTCGAATCTAAGTCAGGAAGTCGTAAACGTTTAGGAATAGAGATTTCCACTTCCGGGGGTGCATATGGCCCTGAGGTTCACTCAGCCTACACCAAAAATGAGTACCAGGTTAACTCCTGGGGGCAAAGGTGGCCGGGCGTAGAGCTAACCACTCTACCCCATCACATGCCGAGGTTAACAATGGTGGAAGCCTTTACCTTCCACTCCTCCAAGGGCCTTCATGGCCTGTACGGAGGTGACTTTGCTTTGACTTTGCTTTGCTTTTACTCATAAAACAAAATTTTTATTGAAGTGATGCATATTATATGGTTTTTAAATCATAACAAGTGTATTAATTAATATTAACAGTGGAAAAAGAACTCCAGTAATAGGAGATAATCTACTTATAAGACATGATTTAGAACGAAGTGATGGACAATATATGGTTTTTAAATTATATGTGCAGTAATTAATATTATCAGTTTAAAAATGACTACAGTAGGGCCTAATAGGAAATACTCTACAAATAAGACATCATTTACAATGAAGTGGTGCACGTTATATGTTTTTAAAATTATAATAAGTACATTAATTAATATTATCCATGAAATGAAATGTCGTATAGCTTTTAGTGCCGGGATATCCCAGGGCGGGTTCGGCTCGCCAGGTGCAGTTCTTTCTCTTTGACACCCCTAGGCGACCTGCGCGTCTTGATGAGGATGAAATGATGATGAAGACAACACATACACCCAGCCTCCGTGCCACTGGAATTAACCAATTAAGGTTAAAATCCCAGACCCGGCCGGGAATCGAACCCGGGATCCTCTGAACCGAAGGCCAGTACGCTGACCGTTCAGCCAACGAGTCAGGCAATATTATCTATGAAAAAGAACTACAGTAATAGAAGATACTCTACTCATTTACAATGAAGTGATGTACAGCATATAGTTTTTAAATTATAATAAGACCAGCATGAGAGCCCCAGTCGTTCGTCAGGGCTGGGGTATGAAACACCGACCTCCGCGCCAAAGCAAGTCCGCTACGGTGACACTGGCTGAAACCCCCGATGTATTTGCGTTTGATGCTGATCTTTCGGCATGGCTCTCAAGCCGTTCTTAACTCACGTACAGATTTAGCAACACCCCCTCGCAAAGCCTTTTCAAAATCGCCCGCGAAGCGATCTCATTGGCTAATTTCAGCAAGGTGCGAGATATCGAATTATTTCTTTCAAATTGTTTATCAGCACGACCAACCCTCTAACGCTCATATACTCGGTTCACGTTGTTTCCAAACACCCTGTATAAGAGTAATTTTTAAGACACTGTGCAGCTCGAAAATTCCTACAGCCAAGTACTGGGTGTCCACAATTAAACTGACGGTGTTCAAAGCAGCACAGCACGGGCTATAATGATCGTAGGTGTCTGACATTTCGTTGATACGCTAAGTAAGCTATGCGCTCCCGAATTATACCACAAAATTATTAGTTCCAAATTATTACATCCAACTCTTGCTACCAAGTGAAAATACGGCGCTGTAAGCAGCGGTAGGGTCGCAGAAAAAGGCAGGAAAAGTCAAACACATGATAACTGTGATTCTGGAAGGTTTATTAGGATTTATGGTTACAATAATACATTATGCAATAAGCCTATAATGGCAATATTGTCCGTTTCCATGGCTAAATGGTTAGCTTGCTGGCCTTTGGTCACAGGGGTCCCGGGTTCGATTCCAGGCGGGGTCGGGAATTTGAACCATAATTGGTTAATTACGCTGGCACAGGGGCTGGATGTACTGTATGTGTCGTCTTCATCATCATTTCATCCTCATCACGACGCGCAGGTCGCCTACGGGAGGCAATTCAAAGGACCTGCACCTGACGAGCCGAACTTCTCCTCGGAGGCTCCCGGCACTAAAAGCAATACGCCATTTCATTTTCATTTCATGGCAATAATTAAGACACGGATATGTTTATAAAACGAGCGAAGCGAGTTTTTAAATTGCACACGAATGTCTTAATTACCATTATAGGCGAGTTGGATACGACTATTTATAATCAACGATAATTATAACTACATTGTTTAAATATTCATAAATTTCTGTCGAGATGTCGCTTGACAGTTGAGTTTACTGAACAGTGCGCAGAGCGCACGCGCTGGGTTGTTGATTTTCCGTGAGTGGATCAGGGACCTTGACAATGTCGTATATTTCCAAAGCTTTGATAGAAGGTTATCATAACCTAGCTTTATTTCAAATGCAAATTGTTTATTGTACATTTGGTGAAGTGAATTTGCGGGAATGTGCCGTGTGGTTGTGGAATATTAGAAGTAGAAGGGGCATTGATATTAATATATGTGAGTCCGACATGTTTGATTTTGGAAACAAGTGCGAAGCTAGTGCGTTGAGCGCAGGTGCGATGCTATCGTTACCTAATTAGTCAAACAGTTGTATCAAAATGAAAATCTGAACTCTGATTGGTGGAGAACCTGTATCGTAATGAAAATCTGAACTCTGTTTGGTGGAGAACCTGTATCGTAATGAAAATCTGAACTCTGATTGGTGGAGAACCTGTATCGTAATGAAAATCTGAACTCTGATTGGTGGAGAACCTGTATCGTAATGAAAATCTGAACTCTGATTGGTGGAGAACCTGTATCGTAATGAAAATCTGAACTCTAATTGGTGGAGAACCTGTATTGTAATGAAAATCTGAACTCTGATTGGTGGAGAACCTGTATCGTAATGAAAATCTGAACTCTGATTGGTGATGAACCTGTATCGTAATGAAAATCTGAACTCTGATTGGTGGAGAACCTGTATCGTAATGAAAATCTGAACTCTGATTGGTGGAAAACCTGTATCATATTGAATATTGAACTATTATGAGCCTCATTAAGATTCAGTTTTGTGGCATATAATATTTATATTTTGGCATCCTTGAGCATAAACACTGTTCGATATGGCCTACCAACTCACCTACATCCTCATCCGTAATACGGCATAGTGACCAGTTGCCTGCAGCATATCTGATGAAATCATAGCGAGATGTCGTTGTATGCTAGATCAGGTAGAGAACGGATATGTCCCTGATATAACCACAACCAGAAGCCACATGAATTTAGGTCGGGGGATGTTGACGATTACGCATCTAGAAAATGTCCAAAGATGATGCAGCCGCCACAGAAGATTTCTCGCAGCAAATTATTCACCTGTTCCGCCTTTGTGGTGTAGTGATCAGCGTGTTTAGCTGCCACCCCCGGAGGCTGGGTTTAATTCCCGGCTCGGCGACGAAATTTCAAAAGTGGTACGAGAGTTGGAATTGGGTCCACTCAGCTTCGGGAGGTCAAATGTGTAGAGGGGGTTCGATTCGCATCTCAGCCATCCTCAAAGTGGTCTTCCGTGGTTTTACGTGGTTTTCTACTTCTCCTCCGGGAAAATGGTACCTAACTTAAGGCCACGGCCGCTTCTTTCCTCCCCCTTCCAATCTTCCATCCCCCCACAAGGCCCCTGTTCCGCATACCAGATGAGCCAACCTGGACGATGTACAGGTTCTCCTCCCAAGTTGTATATCACCGACCCAAAGTCTCACGTTCCAGGACACTGCGCTTGGGGTGGTAGAGGTGGGATCCCTCGCTGAGTCGGAGGGAAGAACCAAACTTGGAGGGTAAACAGTTCAAGAAAGAAAGAAAGAAAGAAAGAAATAAAGAAAGAAAGAAAGAAAGAAAGAAAAAATATTTCACCTGGCGAGGGATAGGTGGTGTTTCCCCATCCTGCATGAAAATAACTGTCTGGTCATAGTTGCACTCTTGCAGATAGTTGCATGGACGATACTTCTACTTCCATTTTTGAACCAACACTGAAACTTTAAACGACGTCTAGTTAAATATCGGCTGAACATTGTTTATGCAATGGGAGATCGTGATCGACTTAGGCTTTATTTAGTCTTAAAACTAGTCATCGTTTCTGCAGTTGGCCCCATCAGTTTAATTGTGGACATCCGGTACTTTCGGAAAGTTATTGTTTCCTGACTAATCTATCTCTTTCTGGGCGCGCACGTGTGTGTGCACTTTATTCGCTCATAAAAGTAACATCGGGATATAGCTACACGAATATACTGGAACTCGAAAGTCTCAGATTGACACGTGGCACTTGATTAAATGCAAATTAATGAAGTCTGTAAACTATTTGATATTCCGTATGCTCGTTCTAATTCAATTATCCTCTATATAGCAGATCTGCAGAGGATTAAGCGACAAAGAAGCTGGCTATGCGCCTGGCAGCTTGCCAACGGCAATAGCCTCCACGAACCGAGAGCAGCTTAGCACTCGTGAAATACTCGTACCTGATGTTACGGGAGGGGAGACAGCAGCCTGACGGAATACCATGGCGTATACATTTCCGCCATTTAATTTATTAAAACGAACCCAACCAATATGACTAGTTGGTATTATACTTCCTCCCACACTGTAACAATTTCGTCATGAAATTATATATGAATTACTAAGCTACTAAAGCCCTTGCCAAGACTACATGAAAGCAAAGATACTTCCACGAAATTAACGTTATTAATTATCGCAGCATATAAGTATCTGGGGTAATTAAAATCCTTTGGCTTTGAGAGTTCATTTAGCGAGCAGTTACTATCTAGTCATTTAAAAGTAATTTATTACAAATAAACAGGAATTTCAAAAATAATTGAGGGAGTGTAGTATTTTCATCATGGGTCGTTTTCGATCCCAGCTTCCAGTTTGACGTTTACCGAAATAACTACGCCTTAAACATCACTTCCAAAGCACTGACACATATCTTTATCGGTAATTAGTCTCTATTAAAACAGAATAATAAAAGTGATAGGTCAGAATTTTATTCTGATTGGAATTAATTTCTAAACTCTGTCTTCCTGTGACCTCAAAACAGCATTTTACAGCACATTCCAAAGCTTACAGGTTTGGGACCATTTCATGAAAGTAACAGATCCATTCCGGAATGTCCTTTTGTATTATTGAGTGGTCAATTTGGAAAAATGGCATTATACGAGAGAAGTAAAATCCAAGTACTATGGGCCGTATAGGCCTATAACCCATTGCCCTTAAATGGGTAAATGAATGAAATGTCTTATGGCATTTAGTGCCGGGATATCCCAGGACGGGTTCGGCTCGCCAGGTGCAGGTCTTTCTATTTGACACCCGAAGGTGACCTGCGCGTCATGATGAGGATGAAATGATGATGAAGACGACACATACACCCAGTCCCCGTGCCATTGGAATTTACCAATTAAGGTTAAAATCCCCGACCCGGCCGGGAATCGAACCCGGGACCCTCTGAACCGAAGGCCAGTACGCTGGCCGTTCAGCCAACGAGTCGGACCCTTAAATGAGTTAAACATGTTTACAGGAATTAACCAGGTTCAACTCAATATTGTATTAGAGGCATTTAATTTCATGATTTTTCACAGCATGGTGCACGTTTGAGATAAAATAGTATTCCGATTTACGCTAAAACATAAAATTTGTTAGGATTATATGAGGTTCCGTGTAGAAATGGGTTCCTATAAAACTTCCCCAGCACTCAATATTCGATATCAGTACATGGTTTTAGTGTCGATAACTCGACAGTTCATAAGTCGATACCATCTTATTACTTTAACAAATAAAATATGTATGTTTGTTCAGTCCTCAGCCCTAAGGTTGGATGTATCCTCAACAGCTCCGCCATCAGCTGTCATAGATGGCCTAGGCATCACTGAAGAGGCATACTAGGGCAATGAGTGAGGCAATTTCCCGGTGCTTTCCTCACCGAGCCAGAAGTTGCTATCACATATCAGTCTGCCAAGTCCACCGACACTATGAGCAACATTTTCACCCTATTCATATCAGGGACTGTCTGCATAAGGAATGGCATTAATGGCATCGCTCATACCTCAGTAACTTTCATATTGTCAAAACCAAGGATAAGACTGAGACAGGTCAATGAAAGTAACAAAATTTCTCTAGCATATACCAGAAGACATAATGCACTGTAAACACTAGGTCCCGCCAGCAAAGGCAAAAATAAAACAAAACTTGATTTTGTAATGTTCAAAAAAAAAATGTTCAAAACCTTACCCCTATTATTCGAAATAATGACCATAAAGCGAACTGTCTTGATAGTAATAACACTGAATGGTGACTGTTCAGACCGTGACTATATGTCAAATCAGCCTTAACCGCCTATAAAGCGGTACTGCGAGACGCATGGATAAAAAAATTAACCATGGAAAATTCACCTGCTATGAGGTACAAAATGGTGGTTGTTAGAGGACAGTAAGTAAAATAGATTGTTTACCGATATTCAATGCTTACTTGATGTTTATACATACACCGTTCAAAAAAATTAAGGGAGCGTGGTTTGTAACGTTTGGTATGTGAACGTTAATTTGGTAGATGGGCTTCCAATGGTCGTACAGCATACCTTGAGACCTTATCTACTCAGGGAATGTCATATCGAAGTTATACTCCATCTGTAGGCGTAGCCATGCATTAAACTTATTAGGTGACCCCTCAAAACAAAGTGAATAGCGGTGCGTCCGTGTGTCGTTGTGAGGTACACAGAAAACTGGGGTCATTTGAGCACGTTGTACGTCAACCAGTACATCCCATGAGACGTCTTAACGAGGTTCAAGTCGCGAGGGCCATCACTTTGAAACAGGAAGGATGGACATTTCGTCGCGTTGCTGAGGATCTCAATGTCTCGCCGTCAGTTATTCAACGCTTGTGGAATCGCTGCAATGAGTAGGCTATTTCACAAGGAGGGTTAGACAAGGTCGTGGACGCATGACATCCCCACAGGATGATTTATCTGACCATCTGTGCGTTGCGGCGTCGTTCAGCAACTGCCAGAGAACTGCAACCAGACCTCAGAAGAGTTACTGAAGTCACGGTGTCAGACCAGACAGTAAGGAACAGGTTAAGAGAAGTGTCCTTATGGTCCAGACGTCCTGTTCGAGTGCCCTGTTTAACGCAGCAACATCGCGCAGCTCGCCTTCTGTTTGCCCATACCCACGTCAACGGGCAACTTCGCCAGTGGAGACCTGTGTTGTTCACAGACGAGTCTAGATTTCAACTGACACAACGTGATGGACGTCAACGTGTGTAGAGACGCCGTGGTAAATGCCAAATGTTGCCCAGGAAGGTGACCGATTCTGAGAAGGTTCACTGATGGTGTGGGGTGGCATCAGTATTGATGGCCGTACGGATCTTGCCGTCGTCCGTGGTAATCTTACCGCTGCGAGCAGATACTGTTACAGCATGTGTTGGTTGCTGCAAACGGTGTTGGCCCTGAATTCGTAGTCATGCACGACAGTGCCAGGGCTAATGTAGCGCCCATCACCAAAGCTGTCTTCCGAGAACTGGACGTTCAAGTGGTGGAATGGCCAGCAGTGAGTCCCGACCTTAATCCCATCCCATCATGGGATAGGCTTGGCAGAAATGTTCGTGGGCGTCCTGTTTCACCACAGACTCTCCAAGACGTCGAACAGGCTCTCATTGAATAATCGGTCCTGATACTACAACGTGACCTCCATCGACTTATACTGAGCATGCCACGTAGGTGCCCAGCTGTGATAAATGCTCGTGGGCGACATACACCATTCTGAGGCACTCCACCCTGGAGGACTGATATCACTTTCTTTTCGCCCCTATTTGGACATTTACGTTTATGTTCTGAAAATGAACGCGAATCCATCGATGTTCTTTTGTATACTTCAACGGTAAAAAATAAAGGTCTATTTGGTAATATACCTGGGTGTGAGGTATTGTTTTGTGGAGCATGTCATACGTTCAAAAACATGTTCCCCTAATTTTTTGAACTCTGTATATAAAATAACATGTACTGACCGACCGACCGACCGACTGACTGACTGACTGACTGACTGATTCATCAGCACCGAGCCAAAACTACTGGGCAAAGAGAAATGAAATTTTGGGGCTACATTTATATTGCGGTGTAGATGCTCACAAAGGGAGGATTTTTGGATATTTCGTCGCTAAGGGGGTGAAAACGAAGGTGAATTGTTTAAATGGGTTTTACTATATATCAAAAAAATTTATAGTTTACAGACGTAAAAACTGGTATTTGGAATCTCCTTCAAAAATAAAAGAAACACGACTTTTTACGGAAAATCCCATTAAGAGGGATGAAAAAGTGAAAAGCGTGTTGAATATATTTTTAGAGGCTACTTATATCTCAAAAACTGAAGAAGTTACACACAAGAAAATTTGTATTTGGAATCTCCTTTAAAAGTAAGGAAACACATAGTCTTTTGTTTTTGGAAAATCCGATTAATGGGGGGGGGGGGGGGGGCGGGAAGAACAGGATGACAAAGGGGGTGAATTTTGAAAAGGCTATATCGACAGTAAATCTCAGAACGTAACATGTTACAGACGTGAAAATTGGTATTTGGAATAGCCTGTAAAGAAAGATTTTTTCGACTGGAGAGAAGACTGCTTCTCACATGTACAGTTGTCGCATGGTCATCTTAGCCCCAAATGAAAACACCACACACGTGGTTTAGAAAGATTTTCTCGAGAAAATTAAACTCAATTTTTCGTTGAAAATTTATACTTTAGGAATTTTCAGATAATATCGTAGTACAGTATCGAGGAACGATTACTTTTATCAAATTACGAATCCCACGCAAGAAAAGCCGCAGGTAACTGCTAGTTATATTATATGTAAAAAACTCATTTATGTTGACCATTCTAGTAGATTTCGATTGTCTTAACGCTCTCTGGTAAAGATTTCTTGTGCACAAGCACAGAGCTAGCTGGTTTTAGGGAAAGAGTCTAGGAATACTTTCTTTTCCCGTAATATTATTAGTAAAGCATTCTATGATTACTTTGTACAGTTAAACTGTAGTTCTACATTTGTAGCCAATGATACGCGGAGAGTATACCGCTCAGAACTACTCTCCATCACGAAACAACAAGGGCAATTATGAATAAAATCACGTGAATAATTGGAAAATAGAGTTTTTACTATATAGAAAAATTATAAAAATATATAAATAATCGATAGGGAATCAGCCAAGCGGGTGAAAGCTCTAAGTACAGATCAGTGGAGACTGGTAAAAGTTACTAAAATTGGCTTTCAAGAAGACACAAATTAGCTAAGATTTTTTACATAGGAAGCAATGTTTTTCCTGCTTTGCATGCACATTTAAATGTATAATTATATAGTTCATACTAAGTGTTAATACATATTAACTATCGGGCGAGTTGGCCGTGCGCGTAGAGGCGCGCGGCTGTGAGCTTGCATCCGGGAGATAGTAGGTTCGAATCCCACTATCGACAGCCCTGAAAATGGTTTTCCGTTGTTTCCCATTTTCACACCAGGCAAATGCTGGGGCTGTACCTTAATTAAGGCCACGGCCGCTTCCTTCCAACTCCTAGGCCTTTCCTATCCCATCGTCGCCATAAAACCTATCTGTGTCGGCGCGACGTAAAGCCCCTAGCAAAAAAAACATATTAACTAGTTATATTATCATATATTATTACGAGTACCTACAAATGAAAAATGAAAACTCTTCGGGTGTAAAGAACAATACTATAATTTTAATTGAGTAAAGGATGTAAACTGTGATATTGAAGTCATATGTGTAGCAAGTGTTACAAGCTCTTCAATACAAACGGTGTAAAACACACGACTTGCAAATATCCATAATCTTGGAGAAGACTTGAAGGAGATAATATAGCTGCGTAATGCATCATATTATTATTCAGCGATGCCACATGACGCTTCATGTACTTAGAATCTGGAGTATTTTCTAAAATATTAATCATGGAATCAACACCGGGTCTATGCTATGTGAATTAAACATTGAGTTATTTTCTTTCTTTTCATACTATATAGCGTATGTGTAGCGTACGATGCCATGGGTATAAACAGTTATTGCTCATGCCCCGCGAGAAGAATGGAAGAACGGCTAAGTACAGTAAGTTAACCAATAATTTTTTGTCGTGTTTTCACATGTGCTACAGAACGTGCTTCTCAACTCGGAGTTCTATGGTGTGAGAGATAACACCCCGACCAGCTTTGGGAACAACATTAAGTGAGAAGTTTAGTTATACAGGAACTGACTGCGTATAAGAACAGTTGCGGTGTTGTGTCATTTAAGATGGAGATTTACTTTCTGTACAGACTGATGACCTGAACTAAGAAGCAGAGTTCTTACAACATTCGATCATGACTTTCTGGCTTCGTACGTTCGAGCGAAAGGGCATCTGGGGTAATGAGAAATGTGCAGGCCACATCCTATCACCGGATTCAGTACTCAGCCGACCTGTTCGTTCTCTGGGAAGACAGGAGAGAAATCCTTATTTGAAACATTTTTGAATGGCACTATTTCTGATTGCTATGTAACTAACACCTCTGTACAAATTTCTATGAACTCTAACATTAATACAGCAATATAATTTCTATTTATTTTTAAATGATTTCAACTTCGCAACAGTTAATGAATTCACAACAGGATATATTTTCAAATTGGAAGCCGTTTGTAATTTACGTGGACGGCCAGATTAGTGTAAGCTTGGAAAATAAAGTTTGACACAAAACAAGGAGGAAACTGGCAAACCACCCTTGCAGTCCTTCTAAACGTTTTAGCTATACAGTGGTAACCTAACCAGTTATAAAATATTTCCACTTCTGGGTTATCAGATATTCCGGACATTACGCTGATTTGAAGACAGGGAGACAGATAAAGAACACACAGGAAATTATCCGCTTTCTAAATAAATGAATTTGCTTGAGCATATTCTATCCTTGTGTAGGGGTGCGTGATTAGCTCCTCAGTGGTTCAGCTGCGGGCTTATCATCTGAAGGCTGATGTTCGAATCTCAGTCGTTAGAGGGTTGAGATTTTCACCTAAAATTTCTCGTGGCGTCAAGAAGGGCATCCGTCCATAAAACTCCGCCCAAATAGAAATGAACGTGAGTGTTTCCAGCGATCCCAGAAATAACTGGGTTAAGCTGAAGAAGGAAATAAATTGTACACATGTCTGCATGTCTACACTTCAGTCACGCTTCCTGATACGGTCTAAAATTACATGGGATGTTTGACGGCCGAAAGCCCTTCCTGCCGCTAAACTAAATAAATGATGGTGAAGGAAATCGTTTAAGCTGATGGAAGGAATCGGCTGTGGACTATGAGTAGGAACTGACCTGTAATGTACCTACAAGTGAAAGTGTGAAACCACAGAAAAACATTCTGAGGACAGCCAACGGTGGGGTTCGAATGCACTCGCCTCCCGTATGCAAAGCTTGGCTCTACAGCCGTAGCGCGTTAAGACGCGTGGGCACTCGGATCGGTAGGAGAGAAATTATATCTTTACGTAACATTCCCAAAATAAAAGTTTACTCGTTTATAATTAAATTTCGAATCTCTGTCCGGCTCGGGGAATGGGTTTTTGTACTCTCCCACCCCTGCAACTCACACATCACTCACAACACTATCCTGCACTACAATAACACCCATTTTCCCTTACACCACAGATGACACCCACCCTCACTGGCGGGTCGTCCTAACAAGGCCTCCATCTGGCTACCAATAGCTACACGAATAGACTTACGACCTATCTCTGTCGGCACGACCTAAGGAAATTGTAAAAATATATTTAAATGGTTTTCAGTGGCATTGGAATTCAAATTTACAGACTTGAAAATGATTAGTTTTTTATGAGTATTGTTCGTCTCTGTGGTGTAGTGGTTTGTGTGATTAGCTGCCACCCAGAAAGACTCGAGTTCTATTCCCGCCCCAGCCACGAAGTTTGAAAAGTAGTACGAGAACTGGAACGGGACCCACTCAGCATCGTCAGCATCGGGAGGTCAACTGAGTAGAGGGAGTTTCGATTCCCACTTCAGGCATCCTTGAAGCGGTTTTCCATCTTTTCCCACTTTTCCAGACACGTGTCGGGTTGGTACCTAACTTAGGGTCACAGACAATTCCTTCGATCTCCTTTACCTATGTCTTCCAATCTTTCCATCCCCCACAAGGCCCCTGTTCACCACAGCAGGTGAGGCCGCCTGGGCGTGGTACTGGCCCTCCTCTCTAGTTTTACCCCCAGCCTAATACCACACTCTCCAGGACACAGCCCTTGGGGCGGTAGAGGTGGGATCCCTCGGTGAGTCCGAGGGCAAACCAACCCTGGACAGTAAACGGATTAAATAATAATAATAATAATAATAATAATAATAATAATAATAATAATAATAATAATAATAATAATAATAATAATAATAATAATAATAATAATGGGAGTGTTGTATATAAAATGTACTTAATGTGGCCTCATCATCCTACATGATTACCATACAAGCAAGTTAAGTTGAGGAAATACGTCAGAGAACTGACGTGATGATCACAAGTGGATGATAAAGTGAAAGTTGTGTTATAAATGAAGACTGGAGGGCGGATTATTCCCTGAGAATATTTTCGAGTGCAGGAGTACTGTCACATGGTGTGAGGTGATATTAGCAGTTGGCAGCCGTTGTGATTAGCCTCAAGCGTAAGATAAAATCGATAGAAAGTACCGGGTGCGCCCAATACGATCACCAGAGTCAATAATGAAAGAGAAGGGAGAAAGGCTGTAGACTTAACGAACAGTTTGCTGTAGCACGTTCAGCTGCGATTTCAGGTGTATAGGGTCGTGATTACGTCACCACGATTCAACCAACGAGATGGTATTCAGAATTATTACGATCTGCTACTCTGAGGATCCAACACCTAGATGTTAGAGAGAGGATGTTAACGTACAGGGTGTTCGGAAAAAAAAACGTGAGCCGGGTATATGAGAGTTAGAGGGTTGCTCAAGTTTATTTGGAATTTGATAGAAATAATTAAGTATTTCACACTGTTGTCATTTTATCAGCTGGTGAAGTTAGCCAATCTGATCGCTTCGCGCGTGATTTCAAAAGGGGTTTGCGCGGCGATGTTGCTAAATCTGCACGTGAGTTAAGCACGGCTTGACAGCCGATCAACATCAAACACAAGCACACCGTTGGGTTCAGCCGGTATCACTGTAGCGAAAGAGCAGCTCGTATTCAAAACCCTCCCATGGCGAAGATTTATTCTTCGACTGGTGCTCCTATGCCGGTCTTAAGCCACGTACAGATTTAGCAACACCGCCTCGCAAAGTTCATTTGAATTCGCAGCGAAGTGATTGGCTAAATTCAGCAGCTAATAATAATAACTAATTTCGTGTGGCTATTTCTAGCCGGATGCAGCCCTTGTAAGGCAGACCCTCCGATGAGGGTGGGCGGCATCTGCCATGTGTAGGTAACTGCGTGTTACTGTGGTGGAGGATACTGTTATGTGTGGTGTGTGAGTTGCAGGGATGTTGGGGACAGCACAAAGACCCAGCCCCCGAGCCACTGGAATTAACCAATTAAGGTTAAAATCCCCGACCCGGCCGGGAATCGAACCCGGGACCCTCTGTACCGAAGGCCAGTACGCTGACCACTCAGCCAGCGAGTCGGACAATTCAGCACCTGATATAATGGCAATGGTGCGAGATAGTCAATTATTTCTTTCAAATTATCGATAAGATTGACCAACGCTCTAAAGCTCATATAGCCGGGCTGAGTGGCTCAGACGGTTAAGGCGCTGGCCTTCTAACCCCAACTTGGCAGGTTCGATCCTGGCTCAGTCCGGTGGTATTTGAAGGTGCTCAAATACGACAGCCCCGTGTCAGTAGATTTACTGGCACGTAAAAGAACTCCCGCGGGACTAAATTCCGGCACCTCGGCGTCTCCGAAGACCTTAAAAAAGTAGTTAGTGGGACGTAAAACAAATAGCATTATTATTATTATTAAAGCTCATATACTCGGTTCACATTGATTCCAACCACCCTGCATACTACTCTCTCTATAGTTAGATCCCTGCGCGGATGGGATTACAAAACAACATTCGCATCCGCACTTCCTTCATCCGCACCCGCATCCGCATCCACGAATGGTTATCCGCATCCGCAAATGGTTATCCGCGGATATTATATATATATATATATATATATTTACCAACAGTATACTACATCCAAGATAGTGAAACGGATAGATCTGTAACATAATGCAATAGGCTTGACACCTGGCACCAGAACCCTCTACAGTCACAGATTTACGAGGAACATTCTCTTACGACAACTGCCGACGTATTGACCTTTGTTCCTTCCTTCCATTAATTTCGTGCAGAAGCCAGTTAGGCTTCGGTCAGATTTACGGCTTTATGGTCTCAAGGCTCTGCACATCACCATTCTCCCATACCAATGTCATGGGTCGCCTAACTACAAGCAAAATTACGAGTATACCTGAGTGAAAATCAATAAACATCATTATTTAGAAACGATCAGCAAAATTATTCGCACTGCCATACAGTTTGTATCCGCTAAAACACTAACTTCGCGGATATCCGCATCCGTCCAGGCTCGCTCTATAGTGGATTCCGTTGCAATCTCAAGCAAAGAAGGCTAAGAATTACCAAATACTATTTGTTGAAGAAGGTTTATCCAGGATATCTGGTATAGAAGGCCAAGAGTGCATTGTTGTGTAATGTTTGCTGAAGAGTCTTCTTACTATTTGCTGAAGAAGGCTCAGCTGTATCAGTTGTAGAAGTCCATAATAGTTTTAACATTATTTTTAGCGTTTACTAAAGTAGCCTTAGCTGTAGAGTTACGGATAGAAGGCCGCGAAATTATTAGCAAGTAATTGTTGCTGATATTGGTCCATCTCAGTTGCTGAAATCTACGGGAACTTTCGCAAGGTACCTTTGCTGCAATCTTAGATTTACTGGCCGATCATACTGGATTTTTTTTTTTTTTTTTTTTTTTGCTAGAGGCTTTTCGTCGCACCGAAGCAGATAGGTCTTATGGCGACGATGGAATAGGAAAGGCCTAGGAGTTGGAAGGAAGCGGCCGTGGCCTTAATTAAGGTACAACCCCAGCATTTGCCTGGTGTGAAAATGGGAATACACGGAAAACCATCTTCAGGGCTGCCGACAGTGGGATTCGAACCCACTATCTCCCGGATGCAAGCTCACAGCCGCGCTCTCCTAACCGCACAGCCAACTCGCCCGGTCATAATGGGAAAGAACGGTTGAGAACAATAATATTGTTATTTAGGGAGAAGTGTTCTTAAACGAGAAGCTCTGTTTCACATGAGATATTCAACATTTTTATCATATCCCTAGAATTTCCTTACGAACTGCTTGGGGTATCCAGGGAATAAAGGTGTTTCCTTTTCTTCCGTTGAGGTGGTGCACTTAGCACTTAGCCTCGTGCACATATGTGTCTCTCTGGTTAAAGATGTTATTGAATCGTTTATGGTAACAACTCAATTATTCGTGGTTTTTCTTGGCGATTGGTGCTCTGAGACTAAACTTAAGACAGTAGATAAGCCTGGTGGATGAAGGAGTCAGAAATAGAATTAAGGAGCTACAACGATGTTATTCATTGTCAGTCAAATCGCCAACTTAGAAAACCGAGCAGTTAGGCCTCTCAGTTATAGCGGAGAAAAAGTGGCAAACGGAAAGAAGGTAGGTTAATTTGCTATGTTGGAACTAGATTGTTTGATATGAACAAATATAAGTTCTCAACCCTCTCATTCATTCAACAGCCGCTATTAAAAACCAGTTTACTTATTTCCGAAGCATTGAACGTACTAAGATCAGGGATTAGTTGTGTTTTTCTTTTTGGTATGCCTAGAGCTCCTTCAGTCGTCTTCGTCCCACTGATGTTCGGTTGCTCATCTCCAAGTGTTTCTCTGATGAAATGTAATGTCGTATGGCTTTTAGTGCCGGGATATCCCACGACGGGTTCGGCTCGCCAGTTGCAGCTCTTCTTATTTGACTCCCGTAGGCGACCTGCGCGTCGTAATGAGGATGAAATGATGACGAAGACAACACATACACCCAGCCCCCGTGCCATTGGAATTAACCAATTAAGGTTATAATCTCCGACCCGGCCGGGAATCGAACCCGGGACCCTCAGAACCGAAGACCAGTACGCTGACCGTTCAGCCAACGAGTCGGACGTTTCTCTGATTAGAAAGTACTAGTCATGTACCTGATATTTTTTATATTAGCAGTGGTATTCATCTTTGATGTGTGTGTGTCATTGAGCACTTGAATAAGTAAACGGATATGAACGCCGGCTGAAGGGATAGAACACACGTCAATTACCAATAATCACTTAGTGTTATGTCATTGTCGATTAGTTTTAGTGGTCTAGAATATTATAAACCATCATTCCTATGTAATTGTGTGTGCGAAATTGAGTCCGATAACCTACCTTATTGTGCTGGTTCTTGTTCTTGTTATTCAATCAATCAATCAATCAATCAATCAATCAATCAATCAATCAATCAATCAATCAATCAATCAATCAATCAATCAATCAATCAATCAATCAATCAATCAATCAATCAATCAATCAATCAATCAATCAATCAATCAATCAATCAATCAATCAATCAATCAATCAATCAATCAATCAATCAATCAATCAATCAATCAATCAATCAATCAATCAATCAATCAATCAATCAATCAATCAATCAATCAATCAATCAATCAATCAATCAATCAATCAATCAATCAATCAATCAATCAATCAATCAATCAATCAATCAATCAATCAATCAATCAATCAATCAATCAATCAATCAATCAATCAATCAATCAATCAATCAATCATTCAATCAATCAATCAATCAATCAATCAATCAATCAATCAATCAATCAATAAATCAATCAATCAATCAATCAATCAATCAATCAATGATCTGCATTTAGGGCTGCCACGCAGTTGGCAGATTACGTATCATTTCGTATCTAGATTTTTCTTAATGGTTTTCAAATAGCTTGGTAATTTATGAAATATTACCCTTGACATTTTATTCCAGTCACTTATTTCCCGCCTTGTAACTGAATATTTCCCCCGACTTGTCCTTATTTTTTTTACACTTTGTTTTACGTCACACCGACACATATAGGTCTTACGGTGACGATGGGATGGGATGGGAAAGACCTAAGAGTGGGAAGGAAGCGACCGTGGCCTTAATTAAGGTACATCCCCATCATTTTCTCGGTGTGAAAATGGGGAACCACGGAAAATCATCTTCAGGGCTGTCGACCGTGGGGTTCGAACCAACTATCTACCAGATTCACGCTCACAGCTGCGCACCCCTAACCGCATGGCCAACTCTCCCGATCCAATTTGTCCTGTTGAATTATCACTTCATCTTCATATTATGATATTTCCTACTTTTAAAAGCTCTGCTGAAGCATATTCGTCTACTAATGTCATTCCACCCCATCTCTCCACCGACAGTTTGAAACATTCCACAAAGTCGAGCCTCTCGTCTCCTTAACCTCAAGTCTTCCCAGTCCAGACTTTGCAATATTTTCGTAGCACAAATCTTTTGTCGGAAATCACCCAGAAAAATCGTGCTGCTTTCCATCAGATCTTTCCCAGTTCTCGTATCAAGAAGCCCTGGTGCGGGTCCCATACACTGGAACAATACATAAACTGGGGACTTACCAGAGACCCGCCCTTTCTTTTACATCCTTACTGCAACCCCTAAATACTGTACTCTTACAACCAAATGAAGAGATCAGTATTTTTTTAACAGCCTCGTTAATATGATCACTCCAATGAAGTTCATTCTTTATATTTACATCTATGATGTAATGATGTAATATCACCTCATAAACGCAGTAATTAAAACTGAGGGGGCTCTTCCTCTTGGTGAAATTTAAACCTAACTGTTCATCCCATTTACCATTATACCATTGTCTCCTGTCCATCTCACAACACTGTCTAGGTCCCCCTGCAGTCTTTCGCAATACTGCAACTCATTTGTATGTATCAGGGCGAGGATTTGAGTTGGATCTCCGTGACTGGAAATAAGATACTATCCCAGCATTTTAATTGGGAGTGTGATAAATCCCCAAAATAATGTTATACCTTTGAAGAATATTACTAAGATTTGCACCTTTCACTCAGATAAGAACCAGGAACGGTCTTCTGCAGGTAGGCCTATATCACTAATGACTAGACCGACTAGGACATTATTTGAATAGTATAGTTTCGAATATATTTTCCTGCAACTTCTGTTATAAGCCGTCTCAACCCCTCCTCAAATTAAGAATATTGTAATGTTATGTCCAGCACGTCTATCATTCCCATGCCAAATTTTATGCTAACACTCCAGCGGTCTAATACTTCCACAAACAAAGATGAATAGGAGGGCGAAATGGCTCTTTATGCATCTCAACCGAAATAAGAATGAATTAGTAGCTGAAAAATGAACCGACAGATTGACGATTTTTTGTTGATATTTAAAACACAAACATATTACAACTGAAAGCTCGCTTGTGGAATATTAAGTTCACTTGCATTAAGATATGTAACACTTTATAGATCAGAGGAGCTATGTTGTTTACCAGTCAATGATCCGAGAACAGGAATCTCATAATCTATCTATCTATCTATCTATCTATCTATCTATCTATCTATCTATCTATCTATCTATCTATACCCGTTGACCATTTCTTCCTTTAATTTCAATTCCTTCTTTTACAACAGCTATGCTAAAGCACGGCTGTTCTTCTTGTAACATAACGTTTACATCTTAGTGTACTGTATCCATCGAATCTGCGCACTGAATGTTAGCGAATGTCTTCTGAAATTGTATGCTTAATGTCATTACAATACATGCAGATTGATAAGCGGAAATCAAATGAAAAATAGTTACTACAAATTTCAGGTGAGTAACTTCTCTTATTCAGATCCGTAGTTCATAAAATGTACCTTTCTACGCTATCTTACGGTCGTAGCTCAAATGTTCAGTACCATCTCGGTATTCATCCAGTCTGGAAGCCTGGAAACTATTAAAAACACTTTCGGAGTACTCAAGACCGGAATTCTGATTCGCATCTCCTCTCAGGTACATTCCCTTCTGTGGGTGGGGGCGGTAGAATAACACCCACGGTATCCCCTGCCTGTCGCAAGAGGCGACTAAAAGGGCCCCCCGTGGGCTCCGAACTTTGGAGCGTGGGATGGCGACCACGGGACCCTTAGCTGAGTCCTAGCATTTCTTCCACTTACTTGTGCCACGCTCCTCACTTGCATTTGCCCTTTCCGATCTCCCTTGGTCAACTGTTGTTTTTTCCGACCCCAATGGTAATATGTATGGAGGCCTACGGAGATTTAATTTTCATGCCCTTCGTGCCATTGTCTTCCTTTGGCCGATACCCTCATTTTTCGAAGCGTCGGACCCCTTCCATTTTTTTCTCTCTGATTAGTGTTATACAGAGAATGGTTGCCTAGTTGTACTTCCCCTTAAAACAATAATCACCACCACCACCACTCTCAGTTACATTAGGGTACACTGTTCTCGTCGCAGCTATAAGAATTACGCTTCCTCGAAGGAAGTGTGGTCAGTTCTATACGTAAAAACATCCGTAGCACCTCACAACAAGATGAGTATTCCCCACTGTGTCGCGAATGTACAAATTGTACACAGAATTCCCGGTCCAGTGAGATTCAAACACCTAGTTTACTGCAATAACTTTACAACTCATATAATCGATGCGGAATACAAGGACCACAGCACCACATTTCAACGGAACATACGGAAACACAAAGATAAGCTGCAATTCAGAAAGGAGCGAGGGAAGTTTACAGTCTTCCTCCGTGTGGTAAATCTGTGGTAAATTTGGAAAGTAAATGTGAAAGAAGAGACTTCATACTCTTCTAAAATCTACCGATGTATTGTCATTTTATTTGAGTCTTCAGTGAAACTAGGGAAGTTGAAGAATGGTACAAACACTGACTTGGAGAAGGAGTAGAGGTTGAAAATAAACAAAACTAAACCAAAATTACTGGAACGCAGTCAAACGAAGCCGTGAATGCGAGAAATAATAGATTAAGTAATGAAGTCTCAAGCATACAGACGCCTTGTCTGAAAAGTCAGTCCTGAGGCTTTCGTTTCAGAGGGACCCGAGTTCGATTCCGTGTCAGCGATTTTAATCGTGTCTGCTTAATTCTTTTGGTTCGGGGACTGGGTGTTTGTGTTTCTCCCAACACTCTATTTTTCTTATTCACACAATCCACCAGAATACCAATCACCACAGAAACACGCAATAGTGATTACATCTCTCCACAAAGGATTGGTGTCAGAAAGGGCATCCCGTCGTAAAACAGGGCCATCTCCACATGTACGACACAGTCTGCACCCACAATCCCACAGGTGTGTGAAAAGCGGCAAAACAATAATAATAATAATAATAATAATAATAATAATAAAGGTGAATTAATATAGTTATTTACGTAGTAGATAACCATCTCTCTAGTAGTTAATTTATGAGATGATTCTGCTGGCTTATACTATTAATGAATGAAACTTTGATAGTTCGACACTATCAATATATAATTATACTTTAATATTTAAATTCACTTAACTGAAATTCATGTTAATATTATTAATGATCATTGTGTAAATATTCTGTTAGTTGGGCGCCATGTCACGAAAGAAATCCTCATACCTTTTTTTATAATACTGCAATAATATTTTTAAAGTGGTAGAAACAGGAGATTACTCTTCCCAGGTTGCGTAAGAACGCTGAAATCACAATGTTATTGCTTTTAAGTCGCACTAACTATTTTTAACAGTTTTTGATGACGCCGAGGTGCCGTAATTGTGTCCAGCACAAGTTCCTTTAAGTGACAGTAAATCTACCAACACGAAGCTGACATATTAGCGACTTCAAATACCCCCCGGACCGAACCGGGATCGAACCTGCCAAGTTGGGGTCAGAAGGCCAGCGCCTCAACCGTCTGAGCCACTCGGCCCCTCAACAACCGCTGCAAATCTGGTATTTTGTTAAATGGGGCTTACTACATAACCCTGAAAACGATCAAAACTGGATAGGAGCATCCATTCAGGTTACTATGAAGGAATTTACAGTTTAGTAAATAGAATTTTATATGAGAATTAATGAAATATTATTTTACAATATAAATATTGGTACATTGAAAATATTAAAATCTGTAATACATTATCATTGTACTCACACCAACCTCTCTATAGGCTATAAGACAAACAAGCTGTTTATTGTAAACATTCTTCTGATAACCTCATCCATGCACACACTGCTTTTCACCGTCTGTCTCTACAATGGACTGTCTTCTCCTTCACCTCACCCCAAACTATTTTTGATTCGGCTAGGTGACGCAGCAACTCCAACGTCGCCCCCAGCCGACCCAACAAAGCATATCGGCCAGACACCAAGTTGGAAGTCGGCCTTCCCGCCATGTATTATACCTGTATAGTCCGTGATGTTGACCTTGCAATCTCCGACGAGGCCATCCAGACCGATGCTCGGCGTTCATAGTTCATCTGTCCATAAAGCACAAGATAACCTATACATCCCTTTATTCTCATCTCCTTAACTTCTTCATACCGCCTTTACCCACCTCCCTCTTCTCACATTTCTTCTCAACCCCGTATAATCTTCTGGCCAGAGAGAGGGCGGTAACCCTTCAGGGTGGAGAATGAAAACATTTAAAGTAAGTAAGTAACCTCCTCCTACTGTCCCTGGTTACTCCTTTCTTAGAAGCAGTCTTCAGTCACGTTCCCAGTCGTGTTTCCTGTCCAGGTGCTGGCAGAGATAAGACGTTCATACTTGGAAGCAATATATCATTGGTCTTGACCTCATATTGGGGGTAAGTCCAGACGTATAGTATATTTGAATCATATCTGAACAAATATCAAGACCTCGGCCGATATCAAAATTACTGCTCACTTAACAAACTCTAATTACTACAGTATATTGAGAGCTGTGTCCTTACCAATGGCCTGCACGACAACCAGTACCTGTGTTCGAACTCATGACGCTCAAGACCGATGTAACATGGCATTCACGACCACATTCACGACCAAAACATCATCACCGGCCGCAGAGAATTATCTGGCATTCTCCCCAAACCCCATGGCGCAACTGCCCCGAAGGGCCATGGCCTATCATGCGACCGCTGCTCAGCCCGAAGGCCTGCAGATTACGAGGTGTCGTGTGGTCAGCACGACGGATCCTCTCGGCCTTTATTCTAGGCTTTCGAGACCGGGGCCGCCATCTAACCGTCAGATAGCTCCTCAATTGTAATCACGTAGGCTGAGTGAACCTCGAACCGGCCTTCAGATCCAGGGAAAAATCCCTGGCCCAATGGGGAATCTAAACCCGCGGTCTCCGGGTAAGAGTCAGGCACGCTACCCCTACATCGCTGGGCTGACATTCAGAATCAAAAACAGAATAATTAACTATATTTTGTCCGAACACTGACGAGCACCATAACCTCACTTCCTCATTCACCGAGCTCGATAGCTGTAGTTGCTTAAGTGCGGCCAGTATCCAGTATTCGCGAGATTGTGGGTTTGAACCCCACTGCCGGCAGCCCTGAATATGGTTCTCCGTGGTTTCCCATTTTCACACCAGGCAAATGCTGGGGCTGTACCTTAATTAAGGCCCCGGCCGCTTCCTTCCAGCTTCTAGGCCTTTCCTATTCCATCGTCGCCATAAGACCTATCTGTTTCGGTGCGACGAAAAGCCGCTAGCAAAAAAAATAAATAAATAAATCCAGTATGATCGGCCAGTAAATATACCGGGCGAGTAGGCCGTGCGGTTAGGGGCACGCGGCTGTGAGCTTGCATCCGGGAGATAGTGGGTTCGAATCCGACTGTCGGCAGCCCAGAAGATGGCTTTCCTTGCTTTCCCATTTTCACACCAGAGAAATTCTGGGGCAGTGCCTTAATTAAAGCCACGGCCACTTCCTTCCAACTTCTAGGCCTTTCCTATCTCATCGTCGCCATAAGACTTCTCTGTGTCGATGGGAAGTAAAGCCAGTAGCATAAAAATATATGCATATAATATGAACTTTACAATTCATTACAAGTGGTTGTCACAGTTTGGAATACATATACCGGGTGGACCACCAGCCCCTTATTTTTTTGGAGGTAGGTGACCCTACTAACGCGTATATCATAGTCATCCGAAAAGCATTAGTTCCTTCTTTATAGCCTTAATACAACCATACCGTTTAAAAATGCTCGTGAATATGGTAGAAATCATTAAACTATAATGAATGTGCAAAACGATCACATCTGCGAATAACACAATCTTACGTGTGGACAGGAAGTGTCCATAAGGACTAAAACTTGCTAGCTAAGTACCATTGCTCGCGGTAGCTAAGGTGAGTGAATCACGCAATACTGCTCTTGCATCAGCCTAGATGTCTGGTAGTAGGTTCGATTAACAGGCTGGTACACTATTTTTTGTTCGATTAACGCTGCTTACAGTAACTGTAATATAGCAGCATTTCAGTATATTCCGAAGAGTAAAGTTTTATTTGGTCCTGGGAAAGACCGTTTTTATCCGATGTTATATAGCTAGGTTGGACTGCGACATGATTGCTTGTAGGTAGGTACACTTTACAGTGTTCATTTAAGTGGCACGTGGCATAAATATTAATTCGACCGTACTTTCTCCATAAATTAGCTACAATTCAACGTACTCCTCATATGAATACATCATGCTGTGACCTGGTAGGTGTGGATTATTATTTGCGTGCGTTGGACTCGGGAGGTTATGGATTCGAATCCCATGCTGTCCGTCATAAAATGGTTTTCCACGGTTTCCCATTTTCACCATCAGGCAAATACCGGGACGGTACCTTAATAAAAGACCTAGGCCGATTTCTTTCCCAATCAATCCCTCGCCCATCCTTAGAAAAAAGACGCCAAATCAGAGAGCAACCAATAGCAAAACAATATTGGTTATTATAGTATCCCCGCTGAAACTGAGCACTTTATCGTTCAAAAAATTTGACTCGGATTGAAATTCGAACCATGATGCTGCCTGTAATCTTATACCTTGAGCTCCGGCCCTTAACCGATTCAGCCACGACGTCAACAAACAGCATGGTTGCTAGAGGTTTAGCACTTAAGCATGGCCGTTCCACCTCGAAAGTTAGTATCCCTGTCAAAGTCTTCAATGATGGTTTACATTGTTCATTGAACGTCTTTACATTACAGAGCACGTAGCACAACCTATTCAGTCGTATTACGGGTGCCTGTGTTATTTCAAAGAGCAATAAATCACATGTTTGCAGAATGATCCTTAGTATTTAACGCGGAATTGTGCATAGTAGCTTTTCCTCGGTCAGCCTCTGTGGTTTAGCGGTTAGTGTGATTAGCTGCCACCCTGGAGGCCTGGGTTGGATTCCCGGCTCTGCCACGAAAATTTGAAAATTTGTACGAGGGCTGGGAGGGGGTCCACTCAGCCTCGGGCGTTCAACTGAGTAGAGGTGGGTTCGATTCCCACCTCAGTCAGTCTGGAAGTTGTTTTCCGTGGTTTCCCACTTCTCCTCCAGGCAAATGCCGTGATGGTACCTAACTTAAGGCCACGGCCGCTTCCTTCCCTCTTCCTTGTCTATCCCTTCCAATCTTCCCATCCCCCACCAGGGCTCCTGTTCAGCATAGCAGGTGAGGCCGCCTGGGCGACGTACTGGTCATCCTCCCCAGTTGTATCCCCGACCCAATATCTCTCGCTCCAGGACACTGCCCTAGAGGTGGGATCCCTCGCTGAGTCCGCGGGAAAAACCAACCAGCTTGTATGAATGGCAGTATGAATTGAAGAATGAATGAGGTTAGGATTTATATTTTGTTAAATTATTTCAGTATTCTGTTTTATAAAGTTTACTAGATATGTGGTTAAGTGTAAGAGAGGGTCGTGAGCCTTAACTTCGCCACAAATGAAGGCATGAAATAAATAAATAAATAAATAAATAAATAAATAAATAAATAAATAAATAAATAAATAAATAAATAAATAAATAAATAAATAAATAAACAGATTAAAGAAAGAACGTTTTTCTCTGCTTGGTCCGTGGGCCAATTTACAGTGATAACACACAGGTAAGGGAGAGCCTTCTTGATCACAAGGAGAAATTGCAAGTTATTTGGTGTTCGTAAAATAATATTAGTAGGATATTTAGATAATACGCGTTATTTGGGTTGCCTACCTCCGAAGAAATGAGGGGCTGATGAACCACCCGGTTATGTATGAAAAAGACATATATGTTGCACATCATCACATTATAATCATATAAAAACATCAGTCAAATTTGTAGACAAGTTTTTATTACATAGTTCTTAATAATAGTATAGACTTTTTACTTCAGTCGTCAGTAGTGTGCTTACGCAGGCTGGAAACTGTAGCTTACCGTGAAGCAGAGATGTAATCAACACATTTTGCTGCTGGTGGTAATGAGCACCTGCTAAAAAGAGATGGTTTAGGTCCTGAATCGACTGGCCATCACAAGAACAGTATGATGTGTCCACTATGTCGATGCAAAAAAAGGTGACTACTAAAACTTCCGTGTGCCGGGATTAGTGGCTCAGACGATTAAGGCGCTGGCCTTCTAACCCCAACTTGGCAGGTTCGATCCTGGCTCAGTCCGGTGGTATTTGAAGGTGCTTGAATACGACAGCCTCGTGTCGGTAGATTTACTGGCACGTAAAAGAACTCCTGCGGGACTAAATTTCGGCACCTCGGCGTCTCCGAAGACCGTAAAAGTAGTTAGTGGGACGTAAAACGAATAACATTATTTTTATTTCTATTTAAACTTCCGTGATTGAATCGCATTCGAGTAATTGTCGAGATAAATCGTCGTTGAGTGTTCCATTGTGCGAACCAAGTGCGTCGCGGGGGATTCTGTTCGATCATTGAGTAAAATTTACCTTTGTGGCTCTTTGTTTCCTCAAACTCATAGTTAAAACCACTCCCGCTTACGTGACATCCTGGAGTAGGCCTACTTGACAGTAGTGGTTACTTTCGATTTAAAAGATTGTGAAATACAAATATTTGAAACGTTCAGTTACAACACTTCTCTCATAACTTTTGAATGTTTTCCACGTAATGAATTTAGTGTCCTCGAGGACTTCCTGGCTTAACGGTTGAGTACAAAATAATTCAATTATATCCAAATCTACTGTAACTATACAGAATACTTGTTTAAATATTTTCAATAAATACAATTGTCTTACCTAAAATCTTAGCCTGGCCGATGACCTAGCTGTTAGACCCCTCAACGAACAACATCATAAAATCTTAACCTGTTTACAATACTGAATCTTCCTGGAACTAAATTACATCAATACAGAAAGTAAAACATGACGAAAATCCACATCCTGTTTCCAGTCATTCGACCGGGTCACGAATGGAATGAATGAAGCCCCCATCTAGCGGTGAGGAAAGGAATTGTGCCGGCTGCCGAAGCCCGTCGCACTCACCTGGGGCAATGATTAATGAATGACAGATGAAATGAAATTATAATTGAAAGTGTTGCTGGAATGAAATATCATAGAGAAAACCGGAGTACCCGGAGGAAAACCTCTCACATAGATTGACCGGGATTTGAACCACGGCACGAAGCAGTGAGAGTCCGGCGCGCTGCCGCATGAGCCACGGAGGCTATAAAATAAAATGCAATACTATTAAGGATATTTAAAGGAAAAATGTTGAGTAATATGCTACACTGTACAAGTTACAAAACGCACTGATAAATCTTTTCATTTTTATGCTGTATTTCCAGTTCCACCTCTATTTCTTAAATATTACCACGATCTTCTTTATGCTAAATTTTAAAGCGTGACATCCGAATTATGCAGTTATCTCCCTCAACACTAAATTATTGAGTCTGCAGGAATTCGATTACCTTTTGCACTCTGTGTTACAAAATTACCCTTCATACCTAATTGGTATCGGTCCAGTGCATGATATTAATTCATATTATGTTTCTTGCATGAAAATGACACCATTATTTTGTTTAAACGTTCCCGTCGCAATCAATGTCACATCAAATGTACTTCACAGGTCCAAAGTACCGGCTGTATTATAGTTAGCTGTTCAGATTTGATTTCAGTATGCACAAGCAAACGCTGTTCCATACCTATCAGGCGAGATTATATTTAAGGAACGTATGCAAACTGAACAGCATATAATAAATTTAATTGCGCACAATGAGCAAAATTTACATATTACATCAAGTAAATTACAATTCACTCAAGGAGCACTTTGTTCAGGGCAAAATTGATTCAGAGAGACTGTTGTCTTCGTGCACTTCATTACGTAATATGTATCACACTGTTCATTGCACAATACACATACATACTCCTGACTGGCCCGGTGGTAGGATTTCTTGGCACAGATACGGTGATGAAAGCCGTGTATTGCAAAGCGTGTCACCAAATGTCTCAACTCATATTCCTCTTTCATCTAATCTTTATTTTTCAGTGTGTCTGTACTGTAAAAGCTTTCCTCGATCGAGTCCCTTTTCTCTCGTAGTTCTCGTAACAGCTCATCGTATGCCGGAGTTTGCTATAGAGACATTTGTAGTCTTAAATCCTCCATCAAGAAGGTTTCCCGTGCTAAAACATATACGTACCGGGATCGGGTGAATTTAGATACCCCTAGGACCCTCCTAAGGTATCTCGGTTTCATGCTTTCCAGTTCTCATAGCTGTTTACATGATAGGTACTCCCATATTACTACTAATCCGTATGTGAGCGTTGGTAGTACTTTGACTTGGAAAAGTTTCATGGCCGTCTTCAGTGACATTCTTTGCACATGTTTGATTTCACTTATGCGTCTAAGTGCAGCAGCTAATCTCTCCTTTATGTGTACTGAGAAGATCGTCCCGGAGACTTGTAGTGGGATCCCTGAACAGCATATCTATATCCGTATAGTCCATGAGGGTCCATAGGCGAGATCAGGTAATAGCTATTCGAAACCCCAGCACGAAGTAGGGTATGGTAGTTAGCCTTCTGCCTGGTCGTCTGTACCCCCAGCGGGATTAATTTCTGATTTAGGCCGAGCGAAATCATCCGCCTCTGTGACGTAGTGGTTAGCATTATTGCCTGCGACACCCGGAGGCCCGGGTTCGATTCCCGGCTCTGCCATAAAATTTGGAAAGTGGTACGGGGACTAGAGCGGGGTCAACTCAGTCTCGAGGAGTCAACTGAGTAGAGGGTGCTTCTATTCCCGCCTCAGCCATATTCGAAATGGTTTTCCGAGATTTCCCACTTCTCCTCCAGGTAAATGCCGGGAGGGTACTTAACTTCAGGCCACGGCCACTCCCTTCCCTCTTCTTTGTCTATCCCTTCTATTGTTACCATCCACGCACAAGGCCCCTGATCAGCACAGTAGGGAAGGCCACCTGGGCGAGGTACTGGTCCTCCTTTCCAGCTTGACTGGAGAAGAAGTATGAAACCACAGAAAACCACTTCAAAGTTGGCTGAGGTGGAAATTAAAACGCCCTCTACTTAATTGACCTCCCGAGGTTGAGTGGATCCCGTTCCAGTCCTCGTACCATATTTCAAATTTCGTGGCAGAGCTGAAAATCGAACCCGGGTCTCCATTGGTGGCAGCTAATCACACTAACCACTACACCACGCAATGGGTCATGTAATGAATTTGACAGGGAGAGTTGACCGTGCGGTTAGGGGCGGGCGGCTGTGGGCTTGCATCCGGGAGAAAGTGGGTTCGAACCTCACTGTCTGCAGCTCTGAAGATGGTTTTCCGTGGTTTTCCTTTCCCACACCAGACACATGCTGGGGCTGTACCTTAATCAAGGCCACGGCCAGTTCCTTCCCAGTTCTAAGCCTTTTCTATCCCTTCGTCGCCATAAGACCTATCTGTGCCGGTGCCACGTACAGCCAATTGTAAAATAAATAAATAAATAAATAAATAAATAAATAAATAAATAAATAAATAAATAAATAAATAAATAAATCTGTTTAGAATAAATAATTACTCTCTTCCCAGCTGGTGGTCATCCGTGATTGGAAGAAAGGAGTATTCTAATCATTAATTAATTTATTCTATGTTTAATAGCGATTCAGTTTCATTTCTTGTACCTTAGCTATTTGACTGCACAACACATATTCCATGGAGTGGATAATTTTCGTATTCTCGTTAGTAAGAAGTGCAGTTCCTTGGAAAACTGCTTAAATGTCACCACTGATTATCGGGGATAGGCTATAGCTGCCTTTATGAATCAGTGTGCCACTTTCAGTATGCCAAGGTAGCGGGTTCAAACCCGGAAGAGGTAGTTGCAGTTTTGAAGGGCGAAGAAAAGTTAATTCGACACTCTATGTCGTACGATGTTGGTAGGTAAAATATATCTGGTGACACATTTGGTATTTCATCATCATCATCATCATCATCATCATCTGTTTACCCTCCAGGTTCGGCTTTTCCCTCGGACTCAGCGAGGGATCCCACCTCTACCGCCTCAAGGGCAGTGTCCTGGAGCTTCAGACTCTTGGTCGGGGGATACAACTGGGGAGTATGACCAGTACCTCGCCCAGGCGGCCTCACCTGCTATGCTAAACAGGGGCCTTGTAGGAGGATGGGAAGATTGGAAGGGATAGGCAAGGATGAGGGAAGGAAGCGGCCGTGGCCTTAAGTTAGGTACCATCCCGGCATTCGCCTGGAGGTGAAGTGGGAAACCACGGAAAACCACTTCGAGGATGGCTGAGGCGGGAATCGAACCCACCTCTACTCAGTTGACCTCCCGAGGCTGAGTGGACCCCGTTCCAGCCCTCGTACCACTTTTCAAATTTCGTGGCAGAGCCGGGAATCGAACCCGGACCTCCGGGGGTGGCAGCTAATCACGCTAACCACTACACCACAGAGGAGGTACATTTGGTATTTACCATACAAAATTCTTTAAAACTCAGCCGTAGACGCTCAAGAGATTTTCTGTTTACTCTACCCCCTAGGAGGCCTAGAGTAAAATGGAACATCGAAATTGAAGAGCAGACAGCCAGATGGCGTCAAATTACAATGATTGCACACGGTAGCTGAGGCAGTGCGATTATAATAATAATAATAATAATAATAATAATAATAATAATAATAATAATAATAATAATAATAATAATAATAATAATAATAATATTATTATTATTATTATTATTATTATTATTATTATTATTATTATTATTGATGATATATTAGTCCACATGTAGATTTGGTAAAACAGAACACCCTATCATTCTAAATCTGTCCTCTTCTTTTATATAAGTGGATGTGGGCTGCAGTGAACATGAGCAGTGATAAATCATAGTAAAAACACGTCTGAAATCCAGCGTGACGTAGGACATAAACTCCCTGGTATGAATATTCTACTAACAACATTCGAAGTGTTAAATAACCGAAAACCGGGCGAGTTGGCCGTGCGCTTAGAGGCGCGCGGCTGTGAGTTTGCATCCGGGAGATAGGGGGTTCGAATCCCACTGTCGGCAGCCTTGAAGATGGTTTTCTGTGGTTTCCCATTTTCACACCAGGCAAATGCTAGGGCTGTACCTTAATTAAGGCCACGGCCGCTTTCTTCCAACTCCTAGGCCATTCCTATCCCATCGTCGCCATAAGACCTATCTGTGTCGGTGCGACGTAAAGCCCCTAGCAAAAAAAGAAACAAAAAAAACCGAAATACTGCATACATTTTACAACATCTTACACGTCTATGATACCATTCCCAATTTATATACAAGAATAGCATCACAAATCGAAAAGACAACGTTCATTCACTCATATTATAACGCCAATAAGAGAAAGCAATTATGTTGAACTCGACTGTGCATTTATGGCAGATGGATTCACTTAAGATACAGTGATAAAATATTAGCCACTTCTAGCAGAACTTATTCAATTACGTTTAACACAGCCTCTGGTATGAGCAACTGCATGAAACCTGTGTGGTAGGGACTCCACGATTTTTCGGCCGCTAGCGCATAGAGAAGCCCTAAAATTCTAACTGAGAACTTCCACAATTTTTCAATTAGACTCGGATAGGGAGAATTACTGGGACAGTCGAGATCCCGATCTGACCCCTATGCAATGAACTTACAGACACGCCCATCCCAATTCAAAAAACTACTCTGGCCAAATATAACATGAAAGAAGGTACACATCACGTTAAAGCTGAAGAGAATTCACTTATTGCGGTCGTAATTTCTTTCTTCCTCTTCTTCTTTCTTAATCACTTTATCCTTCAGGGTTGGTTCTTCCCTTGGACTCAGTGAGAGATACCACCTCTATCGCCTCAAGGGCAGTGTCCTGGAGCGTGAGACTAAGAAAGAGGGAAGGAAGAGGCTCAGGCCTTAAGTTAGGTACCATACCGGCGTTTGTCTGGTGGAGAAGTGGGAAATCGCAGAAAACCACTTCGAAGATGCCTGAGGTGGGAATCGCACACACCCCCCCCCCCCTCCCTCTACTCAGTTGACCTCTTGAGGCTTGAGTGGACCCCGTTCTAGTCCTAGTACCACTTTTCAAATTTCGAGCCTCCGGGGTGGCAGCTAATCATACTAGCCACTACACCACAGAGACGTATTTTTCTTCTTCTCCTCCTTCTTCTTCTGCTTACCCGTTTGCTCCCTGTGTAACGTCGCTATAAGTCAGCATTTCAGCGATGATGTAACAACAGAGAGAGGTAGCACTGAGCACGTAAAGGTCCAAAGCTCACTATAAGTATTATTCACCGGGCGAGTTGGCTGAGTGGTTAGGAGCGCACAGCTGTGAACTTGCATCCGGGATATAGTGGGTTCAAACCCCACTGTCGGCAGCCCTGAAGATGGTTTTCCGTGGTTGCAGATTTTCACACCAGGCAAATGCTGGAGCTGTACCGTAATTAAGGCCACAGCCGCTTCCTTCCCACTCCTAACCCTTTCCTATCCCATCGTCGCCATAAAACCTATCTGTGTCAGTGAGACGTAAAGCAACTAGCATAAGTATTATTCTGACAATCGTCTTGTGCCAAAATTTAAAACCACAGAAGAAACTACAGTCCTGCCAACGGTGAGATTCAAATTCATATTCTCTTGAATGTAATTTTACAGTTACGAGGACCGTACTGTATAGCAACTAGCTCTGAGGTCATAATGTGTATGGAATAATAATAATAATAATAATAATAATAATAATAATAATAATAATAATAGTAATAATATTTAATGCAGCCAATGGCCATATTATAATACAGTTATAGCCATAGTGGTCAATGTATAGTTCTCTAGTTTATATAGCAGTTAACTATTATAGAATTTTGTCAGCGAGATTTGTCTGTTTTTGCATTTTATCACATGGTATCTATCACATGTATGGAATAATCGTATATTGTGATATATCCCATGTACCTACCAACTGCTTCCAATTCTAGAGTTAGAGTTGACAAAAATGTAAAGTTGGAACTAAGACGTTATCCATATCACTGCTCGCAACACGCAACGTCAGTGGGAGAATAAGATGACTCCTCATCTCCGCAATAATAGCAACAGGATGCATTACCACTACCTCTTATGCCTGGTTAATCCTCTTAATGTGTTCGAGTAAGCCCCTCGCGTGAATGCACATAAATAGTCATTAAACTGTCTCCCTGAGACTTAAACGGCCCCAGCAATTATCATGAGAATGCGTCCATTATGAGCTTCTAATGCCACTGGCCAGTATAAACTGACTAACATTAAACTATGTTAACTTGCCATTTTTTCTGTTCTAGCAAAGAAAACTAGTCTAGTGCTGATTGGAATACGGGAGAAACATGTCGAAAGACTCTCTCGACAGTTATGTGGCAGGAGAAGATTTGAGTAGATACATATTCTGTTACAAGTGTGACATGCCATTGCAAGATTGGATTCCAAATATTCACTAACCCTCAGCTCAAGGTTTTCATGACTTATTGGATGATGTTGATCAGGGAGGAACCAACGCACAACATATGGAACTTGAGAAAAACACAGTTGAAGGCAAATGCAAATGAAATCTACCCCAACTGAATGTTGTTAAATACTAATTGCTTCTCGTAATATAGTATTAATGTGCTAAATGTCCGATAAAATTATAGGCCCTAGAATGTTACCAGTTATCGATATGCTACACGTTTTGTGTCTTGGTTCCTTTACGTACAATGACTAAATATCTTAGTTTTAAAAATGTACTTGGCATCTTCGTACCATACAGGTACCTAAAGTTCATTGCATGCGGACATTTCATTCAATTCTTGATTTTTATTCGCTTAAAATTTCCCACAGTGTAAACATGAAACCAGCTGAAAAACTTCCGACATTATGTATCTCACTATAATATCCTATATCAAACCAAACAGAGTTTAACATATTTAATGGGCCTAATACCTACAGTTTGTCTACCGATGATTCGAAGGTCTACTCCTCACCACTGTAATTCGGTGGAAGAACAGTATTGGCTACACGGAGACGAAATTCTCACCAAGAGCATCTTCTAAAAGAATTTCCGTCACGTTCAAGCACATCGATTCTATACCGAAACTTATCTTTAATTCATAATTACCGCAAGCTTAATAACGAATTACAGATATGTGAAGGCCCCCTTCCTACCAAGTCTCGTCCCTAAACACTCCAAATTATAAAACTACATGGTTCGCTTGAACACATAAGCGATGCACCACCGTAGTTTCTCGCCGATCGCAATATCCCATGGAAGGCAAATTCTTGGTTAGTGCCGAGGTTACAGGCAGTGATACACTGAAAGCCTTTGTTCCTTCCGGAGGCTCCTTCGCCTGTACGGTAAGGCTACATTCAGCAAATGTATTATTAATAATAATAATAATATATGCAGTACATCGTGACTGGGAGATATTTCGAATATCCCTCTCCTTAGGTTGACGTCAGAACGGGCATCCGGCTGTATTATGGACCGGAGGAGGACCGGTACCTCCGTTATCGAAAATCCACAGCCTGGAATGGAATGAATGAAGACCCATCTAGCGGCGAGGATAGGAATTGTGCAGGCTGCCGAAGCCTGTTACACTCCTCGAAGGCAATGATTAATGAATGAAGGATGAAAAGAAATGATTTTGGAGAGTGTTGATGGAATGAAATATGACAGGGAAAACCGGACTACCCGGAGAAAAACCTGTCCTGCCTCCACTTTATCCAGCACAAATCTCACACGGAGTGAACGGGATATGAACCACGGAAACCAGCGGTGAGAGGCCGGCACGCTGAGCCAAGGAGGCTCACCTCAGTTATCGACCCCAATAAATACGGACTAAGGGCAGGAAGAGGAAGAAGAATAAGTATTGTGAGGTATTCCGACGGCAATGGTTTGCCTAAAACAGTATAATAATGAAACTATAATATTACTCATATTACGTAACAAGAGTAACAATGCAATAGAATAATTACATGAAAAGAAATTATTGCAAAAAATACCTCAAAACAAGAATTATTACATACTAAAGTAAGGACTCAAACGGAAAAAGAATCGGCCGGAACCGAAAAGCATTAAATCAGTTTTCACTATTTTCCAGGAGAGACAAAAATATAATTACTCGAACAGAACCTAACAAATGCACTATATTAATGTTCTAAATTTTGAAGTAGATACTCGGGTTATATTTTTGCTAGTGAGTCAATTAATCTATGTTTACAAGTAATTTTGAAAAAGTGACTTAATGCCTTTTAACTCCGTGATCAGTTTAACATGGCGTAAAGCTATCCGTAATCAATATTCCATATGCCATTTTGCACAAAAACGTATTTGTAATATAAAAACTCCTATATCATGTACAAATATAATTTAAAACACCACTGATGACATGGAACGTTATAAAGATTCCCTTTCATTTCTATGGCAAAAATGTTATCATTATCTTGCCATAAAGTTATTATTTCTTGTAAACATCTATAAAGTTTGCAGATCCTACGGACAACATTAAGTAAGAAATACGGCCAGTGCTATTTCTCTGGGATAAAACGTGTCGGTACTCACCATGTTGCTGTAACAACTTCCAGAATTCGAACCTAAATTCCAGCACAATCCTCGTCGTCATCCACTACTTTTTCTCACAGAAGGCTATTTTCCTTTCTTTCGAAATTGTTCATCGCTCTACCCAGTCATTATCAGAATCTATCTCCTTTTGACACTGTGAATCTTCGGTCTTGATTTAGTGATTCTCTTCCCCAAGTGCATTTTCGGTGGTAGTTTTGTGTTTTACGTGATCAGAAATGAATGTGACAATTTCTGTTTCTTCAGCTTTCCTTATTTTGCTCATTAGCATAAAGTAACTGTCTACCTCTGTGGTGTAGTGGTTAGTGCGATTAGTTGCCTTCCACGAAGGCCCTGGTTCGATTGCCGGGTTTGCCACGAAATTTCATAAGTGATACGAGGGCTGGAACGTGGTACACTCAGCCTCGGGAGGTCAGCTCAAAAGAGGGGTTCACCGAAATCGATAGCTGGTGTCGCTTAAGTGCGGCCAGTATCCAGTAATCGGGAGATAGTGGGTTCGAGCCGCATTCTCGGCAGCCCTGAAGATGGTTTTCCGTGGTTTCCCATTTTCATACCAGGCAAATTCCGGGACTGTACCCTAATTAAGGCCACGGCCGCTTCCTTCCCATTCCTAGGCCTTTCCTATCCCATCGTCGCCAAAAGACGTATCTGTGTCGGTGCGACGTAAAGAAAAAATATAAAAATAAAAGAGGGGTTCGATTCCTACCACAGCCATCCCCCAAGTGATTTTCCATGGTTCCCCACTTCTCCTCCAGGCAAAAGCCGGGATGGTACCTAACTTAAGGCCACGGTCGCTTCTTTTCCCCTTCCTTGTCTCTCTCTTCTAATCTTCCCATCCCCCACGAAGACTCTTGTTCAGAATAGGAGGTGAGGCCACCTGAGCAAGGTACCGATCCACCTTCCCAGTTGTATTCGCCGACCCAAAGTCTCACGCTCCAAGTCACTGCCCTTGAGGCGGTAGAAATGCGATCCCTCTCTGAGTCCCAAGGAAAAACTAACCTCGGAGCTTGTACAGATTAAGAATTAAAGAAAGAAGGAAAAAGAGAAAGAAAGAAAGAAACGTAAAGTAACTACTTACTTTACTCATTTTGAACATTTTGAACAATGAATGCGCTAATTTACCTTACAGTAGAATTTTGGCTGTTACCAGCCTATGAACCTTATGAAACATGTAAGCACGGTATAAGCTTGCGCGAATGACAACTGATAATTTAAACAGTGAACACCGTACCACCTGCTGTAATATTTATAATAAGTTCCGTTTTAAAGAATTTGGAAATAAAATGGCGCCGGTACTGCGTACCGTTGCGTACCAGCAGAAAAAAGGAAGCGCTGAATACGGCACTGAAAGGCAGCAAGACACTCACTTAATGCTTCCCTCCTCCGACCGTGCTAACTTAACAGTATTTTCTAGCATGAAGAGAAGGCTGATTTATTTCTTCCTTATGCCGTTCGCAGGCATACTTAGAATACTGAGTATTTAAGAAATGTGCTTTTTTTGACTTAATGCTTTTCAGCTCCAGCCGATTCAAATACAGAACAAGAGACAGAACAGTAATTACTATAAATAAAGATTACGCTTTTCTTGCTAGTTGCTTTACGTCGCATCGACACAGATATGTCTTTTGGCGACGATAGGATAGGGAAGGGCGAGGAGTAGGAAGGAAGCGGCCGTGGCCTTAATTAAGATACAGCCCCAGCATTTGCTTGGTGTGAAAATTGGAAAACCATCATCAGGGCTACCTACAGTTGGGGTTCTAACCCACTATCTCCCGGATGCAAGCTCACAGCTGCGCGCCCCTAACCGAACGGCTAACTCACCCGGTTTACAGATTGCGCACGAGTAGTTTAATTACAATTAATCGCACGCGAATTCACATGAAATATACAAAACATGAATGCTGAATGTTCATCTCGAAAGCCAGTTGGATCTTCAAAAGCTCCACCTTCTGCCGTCATAGGCAGCATACGGGTTGCGGAAGGGGAATACTAGGGAAGTGAGGAGTAAGGTCATTTCCCGTGGCTTTCATTAAAGAGTCAGAAGTTGCTATTACACATCGTCGCTGCTGTATCAAAAGCGCGAATGTGCCAATGCTCTTCCTAGCCATTATTTTTTCCTTAAGACTGCTCACACCTCCCAGCCACATATTGATATGCAGTCCATCAGAACCATTTTCGCTTAGTTCATTTTCCTATGCCCGGGTGTAAAAGAAAATGAACCTTAAATGCATCATAATCTAGGAGTGGGTAAATATGCCCTGCAAACATACAATCCTCCAGTACGCTACAGTGACGTTCATTTTTCTTTACACATGCGCATAGGGAAATTAACTCAACAACAATTGTTCTGATCAACTGCTTATCAATATGTGGCTGGGAGACGAGACGAGTCTTAAGGGAAATGATGGATAGGAAGACCATTGTCACATTCGCAGTTTTAGCACAGCAGCGACTATATTAATCTGCCAAGCCCAATGAAACGGTCGTAAGAACTGACCCTTTTAGCAACATTTTCATATCTTTCGTAACAGGGACTGACTGCCTTTCTAAAAGCGTTCATACCTCAGTTACTATCGTATCATCAACGCCAAGTATGGGACTAAAACAGAACTATGAAATTAATCTGATGAAAACCAATTATATTTTCTTTCATAAACCTAAAATTAATTTGCTTTTTAGATTTACAAAAGACATATTTTTGGACAGTCAGTACCTAGAGTAAAGGATGCTAAATTTCTTGGACTAATTATTGACGGATCACTAACGTGGAATAATCATTTCGAATCTGTCTGTGACAAACTGATCCACACTACCGGTATTCTAAACAGACTGAAAAACAAAATTTTCTCATGATTTACTGAAATATGTTTTCCAAGCACTAACTGAGAGTCATGTAACTTATATGATCCATATATGGAGATGTTTTACTAAAGAATTATTCACTAGAGTTGTTATACTGCATAAAGGAGCACAGGAAATACATTTTAAATTGCATCTGTTAACTCCTACTGAACAATTGTACAGGCTATGCAAAGTTCTCTCACTGGATAGCCTACGACAGAAAACTTGATTGGTCATAATATATAAAATTATTCGTAATTTTGCACACTCAAATACATCATGTGAAACAAACTCAGTAATTCACAATTATAACACAAGAAATGCTATTAATATCCAGTGCACAGTTTTACTTTCAAATAAATATGGAGTAATTCATTGTGGCATTATTCTGTTAGTCTCAACAATAAACTGCCAGAAGATATAAAGAACGCCTCTTCAATACAAATGTTCAAAACGAAGTTAAAGAATTATCTTAAGCAGAGTAAAATTTCAGAATTAACATATTTTGAAACTGACTGTTACATTTTCTTCCTTGTATATTTAGTTGTTTGTTTGCATGCTTATTTACTCTTACAGTGAATCAGTCCAAAGTAATTCAACTACATAAAACAAAACATATAGGCTATGAACATTTTTCTATGATATATTGATATTTTATGATACTAACGTATGAGTGATATGTAGTACTTATATCTGTTCACGTAACTTAAATTATCGTTAAACTGATTTGATGTTACAAATGTGTATTACTGGAGTGCATTAATTTATTTTATAAATACTCTGCAGCCAGGATACTATTAGAATGCACTGCTCAACAGTGAGCTTTACCTCAGGTGCCTTGACAAATAAATAAATAAATAAATAAATAAATAAATAAATAAATAAATAAATAAATAAATAAATAAATAAATAATAAATAAATAAATAAATAAATAATAAATAAATAAATAAATAACTAAGAAAAGTAACAAATTGTTCTAGCTTATACCAGAAGACACAGCACACTGTAAACATTAGGTTCTTGCTAGCAAAAGCGTTTACAGAAACATAACTAAAAAGGTTCCTTTACAAGTAGCTTAACATAATAATAGCAGAGAAGTCACACGGATGGAAAGAAATTATCGCTTCGATTGCGGTAGCTAAATAAAATTCAGGAAGGTGCGGTTTCTCACCGATGAGCCCACGCTGAAACACTGTTAATCCTTCTATTGAATTTCTTGAATTTGAGTAAGTTACACGGAAGTTCACACAAGATTTACAGAATGTAACGAAAATATTCCAATACGAATAATGTAGCACAACTAGTAATTACAATGCAGTCGCTGAGAAATTTAAACATACTTTAAACTGTGTTCCAACTGTTCCTCTTAGTAAAGCATCAGGTCTGCCCTGCATCCTAAGGCTATCTTCAGGGCCGGAATGATACCAACTACTGGTGATGATGTCTGTTTTGTTAAACTCTATGAATTCAATCTCCCATTAGTCAAAGTAATCAAAACATATTTTTGAATAAAGATATCTATCATCTCTATCATTGTGAAAGTGTACATACAAACCTGCTTCGGTTGTGAAGTTATGAGAGGTGAATGGAGGAGAGTAGAAGTAGATGGACTCCAAGAAAACTATGACTAGACTCGTATTATAATGAGAACGATGAGAGGAGGGGAACTAAACGGTGCGGCAGAGATAGAAATAGAAACTTGTAGAATATTTTAGTTGATTAACGGAGGCTTGCAGACTGAACCCCTCATGGCATAGGCCCTAACAACATATAATGAACATGTATGTATGTATGTATGTATGTATGTATGTATGTATGTATGTATGTATGTATGTATGTATGTATGTATGTAATATCTATGAAGTCAGCGAAATCAAGTAATCCATCATTTCTGCAACTTCCAGTCCACGTAATATAACCCTGTGCATGAGAAAATGTGTGCAGTGTGCGCGCGGGAAGCGAGAGAGGGTGTAGGAGTGAATGAGTAAGTGGGTGTCAAGTACGCAGCACATTGCTCAGATGACACCACGAGACCAGGTGCGTAAGTGTAGATAAGCGCTTATAATTAATCAGCATGACTGCAAACAAACTACGAAAGAAGAGAAGAGCTCTAGTCAGCTAAGAGAAGAAATGGTACAGATACAACAAAATAAGTGTTAAAGATAAACGAACTAAGCATTTAGCTGTACTGTTTAAAAATTAATTAAAATTCTTACGATAAAAGAATCTTAAAATCAATTCAATCGTGATTAACTATATAGTTTTCGCTAAACATTTTCGGGAGAATACAATTTTATGTTAATTATTTTTCAGCTATTCTTTATTCAGGTAATTATTATTTTGTAAATGACGTAAGTAATCCCGCACGAGCGTTTTAGGTATATACGGGGCTTCTTCATCCAGCCTTATTGTGTAGGGATAGGTCAGAATTCCAGGTCACTGGTTCGATTTCCAGCCTATCCAAGAACTTCATTTCTGTACTGAAGGCCTGAACAGGATTCGCTTAGCCTTGGGAAAGCAACAGACGATCTGTGGATATGCGATCTAGTGGATCCAGTCAAGACATTCAAGCAATACGACTGAGAATGTCGCTAATCTGATCACGCGACGCTGGAACATTTGCAGGTCATATCGTTGACTGGCAGTCGTTGCTACAGGCCAGGCCTTCTGATGAGCTGTATTAGTCTCACGATTTGGGTTGGTGGCTCTTTCCACATAAGTAGTACAACCGACGATTATACCAATACGTCTGGGAAATTTTTAAAAGAAATATTACGTCTCGCTGATTCAGATTACACGTAAACGTAATTTCTGATTTTATATTACCTGAAAGGTGAAAAGTAAACAGTTGAACTGTTTAAGTCTACATGGAGCTGTATATTTGTTTGCATGAGAAATTACTGGATCAGAAAATGAAAATAAAATCTGAAGAAAATCTCACATTTATATATTTCTTCTGTATATACATAGTTACTTAGCTAAGAAGACCACCTCAAATAACTCGTGAAACTTCAAAGATAACGACGTTCTGTTTTCACTTTTGTGTAATATTACCACGGGGCTATTCATCGAAGTACCTTACCAGAGTGTCAATATTTGCTGAGATAAAACATGGTTATTAAAGTGAAATTGCGTTGTTTTCTACACCTTGTCTTAAAATTACGGACATTAAAAATTCAGTGCAGTTATTTTGACAATCGGGCAAGTAGGTTTGGAGAAAATGGAGTGTATTGAAACATGTTTACCGTAACATACGTAGAGTGCGTATTCCTCGTATTTGGTACTCAACAAACACTCAGTTCTCACTGCAACAATATTATGACACAGTACACGTAATAATAATAATAATAATAATAATAATAATAATAATAATAATAATAATAATAATAATAATAATAATAATAATAATAATAGTGCCGGTCTGCGTGGCTCAGACGGTTGAGGCGCTGGCCTTCTGATCCCATCTTGGCAGGTTCGATCCTGCTCAGTCAGGTGGTATTTGAAGGTACTCAGATACGTCAGCCTCGTGTCGGTAGATTTACGGGCACGTAGAAGAACTCATGCGGGAGTAAATTCTGGCACCTCGGCGTCTCAGAAAACCGTATAAAGTGTAATTAGTGAGAAGTAAAAGCAAATAATAAATAGAAAATTGTTTGTAACCCCACCGCCGGCAGCCCTGAAGATGGTTTTCCGTGGTTTCCCAGTTTTACACCAGGCAAATGCCGGGGCTGTACATTAATTAAGACCACCGCCGCTTTATTTCCACTCCTAGGCTTTTCCTTTTCTATCGTTGCCATAAGACCTATCTGTGTCGGTGCGACGATACACAAATTGAAAAATATATATATATACACACACTGACTGACAGAGCAAATGCAACACCAAGAAGGAGTGGCTCGAAAGGGATGAAAGTTGGGGAAAAAACAGAGAGGGCACGGACGAATAATTGATGTTTATTTCAAACCGATATGCAGGTTACACAATGCGCACGGCATCGACTCAGTAGGATGTAGGATCACCGCGAGCGGCGATGCACGCAGAAACACGTCGAGGTACAGAGTCAATAAGAGTGCGGATAGTGTCCTGAGGGATGGTTCTCTATTCTCTGTCAACCATTTGCCACAGTTGGTCGTCCGTACGAGGCTGGGGCAGAATTTGCAAACGGCGTCCAATGAGATCCCACACGTGTTCGATTGGTGAGAGATCCGGAGAGTACGCTGGCCACGGAAGCATCTGTACACCTCGTAGAGCCTGTTGGGAGATGCGAGCAGTGTGTGGGCGGGCATTATCCTGCTGAAACAGAGCATTGGGCAGCCCCTGAAGGTACGGGAGTGCCACCGGCCGCAGCACATGCTGCACGTAGCGGTGGGCATTTAACGTGCCTTGAATACGCACTAGAGGTGACGTGGAATCATACGCAATAGCGCCCCAAACCATGATGCCGCGTTGTCTAGCGGTAGGGCGCTCCACAGTTACTGCCAGATTTGACCTTTCTCCACGCCGACGCCACACTCGTCTGCGGTGACTATCACTGACAGAACAGAAGCGTGACTCATCGGAGAACACGACGTTCCGCCATTCCCTCATGCAAGTCGCTCTACCCCGGCACCATGCCAGGCGTGCACGTCTATGCTGTGGAGTCAATGGTAGTCTTCTGAGCGGACGCCGGGAGTGCAGGCCTCCTTCAACCAATCGACGGGAAATTGTTCTGGTCGATATTGGAACAGCCAGGGTGTCTTGCACATGCTGAAGAATGGCGGTTGACGTGGCGTGCGGGGCTGCCACCGCTTGGCGGCGGATGCGCCGATCCTCGCGTGCTGACGTCACTCGGGCTGCACCTGGACCCCTCGCACGTGCCACATGTCCCTGCGCCAACCATCTTCGCCACAGGCGCTGCACCGTGGACACATCCCTATGGGTATCGGCTGCGATTTGACGAAGCGACCAACCTGCCCTTCTCAGCCCGATCACCATACCCCTCGTAAAGTCGTCTGTCTGCTGGAAATGCCTCCGTTGACGGCGGCCTGGGATTCTCAGCTATACACGTGTCCTGTGGCACACGACAACACGTTCTACAATGACTGTCGGCTGAGAAATCACGGTACGAACTGGGCCATTCGCCAACGCCGTGTCCCATTTATCGTTCGCTACGTGCGCGGCACAGCGGCGCATTTCACATCATGAGCATACCTCAGTGACGTCAGTCTACCCTGCAATTGGCATAAAGTTCTGACCACTCCTTCTTGGTGTTGCATTTGCTCTGTCAGTCAGTGTACAATTACAACTAGTACAACTAGGTAGAATAGGGCGTAATTAAATTCCAGCTGGTTTCAAGTATATCTCATAGAAATATTGTTGTACAGTCCGGGTCACGGATACATGAATCCATCCGTGTACTCCCAAGATCTTCTCCTTCTACCCCTTTTCCCATGCCAGTGGGTTCGCGGGTTCGAACTGTGTAGCACGTGTGGATTTGGCCCAGTTGTACAGAAAGATGCCCTTCCTGACGTCAATACTGTTTGGAGGGATGTAATCACGATTGCGCGTTTTTGTGGTGATTGGTTGTGTGATGTGCTGTCTGAATATGATTAGGAGAGTGTTGGGGCAAACACATTAAGCCAATCTCCGAGCCAGCAGAATTAATCAGACGAGATTAAAATCCCTGACCCGGCCGGGAATCGAACCCGAGACTCTCAACGCTCACCATTCAGCCAAGGAGTCGAACTCGTATACTCCTAAATTAAATTAATATAATGTTAACGGTAGACTAACTAGGAATCCCCCACATTGTGTTCCTGAGCTGAGAAGTTGACCATAAAATATTTATGATGCTGACAGACTCCACAGAGCTGAAGAATGGAACTGCAAACGCAGAGAAGTCTCTTGGATTCACTGGTTTGTGAATAACCCAAGAAACTTGGTAGTACTTGGTTATCGATTTACACTCCAGCTGCGAAGGCCACAGTTATGTGATAAAATGCTGGCGTGACTGGTCCTTGCCTAGAGAAAGCAAGAAAATCGTATTATGTTTTACTTCATAGTATTGAAAATGAGATTCAGATAAGTAGCCAGCGCATTACAAATTTGGGCCTTTCCAGATCTCCTATGACATCGTGACAATTTCAAGAATTTAATGGTGTAGTTTTCAATCAATCGTCCTTGAACAGTGAGTGCGAATAATAACGTCCCAAAATCACAGGCTGTGTAATGGTGATCGGGACATGGGTTAAGGCATCTATCCCTTAACTAAGACCTGAAAAACTGGCTCACATCGGGCAACGTGCTCTTCAAGCCATTTTCTTCTCGTTTGCCTCTTCGGCTACGGCATTGTCTTCCTCACAACAGTCGCCGCCCGTCCCTCTCCGCCGACCGAATGTAAAATCCTCAAAGTGGCTACCTACATTTTCCTAGGCAAATGTTTCCGTGCTTTCGCAGACTGCCTTCCCAATCCTTCAACATGCACGGTACGTGAAGAGCTGATTTCCAGAATTAAGTTATGTAACAGCCAGATCCGTTATTCTACGTCAGGCGTTCACCTCAAAACGTGTCTCAGACCAACCACTGTGCAGAACCTGACTGCAAACATTGAAAAATTCATCCAACAAGAAAGACTAAAGACGTATCGAAGCCTCCTCGAATAAATGTGACAAATAAGCTAGTATTTAAATTGCGTGTCCCTCTGACCTTTATTTATTCCATCTCACTTGTTTTAACATAATTATGTTCATTATTTTTTCATATTGTCAAATGTACAGTTCATTACGTAAATTATTATGCTAGGTATTAGTATGAGTTCACAGTTTCCTGGTGGTTGGTGAACAACCACAGGGAGGCTGTATGGAATGTTTTCCCTGTCCACTTATCATGCCCTAAATCCGTGACCCGCGTGGCAAGCAAAGCCCTCTACTCCCCTAACTGTCTCCCTAGCACAGCTTACTGGTGCAAGCCTGCTCTAACTCACATCTTCCATTCAGAATAAACATGGGGTTAAGTAACCTTTTACAACGACATTCTATCAGTTGGGAGTATCCGTGGTCCTTTTGCCCGGTTTCAGCTCCATATTTTACGGTAAAACAACGATTGTGGTGAACGAAGTACCCTATTCGTGTAAAAGTTAGACCTCCGGTGGTTGACGAATCATGATAATTGTTAGCCCACAGACACAGATGTGACTTTCGCAATATAACTGTGATTCTTTACGAACATAACGTCCCGCGGACGTCGTCTAATGTGGCATTACGTTACTTTCCCTAACTGACCATGTGTGTTGGTTCCTGTCATTATGATAATAACCCCGATTCTCTTTACCACAGCTTGCCATTATTGGACGGTATGTAAGCCTACATTCGGATGTTGATGATATATCATTGTTAATGATTCTCGAAATACACGTTGTGGAACAGTTCGAGCTATTTAGAGAAATGGGATCAAAATGATCTTGCTGGCCTCTGGTCGGGCTGCACAGCTATAATCATTTTTTCACAAACATTCACTCAAGAGAAATCAATTTAACTTCCAAAAGTTTTCTTATACGATAAATTGTTTTCTAGTTAGTCAGGCACCGAGCTCGATAGCTGCAGTAGCTTAAGTGCGGCCAGTATCAAGTATTCGGGATATAGTGGGTTCGAACCCCACTGTTGGCAGCCCTGAAGATGGTTTTCCGTGGTTTCCCATTTTATAGCAGACAAATGTTGGGGCTGTACCTTAATTAAGGCCACGGACGCTTCCTTCCCACTCCTAGCCCTGTCCTGTCCACCGTCGCCCTAAGACCTATCTGTGTCGGTGCGGCGTAAAACAACTTACAAAGGAAAGTTAGTCAGGCAATCTTATCGACATGTTAACGCGATGCATATTTGCAAATTCACCGCAATTTCGGATAATTCTTTTGATATAACGACACCACAATGATACTTGCCCGCGGTTGAGGGATAGCCAGCTTGCTTTTTATCACGAGGCACCGTCTTCATTTACCGGCCACGTTAAAATGGATTGGCCTACCAACCGATCTTTGCTTATCCCGAAGGCCATCAGTTTACGAGGTGAAATGTGGTCAGCGTGGACCTCGAACCAACCTTCAGATCCGGGTAAGTATTCCTGACCAGGTCGAGAATCGAACTCTGGTTTTCCTGTGAGAAGCCGCCTCGCTACCGCTAGAGCGCAGGACCTGAAATGATCTTTAGTATCTTGTTCAGATGGTACCTTTTTTTTTAATTTGTAGTACACGTGTATGTACGGAATCGAGAGAAATTTTATGGTTCCTTTCGCATTTATTGTACATTGTTAAATTTAGTGTATTTACTGCAAAATGGATCATATTATACGCACCTCAACATAACATTGGAACATTGCCATAAAGGAGATTATCTGATGTATCGTTTGATAAATTACCCGGTTCACTGTACTAATAGAAATCGTATAGCAACCAATGTTTATAATTCACCTTGTGCTCATATCGTCCGTTAAGAACCAATACCGCGTATCTGACAGTACTCTTCCTCTATAATACTTCTCTTAAGACTGGTCACGCCTCCCAGTCACATACGGACATGCAGTCCATCAGAACAATTTATCGTCGTTGCCGGGACAAAACCTCCTAAGTGATAAGATTTTTGGAGATATACTGTCCCGCAGCACATACATTATGAAGAGCGAGAATGCCTTGACAATTATCACACAATATTGCACCTTAGGCGGCAGAACCTTACCGGCCAAAGTTCTAAGATAAAATATTTCACACAGGCGGTTTTGTCCCGGCAGCGATGTTATGTTATGTTCATTTTCCTATCCCGTCGTGTAAGGAAAAATGCACCTCACCGTACCGAACCGAACCGTATGTTTGCATGACGTATATGCGCACTGCTACAGTATAATATATTCAAGGCTCAGTCTCCTTTATACTACAGTGTAGGAAAATGAACACAACGTAATTTTATTTCCGATGGTCTGCACATCCACAAGTGACTGGGAGGCGTGATCAGTCCTAAGGAACAAAATTGATAGGAAGAGCATTGCGATTTACGTGGTATTAATCCTTAAGGAACGATATCCTACTCCAAGGGAAATTAATTCAATGCTGCTTGATACGTCTGTATTATCATTGGTCATTTCACGTAAATAAGGGAGAAGAGATGCCGAACATATACGTGGTAACGCCCTTATGAACGCTATGGGGTTAGATTCACAGTACATACAAGCCAAGGACTTTTCATGCAAGTTAATACCTTGTTCAATTGCAGCTAAATTAGAACAGTAAAATTTGCATACCAAAGTCCAGATGGAACAAATAGGCAGAGAGTATTAAAAACCAACATTTATCACCTAGCTGAACTGTCCTGGATCCTCGAGGTATAGCACGAAAAACAGGTTATCCCCTGTGCATTCGCGGTACAGATGTCTTTTTTGTTATTTACTTTACGTCGCACCGACACAGATAGGTCTTATGGCGACGATTGTATAGGAAAGGCCTAGGAATGTGAAGGAAGCGGCCGTGGCCTTAATTAAGGTACAGCCCCAGCATTTATCTGGCGTGAAAATGAGAAACCACGGAAAACCATCTTCAGGGATCCCGGCAGTGGGATTTGAACCCGCTATCTCCCGGATGCAAGCTCACAGCTGTACGCTCTTAACCGCACGGCCAACTCGACCTGTACAGATGTCCTAATAATCCATATTTTTCCGGATGACTGGTAGGTGATAAAAAATTGTGATTATATGAATTAAGAATTATGATGAATAAGACATTAACCATCAGGTTCTGGTGTAAATATACCAATGCAGATGAAAAGCTGCGTCCTTAACTGTTACTTTAAAGAACACACTAATGAAACTGCTGACGATCCACTTCATGGACGTACTGTACCAGTCATAATGGTTTGGAGAATGAGGATATAAGCTATGGAGAAATAGCACTGTATTATGCTGTATACGAAGGGCGTAATATATTGTTTTACACTTTATTTTTGTACGTCCGGCTATGGTTCACATTTCACTTTTGAAGGTGGTGACGTGTAACTAGTGTCTTGTTCCACCGTTTGGTAGCAGTACACGCCCAGGGGCCAACGAATGCACTCGTCATAGATATTTCATAAGAACACTGTCGGCGTAGGAGCAAACAACATGGAAAGCAACCGTCAGGGACAACGCTATACAACTTGGTTCCTATGAAAATAAGGCGTAACCACTGCAGAAATTCATCAGCGCTTGGTGGCAGTCCGCCGTGACGGAAAGCAGTTTACAACTGGGTGGAAGGTTGGAAAACAGGGCGCACATCATTGGACAAGGGAACCAGTTCTGGAAGGAATGTAAGTGTCAACACCAACCAAAAAAGCCCGGATCGAACAGGATATCCAAGGAAACAAATACATCACATTTACGGAATTTTTTTTTCATTTGTGTGTTTTGAAACAAAAAATTATTTTTGCTTTGAAATCTCGCTACAAGTAATTCATGAATTATCTAGGGGAAGGATCAACGAGGTTGAGCCTCATATACTTATCATTGAACATTTTTATTGTTTTAGCTACACATAGGTTATAACTACTTCCATCAAAACCCCTTGAATGCCCTATTCATCTCGTAGATGTATATGATAGATCTAATCCTTTATTTTACGTTAATGTTAAGAAATTGGAGACCGAGGATTTTGGGAGTAAACGTAAAAAACAAGAAATCCGATCAGTTTAAACACACTTTTGTCAAAACGATGAACATTTACTTGATTTTCGTTAAAAAATAGTTTTAAGTTTGCTCTTATACAGTAAAAGGTGAACAGAAGCATTCTCGTATTACTTCCAGAGTGTAGGGGGTATCAATCATGGAATAAACGTCCGTCATAAATAAAAATGAAATATAACTTAGGTGTTGTTCTACGTGAAGGGATTCATAGAATGCGTAAGTAAATGGCGTAAAACTTTCTCTTTAGGAAGTGGTGTTGGTGAGCTGGCGCGATATTACCGGGCGTCTGGCTACACACGGTGAACAAGCTGCTAGCCCTATAAATCGTGCCAACCACCGCCCAGTTGTGCATCAGGTAGCGATGTGATGTGCCTAATTTATAAGCAGCAGTGTACTGCGCCTGACAGGTTTAGTCTTCATGAGCAACAAGCTGTGCAAGGAGCGTATGCTGCTAAAATATTACGTACGGTACTCGCTTCGCTGAGGTAGCCACAGGAAATTTATGTATCGAGCATAACGAACAAATACCATTCAGCGATGCATGACAAGCGAAGGAATTTCTGAAAAAGAAAAACGTATTAAGTTGGTACAATGGCAGAAGTTAGTTTGAATTTAGAACTAGAAATATTTTTAAGTATGGGTCCACACCGACTCAACATGTGCTAGGGATTCATTCTTCTAAGAGTTTAGTAGTTTCGTTGATGATGCACTGCATACAAAACTGAAACTCATTAACGCTTAAAATGTGCAATTATAAGAAGCAATTAAAATAGTATTTTTGTTGCTAACGTTGCCATTGTATCACTCAATGCTCTAAGGAAAGATCTGGTACAATGTCCCATTCAACCGTATCCTTCCCTAAACTTCCCATGTCAATACAATTATTGGAATTTACGTGTACTTTAATATATTATACATCCCGCAATTGTATGAAGTCATAAAAATGGGGAAAATCGAAGAACTATATATTGTGAGGTGAAGTTCTATAATATTATGCTTGTACGTGAATGGCTTCTTTTACTGTGTCATTTTATTTTGTTGTGTTTTTTTCAACATATTAATATAAGGCTCTTCAGTTTTTAGAAAATACTTTAATATTTTATATTAATATTAAAAGAGATTATGTTGGATAAAATTAGAATATAACTCAGATATAAGTAACCACCATATTAATTGTATTTTATATTCCGTCGTTGTCACTGTAATTGGGACACTAAATACTGTAGTGTGCAATAAATAAATAAATAAATAAATAAATAAATAAATAAATAAATAAATAAATAAATAAATAAATAAATAAATAAATAAATAAATAAATAAATAAATAGAGAAGTAAAAAATGCACTAAATAAAGAAATATAGATACGTTAGATTTCCGACACAATTCGTAGTCGACACATCTCCATCCAAAAATAAGTAGATGAGTTGTGGAATCCTAAGACGTGCGCTTTAAACCAATCTCTTCTTATGAAATTTAAGGATATAGTTTATTTTAATAACTCAATTGCTTTCCTTGTCATTCGATATAACCCACCCATTTCACTGTCAGCATTCAATATCACTTTTCGAAATCAAATGTTTCATTTCTTCTCCCAAAAGTACATTATCATTACAATTATCATTAATAACGTTATTGCTTTCACGTCGCACTAACTAAATTTTACGGTTTTCGGAGACACCGGGATGCTGGCATATTATCCCACAGGAGCTCTTTTACGTGTCCATGAGTCTATTGACACGAAATTGATGAATGAAATGGAATGGCGTATGGCTTTTAGTGCCGGCAGTGTCCGAGGACAAGTTCGGCTCGCAGATGCAGGTCTTTTGATTTGACTCCCGTGGGCGACCTGCACGTCGTGATGAGGATGAAATGATGATGAAGGCGACACATACACCCATACCCCGTATCAGCGAAATTAACCAACTAAGGTTAAAATTCCCGACCCTGCCGGGAATCGAACCCGGGACCCTTGTGACCAAAGGCCAGCACGCTAACCATTTGGCCATGGAGCCGGACACGAAATTGATGTATTTAAGCAATAATAAATTACCGCCGTATTGAGCCGGGATCGAAGCTGCCAACCTGGGCTGAGAAAGCCAGTAAATATTCATATATTGCCAACTTCGAGATGACGACCATAGAAACTATATTCTAGGGTATATTGTCGCTGCTGTGCCAAAACCGCGAATATGACAATGTTCCCCCTATCCATTATTTCCATTAAGACTGGTCACAGCTCCCAGCCATATACTGATATGCAGTCCATCAGAACAATTTTTGTTGAGAACATTTTCCTAAGCAAAAGTGAAAAGGAAAACCATTGAACTTCTTTAGTTCTTCTAGAGAACAAGTTGACCCTTAAATGCACAATTTTACCGAGCTCGATAGCTGCAGTCGCTTAAGTGTGGCCAGTAGCCATTATTCGCGAGATAGTAGGTTCGAACCCCACTGTCGGCAGCCCTGAAAATGGTTTTCCGTGGTTTCCAATTTTCACACCAGGCAAATGCTGGGGCTGTACCTTAATTAAGGCCACGGCCGCTTCCTTCCAACTTCTAGCCCTTCCCTGTCCTATCGTCGCCATAAGACCTATCTGTGTCTGTGCGACGTAAAGCAACTAGCAAAAAAATGCACAATATAATATTTCTTTCAAATATGATGGTTTTTAATTCCGAAAGCAATACATTATTATCAGAAAAATATTTGTCAATGTAATATCTTTTTATTTACTTGGTTCAGTCAAAATTTTACCAGTTTTGAATGTTTTATGTAGCGGTGTACTGTATGCAAAGCTGTACGATTAATGTAGTTATGCCGCACTCACAGTTTTAGCGATGTCCTTGCTCACGAATTCTCTGAGGTAAACATCATAAAATCATAAAATAAGACATTTTTTAATTTTTAATACACTAGTGACACCTAGCGATTTCGTCTGGAAGGTAGGAGTAGATACACACTTGAAAAATCGTAAAGCCGATATAAAAAGCAAGTAAATTCTTCATTGCACACATTCAATGCTGTGAATTTAAGAGATAAGGTGACTATCTATGAAGTGTACATGAACATTAGGAATATATTCTTCTCCTTTATATTCAATTAATTTAATAAACATTGCTTCCACCCCTTTTCTATATGAAATTTTAAGTAGAATGGAGTAGGCTTCCAATGCTGGTAGTGATTATTGTTTTGAGGTGAAATACAACTATTCTGCAACCCAGTCTTACTCCTTTTTGCATTGAAATCTGTATCCTCTATACCTAGATGAATGAAAATCCACAGCCTGTTTCCAGTCATTCGACCGGGTAAGGAATGGAATGAATGAAGCCTTCATTTAGCGGCGAGGATAAGAATTCTGCCGGCTGCCGAAGCCTGTCGCACTCCCCTGGAGCAATGATGAATGAATGACAGATGAAATGAAATTATACAGGGGAGTGTTGCTGGAATGAAAGATGACAGGGAAAACCGGAGTACCCGGAGAAAAACCTGTCTCACCTCCGCTTTGCCCAGCACAAATCTCACATAAAGTGACCGGGAATTGAACCACGGAACCCAGCGGTGAGAGGCCAGCGCGCTGCGGCCTGAGCCACAGACGCTTCTACGCCTAGATATTATTTACAAATATGAATTCGATTTCAAACACCTGCACGACCACAAAGAGGTCGATGATGTCAAGTTAATCAATTTTTCAAACACGTAGCCCTTTTCTTACTTAATTGTTAATTAAAATTATAAAATCTCCCCTACATTCTCTGCAGCCAACTAGACTCACATAAAGAGAAATTTAATATTTTATCCTCCTTGCAGCCAGCTGGAAATACGGTATATATTTTACTCTTTCAATACTCCCTTGTTTATTTTATTATTGAAAAAATACACATACGTGTTCCATCGTCATGACACCCATAGTTGATGTACCGGGCGGTACACCTCCACGTCGCTAATTCAAACTTTGCGCCAGTTGAAACTCCCCTACTGGAGGAAGTCTAAACTTTATCTAATGTGTTAATATTCATGTTTCTCAGAAGATGTCACTACTTGGAAATTTTGAAGTTTCTGAACTGGGTCGTTTTCGATGTATTTTTGTTTTGCCTGTAGTAAGAAGTGTGAACATTCTCTTCTAGAGGACACTACTGAAGAACTACAATGGTGCACCCTAGTGCGAAGTGAAAGAACTGTTTTTTGGAGAAATTTTTATTTCAAAAGCTTGTTCCTTGTTAAATTCCTTTCTGTTATTGTTTAAGTTGGCTGTATAACCCTTTCTTTCCCCTTGTTTTGAATTTAGCCAATCCCGAATTTCTTTAATTAATTTATGACCAATCAGGTGTATCTTCCTCAACGGGGATATGCTGCTTAACCCTAGCCAATAAAAGTCTTGTGGGAGGGTGTTCTCATTCCTGAAACGCCTCGAACTTTCCGCGAGAGTATATAAACTGCTGATTTTCGGGTCTCCGCGCCACTTCAGTAACATCTTTCAGTGTGTAAAGTACGTAGCAGGGGGCGGGAAGCGCCTCTTTCTTCGGGCAGCAGTTCATCCACAAGGTAATGGCCTTTTAATAACTTCTCTTCTTGCTAGCTCAGCAGTTTAACTCTCGGGGCAGGTCCGAAGCCTTTTCCATGTAACTTTCCTTTAAAAATGTAAAGACACTCGGTGTCATTCTTTCTGTTTTAACTACATATTGGGATAGAGAGTGCTTAACCCTCTCGAGCTCCCACTCATATTGCATTGAGGTGAAATTATTTTCTCAACCGTTTCGTCCTTAACGTAATGTGAACTGTTTCCTTCTAAAAGTCACCTCTTTAGTATGGGATTAGCCCTTGCAGTAACGGCCTAGTGCCAAGTGGGTTTTATATAACAAATGTATTAGGAGTGCAGATCGCCTCCTCTCAAATTGGTATTTTAGAGGCCATGTAATTAACCTTTCCTCACTTAATAGGCCTCAGTAGGTTGGGTATTGTTACCCCTGTGTTTATGTCCTTAGAGGACAACTTGAAGGTGGAGTTTTGTGTGGCCTTTTATAGGCTTGAACGTTGAGAGCGGTTTGCTCTTTTTGAAATTTGGTTCTGCGTGCGTCGAGGAGGCTTTACTGTGTAATTTGGTGCAAGTGCTCCTGGACATGAATGGGGTTTTCTGCCCCTCTGTTGAAACTTGTTTTGGGGTAAAATTGGGCTAATTGCTCAAGAATTGTGAGTTCGGGGCTCGAAGCCCAAATCCTGTAATACTGTAATTGTACTTTGTTGCCTTGCTACTCTGTACCTGCCATGCTTGTTATTTCCTGATTTTGAAAAGAAAATATAACCTTGTTAAATTTTATCTTAACGTTAATTTCGTATTTTGAGGCCCGTTCACCCCCGCACCTTCTTTCACCTCTGCTGTTCCACAGATAACTCGGAACAGTTGAGATTTGTAGAAATTCTTTCCGTAGAAATTAGAGTAAGGTGAAGTTAGGATTGTTGCCACCGAGCAAGTTGGCCATGCGGTTAAGTTCGCGCAGCTGTGAGCTTGCATCTGGGTGACGACTGGCTTTCCGTGATTTTCAATTTTGATACCAGACAAATGCTGGAGATCTTTATTAGAGCCACGGCCGCTTCCTCCCAAGTCCTAGTCCTTTCCAATCCCATCATCGCTATAAGATCTATCTGTGCCGGTGCGACGTAAAACCAAAATTATGGTTACCACAAACGGATGAGTAGTTGAATAGCTAACTAAGTTTCATTTCGTTTATAATTAACATATTTTTAAGCTACTGGATACTCTCTTAAGAACAGATATATTTTCTTCTTCAAATACTTCATGATAAAATGAATGAAACGTACACATTTGTTAGTTACAGCACTTTTTCATATGGGACTGCGAAAGCCAGATATAGTGTTCATAAATCTCCTGTTACTTTAGAAATCCAAGGAGTGTTTCCATTGATTCATACTATTGGCGATAGGATGAGCAAGTCTTTCCCGTTGTTCCTTCGCGAGTTTAATAATATTAGAAAATGTTAAGTATAACTGTTTACTTTCCTCAATACGACAACCCGTACACAACTAGATCCGTATACTTTTGATATAAAAATTTGTTTTGTTCTGAATTACGGCTGTTTATATAAGTTATATGCGTTCAATTTGGAAAACATAGTGTCTGAAAAATTGAGATTTGCACTTCTATCATTTTGAGGTAAATATTTATCGAATATTCCAATTAGAGGTATGACTGGTATCTTACTTGCAAGTGCCCAAGTGTAGTTTACATATTAACTCTACATCTTGAGATGTTGCCTTATGAAAAATGAAACATATCGTCGTTGCCGGGACAAAACCTCCTATGTGATAATAGTTTTGGAGATATACTGACCCGCAGCGCATACGTTATGAAGAGCGAGAATGCCTTGACAATTATGCACACAATATTGCTCCTTAGATGTCAGAACCTTACCAGCCAAAGTTCTAAGCTAAAATATTTCACATAGGAGATTTTGTCCCGGCAGCGACGATATGTAAAAAGTATCGATCATGATATGACTTGCTCTTAAGCCTTCATCTTCTTCTACATGTGGACTTGGCCCTGTTTAACGGACGGATGCCCTTCCTGACGCCAATCCTATATGGAGGGATGTAATCACTATTGCGTGTTCCTGTGGTGGTTGGTAGTGTAGTGGGTTGTATGAATATGAAGAGGAAAGTTTTGGGACAAAGACAAACACTAAATCCCCGGGCCAGAAGAATTAATCAGAGGCGAATAAATTCCCCGACCCGGCCGGGAATCGAACCCGGTACCCTCTGAACCGAAGGCCTCAACGCTGACCGTTCAGCCATTGAGTCGGACGATGACTTGCACTTAAGTATGGTAACGAAAACACAACGTAGAAAGATTACGTCGACTGGTCACAAGCCTATCAGATCATTACTTCACTTGGACTTAAAAATTCTTCAGAAAATAGTTTGTTCTTAATTATTCTGGCGATAATTATGTGTAACATGTGTAACGAAGAAGTCAATAAACAACACAGAAGCATTTGCAGGAATAGTTCACTTGCTGGATAGATACGTCTTTCCCTACTACTCCTTCAAGCCTTAAATAATATCATGAAGTTGATAAAGCTTTATGAGGTTATGAGCTATTGCTATTGTGCATACTCCTTCGAACAACAATCATCATCAACGATTATTGTGCATGTCATGAACTTTGTTGATGATATTTTCAACGTTGATTCAGTTTAGGGCGTTTCATATGTTTGATCAGCTGGTCCGGCTAGGTGTTGACGTTGTTATACGAATTGTCATTGCGGACTTCTACAAGAACATAAATAAATATTAGGTCTAACCTTTGTTTTGTGCAATGCATTGTGTATCTGAAAATTAGATGGGGCATGTTGTTAGGAGAGGTAACTTTGCAGTTTGAAATGTTGTACTGTCCCAGATGTTCACAGAAAAATAAACAAGCGAAATTATGTTCAGCACAGTTGAACTCGGAGATCGGATTGGAATCTCGGATCTTCAGACCATGCAGCTTCAGATTCTTATTTCGTAATGTACGTGAACTTGCTTACATGAAGTCATTGTTACTGTGGACCATTCAACTATTTCATTATATTCCCAAAGAAGTATTTTAATATACTTTTAGCATTCAGTCATCAGACTCCGAATCAGCAAGGAATAATCCATGCCGCTATCCCTACAGCGCTGAAGGATTCCAGTAAGATATTGAGACATTTTCTGCATCTAAACTCACATTAAATCACTCAGTACGTCAAACACAAATACTTACTTTGGTACTACCTTTCTTTGAAACTACTGTCGATTATTAATTTATAAACGTCTTGTAATATTCTGGACCCTTGTGATCTCCTGTAATTTGAGGGAAAATTGATTAAAAAATACAAAAGGTTTTCATGCCAAAATGTGAGAGTGTACATGGTTCCTCATTAGCCTTGAAGGGTAAAAGTCATCATGGAACAAGTCTACACAAGACACTCAGGCCGGAAGTCTGAGCGTATCACTCCTCTTTTCCACGAGTAATCATCATCATCATCATCATCATCCGTTTACCCTTCAGGTTCGGTTTTTCCCTCGGACGTAGCGAGGGATCCCACCTCTACCGCCTCAAGGGCAGAGTCCTGGAGCTTCAGACTCTTGGTCGGGGGATACAACTGGGGAGTATGACCAGTACCTCGCCCAGGCGGCCTCACCTGCTATGCTGAACAGGGGCCTTGTGGAGGGATGGGAAGATTGGAAGGGATAGGCAAGGAAGAGGGAAGGAAGCGGCCGTGGCCTTAAGTTAGGTACCATCCCGGCATTCGCCTGGAGGAGAAGTGGGAAACCACGGAAAACCACTTCGAGGATGGCTGAGGTGGGAATCGAACCCACCTCTACTCAGTTGACCTCCCGAGGCTGAGTGGACCCCGTTCCAGCCCTCGTACCACTTTTCAAATTTCGTGGCAGAGCCGGGAATCGAACCCGGGCCTCCGGGGGTGGCAGCTAATCACGCTAACCACTACACCACAGAGGCGGACTCCACGAGTAATACGAGTTAAAATTAGAACATCAGGTAGCTTAATGTCAATATTCACCATATTTGTTCTTTTCCCATGAGATTACTTTGCGAATTCTCACTGAATATGTATTCAAACCTCGCGGAAGTTACTAGGGTATGTTTAACGTTGTGAAAATGCAAACATGTTTAACTGAGCTAACACATCTCTGCTAAACGTGTGTTAATAGCAAGTTAACAATGACGTATGTCACATAAAATAATATTTCAATCCACAAACGTCATCATCTAGAAAATTTTGCTGCAACTTTTCGAAGTAATGAAGTGACATTATCTGCAAACATAATATGACTCCCTCATTTCGCAGCCGATAAACAGCATTCTGCACACGGTAATGTCGGCTACCATAGGTGATAGAGATTGTTTTCAGGAAGCCTCATTTCAGGGCTACTGATATAATTGCTAGTATCAGAACGCATTCTTATGGATAGAAATATGAATACTAAAGCAAGTCAGCAATGATAAGGGGTTTTCTCAATAGAAGAATCCATTTTTGTCAATTCATTATGATATGAACAAATGTTTCGAGAGCCGTGTATGAAAATAGTGCATGTACATGGAACTAAATATAAGCATACTTGAGTGAAAAATCTGCGAAGTTTGTTAACTTATGAAAAATTTTGTTGCTCTTCCGAGAACGTTCAAAGCTTACACCAAGGCCCACAGTCCACGGACGATATTAAAGTATGATTCATCATAGTTTGAAATGACGATGAATATCACTATTCGCTGTTGTTGTTGTTGTTATCTTTCAGTTGCTTCTGACGTTCTGTGACCCCATAGACCAAAGTGCGCCATTTCTTTCTATCGTGCAATATATTGCGAAGTCTTTGACATGTAAATTAACAACGAAACCTCAATTTAGGGCTATTATTGGAATAGCAAGATTTGTGATTTTGATGAACTTATCCAAGATATAAAACTGATAAATAATCTGTGTTAAAGAAAGTTCTGCATTGCTTAGCTTCTGAAAACTAATATCAATTAATGTGTGGTCATACGCCAACAACATTAAGTCAGTGTAAATGTCATGTAAGTGCATTTTACTGGAAGTAATGAAACTGTCGAGAAAATTGATCGGATTTCTACTAATTGTTTGTAAAGAAATTGTGAATGGGTCCCAGTTCACGTATTTAAAATTAACACCGTACGTTTTCATATACTTCTGATTGCACAGCAAACTTAGTTTGAGGTTAGATAAGATAGATAAAGTGTGTACTGCATATGTATCACAAATTATTTTCTACCATGTTATTTTTTCGACGTAAAGGACAATATTCCGTGAAAAAAAATTTCAAACTTGGCAAAATTCCTATTCATATGGAAATATACTGGAACAAGTAAACATAAAAAATATTACGATGTTCATAAAAGATAGAGCCAACCATCTCAAGGTACAAAGGTCGATCTAAAAATTATACTTTGAATTCTGGTGTTCACCATAAAGCGTCTAAATATACACAGTTCAAAAAATTAGGGAAACATGTTTTAAACGTATGCCATGCTCCACAAAAAGACCTCACACCCAGTTATAATACCAACTAAAACTTTATTCTTTACCGTTGAAGTATACAAATGAACATTGATGGATTCGCGTTCATTTTCAGAACACAAACGGAAATGTCCAAAATAGGGGCGAAAACAAAGTTATAACAGTTCTCCAGAGTGGATTTTTATCACAGGTGGAGAGCTTCAGTATGGTGTATGTCCTCCACGAGCTTTTATCACAGCTTGGCACTTCATACCGTGTCACCAATGAAGTCAATGTAACATTTTACTAAGAAGTTAGTAGATCTTCCCATGTGATTTTATCCTGCTGGGGAAGCTTATGTATCAGAAACCGTATGAAAAATCATATTGAATATGTCTGTTGAGAGACCACACTAACGAATTGTTCCCAGGAACGCGATAACAGACTTTCAGAAGTTGCAAGAGCGGCTTTCTGGGTGACTGTCTTAAGTTGTCCTGTAAAATCACTCAAAATGGCTTTGCGATGTCTATACTGTCGTACGACTGAAGGAACAGGGGAAAGAGAACATATAGCTCTCTATGTTTGATGATGGCATCCTTCCTGGTAAGATGTTTCGAAAGTGAATACAATGCCCCGTTTGCATCTCCAGATGAAGACTGCTGGAGAAGAGAGCGTTCAGGACAGTAGTCGGGGAATGGTATGTTAGAAATTCGAGTCCTTGTGGAAGGGTAAAATAATGTGAAAAAAATGGATAGTCAAAAGTAGGATGCAGTTGACATAAGTGAAGTACATTGGTAGAAAGGACAGGATTTTTGATCGGGCGACTGCAGAATTCTTAGCACAGAATTGAGCAGAGGAGTTGTTTCAATAGTAAATAAGATAATTGGGAATCATAGTGGACTAATTATTGTTGTTATCAAGCAAAACAACCGTGTAGTTTTATGTGACCTTGATATTGCGATCATAGCCAGGGGCTCATGAATTTTGCATGGAATCCGATGTGATATTTAATTCGTTTCGGAAATCCTATGTGCACTGGCTGAGAATTGTAAAACGTGAGTCAGCTATCATGAGCCCAGGTTACTGTGATCAAGATAAGCACGAAGCTAATATTCACCTTAATAGGAAATATCTATCTGCCTATTAGTGCATCAATTGATGAAGATTACGTTGGAGTATGTGAAGTAAATGGTTCATTTTGTTTCCTTTTCTATTCCAGTCTATGTCCATGGAGATCTTCACCATCTCGACCCTCGAATTACCCACATTTCGGAGACTAAAACACCAGTTTCTTGTGTTTCCGCCAACTTCCCTCAAAATAAAATGTGGTTAATTCCTACCTCTTCCCATGACGTTAACTTCTAATTGATCCAGATGCCCTGCATCCATGATGCGGCCCGTGGCGAACAGTACAATCTCAAAAGTCATGAGATAAATAGGAAGTGTCTCCTTATGCTCTAGTATAGTTGGTGGTAATTCAGTAACCTCCCCGCGTACGAGTCAAAAACATTTCCAGTATTGGTAAAGATTTAAACAGATTGGCGGATGGAGAAGAGATCAACTCATTTTCGGGCGGTGATATTCATTTTATTATAACTGAGTACTGATACTCACCTTATAAAATTAAGATCCTTCATAATGTGTGTTATAGATATATCTTCAGATAAATAATTTGAAGAACTCGCGAACACGAGGATGTCCACTATGGAAGGACTAAGCCGGCATCAAACTGGCTAATTGGACTCTAATACTGGAAATCCGACGTCAGCGGGAGAAATTGCATCATTCGCCCGAACAGTCAAATGTATGAAAACATTTGTTTGTATAATTCCTAGTATGTAGAGACTAAAGTAACTGTGTTAATTTGGAATTAAAATAATATAAACATTAATATTCTGAGAAAAATATTCACAAGATCAGGTTCAAATCAGTAGGAAGCACGGTGTGTCATTTTTACCTTTAGAGAAGCTGATGAGAATGGCAAAATAATTCAGTTCACACTTTTACAGCAGTCAATAAGTCCTTCTCATTTCTCCCGGACAGAAAATATCTCAATTTATGACCCGTTGAGACGATGTAATTTACTTCAGAACTACTGAAGATGCATATAAATATGACTATCTGAAATTTCCCCATCGCTGGAGATTAACATGAAGTTCAAGTCGAATAAAAACAAACAAGATGATATGTCAAATTCACTTAGTTAACAAATCCTTCTTTAAAGCAAAATAATTCGAATTTACAACACTAGTGAATACTGGAATGAAAGTAAGAGAAAAATGCCGTATCAGAGAATAATGAGATTATCGTTGCTACTTACCTGAGGAACAGCTCAGCACTGCAAGAAATGCAACTAGCATTCTGGCACACCTCCCTGGAACAAAAAGAGAATATTGAGTACAATACTGCTACTGGACTTGCAACTGGACATTTATTACGGTTCAGGATGATTTCTCTGATAATTATTATGTGGGTCCTGTGATTATTTACCTGTATTAATAATTACTGATTAAAGGAAAGTTTATGTCCAGGATTAAAGTTTTAAACAATATCGTCAAGTTGATTTCGGTAGCTTCTTTCTACCATGACTAAGAATTGGGTTGGGGTTAGTGAGGGAAGTTCATTAGAGCAATAGATAAAGAGGGAAATAAATGCCCGAATTTAAGGCAAAACTTATACCGATCTGATGGTTGACCATTGATGACCAAACCAGCATAGTTATAGTTTAACCTGCGGTCGAAACAGAAAATCCGTAAATAAATGGCATGACACTATTTTGATGAAATTTAATTACGCTTGCCGGGAAATTATGAACGAGAGAACTACGTTGAACTAATGAATTTCATGCTAAGTAATACGTTATCTTAACATTAATTTCCTACTGTTGCCTTTACTAGCCTTTCCGTTCAGTTCCGATGAAAATCATTTCAACCACGATCAAAAGATGAACAGGAGAAATATATGGTCACTTCTGATGACGCAGTGTAAGGCTCACAAAGTCTCCGCAGCTGGGGGCTCTGACAGTACCGGGAATCAAAGCCGGACCTTCGAGAATAGCATCTAATAACGCTAAGGTTTACGCTACTGCGGTGGACACAAGGGAAGTCTAAACAATGTATGAATATGAAATAGAAATTGTGGTTTGTAGGTACCGTTGCACGACTCGGAAAGGAAATATATGCAAATACGTAAATTCTCGGAAATATTCTCATGATGTACAGTAACTGACTGAATTACAAGCAACATTTCCAGAATACATTCTTAGAATTATCATTTTAATTTGATTGAATCTATTTAAGAAGATACAAGGAATTAAAGAAAATTTACAACCCAAGCTTACGTGATAAAAGTTGTTGTATTCATCGCCGACGGATTATTCTTTATACAAATGCAGCAATCATGTCGTCTAGTGGAGACGAGTTGCAGAACAAGGGGCAGAACACACCTCAAGTAACAAATCGACGTAATGTTATTGTTGATCTGTTTCATGATATAGGGCATTTCAAGCCATCACACCTAGGCAGCCTGCACACCAGAAAGATGAGATGTTAATCGTATGGACTCTGCGGTGTGCGATATTTATCTTAAGATAACTTTGCTGTCCACAAAACCGATACGATCTCTGCTACAAGACAAACTTTCCAGCCAGTTTCAGTAGTGATTCCGTCAATTTAGCATGACGTCGGTGGATGCAGAGTGGGTCTCGGCCCGTAAGTGGTCACGGCTGGTACGTGATCCAACAGCTCTGCACTACGACCGGCCAACGGAGCAGAGGATCTACGATGGCTCCATACGGCAAACGGAACAGGGCTGGACCTCACGGCTGGCCCCAACAGTCGGCGGTCCTGTGAATGGTTTTCCGTGGTTTTCCATTCTCCTGCACTAAAGCGAATGCGGAAACAGTTCTTAATATTGGCCACGGTCGCCAACTCCCTCATCTTATCCGTGCATTTCCTTCACCGTAACACATCTCCCGGTCTGAGAGACGGATTTACCGTCTAAGAGGCCCGCCTCCCCCTTCAGGGGGAGGAATGAAAACGTTTTAGTAGTAGTAGTTTAAAATGACAACGTCACGATGGAAGGGAAGAAAGCATGCGATGCATCTGCCAGTCATTAGTTATTGCCCCAGAGGAGTGCGACAGGCTTCGACAGCCGACACAATTCCTATCCTCGCCACTACGTGAGGGCTTCATTCATTCCATTCCTGACCCGGTCAGATGACTGGAAGCAGGCTGACTGGAATAATCGGTCACCTCGGCTTTGTTGTAATATTTCAGTTTACAATTCCATAACAATAACATTTCCCAAAAGTATTGCTTGACTAACCGCAAATCTCATATCCTTATACGGGGTAGGGGATGAGGTGAGATGAACTTATGTGGTATGTTTTAAGGCCCTTCCTGACGCCAACCTCGGATGAAATTTATATGAATGATGATTAATAAAACTGGGTCAGGAGTGGGAAGGAATTGGCTGTGGCCCATGAATTGGAAATGTCCCGGCATTTGCCCGGAGTGATAACGGGAAAGCACAGAAAACAATTCTCAGGGCAGCCGACGGTGGGGTCCGAACCTACGCGTCCCTCGATGCAGAGCTCGGCTCTATAGTCGTAACGCGTTAACAGCAGGGAAAACTCTTTGGCAAAAGAGCCACTGACAGGAATTTAGTGTGCAGGCCTTCACAAATTACGCATGAGTTAACGTCAAGGGAGGGACCAACATCATGAATGCACAAGGACCTTATTTTAAAATACAATTTGCTTTACGTCGCACCGACACAGATAGGTCTTGTGGCGACGAATCACAAGGAACTCTTTTAGCAGCCTTCAGATTTAGACATAACTGAACCTGAATATTTAATTTTCGCGCATGCATTTTACTTGAAATAATCCTTCATAGCATTAGGTCGGGTTCCGTACATATAGTACTTATCGAACATACGGCAGTAGTGCTAAACCTGTAGCTGGATCCTTTACAATAGACCTAGGCCACCATAGTTCAATTGGAAATAGCATATGATGCGAAATCGGAAAGTTGTGGGTTCGGATCCTACGGTTGTCTGGTTTGCCATTTTTGTTCTGCACTCAAAACCTCTTTGATATGCGCAATAAGTACTGAATACGGCATAATGCGTTCAGGGGTTATATTGGATAAGTGAACATGCTGACAAGAGTGTACGGTGTACGTTATTGATGACCTTAAACCAATTTCGCGAATTCCGAGTTGTGCTGCAATAGCGATGTTTAAGAGCGATTTGTGTGATCATTTAAATGCTTAATTCTAAATATTCCCTTGTTTGCCAGTAATATGCCATCTTTATCAGAAAGATAAACTGATTTTCTGCTAAATAAATAATGGATTTAGTTGTACTGATGTACTGCGTGTGAAGATTTTCCAGGCTGTGCATTGTACACAGGGAAGACGTATAAAGGCATTGAACTATTTAAAGCCGAATGGGAAGTCAGCTTACAGCACATAAATTCTTGCAACACACTCATTAGGACTGCAGACAGTTACGTACTTGTAACTAGGGACCTCGCTGTGGAGCCTGTGGATCGCTTGAATACACTGGGCATCCTGGATCCTACTCCCATGTTAAATCGGAAAACAATTCTTCCTGATACATGTACAATACGCAATGATATTCGTGAAGGAGAATTTGTTAATTGGTGTAAATTACCGCAAAAGAAACTAGCAGTAGAGCTGTATAAGGAATATACTCCTGCCAAGTCCGGCTCCATGGCTAAATGGTTAGCGTGCTGGCCTTTGGTCACAGGAGTCCCGGGTTCGATTCCCGACAGGGTCGGGAATTTTAACCTTCATTGGTTAATTTCGCTGGGAATGGGCCTGGCGTATGTGTTGTCTTCATCATCATTTCATCCTCATCACGACGCGCAGGTTGCCTACGGGTGTCAAATCGAAAGACCTGCACCTGGTGAGCCGAACTTCTCCTCGGACATCCCGGCTCTGAAAGCCATACGCCATTTCATTTCATTACTCCTGCCAACACCTGGGTGAAGTATCATCAAGGTCTTACATGTAGTGAATGGCGAGAGGCAGTGAAAATGACAACTAATGTTTCCTCAGTTAGAAGTATCCCAGGGATATATCTGTCACAGATGTGGCGGAGAGAATGAAACACTGGATCACGTCTCGGGAAACCGCCCTTATGGTGATACATTAAGAAACGCCCGTCATCATAATATAATTCATTGCCGAAGGGCTCCGTGGAAGGTGTTATACCGTTTACGAAGAGGTTCATGACGTGTCAACAAACGGGAGCACCTGAAGAATTGACTTGACAGCCTTTCAACATGACATCAAGAATGGTTATATAATAGATCCCACAATCAGAATAGAGTAGCACACCAATCAGCCTGAGGAGGTTCACGCTGAACAAAAGGAACATCTACGCGCCTACAATCGAATTTTATAGGGGAAAGTACCATTTACAGGAGGTGGATTTAATGAAAAGGGCACTTGCACTTTAAGCAGATCTTTGTATGATTTTTTGGAATAGATTCGACTTATAGAAATCCAGAATAAATCTTTTGGTAATCGCCACTTTACGAGGATCCTTATCAATTTTAAAATCAAATCCGTATTTGCAGTAATTTCCTTTAATCTCCTAAATGTGTTGTTCTTTATTTGTTTTGTATTTCCAAATTGTTAGTGCTATAGATTGTATATTGTGTTATTAATAACTATTCAAATTTAATTTTGTTATTTGATAGGTGTGGATAAACATTGTCCTTGTGGCAATCTAGAATGTCTGGAAAGATGTTGAGTTCCTCAATAAATCTATAAGGATAATAACTGGCAAGCCGAATGGTGTTTAGGTACTGGAGTAAAATGCAGTAGTCTTATTGCTTGTCTGACTTGATCAGAGCCGTTGTACGTTAATACGCGTGGGCACTCCACTCGTTGTATAACACAAGTTATGTAAACTACAATATCCTATCACTTAGGTTTCATACATTTTTACGGAACGTGATTTGATAACAGATTTTAGGGCTAAGTTCATCAACAACTAACATCGCTGACAAGGTTAATATTCCCATTCATGCTTTCGTGGCCAGTAGTTATAGACATGATACAGGCTTTTGGGCTTATGCCGTGTCAAGAATATAGAGTGAAATTTTTTACGTTTCGCAGAGAACTATGCTCTGCGTCATCAGAAGAAAATCTCGACTGTCCTCGAGAAAGGCTTCTTTAAAAGATACCTTAGAATTTCACCTTATTTTCGTGACACGGCATAAGCCCAAAAGCCTATATCATGTCTATAAGATTAATTTTGTTCAGTTGTCCAGGTAATGAGTTACTTATTTTATATATCGTAAGACTTTTAGTGTCCGAAGACATGTTCAACTCCCCCGGTGCAAATGTTTCTGTTTGACGTCCCCGGGCGACCTACGCGTCTGGGTGCGAGATGATGATAATCACGTTGGGAGAGAGTGAAACCCAGTATCGGCACACAGCCTACTCCTGTCGAACAACACCAAGGGGTCTGTTCATGGTTTAACGTCGCCATCCGAGGGATGAATCGCCATCAACAGCGTCATGTCTCCTCACTCCGTATGAGCTACGCGGAGAGGTTTGGAAATGAATATAAGCTTTTAGCGCGCACTGCATTGATTACAAATTGCCGAGCAACATTCTGATGGTGAAATTTTCTACACCAACAGGACTCAAACAGTCTAACCACGGTCTCAGACCCTGTAGACTTGTCGCCTGAACGATCACAGTGTAAAATCAAACCTCCTCACGTTGAAATCAATACATGGCCCAATAACGACATGTAATGATCACCTTACGAACAAGCGTTTAACTCTTGTTAAACTGAGAATGGAACTTTAATCTTGTTAAATCGTTAAACAGGAAATGGATCTTTAACACTTGTTAAATTGTAAAACAGAGAATGGAACATGAAAAATTCTTAAATTCTTAAGCAGAGAATGGAAATTTAACCCTTGATAAGTTCTTAAACATAGAATGGAACTTTAACTATTATTAAGGATTTAAAAAGAGAATGGATCTTTAACTCTTGATAAATTGTTAAACAGAGAATGAAAATTTAACATCTGTTAAATTGTTAAACAGAGAATGGAACTTTAATCTTGTTAAATAGTTAAACAGGGAATGGAACTTTAACATTTATTACATTGTTAAACAGAGAATTGAACATAAATTATTGTTAAATTGTTAAACAGAGAATGGATCCTTAACTCTTGTTAAATTGTTAAACAGAGGATGGAACTTTAATCTTGTTAAATTGTTAAACAGTGAATGGATCTTTACCTCTTGTTAAATTGTTAAACAGAGAATGGAAATTTAACCCTTGATAAGTTCTTAAAAATAGAATGGAACTTCAACTATTATTAAGGATTTAAAAAGAGAATGGATCTTTAACTCTTGATAAATTGTTAAACAGACAATGGAAATTTAACTCTTGTTAAGGTTTTAAGAAGAAAATTGATTTTCACGTTTGTTAAATTGTTGAACAGAGAATGGAACTTTAACCATTGTTAAGTTGTTAAACTCAGAATGGAAACTTGACTCTTTTATGTTTTGAAGAAGAGAATGGATATTTAACTCTTCTTAAATTGTTAAAGACAGGATGGATCTTTAACTCTTGTTAGGGTTTTAAGAAGAGAATGGATTTTTAATTTTGTTAAATTGTTAAACAGAGAATGGAAATTTAACTCTTGTTAAGGTTTTAAGAAGAAAATTGATTTTCACGTTTGTTAAATTGTTAAACATAGAATGGAACTTAAACCCTTGTTAAGTTGTTAAACACAGAATGGATCTTTAACCCTTGTTAAGTTGTTAAACACAGAATGGAACTTTAACCCTTGTTAAGTTGTTAAACACAGAATAGAACTTTAACTCTTGTTAAGGTTTTAAACACAGAATGGATCTTTATGTCTTGTTAAATTGTTAAACAGAGAATGGACCTTTAACTCTTGCTAAGGGGAGTCATGACTGAAACTTTTAACCTCAACAATTTACCAGTTATCACAACCAAACTTAAAACATAAGCATATATTAATAAGATGTAGTTCCACACAGGAATTGGAGTTGATTAGTTAATTGGTTGCAAAGTTATTTAAAAATACTTTTATACTCTTATGTTGAATGGAAAATACTTCATGTGGTACATTTTTCAGTCTTCTGGGCTATAATTTGGTAGACTTTTCAAAAATATTCGTATATTTAAGAGCATTATCGGGTTTTTCAGCCAGGTATAAACTATGGGAGATATATTTTTCAATTTTTCATTATTAACTCAACATTCAAAAGACTAGTTTGGGGCTATTTTAAGAGCAAACATATGAAGGTAATATTTAACTAATAATAAAATGCAGAACTAATATTCATTCTTGTACATATTCAAACATTCTCTGAAAATTTCAAGCGAATCTCGTTAGAACGCTGTTGCAAAAATAATTTTATGCATAACGAAGAGCTGAAAAAGTTTTAAGGTAGAAAGACGTAACAGAAAGTTTTAAGAAACATACTTGCTTTAAAACTGCCCTGGACTGCAAATTACATCCTCAGATGTCTGACAGTCTGAGAGAAAGGGGCGTGGACTTGCTCTATATACGTCGTACCGCTAATATATATATAGACAGAGAGAGAGAGAGAGAGTTTGGAATGGTGGTAGCGGAAAACTGATGGCAGGATTTGAAAGAGGAAGAATAGGTGGATTTCTGAGTTTAAGATTAAAAAATCGATATTTTTAGTAAAATACATCACAATGTTTCAGTCATGTCTCCCACAGAAAATGGAAGAAACCAGGGAGAAGAATAAACTATGTACAGTATTAGTATGAGATAAATGGGGGAAAGTTTGATTCCATAATTTAATTAAAGTCTAGGTAAAATTTCAAGTCTATGTAGGTCTAATTATTAAAGATACGTCCAAGAATTATTAACTCTTGTTAAATTGTTAAAGGCAGGATGGATCTTTAACTCTTGTTAGTGTTTTAAGAAGAGAATGGATTTTTAATTTTGTTAAATTGTTAAACAGAGAATTATACATTATACATTAATTTTTTGTAACATATCGTCAGTTGTAATTTCTTTAATATTTTGTATTATAAAGAACTAAATGCATATATTAGTAATGATTACAATAAATAAATAATCTCTTTCCGATTGCGGATTGGGAAAGAGGAGTTCATTCAGTCACACATGAGAATCACATATCTCCTCTTTTGATACTGCCTATACAACCCGATATGAACCAACATTAACAAATGAAATCAGTGACATGATTGTCATTTCATTGGTTCGTAGTACACTTACTGTATCAAACTCCACAATTGTTATAGACAGTTTACGACAGGAAACACCTTGTATAGGTAATTTTATCCAAAATGTACTTCTTACGTACATAAATTTGTGTTGAATGACGAGATAGTGAAGGACAAACCAAATCTTAGGCATAAATCATTAAACTTTAAGAATTATAATGTTCAGTGACTTCCTTAGGACATACCTGCGGCTTGTTTTGTTGGGTGATCAAGATGTGTCGTTACTGGACCTCTTATATATTTCGCCGTGAGGAAGTTTGTCTGATATTACAAATTCGTACCTTCATCGCACAATTTGTTGTCGATTTTGATTTAATTAATTGAGCTCTGTTGTTGGTGAAATATTTCCTGTGCATGTAAGGTGGATACCTTATTCTTCCCGAAAGAAAAGAACCAGTTTCGCTCTATAAGGTTTACCTAAAAGTCTAACGAATTAATTACAGGGATTGTACAAACTGGACATGAGATTCGCATTGTCGTTTATGAGTGTTAACTTATAAACTGTTACAGTACTCCTAAATTTTTCACAAGTAGCAGGATATTTTCCAGAGCAGTGTACATTTTTGCTGAAAATAATACATCTACAAATGAATCGGTCGTTGGAAAATGGAACTAAGTAACTTTCTAGGGGAAGGAAAAGCTATATTTCCGCGGGAGTTCATCGCTTGTGTCTTAATCCTTTCGTCAACGCTAAACATAATAGCGATATGCAAGTAAATTATTAATTTGGTAGAAGAGTCTATTTAAGAACCAATCTGCTAATCAAATAATACGTAGATCATAAATGTATTCTGCTTAGAGGTCGATATCACTGGACTCATGAACTGTATTGAGCAAGTCCAACGAACTAATTGATATTAATAACTTCACGTCATTTAACCAGAGGTACAAAGTTTACTTTAGTAATGGATACCTGCAAGTGTCAGTCAACTTAGTTGCTCACTACTCACTATGGAGCGAAGCTTCCTCGTATTTTCCACACGTAACTTCATCCACCATAGCAAGGTTCAAAGTCAAAAACAAAACCGAAACAATAATATCCCAAAGTGGACTCAGTTCCTTCTTCCAACGATCGATTCAAACGTCATCAACAGAGAAGTTCTTAAGAAGAACATATTCAGGTGCGCTAACTATGTGAGTGTTATTAGCAGCTACTAATTTTCAGAGGATCGCCGTAGACATGAGATTTCTAAATGAATCATGCAACGTTTGTTTATGTTCCAAAGTGGACTTACGAAATTAGTATTTGTACGTTTAGTGTGTTTGTTAGATTGGTACGAATTAACTCTTAACATAACTTAATAAATTTGAGTTCTCAAACGATTTACGATGTGTTTCAAAGGAGGGCTGTATTCCGGTGATAATGATCTGACTTTGGAATGTACTTAGAATATATATTCTGGAACATATCACTATCGTTCTTTTCGATAGTTGCTCATAAAACGAAAGTCGTAAGGGCTAGAAGTGGTGGTTACGACGCAAAGACCGTTTATGATTTGATATAGTTCTTCATCCTATGCATCGTTATAGATTGATGAGCCTGACCTTGTGGTTATTGTTACTGTCTTGGTATGATAAGATATCTTACACTTAACATTAGACTCATTGGACCTTTTCATGAGAACTTACTCATGCTTCAATTACTTTGAATTTCATTTTCTCAAGAGGTGTTACACTTGATTTTCACGCAATTAAAACATGTATTACAAGATTTGTTACAACCATAATACACAGTCCACATTTCAGACCAAGAAATTAACTTTCACATGTTTCAAGAAGTATTTCAGGAAGCAGTGTCAAGCTTCATTGTTTATACTATCGTATTTACATGATTACACTTTACCACTTTCACTAACTTATAGTCATAGAAAGTGGATATATTCGTTTAGAATTTTTCATAGCCTAAATTTATTGTGACTTTATGCAGTTATACACGATATAATGAAATACATTCAAATGAATTTCTTTCGGTAGAGGAAATAAATATATCAGAATGTACCCTCCTGGAAAACTGCAATTACATTACGTTTTCGGGAATACTCTGGGAGATAAATTTACGTGCTTCTCCAAAATATCAGGTTTACAGGAAATGAAAAACAAATTTAAAACGAAATTCACTCATTAATTGTTCACTTGACATTAATTAATTCATGTATTTATTTATTCATTTATTTGACAGTATGGAGCTATACAGGACTACGCCGAAGTCAATACTTTTGCAATATGCCTAACAAAAGATAATTTGCTGTGGATAATAATTCCTAAATCATCAATAGAGTGTTGTTTCACCAATACAATATGTCGGATTTAAATATTCCTTTTACCTGGTAAATTACATAACTTTAAATTTCTTAACATTAAGGAATAAATTATTTTTATCAAACCATAATATAATAAAATTAATATAATAATGTTATAGGCTTTACGTCCCAATAAACTACTTTTCACGGTATTTGGAGACTCATAGGTGCCGGAATTTAGTCTCGAAGGAGTTCTTTAAGGTGTCAGTAAATCAAAAGACACGAGGCTGGCGTATTTGAGCACCTTCAGAGACCGACGGACTGAGTCAGGATCGAACCTGCCAAGTTGGAATCAGAAGGCCAGCGCCTCAACCACCTGAGCCACTCAGCCCGGCATAATATTATTAATATCCTGTTGTAAGTCATTCTCGTCACGTCAATCTTATACAACTTTACGTCGTAGGGAGAAAACAAATTATCAGAGTAACGAAACATAACATCCAAATAATCAACCAAAGTGAGAAATAGAAGAGGGCCAAGATTGGAGCCTTGTGGCACACAGGAATAAATTATGTAAAATTTCACGTTTAAAACAAACAGATTTCTATCTATGTTATAAATAGGAACATCATAATTGATGTAATGGTTTAGAAACTCCAAACTGGGGCAGCTTTTTCAAGAGAATTTTATGGTCAATGTAATCAAAGGCCTCTTTTACATCAATGTACATTACATCGGTCCTTCTATTGGTGTATAATGCATTGTAAACCTTTTTGAGTAAAACCCAGCAAGTATGTAATGACAGATTTGCCGGGCATAAAGCCATGCTGACACTGAGAGAACTCAACCTTAATATGGCCGTGAATCCTACAATACAGAGCGTGCTCATGTACCTTTGGTATAGCATTAAACACTGAAACAGGGCGATAATTCGATATCATCTTTGAGTAGCCTCCCTTTAGGACTGGATTAACTTTTGCCACTTTTCACTTATCTGGGAAGCAGGAAATCCTTAAAGAAAAACTTAAACTGAAGGTTAACCGAGTAACCAGTACGTAAACCTAACCCTTGATTATGTATGGTGGAATGCTCTCAGGTCCACCGGATGTCTTACGTTTTAATTATCTATTAATTGTTTTCAATTTGTCTATCTTTATGTGAGTCATTCAACTTATCGACCCTGGCGGAACAGAAACTTCTGTCAAAGAAACATGTTGCCCGTTATAAGTATAATCCCAGCTGACATACACCGATGAGAAATACACAGCAAGTCCACCGCAATGTTTCCAGACGTATAACAAATTTTATTCTGTAGAAATTAGGTGTCATATTGTTGTGATTCCATATTACTTTTAACCTACCGGTACGTCCAAAACTCACTAATATTATTCTTAACTCCAATCTCTAAATTATGAAAATGAACAGCACAAGACATGTATAACTTGATTTTCAGATCCGATCGAAGTTATTCAACTACTGTAAATTAAAGCATCCTTCATAATTATTCCGAAAGTTTAGAGAAGGGAGTAATGTAAAACGCATTTATGAGTAAATTACTACCATGAATGTAAAGAGTTTTTAATCCCTGTCATTTCCGAACGGTATATAGCAATCACCACAGAAGTCACTATCCATGATATTCTGTCACAGGAAACTTTCCATCAGCACAATTACAGCATAATATCAACAAGTAAAATTTTCAAGAAATGCCACACCTTTTTACTAAGGCCTCGAAAAATTTGATAATAAATGGATAATTAACTTCCAACATCAGATACCAGTAGAAAATCATGAATACTACAGAAAGAAAAAAATATTTACACAAAAGTGATTCCACAGTTGGAAAGAAAAATTAAATGGACGTAAATGCAAATATCCGGAGATCACAGCTTATTTAGGTCCTCCTTAGTACTGATAACATGAATTTGGCTTCCATCTACATTCCTGATGATGATCTTTTCACTTCTTCCAATCCAGAAGTATTTGTAGTACACGTTGCAGCTGCTTTGCCTTTGCAAATAAAACTGTTCTAGCTGAGCAAGTGACTGATTTTCATAGATTAGGTTGGGAGTTGCCATGCCAAATTTTCTTGAGTGTAAGGTTAGCTTTACCTTGAGCTTTGCGAGTAATTGATATTTATGGGTCCTTCTAACAAATTTAATTCCAGATGATGGACATTTACTGACATCTTCCAATCAGTGACAAGCGTCAATCACGTCCTTCATCAAATCTAAGTCTAATGCCTTGCCTATTTTGATAACAGCCTGCACAACACCCTCATTGGGGGAGTCGGGAACACCAAATATTTCCACAGTGTTAGACCTTGAATATTATTAAAGGTCATCACAACTCATGGCAAGTATTTTACCATGATCGTCGGGCATCTATCTTCTGATGACCAAATTGTATATTATAGTTTGTTGCCAGTCTGTTATTTCCAGCTGTTTACTAACAAGTTTACTGTTTTCATCCATACTTTCGTGACAAACATTAATGGAATTGCCCAGTTGTTGCTCAATGTCAGAAGTAGATCTGTCTACACTGTCCAGCTTCACTTGCACAGTCAGAAGTAGTTTATAAATATCACTAACATATAGCACCACTGTAGCATCACTATGTGAACTCACACACCTCTTCCTATAGCACTGTTTACACCTCCATAACTGATTCTGTGATAATATTTCAACTATATTTTGTTAAGTAGGAAGCCATTCTTATTCAGAGTCAACGCCGTTAATATAACTTATAGCCTGTCGAAAACACGAAATATTACACTATTAAACGTACCTGTAAAAATGTGCTATTGTTATCAACTTCAATTTTATAATTGTCCATATTTACAGGTATGCTTATATTTTGTGTTTTCGATAGACTGAAAAATCTATAAGCTGTATTTAAGCTATGTATATGCTTCTTCAAACTACGGCTCCTTGGATGAATGTTCAGATTAGTGGCCTTTGGTTTAGAGGGCCGTAGGTTCGATTCCTGACTGGGTATATAATTAATTCCTCTGGTTGTGGGGCTGAGTATTTTTGTCCACCTTAACACAAAACTTCATTCACACCTCACTATAAACCACTACAGAAACACGCAATAGTGAGTGAATATATCCTTCGACGTAGATGTCGCGTCAGGAGAAACATCCGACCGTAAAACTGGGCTTAGTTTATACGTAGTGTTGACCCGATGTAATTTAGAAAAGGCCAGATAGAATATGAATAAGAAGAAGATGCATGGCTGTTCAAAAAGGTTCCCTCGACACAGTGGTGAAAACTATGAAAAATCCCAATTTTAGGCACATTATGGTTTTCTGTTTATCCGAAGAGTATCTTCGTTATAACTACACTTACAATTTTTAAGCAGTAATTGGTTGGACTGCAAACTAATTTGGTTAGTAGGAAGTACCGTTCACCCCGCTCCACCGTAATGTTCCGAGATTAAAATACATTTTATGGCTTCAACAGGCCGTACCCCTAATGTTTATGCAAATTACATAGCAGAACCGTTGTGCAGGCCGTTGTATACTTGAAACAGCTTAAAAATCGGGACACTAGTTATTTCTCTGGTTCCGTCGTAGTATACTACAAACTTGGACTGTTGTAAGTAATCTGGTCTTCCTGAACTCCTTCAGACCCCTAAAACTACAACGAGATCCAGAACTTTTGTCTGCACTAAAAAAAATGCATATTTTAGAACTGAAGTTTAAGATTAGGTTATGCAAGGACTACACGTTTATGAAATGTGCCTAGTTAAACCTGGATTAGCCATGTCAAATTATTAACAGCTATACGTGACGATACTGAGTTGATTTGTGTGTGAATGCTTATTCTTGGATGAGGTAGTCATTACTGGCTTGGTTTGTATGGTACATCTTGTTTACTAGTTAGTGGCAGGAAGTGCGCTCTGTATTGTTGTTGGTGTGTATCTAACACATGTGTTGCTGCTCGCAGGCGTTTGATGCTATAGGGTACTTAAAATTAGTGGCCAACTGATAATGGTGTACATAATCAGGGAAATTTGGTCGAGACGTGCCGTAGCATTCTATTGGCACGAGCATTGATTTTTATGTTGATTATTAATAAATAGATCAGGTGACCTTCAACAGAGGTAGGGGGTACGATCTGCTCTTTAACAACAATCTGAATCTGTAAAACACCGAGTAGTTTATAATGACTAGACTATCCCTTGTTTATAGCAAGGCCTTCAATTGCTTTAGCATTGTTAGAGAAATAACTGTGAAATTTATTGTGTCTGTAAAAGATAAACAACCAGTGAAATTTATTGCTTCGTGGATGTGGAGTGAGTTTAATAAATGCAAGTTAATTTCTTATATTTCCACTTTTGATATTTCCAGGGCAAACAGGTTCCATTGAACGTATCAAATCGAATAAGTTGAGGAAATCACTTTAACACAACAAGTGCAAAGAAAGTACAATTTCGACAGTTCCCATTCCCTTTTAGAATCAATGTCCAAACATTTCACGTTTAGAATTAATGATAATCAGAAACAAGTTGTGATATTTTACTGAACTACGTTCTGAAGGCAAGTTCAGGATATGTACTAGCCTCTTTGAGTTCACGTTTCGTCATAGTTTGTCGTTCGAGTATGTGTTTTTCGCCTTGGAGATGGATGAACTTCGCAACATATATAGCTGTCAAGAGGCTAAATATTACTTGGGACAGAGTATAAATAGTATGAAATGAAAACAATTCAAAACAACTCTTTTTATACAACTTTTGTGTTTAGTTACGTATGTTTGAGAAATGTTTCTATCAACAGACTTCATTATTTTACAAGAAATTAGCATATGCACTACCGCTCATTAATTTCAATACACCCAATAATTGACATCTCGTTCTCTGTAGATAAGGTCTAATACCGTAGGTACGGTTGAGGAAGCAAAGGAATAGTACAACAGTTGTACACATGACATGATTTTTGTTTGTGGTCATCGAGATACAACAGCATCCAATAACCAATGTTGTGTACATAAACGTTGTGTACCTATCGGATATGTTTGTTTACCTATTTGCCGACGGACGCCGCATTTGGTGCATCTATGTTGTTCCCTGTAGCGATGTGATATCTGCAGCGAACGGCAAACATCGCTACGATACATAACATGTGGTTCCTGCATGTCAGTTCCTTCGTGACAGTTGAAGTGTGCACATCACTAGTATGGCTCCACGAGTGGAGATATCCATAGAAAAACGTGCTGCAATTGTAGCAATTAGCCAAGCAGGTTTATCTATTCGCCAAATTGTGAAACAGTGTAGTGCGTCTATAGGAGAGTGCAATACACCCTATACACCCTTCACCTCCAGAAGACAACAGGTAGCAATAAGGACATTCCACGACCAGGACGACCTCGTAAAACAACTAAAAGTGATGACAAATATATCAGAATTAACAGTAAGAGAAATAGATTCCAAACAGCTCCCTAAATTCGTTCAGAATTAGTAGAAATGAATACGACAAAAATAATTGTTTCAACAATAAAAAGGAGACTGATTGAAGCCGGCTTGAAAGTATGTGTCATAGCAAGAAAACCCCTTCTAAGGCTCATAAAAAAACAGAAGAGACTTGAATGGGCTAGAAAACATCGTAATTGGACATCGGAAAAGTGGACGAAGGTGTTATTCACCGATTAATCGAAGTTCGAGATTTTTGGAACCAGAAGGAGAATATTTGTTCGCCGATTTGTAGGGGAAAGGGTATCCCAGCAGTGTATTCTACCTACAGTTAAACACGGCGGAGGTTCTATTATGGTTTGGGGATGTTTTGCCGGAGATAGAGTTGGCGACATTATGAAAATAGAAGGATGTATGGATCAGAAGTATCATGCAGTACCAAGTGTATTGCGCTTAATAGGGAAAGGGTTCACCTGACAACAGGATAATGACCCAAAACATCGGTCAGAATACTGTACTAACTACATTGCATCAAAAGAAAAACAGAAAGTACTGAAAGATATGGTATGGCCGTCCCAAAGGCCCGCTTGAAATCCCATTGAAATGGCCTGGGATGAAGTGGACCGACGTATCAGGGAAGCTAATATATCCAGCAAGGAACATCTCTGGAATATTGTTAAGGATGTGTGGAATCATATAGATTCACGATACCTACAGAAACTGATTGACCGCACGCCTCGAGTTTGTGAGGCAGTCATTAAATCCAAAGGAGGAGACTTTGATGAAAGTAAAATATAATGTTTGTGATTGTATTATATATGTGTGAGTTAATATAATTACCTTTTGTGAGAAATAACGTTTGATTTGTGTTTTAAATCTGAAATACCAGGGTGTATTGAAATTAATGTGCGGTAGTGTATATTCTTATTTAAATCTCTGGCTAAAAATGTAAATTATTACTAGCAATGGCAAAATAATAGCACTGATTAAATAGCACTCAGTTTTGAAACCCTTTCATCGCGCATTACATGACAACTAATGTGGGAGTTAAAAGGTTAATAGCTTTTTCAAATCATTGTGATAATGGCTCTAACGTACAGTATTTCGAAGGAGTATAGAGATGCAATTGCCCATGTCGATTCAGATTTACTTGTGTGTGAATTTCAGCTGCAGACATTCGTGACAAATTGTATTGGAATACACATTTCACTGTGTTCTTTCAGTGCCCTGCATAGTACTATCCCATTCACCGTTTTAGTCAGGCTAGAGTGTATATCCAACCGTATTCTGAAACTCAAAGATTTATCTCCGTTGGATACACAAATTACTGAATTTTGATTTCAGATAGTCAACAGCAAACTTTATCCTCCTTATTTTTTTTGGCACTGCTGTACAATTTTCTGAAAAATGAAGAAATATGGAAATTTGCAAACAGTTGTTTACACTCATAATTTTGCTGAATACCAGTACAATGTTAAGTTCATCATTTCTCCAGTATGATTGAACAGTTGGTCAGTTAGAATACCTCATGTGGATAAGAAATGACAAACAAACATTGAGTGTATCTACTGTCAAACAGACCCATTTTCACCCTCAAATTAGAGGGCAGATCTGTGTTGGAAATATCACCAGCATAACTGTCATTCCTGGGTAGTGTGTGCTGTATTAAGAATAATTTGCATATATATATAAAACCTGAAGATGTCCAATTCAGTAAGGCCACCCGGTAGATTGTAGTTATTGCGAAGATAAGAACAAATATACTTTTATGTTTACATTTTTAAATTTTGTTTATAGTGGTTAAGTGTAAGAGAGGGCCGTGAGCCCTAACTTCGCCACAAATGTAAGTCAGGAATAAATAAATAAATAAATAAATAAATAAATAAATAAATAAATAAATAAATAAATAAATAAATAAATAAATAAATAAATAAAATAAATTTAGAGGAATGTTCAGTACCTAAATATGAAATCCTGTCACCACTACCTGTTACTGGCAGATGAATCTCGACGTTACCGTCATCATTCTTCTCACTACTATCACTTTCAGATTCCCCTTCCTCCCATACACACAAACACTGAAACAGTTACTTTCAATAAATGAATCATAATCAAAATAAAATGCTCCTTCGATATCACCTTCTCACACAGAAGATGAAATAGCACGTGACTAGGAAGCCATAGCCTAAACAAACAGTGGCTAGCGATGTTCTATTGTCTCCGATCAGACCATACAAAAAACTAGAAAACCGAACCAGTACTGTTAAAAGGAACATTTCATCCAGTTTCCAATTACAGGCAATAGATGGCATTTCTATTCTTATTTAGCTGCAAACGAAGCCGTTAAATTGAAGCTGTACACGCCCTAGAAAATACTCAGACTGACACTGTGCCGTGTTTAACATGAGCCTGAGTATTTACTTTGGATGACAATGAAATAGCTGTTTTCTCTTCCTTACGTATTTACTCGTACCAACTAAGGCATTTAACAGTGCTAATAACTAGTACTATACACTATTCAAACTGCGAAGCAGAATCCACAATATGAGATTCGTTTCATTCAATTTTTAACTTCAAGAATCATTTCAATTCCCCGCAAAGGCAGAACTGGATTTTCTATTTCATATATATAAGATAACTGATTAATAATTAAACACAATGAGGAATCTATGAAAGTTAGGCCAAGAAGAGCCTAGAGAAACGAAAGAGATTTCCAACACTGTTTCAAATCTGTACTACTATAAGTAATAAAACAAATCTTCATTTCAAGTGAAGTTCGATAAGAAATTCTGCTTAAGAGGGAATCACTATCAAATCCTTTTCGTGAAAGTATAATTGTTCTGTATAGTAATTATTATTTTTGGTTTAAAAGTAGCTGTTGTAATGAAGAATCGCAATAACAACATAAAAAAAAAGAAGCTTCAGTTTAACCTACTTAAATGTTACTCAGGAGATGATGCATTTACATTCTAGATTCCTGAATATGTATGTATCGAAGACACAGCTAGTCAGGTTTCCAAACAAGTAATTCACTACCTTTCATGTGCCCCTACAGTCCGCTTTCCTACGGAAGTCTTTAAGCCTACGGATACTTTAACAGTAATTTATTTTACTGCATTTAAATTGTAATTTACTGCAGAAATCACACACAAAAGAAAGTACGGGGCAAGAATATCGTTAGCTCACGTTACAACATAAAGAATATGTTAAAGCAGTTTCCGTATTTCTTGGATAGCAATTGCTAAAAATGATCAGATTTTGACTCCAGTGAAATTCTTCTAATATCTTCGGAGTGTATTATCACGGAAATTGAGCTTGCATTGCCTTTTCATTACATAAATTACGAATATTAAATACATAGGACAAGTTATAACCATAGCTACTCTGATATAATTCCAGGTAGTGTCAGAATTCCACACTTCATAATTTGCATTTAATTTACAAATGTGGTGTTCTTTCATTTTCAGGGAGTTGCAGCAGTGTCGCCTTGAGCATTGAGTGAAGTGATATACCTACACCTCCACCGTATCAAGAGTAACAATGCTCCCAATAGAATATCAAATATAGTGTAAAAGACGCAACTGAATAATGATTGAATGACTTAACATCGAACAACCTAAAGGATGGATGTAAAATAGAAGCACAGATACCATGAGCCGTAAGACTTGTAGAAAGTAGTAGTAAACTATAAAAAATAACCTGGTATTATATCAATGAATATCGTGAATATCAATGAATATGGTTCTTGTTTGTGGGTTACTGTATTCACGTCCTAGTTCGCGAACCATGGGCAACGGCTGAGTGGCCTAGTAAGTGGTCCTGAGAGTCGGGATACTAGTTGCTATGGAATGGGAGTGGGCATCTCGGACATATTCTGAGTCGTGGCCCTCCTTGTGCTCAGGCGGCTAGGACTATACAATTCACCGGTGGTCCATAACCCGTTAGAGGAGAGATCCTCAATTGGACTATGTGCAAGTAGGGAAGCATCCTGCTTCATGAATTTACCGAGCTCAGAACACTTTAAGCAAGCCTTGGACCTATGGGAGTAATGGAGTCCCACTCCCATTTGACAGGCGAGGGACTCCTTGGAAACAACTTGGCGAACGAAATGGAATTCGATGGGGAGCTATCAATATTAATGGGGCTTATGGAAGAAAGAAGGTAGAACTGGCTGAGTCAGCAAAGAGGATGCATCTGGATGTGCTAGGAGTAAGTGATATTCGGGTAAGGGGAGATAATGAGGAAGAGATAGGAGATTATAAGGTGTACTTGACGGGTGTTAGAAAGGGAAGGGCAGAGCCTGGGGTAGGGCTCTTTATCAGGAATAGCATTGCACGCAACATAGTTTCTGTTGGGCACGTAAATGAGCGAATGATGTGGGTAGATTTGTCAGTGGGAGGAATTAAGACAAGAATTGAATCCGTGTATTCACCATGTGAGGGTGCAGATGAGGATGAAGTTGACAAGTTTTATGAAGCATTGAGGGACATCGTGGTCAGGGTCAACAGCAAGGATAGAATAGTGCTAATGGGCGATTTCAATGCGAGAGTTGGGAATAGAACTGAAGGATACGAAAGGGTGATTGGTAAATGTGGGGAAGATATGGAAGCTAATGGGAATGGGAAGCGTTTGCTGGACTTCTGTGCTAGTATGGGTTTAGCTGTTACGAATACATTCTTCAAGCATAAGGCTATTCACCGCTATACATGGGAGGCTAGGGGTACCAGATCCATAATAGACTATATCTTAAAAGACTTTGAATTCAGGAAATCTGTTAGGAATGAAAGAGTTTTTCGGGGATTTTTCGATGATACAGACCACTATCTGATCTGTAGTGAACTAAGTATCTCTAGGCCTAGGGTAGAGAAAGTGAAATCTGTCTGCAAACGAATAAGGGTAGAAAATCTCCAGGACGAGGAAATTAGACAGAAGTACATGGATATGATTAGTGAGAAGTTTCGAACAGTAGACAGTAAGCAGGTTCAGGATATAGAAAGTGAATGGGTGGCATACAGGGATGCTGTAGTAGAAACAGCAAGGGAATGCCTAGGAACAACTGTGTGTAAAGATAGGAAAAGGCGAACATCTTGGTGGAATGATGAAGTGAGAGCAGCCTGTAAACGTAAAAAGAAGGCTTATCAGAAATGGCTCCAAACAAGGGCCGAGGCAGACAGGGATTGGTACGTAGATGAAAGAAACAGAGCGAAACAAATAGTTGTTGAATCCAAAAATAAGTCATGGGAAGATTTTGGTAATAACCTGGAAAGGCTAGGTCAAGCAGCAGGGAAACCTTTCTGGACAGTAATAAAAAATCTTAGGAAGGGTGGGAAAAAGGAAATGAACAGTGTTTTGAGTAATTCAGGTGAACTCATAATAGATCTCAGGGAATCACTGGAGAGGTGGAGGGAATATTTTGAACATCTTCTCAATGTAAAAGGAAATCATCCTGGTGGTGTTGCAAACAGCCAAGCTCATGGGGAGGAGGAAAATGATGTTGGTGAAATTATGCTTGAGGAAGTGGAAAGGATAGTAAATACACTCCATTGTCATAAGGCAGCAGGAATAGATGAAATTAGACCTGAAATGGTGAAGTATAGTGGGAAGGCAGGAATGAACTGGCTTCATAGACTAGTAAAATTAGCGTGGAGTGTTGGTAAGGTACCTTCAGATTGGACAAAAGCAGTAATTGCACCTATCTACAAGCAAGGAAACAGGAAGGACTGCAAAAACTATCGAGGTATCTCACTGATTAGTATACCAGGCAAAGTATTCACTGCCATCTTGGAAGGGAGGGTGCGACCAGTCGTTGAGAGGAAGTTGGATGAAAACCAGTGTGGTTTCAGACCACAGAGAGGCTGTCAGTATCAGATTTTCAGTATGCGCCAGGTAATTGAAAAATGCTACGAGAGGAATAGGCAGTTGTGTTTATGTTTTGTAGATCTAGAGAAAGCATATGACAGGGTACCGAGGGAAAAGATGTTCGCCATACTGGGGGACTATGGAATTAAAGGTAGATTATTAAAATCAATCAAATGCATTTATGTTGACAATTGGGCTTCAGTGAGAATTGATGGTAGAATGAGTTCTTGGTTCAGGGTACTTACAGGAGTTAGACAAGGCTGTAATCTTTCACCTTTGCTGTTCATAGTTTACATGGATCATCTGCTGAAAGGTATAAAATGGCAGGGAGGGATTCAGTTAGGTGGAAATGTAGTAAGCAGTTTGGCCTATGCTGACGACTTGGTCTTAATGGCAGACTGTGCCTAAAGCCTGCAGTCTAATATTTTGGAACTTTCGCAGTTGCGATCAGCAGTATTCTGTAAGAAGGAAGTCAGCTCCCAGACGAAACTATATTTATATCGGTCTGTTTTCAGACCAACTTTGCTTTATGGGAGCGAAAGCTGGGTGGACTCAGGATATCTTATTCATAAGTTAGAAGTAACAGACATGAAAGTAGCAAGAATGATTGCTGGTACAAACAGGTGGGAACAATGGCAGGAGGGTACTCGAAATGAGGAGATAAAGGCTAATTTAGGAATGAACTCGATGGATGAAGCTGTACGCATAAACCGGCTTCGGTGGTGGGGTAATGTGAGACGAATGGAGGAGGATAGGTTACCTAGGAGAATAATGGACTCTGTTATGGAGGGTAAGAGAAGTAGAGGGAGACCAAGATGACGATGGTTAGACTCGGTTTCTAACGATTTAAAGATAAGAGGTATAGAACTAAATGAGGCCACAACACTAGTTGCAAATCGAGGATTGTGGCGACGTTTAGTAAATTCTCAGAGGCTTGCAGACTGAACGCTGAAAGGCATAACAGTCTATAATGATAATGTATGTATGTATGTATATCGTGAATAAATCTCTAGTAAATGGAACCAATTGTGGTAGGAATTTATCAAGTATCATAATATGTTCACCCAAGTAACCATATGATACAAATGATTCGTTGAAAGCCTCTAGAGTTTAAAATGTGTAAATGTAGGCTAAATTAAATTTTAAGATGTACATTATTTCTTGGACTTGTTACAGTATATATAGCACCACTATGCTTATGTCACAGGGTTATTCTTCTGAATATCCACGATTTTCGACGCATCAAATCTTTTGAGATTAAAATGTGATTGATTACAAATTATTATACAGAACATCGCTCATCAGTGGTAAAAATTATATTATGCTTTGCCATCTGAAACCTCATTACTCTGTTTTATTATATATAGTATGCTGTGTTGAATACGATTCATTCAGTTGGATAAGGGATGGGATTGAAAGTGCTGAATTGTACTTATTTAAATACTATATTACACTGTTAGGAGGCTTGAGGAGGCCTAGACAAGGTATGGAAGTCGCGTTCGGTTCATGCAGAAGGAGATAGTTTGTTTCTCCGCCAGGATGTCGTGATATTCAGAAACGGGCCTTCAATTTCTATACTGGCACATGGCACTGGGGTTCGCTGAGGAGTACCATGTTCATTCCTGGGGGAAGGTTGCCGGACAGCGAGCTAAGCATTCTGTCCCATTTATTGCGAAGTTTACTGAACATTCTCGTGATCATAAACGAGCAATCATGGGATACGCTGAAATATACTATATTTCACAGCATCCAACTCAAACTCCTACTTCTGGGGAGTCACCAATACTGACGTTGAGAAGTGAGACCGCATTCCATACGAGCAGCCCGATAATGTAATATAACGGAATAAAAGAACTCTTTCCTGAACAACTAGAACATAAGTGCAACTGACGCATAAAAATTACTGCTGTAACATCTCATGAGGTTACTTTGTGAAGGCACACGTGCGGTAGAAAATTCGTTTTGTAAGCAACACGTTACTGCAAAGACTCCTCAGCTAGCAGGAATACAGAGGATTATGTCACTCTGCCAATACAATGGAGCACTTCAATGCCTAAAGGACGAGTATAAATGACGATATTCACTACAGATTGCTCTAAACGTTTCTATAATAATAATAATAATAATAATAATAATAATAATAATAATAATAATAATAATAATAATAATAATAATAATAATAATAATAATAATAATAGTAATAATAATCGTAATTACCTTTATGTCCCAATAACTATTTTTAGGGTTTTCGGAGACGCCGTGAGGCCGGAATTTAGTGCCTCAGGAGTTTATTTAGTGCATAAATTAGACTTCCCATACTGTATACTTTAAAGCACCAAAACTAAGTTCTGCATAATGTAAATGTCAAGAGCTTTAATGAAGGATATGCGCTATAAGCTGTGACTTTGGTACTAGGAGTTTCTTCTTAAAACATTCTCATTTCAAGAGCAAAAGTTCAGAGCATACATTTCCTTTTATTCTTATGTTATAGTGACTGTACTATCATATAATATGACGCAGATGTCCTCATAATAAAAACCTACATTGGAAACAGGAGGCCCATGTTCGAGTGAGACACCAACTCACGAATGAAGTCATAATGAAACGAGGTGTGAGGCAAGGCTGTATTCTGTCGGTTGAACCCGTACTCAAAGATATGCTGCAGAGAGACTGTGCATGATATAGACTGTGGGATCAAAGCGAATGCAGTGACGATTAATATCATCATATATGCTGACGACACTCTCCTCATGGCCAACAGCGTGGAAAACTTGAAGCAGATTTTGTCGGAAGTGGTGAAGAAACGCGAAAACATTTATCTAAACTTGAAGTTAAATAAGACAAAATACAGGATTATGAGCAAGGGCCCTATGGTAGATCCCGGTCTGTGAGTCAACGGGGCTCTGATACAGAGGGTAGAGAAAAGCATGTACCTAGGCAGCGTCGTCGTTGAGCACTGGGACCAGAGTGCCGGACTGAGAAGGCCAAGGCAGCATTTACAAACCTCCGTCAAGTACTCTGTAGCAGAGAACTACTATTACAGCTTCGGGTTAGGATAACACATTGCTGAGTGTTCTCCATCCTGGTGTACGGAGTAGAATCCTAAACTACGACGAAAGCCACAATGTGAAGATTAGCAGCATTTGAAATGTGGGTTTACCGTCGAGTGCTTCGTATCAGCTGGACAGACAAAATACGCAATGAGGAGGTATTTATCAGGATGTGTAGAGGAAACTACTTTGGCCATATTATGAGACACAACATCCAAAAATTATACAAGGGAATATGCTTATGCTTATGGAGAACCTGCGACAGGGGTTCGGTCGAAACAACTATTTCGATATTCAACGCAGCCACAAACCAAAATAAAACACCCAAAGTGACAGCCGACGTCCGATGACGGATAAGGCACCAGAAGATAAAGAACTGTCATATATTAGGCTAAGATCCTTCACGTTTTTCATAACACCCGTTTCTTTAACATGATATATATCACCTGCAATTGAAATTTAAATGTATATGTAGTTCCTTTCATGAAAATTGGAAGCGGTAATTTTAAATATATACTTCGAGCTCTGTAAATTCTACTTTATATTTTTCATATCATTTTTACGTTTCACCTAAAACTGACAACATGTTTCCATTTTTCACTCCTTGAACAAGGTAACCAATGTACTTCCCTTGGTTACGGCATCCTCAGAAGAAGTATTACGTTGTTTTAGTTTAGTTATCATTTGAATAAAAAATTCTCCTCTAAATGGGCTTCAACTGGAACATATCAGCTACACTTATTCACCTAAACTTTCAGTATTTTTCACATGCGTTCACAGGGGTCAGTTTCTGTTGTCCTTTTTCTTTCCTAGAAGTAAGTGTCATTTGCTGAATGTCTTCCAGATGACAGCAAAGTCATCACAAATGATAGTAAATCAAACTGCTGGAGTGTGGGATGAAGAAACACGAGTCTTCTATGTGTTTCACTAAAATACTTCTTCTAATAATAGTCATAATTTAATTCATTAAGCTAAAGCTTCGTTCACGTCCTGCTGTGCGTCTTCATATCTTATAAATAAAATTCTAGGGGGTCAGCTGTCTGTAATATTATTTTATTCACCAAATATTGATATATTTATCCGATTTAGGTCAACCCGAGATCATATAAAGAGTTTTTTGTTTTCGTGTCTGCTTGTCTGTTTGTTCCACCATCATAGGTAAACGGCTTTATAGATCTAAACTAAACTTCATATTAAAGAGTCTACTCATCCAAGAGCAGGTTCCGATATGGATATCATTTAAAAATCACTGAATACTCTGGGGGTTTATAGGAAGACTAGAAGAGTTTTTTTCCGTTTTTCTTTACACTATTGATTATATGTCGACCAAACTTCATAGTTACAGTTTACTCATTCAGAAGCATGTTCCGATATGTATATCTTTTAAAAATCACCGAACGAACAGTGGGTTTATAGGAAGAACAGCAGATATGTTTAAATTTTCTTTTATACTGTTGATTATTTCTCTACCAAACTTCACATTTAAAGTCTACCCATTCAGGACCAGGATTTGATATGCATATCATTAAAAATCACCGAACACACTGGGGATTTATAGGAATACCAAAGACGGTTTTTCAATATTCTCCTACATTAATGATTATATTTCACCAAATTCATATTTAGAGTCTATTTACCTAGGAGCAGGTTTCGATATGCATATTATTTAAAAATCAGTGAACAGACTGGGGTTTATAGGAAAACCAGAAGTGTCTTTTCAATTTTCTCTTACACTATTGATTATATCTCGATCAAACTTCAAGTTTAGATTCTACTCATCCAAGAGCAGGTTCCAATACGCATATTGTTTAAAACTCATAGAATAGACTGGGGGTTTATAGGAAGAAAAGAAGAGTTTTCAAATTTTCTTTTCTTACCCCATTCATTATATCTCGACCGAACTTCATGCTTAGAGTCTAATCGTCCACAAGCACGTTTTGATATGCATATCATTTAAAAATCACTGAACAGACTGGGGATTTATAGAAAGACAAGAAGAGGTTTCTTTTCAATTTCCTCTCACGCTATTGATTATATATAAAATCCGTGGACTACATGTGAAACGCCCCTCCATTTTAAGTAACTTTGTTGTGTACATAATTTCACTTACTTTTCAAATGTCAGAAGAAAAAATACTATTTTCTATGGGTTTCATGCTCTGCAGACAGTGACGGACACCCTCGCACATCTACAGTTATTTGAAGGGTCCATAACGGGAGAAAATCAGAGGATGCGTAATATTTCTCTGGGCTTGGATATTAACCCCACCTAATGTATCTGAACACATGAGGTAGAACCTTTCCTTTGATGTCTGTGTCTGTCTGTCTGTCTGCCGTCTATTTGTTTGTATATTCGTAAAAGTGGAAAACTGGTGGACTTATTTCAACCAAGCTGTTTATTTGTAATCTACTCACTCCGGATTGTGTTATCAAGTGCATATGATGTCATGGTAATCACAAGGAGTTGGTATTTATAGGAAGATTATTCTCAAATACTTTCGTTGATATTCGGTCTATCAAAAGACTGTATATAACAAACGTTCCGTTCCTTTATGCCATGCATGTATCGTACGACGGATAATAATGCAGATGATTACGAGAAAATTGGATTTTTAGTCCAAGGCCCGTGGGGCTTGTCGTGCACCTCACTTCAAGGTGAGTAATGGGAAAAACTCAAAGGACATTTTACTCTTTTCGGTAGGACAGATATTAAGAGAGGTATCATCAACGTCAGAGCGCTACGCAAGTGGTTCAGAGATACAATACGCAACCTGAGAAAAACGGAGAATTTCGCACAACTTCGGACCAGGCACTGGACCGTACAGTAAATTCAGAAATCGTCCTCAATCTCTCTCGAATTTGTTGACCGTCATCATATTTTCGTTACTGCCCCAAGGTGTCGTAGGAAAATACCATTTTAACATGGCGAATTAAACGTATGAATTGAGCCATGTTACTTCGCACAAATTCCTGAAGGAAACTGCAAATTCCCGTACGAAGAACGGGTACTGCTGACAAAAGAGGGAGTGGACCACCAGTTTCCTTTTATGTGCTGAGACGTGCATGCCCACCTAGCATAAGCAATGATACTACTTAAGTGTGAGTCACAAAATTACAGGCATGTTCGAGATTGCAGAGACAAAATCAGTGCCAATAAGTAAGTGCTAAGTACCGTCTTAACTAAACCTCTGTTACTTACGGAATTAGCAATTTCCTCTATGATTTAGGGGGTACAACAACAAAACAATACCTGAAGCATTCTTACATGGAGTTTGAGTCTATGTGAAATTGTGTGAATACATGGATGGCGTTCTCATGTGCACGCGAAATTCTGGTAATTGTCTAGTGTCACTGCAACTAAACATCACGCAACTGTTGTTATGTAGTATGGGATGAGAAATACTCGAGACAAGTACGTATCTTTCTAAAATAATGGGGAAGGAAAGTTTCTTGTGGTGAGTGCATCTCAATTTCCTTCTCACACCTTTGACTCTTTTCCATCTCCACCCTGGCAGTCACTTCATCACTCTCGGCATCAAGATTGAGATAGCGTGGCTGTTTTTCATTTTTCTTACCGGATAGGAAATTCACACTCCATGAAGTACGTCGAGAATACGATGCCTCAATATTCTAAAGCACGAACATGTGGCACTTCACGTATATTAGAGACAAGGAGAACAAAAGCTCGCTTCTGCATAGCTTTAATGACATTTTCTACTGGCGCAGATGATCACAAGGTCTCTTACTTATTTTTGAAGTATATCAAACGCCTACCGGAATAAACTAATACCACTTGACGCAACATGAAAGGATGAATCCAGAATTAGATTTTGTAATACAGCTTCAATGTGGTTTGTCACTGATATCTAAAATATCCTTGGTGATGTAATGAAACTTCAAATTTCTTCTTCAGGCAATTCCAGTGAAAAATATTATAACATTCAGAGAGGTGAATATATGATAGGAACATAAAAACCTTCCTTAAGGTAGCATGGAGGTTAAAAATATGTTCAATAACTTGAAAATATATCTTTCGTGCCACGGATGAAAAGTATGGTCAAAAGTAAGCTGCATTTCAGGATATCCGTTTGAAGTTTCAAAAACAGAGAGTATTAATATTATTATACAGTGTTCGAAATGAATAGGTCTACATCAATATATTTCATAAAATTGTATTTTCATTAACAAAAGTTTTCTTCTGCTAACTGTTGAGAACTAAATCAGTGTCTTGGTACTACGAGGACCAAGTATAACATGACTTATACTCTTACTAGGGGTTTCCTGGCCGAGACAGCAGACGCGTGCTCGGTTCACCCGGAAGGACGTGGGTTCGATTCCCCGTCAGGTAGTCGAAAAGTTTAGAAACGAGATTTCCAATTTCCGAGGTTCATATGGCCCTGAACACCCAGCCTACACAAAAAACGAGTACCAGGTTAATTGCTGGGATCATCGGGCGAGCTGGCCATCCGGTTGGGAGCGCGCGGCTGAGAGCTTGCATCCGGGAGATAGTAGGTTCGAATCCCACTGTCGGCAGCCCTGAATATGGTTTTCCGTGGTTTCCCATTTTCACACCAGGCAAATGCTGGGGCTGTACCTTAATTAAGGCCACGGCCGATTCCTAGACCTTTCCTATCCCATGGTCGCCATAAGAAAAATCTGTGTCGGTGCGACCTAAAGCCACTAGCAAAAAAAAAAAATCCTAACCACTCTACTCCACCAAGTGCTGAGTTTACGGGTAGTGGAAATACTAATGACAATAATGAAATATTGAACTTGACAATTAGTTTACTGTTCACTCCAGCTGCCCGAAATGTGATCGTGGAACAGACTGGTTCGTTGCACCTCCAAGAAAAGTATTTGGAACCTTGTATGCGTAATGCATGTGGAATTTATGTGCGTATTTCATCTGTACTAATGGGTGTACTTATAACTAATATCATATGAAGTCTCCGTGGTCTATTTCATTGTGTTTACCTGGAGCTCAAGTCGAAAATCTACAATAAATGTCTATCTAAAGTCGTAGTCAAATGAGGATTGGTAGATAGATCGACTCAATTCCACAATCCACAGGTTAGTCTGGTTTTCTACCTCTGCCACAATATTAAAGCTTGTTTGCTGGGAGTAATGACATCTCTTCTTCATTTCCATATATATGTTCAATTTGTAATTTTAGCCTGAAGCCTGAAGCTCTGAATTCTTAATTGAATTTTTATTTCAAACCTTTCTTTATGTTCTTTGTAATTGTCTGCCATTCTATGTACTTGCTGTTGATTTATTAGGGAGGACTTCATTGGTGGTAGTTTTACATTTCCGTGGCCTGCCAATACTAGAGTGATAAGAATTTCGCTGACTCTTTGATCATCCCTGCCAGTCCGACCGTGTAGTGGTAGCATGTCTGCCTCTCACCCGCTTGCATCGGGTTCCATTGACGGCCATGTCAGAGATGTTTACCTGAGCTTGAGGGCCAGTTCGAGGTCCACTCCGTGTACGTGATTACAATTGAGGAGCTAATCTTACAGCGAGGTAGCGGCCACGGTCCAGGAAGCCAAGGATAACCGACGAGAGGGTTTGTCGTGCAAACCATATGACACCTTGTAATATGCAGGCTTTCAGGCTGAGCAGTGGTCGCTTGCAGGCCATGACCCTTCGGGGCTGTTGCGCCATTGGTAGTCTTGATTATCCTGGATGTGTTCAAGGAGCTTTAAAATTGAAAAATGGAACGTCTCGAGCACTTCTTTGAGTTTATAGTGTCTGCCCTCAAACCTACTGATTGCAAGTAGTGATCTATCTTGAATTAAATCATATATATTCCACATATTTGTTGACTAGTGTGGTTGTGCCACTTGGCGTATTCCTCTCCACCGTGTTCCTCTAACGTAAATTCTTTCAATCTAGGTGAATATAATCAATTTAATCAAACAATACTGCGTCAGGCAGGAGTTCAATGAACCCGGATAGCAGTTCGGGCAACCTAACTTTAACTGATCTCAGCACGTCGCTGCCAAAGGCGAATGTGTTCAAACACACGAACATTGCAGAGAATACAACCAGGATATGCAAGTTACGTCTACACAACCCGAACAACAACAACATCAGGTACGGATAAGAAAACGACGTCCCATCTCTATTCCTGGAAAAGAGAAGAGATACAACCACCTCATTTGTAGGAAGCAAAAATGCACAGAGGATCCTACGAGTACAAATCATTGTGTTCACTTGGAGCTCACGTTTAGGCCCAAAGCCTCGCCATATTCCAGAAGAAATATAAAACAATGCTGAGACAAAAGAACAGAGCTCAGAAGAAAGTGGGATCATGGACACGTCTGTAAAATTAATTAATGAAACTATCATCGACACAAGCGAAATAGCCCAGAAGGAAACATAAGACGCGAAAAATACTTCCTATGTGAAAGCAAGAAAGAGCCTCAAGGGATGGAACATTGAAACCGTATAGAAGTTCTGGAGACCCGCGATTGCAGGGAAATAGACATTAGTAGATATCTTCCCCCACGTCATCGAATATTGTTAATGGATAAACAGTGTGCACTCTTCTGACAATATTGTTGACCTACACCCGCATGACAATATTAACTGCAGGAAAACAGCAAATAAACAGTCACTCTTAAAGCGATTACTTCGTAATCAGGACGTGAACATTGGAATGCTTCAGGATGTCGCTAAGGATAACAGAAACGAGGTAAAGCCATGTATATTCTGGACAACGTTCCTCATTCGGACCCGATATTGCTGACAAATTCACACGGAATCAGAACTTGTATTCGAAACTTGGTTGTGGTGAATATTTACATTCCATTTAGATTTCAATGGTGGCAATTATTTTTAAAATCATACTACCTCTCATTCACAAACAGAGAGTACATGATCGGTGGAGACGACTTTAACCCAGTCCTAGCAGCAAAATCCTTAAGTGGCCATTTCTAGGGATGTCCGGCGCTCTGTGTCTTAGTAAAAGCATTACGATCGAAATGACCATGATATAATTAAACAATCAACTTCAGGTGGCCATATTTCATACTGCCATACAGGTGCATCAGAACTGGATATAACATGTTGGTAAGAACTTGCAGGCACAAATCCGTGAGGTAGATGTCTGTGCAGTCAAATTTACGAATCACTGTACTTACATTTGCAAGATACGACAACAAGAACTTGGACCGATGCGTGTCAGAGGAATCTGGGAATTAAACAACACATTTTGCAGCATTTGGACCTAAAGGAACGATTCAAACTTTGAATGGCAGGAATGGAAACAGGATTTTCATTGATATAAAGATACTCTTGATTGGTGTCGGATATACGCAACTATTCATTTGATGTGGCTTATGAAGGCATACAGCGCTGATCGAAGACGACAGATAAAACAGACACAGCATTTTGAAACAAATTCCTAAGGGGCATAAGGAGCATCTCATCCAGCCAAACACATATCGCACAATAAAGAAGGCAAGAGCATAGCCAATGGCCTTTCAAAGAAGAGAGAAAATAGGAATAAAGATTCAAGCTCAAACCACCAAATTAATAGCTCTGGTATTTCATCTCATGCCTGAGAGGACGCCAGAAGTACATGCAACATATCATAACAACTGATCGACGAATGTGGAGGTGATAGAAGACTACTTCCGAAACCTACAAATAAGAGCCTCTTGTCAACTTCAAACACCAATGGAACAAGAGGAATAGCTTTGCATCGAGACCAGAACAAATTAGCGCACGAACTCTCCTCAAAGGTAGTTTTAAAGCTATATTACGTAGTGCTCCTAACAGAACCCAAATCCGGCTCGTCTGGGTATAGCTTTTTATTTGCATTTTTGCCCAATAATAGGAGAGAAAATTGCACCAACCCTGAATAATGCTTGTATTTCAGAGAGGAAAACTGATTGTTTGAATGAGGGTGTTATAGTTCTTGCTCCCAAATTAAAACAACCAACCCAATTTTCCGATTTTCGGTCCATTTCTCTCCTGTAGTTTAGTTATAAAATAATAACCAGCTGTATGAAACAGAAACCAAGAAATGTAATCCAAACACCAGAGAGTTGAGGTTCCGAGAGGATGCATTGTGAACTCAACGGCTGTCATTAGGACTAAATCAGAGAATCCACGATTATAAAGAAGAAAATGTTATTATCATTGGATTCTGATCATAAATTTGAAAGGGTAAACCATGAATATCTGAATGAAACACTTACAGTTCTTGCTTTTCATGTCGGATTCACTCAAATTATTGGAAAATTTCTCAATGGAGTCACTACAATAATGAACGGGTTTCTAAAAAAAAATATTATCCAGATCCACCGAAGTGTCGAGCATGGTTTTTCGTTCTCAATGCTGCTTTTTATTATTTCTCTGAAACCTCTTATTAGCAATGTACTGCGAAATCCTCCCATTGCTTTTGCTCACGTAGATGACGTCACTCTGGTCACAAATCAAACTGCGCCATCCAAATTTTATCTCATGTCTGAGTGGACGCCAGATGTACATACAACTTATCACAACAACTGACGGCTGATTGACAACCACAGGCAAAGGCGTGGAACACGATGCTAATGGAAATTATTGAGGGACTGAGCTAAACCCACACAAGACAAAGGCGATGTGGACAGGAAAGATCATTCGAGTTCAAGTGGATCTTCCAGCGTAGATAACAATTAGACAAGACAGTAAGGTTTTAGGCAACTAAATTCACATTCTTCAACAGTGTTCGCTTGATATTTAAGAAGTGGTCTAGCGCGCTCATGCCTATTCAAGGTGTAATAAAGCAAGCAAAGTGCAGGTAGTTCCTATTGCAGCAAGGGATTAAGTATGAAAATGTATTCAGGCTGCGTAAAGTCTGGTATCTGAGCCTAATTCTTCTAATACCACTTGAATAACTTATGCTTTCGGATGGCATATTTGTCAAGGTTCCCCATTACGTCTTTCAAGAACTACACTTACATTACGGAAATCTTAAGGAGGATTTGATCTAATAGCTGTTCAAGTGTAAGCTATGCCCCTGTTCTTAAAGGATTCGGTAACCCTAAATCTGAATTTAATTTTGAGGAGATGTTGTAATGTCCGACAGTGCGTAAATCCAGCAGCCTCTTACAACATTCCCCTCCAGGCTTTAAATTCACAACACTTACGAATCTAGGTGAGTTATTTGCCATATGACGAATGTTACAACAAAACGAATCTAGAACCTTACGTTATCTCGACAGTATTTATACAAACCATAATGAAAACTGAATTAATGGTTAACTGGAACGAGTACGGAGGAATGACTGTCATCGTGTACTGTCAGATCCCACAAGAGAATGATGATTCAAGGTAATCCAGAACCATATTGTAATAAACAGCTGACTACTTCATATTCACTTGAAAGAGACGCACATCTTAAGTTCGTGCAGGAAGGATAGCGACACAGATAGACATAGGCTTAAAATATGTCAGCATCCGACTCTTACGAAACAAATTAAAACTACTGTTACATAACGTCATCAAAAATTTGACTAGGTACATCGCATCGGAATGGCTAATGTACCTAATATTCAGGCTTCAATCATTTCGTTTGAACAAGACAGTGGTACTACTTTTAGGCTGTTACGTGCATCGCGTGAAAAAGCTATCTATCACCACACTGAGATCGAAATATGGTCTGATGCCAACGATTATGTTTCAAAATCCTTCACATGTCAAAAAGTGTCTAGGAGGTAATGATCAAGAACAAAATACGAGGTCTGCGATACGGAGTGTGTTACATATCTCAAGAAGAGTGAAATAGAATAGATCATTGATAAAATACATCAATTATTTTTCATATTCAAATATTTAATGAAAATAACGTTAAAAAATTACATTACAACTAAGAGGTCTTGATTTTCTTCCTAGGACAAAACTATTCTATCAGTGCATAAATCTCAATAGTGTAGCTTTACAATTAATTTGAATGATAAAGAGACATGGAATTATGAATCGCTAAAGTAGTGCATATTCATTCTGAAGAGTCATTCTAGATTTGACTAACTATACTGAACACTTAATATACTAGTACACTTCCCAAAAACAACGCTTTGGGTACTGACCAATTCATTGCTTTTCCCATTGGACAGGGAGTCAGCTTACAAGCTCCTCTGTCGGTGAGCGACCCAACAGTGCAGGAGCTCGCCTACTGCAGAGTTGATCAAATACTGTTAGAGGCAGAGATTGTTTACAGCACTGCGTTAACATAAACACGAATGAAATTCTTTACACCTTCCTCGGAAAGGCTCCGGGGCAACAAGTTATACTTAGATGCAGTTAACATCTACCTCTCACAATCAGTATTCACCATTAATGATTTGTAAGATCTAAACAATTTTCGTAGTATTATTACGAGGATAATGCATTGCAAAACGTCATGATCTCATGAAACGCGACAGAAGCGCACATTAAAGGCCATTTTTAAACAAATTAATTCAATTGGTAGTTTCCGAAGTGATGAGAATGACATTCAGAAGAATACACTATCTGTAGCTGAGAGCAAAATGAAAAAGCAAAACGACGTCTGTTTATGTGAAACACAGTACTACCTGTTAATTGACTCTTTACATGAAGATCATCAAACTGACCATTTTGGTTTAAACTTGAGATTGATCAGAATGATTTGTAACTAGCATGTTAGAATATTTACATCTTAATGATTGGGGATGTATCCCAAGGATTTGATAAAAAGATTAACGTTCAACACTTTTGTACACGTAGGGACATTTCGAAATTCAAAGAATCCAAATCCCATTTACCTCCTACGGACACAGGATAACTCTTTAAAAACATGGATATTTTTTATAGAAGGATGATCTAAATTGAATATTATTCTCGGGGTTCATAATTTATGCCGCGCGAGTTGCCCTTGCGGTTAGGGGCGTGCGGCTGTAAGCTTGCATCCGGGAGATAGTGGGTTCGAATCCCACTGTTGGCAGCCCTGAAGATGGTTTTCCGTGGTTTCCCATTTTCACACCGGGAAAATGCTGGGGGCTGTACCTCAATTAAGGCCACGGCCGCTTCCTTCGAACTCCTAGGCCTTTCCTATTCCATCGTCGCCATAAGACCTATCTGTGTCGGTGCGACGTAAAGCCACTAGCAAAAAATATATTTTTACCATCTTTTTTAATGAAGCACTAGGTTTTACATTGCACTTTGTACAGAATAATTAGAATCGACTAGAAAGCAACTAATTATTTCGTAAATGCCTGCACAAATTGAGCATAACTGAACGATTTATTTTTAAAAATCTTATCTGTGAGAAATAGAATTTAACATAACTTTAAACGAACGTCTTTTTTATTAGAGGGGCAATAAGGAATATCATTTATAATGTGCAGCATGAACAACATGTTTACTTCGCGTTCAAAATGATTTGTACTTTAAATGAGAGAGGAACTTGGGTTTATGACATTTAGGTACAGAATAGAACTGAGAAATGATCAATTAGTGACACCATAAATAATTTTTCATTTTATACAGAAAAAACATCTGCGAAAATACCAGATCATGCTTTCTACATACGAGTACTCTCTAATTATGTAACTTAACGATGTGTAAAATTCGGACTTCAGACACAAAATCAACATTGAAATATTCATCAACTAGGAGCATAATAACCAGGAGAACTATTGTTTTTGTTTGAAAGTTGGACCCTCTGGAAACAAAGTCAATTTAGGACGAAGTCACGTCGGTGATCACTGTATTTTTCCTTCTATCATCCCACTATCACGTCCACGGGGATGCATGTCACTTCAGGCAGAATGTACTACGCGACATAGCAACCTGATGTTTTAAGAGAGCTCACCTCAGTTCACCTCCAAAGCAACAAAAATGGATTTAAGTCACTTCGGAAATAAAATATGTCAATAAAGTAGGATGTTCAACACATTTTTCTCTTTTTGATTCAATTAAATGGTACATTAGAAGACTTCAGTGTTCAAAAGCCAGCGGTAGCACATTTTTAATATTAGCTCCAGTTCCTCCTCAAATGAATTCCCTATGAACCATGTGTAATTGTGTAATTTTCGGATGAACAACTGGCAGGTTTATAATTTGGACGAAACAAATTGTTGAGGTATAATATAACGTCCTGGACTAATTAGTCTTATTATACTGTATTTCAGGCATTTATATCTAAGATTTTTCTGTTAACTCTGGCTACCGTACATTTTATAATTCAACACTATACGAGCTGTATATAAAACTGAATACCTTGGCTGTGGCTATCCATTCTGTGAAATTCGTGCGTGACACTTTTGATTTACGTATGCATAATAAGTCCCATTGCAATGCGATTTTCCCATCCTACTAAAACAAAAAGAAAGATATTCAGATGAAGGCATTATTAATACTGTATGTCACGATGGAACTCGGAAGTGCTACTTACACGTCGAATGCATGTTCTTCTACTTCATAGTAAACTACGTTTAATGATATGGAGGGGTCAACGCTGAGATTTCGCTCGCTGGGTGTATCTTCCAATGCCAGTTACGAAGCCATCCCCAGGATCCGGGTCGTTGGGATCAGGAGACGTGGTAAGAGAAAGACTCCGGGAGGGAGGATAGGGGAGATTTAATCAAGGGGCGTTTCAAGAATTGGGAATATGGAAATTACCCCGCGGTGAAGCTCTATTTGTAAATGGCAGCACGTTCCCGGCACACATCGATGTAGTTTCTGGAATCACTTTAATGGAATTTGCAATTCAGAAATGGAGGACCCTTCTGGTGAAACTTCCGATAATTATTCACAGTTTTAAAGCGATTAACCTGAAGCAGCTTAAATGTGAAATTATTACGTATCCTTTACACATCTCTTAGAATTTTCATGAACTGAGCTCCTTCTTTTATTTCATTCTACACCAACTTATTTAGATCATTTCCATTTTTGGTGCTGACTGGCCAGAATGTTCATTCTCTCGTTCTAGTGCTTGGTTCTTTCATAAATATAAGATATTTGTTCTCATTTGAATTCCCTGGAGGATTCCAGTTGGTTCTGAGTTATAAATTTACGAGTTTACTATTGATCCTCCAGGTGCTTCAAGTAATTAAATGTATTTCATATCCCAAAATAAAGTAATATGAAGCAATGAACTAACTTAATTAAACATTGCAGTTTTAGATTGAGCAGCGATAGAAATTGTGTGAGGGGTAAAGGTATATAGGAAAAGTAATTAATTACCTACATTACCACTTTGTGTTAGTATCCGAGAGGACCGATAGTTTAATACCGTAACACTTGTATTTTTTTACGTATAAGAACTATAGGAGTTAAGACACTGTTCACTCTAATGGTGAATTTAATTCTGTAATTCTTAGTGTAGGTCCATCCAAACATGTGTCCAAATGAAATGCCAATTTATTATTATTATTATTATTATTATTATTATTATTATTATTATTATTATTATTATTATTATTATTATTATTATTATTATTATTATTATTATTTCCGGCTCCATGGCTCCATGGATAGCACACTGGCCTTTGGTCGAAAAGGTCCAGGGTTCGATCCCTCTGTAACTTTCATTGCTTAATTCCTCTGGCACGGGACTGGATGTTTGTGTCACTTTCATTATAAGAATTCATCTTAGGTAGGGCCCCATCCTCATAGACGCGCAAATCGCCTAGAGGGCGTAAACTGGAAAGATCTGCCTCAGCACTCCCTGGAGTTCACACGTCATAATAATAATAATAATAATAATAATAATAATAATAATAATAATAATAATAATCTAGCTCCCTCTACGGATCAGAGATAAAAGTTTGGCCTCCGGATCGTAATTTGTAGGTTCAAACCCAGCAGAAGTAGTTGAGTTTTTAAGAATGTCCATTTGGCACTCTGCGTCATATGATGGTGATTACACGACAAAATTAATTAAATACCCAGCCATGGATCGCGCAGTTCAGTATTATTCCTCTGCTATTTAGCAGAGAAAAGTAGTACATTAAAACTGATAAGCAGGCAGAATAAATTGCGTTAAATAAATATGCTTGCTATCGGAACTTAAGGCCATCCTATTATTATTATTATTATTATTATTATTATTATTATTATTATTATTATTATTATTATTATTATTATTATTATTATTATTATTCATTATAGCACTTAAAAATTACCGACTATGTTTTATAGCTTTCTATATTATTTTGATCACGGTATAACAGCAGTTTGAATATTACTTAAGTAATTCATACAGATCTTTCAAATTCGTAAGTAGGAGAAATTATTAATATTTGTTACACAAGAAGAAAAATGTCCTGCAGTGATGGAATATGTGAATCTAAGCCCTCAAATATTACTTTACCCTTATAAGACAGCACTGGACAGCAGTTTCTGAAATGCATGCAGCGTACTGAAAATAATTACGATTTGTATGATTATAGAAGTACCAGGAAGGATTATTTAACTGAATGATTTCGTTTAAAATTGAAGCCCTTTTTGACTTGTGGGTGAATGATCATCCTCAGTATTATTTTACTCTTGCATACGATAACATGTTCATGTAATAAAGAGTTTAAACAAGTTTTTAAATTATTTTATTCTTAGCATAGCAATTAACATTTTGTTCTGTGGAATCTCCCCTCATTCACTTCTACCTCGTATTCCGGCTTTGCAGTGATCCTTGTTCCGGAACTTATTTTCTGTCATTACAATTATTTCCTAGCACTTTTGCCACCGACATGAAATGCCGAAAACTATTTTTGTATCCGATAACTCCAACGTACGTAGCAAATAATCCTACCCTGCGGATTTTTTGCAAATATGACCTATATACTGAACTAAGAAGTAATAATTCCAGTATAAAATTATGATTATAATGCTTCTTGTTTAAATGGGCCTAACATCCAAGGTCATCGGCCCCCCAATTTAAAGTAACATTCTTCTTGTAAAGAAGCCTCCGTGGCTCAGGCGGCAGCATGTCGGCCTCTCACCGTTGGGTTCCGTGGTTAAAATCCCGGTCACTCCATGTGAGATTTGTGCTGGATAAAGCGGAGGTGGGACAGATTTTTCTCCGGGTACTCCGGTTTTCCCTGTCAGCGTTCATTCCAGCGACATTCTCCACTATCGTTTCATTTCACCTGTCAGCCATTAATCATTGCCCCAGTGGAGAGCGACAAGCCTCGGCAGCAGGAACAATTCCTATCCTCGCCGCAAGATAGGGGCTTCATTCGATCCATCCCTGACCCGGTCACTGACTGAAAAACAGGTTGTAGGTTTTTTCTTCTAGTACAACACTGTGTACTGAATTCAAGAATCTAATGGACCAGCCTAGCAACAAAATGATTTTAGTTTTCTATTTTACGTAATAAAATAATTATAATTTCGTGTGGCTATTTCTAGTCGAGTGCAGCCCTTGTAAGGCAGACCCTCCGATAAGGGTGGGCGGCATCTGCCATTTGTAGGTAACTGCGTGTTATTGTGTTGGAGAATAGTGGTATGTGTGGTGTGTAAGTAGCAGGGATGCTACACCCATCCCCTGGGCCATTGGAATTAACCAATTAAGGTTAAAATCCCGGACCCTGCCTGGAATCGAACCCGGGACCCTCTGAACCGAAGACCAGTACGCTGACCATTCAGCCAACGAGTCGGACATTTTACGTATTGAAAGTACTTAAATAACCGGTCTCTTCGAATATGGCTTCTTCCAATTGATATTTTAACTTCCTACGTCTCTTTCATACAGATAGTATTGAAACGTTGATATTCACCCCAAACATATGAACTTCAAGTTCTTCAGGCAGTCAAAAGTAATGAAAGATTAAGAATTCTCCAGAAAATACCTGGAAGAGAAAATCTATTAAAATAAGCGTGGGAAAGGAAATATTTAATTAATAACAGAAATACATGTTTCGTTCCTGACAGAACATCATCAGATTCTATGATTGATTGATTGATTGATTGATTGATTGATTGATTGATTGATTGATTGATTGATTGATTGATTGATTGATTGATTGATTGATTGATTGATTGATTGATTGATTGATTGATTGATTGATTGATTGATTGATTGATAATGTTCTTATCTTGGTAAGATTAAGGCCAAATGACCTTCTCTTACATCTAACCAGGTGAACACACACTATTTGCAACGAGTTTTTGTCAGTTACATACTTACATATGGCTAAATATTTGATAACTAATACTGTTATATTCACTGAAATATTAGTATATTAAGGGACCAATCTGTACTGCATGTATGTAAACTATTTATAAATATTGTGCTTCAGTTGCTAGTCATTTCAGAAAACATTATGAGCAGTATAAAGTAATCAGAAAGCAATATACAGTATGTAATTCATTATTAAACTATTTATAACTCAATTAAACTGAAAGTATAAAAATTGTAAACGAAATTATTTCAATGAGTATTGAATTTTCACGACCGCACTGTAATCGAAATAGACTTTCTACACGTAATACATGTACTTAACGCGACATAATAGGTTGAAAGACGATTTCGAAAATTGTTTCAATTATGATTTGATATGAATTTAACAAAAAATCACCGAGTCACATTCGAGTATATTTTAGAGAAGCTAATTTAATTGGTAAGATTAGTAATTTTTAAGTAATTCATAATTCAGTACACAAGAACCCATAAACAGCTGCTTTGAAATCGTTTCTGATCTGTACAGACCTGATATTCGCAGGAATTTTGTTCCATTCACGAGATTTTACAACCGTGAAGGAGTTGATGAACGTGGTGGTTCTGTGGGTCGGCAATGCAGGAAGGGTGGCGTTCCGTGCTCGGGTATTTCTGTCATGGTTTGAGAAGAGGTTATTGATGGAATTTGTCAAGTAATTCGGTTATGAAGAATTCTGTATTTTATGAAGAAGTCTTCGGGTGTGGTTCGTACGTCGCACGTGTATTCGTGGCCACGATTGGTGAATAAATGACAAGATACACGGTCAAAGTACCTCAGATTATCGTTCTTCCCTCGCAGTAACTGATTTTATACACTGACTCCTTGGTCCCTGCCCCTAACGTATTGTTTCTGTTGCGTACATAATATTGATTAAGAATGAGGCTGTATTATAAAAGGTGCAAAAACATTTTATGGTAAATGTCATATTCAGTGCTTAATAAATACGGAAATATTCCTTGAAATTATCATATTTCACGCCATTTTTAAGCCCTCTCCTCCCAACTGTTGAACCTGGATTGTAACTTTCCCGGTCGTTGGTCTCTCCTGTAACTTAAGCACTGTTCGGTGGAATGTAGTTATGATCTATTTGTTTCTGTCTATACTTTGGAATCGTTTACGGGAAAACAATTTTGGAACGTCTTATCACGCATTATTAAATTAGTAAGTGATGTGCTTCATCTGTATTTTTGACTTAATTTAGTACAGTGAACAGCGGAGAATTTTTCAGGTATGTGTGATCGTTGAGGTTGGTTTAGCTGACACTTTTCATACTGTGTATTTTTTACCTTATTTTAATAATTTTATATTATGGTATTTTATGATCTCTTCCAATGTCTGTGAAATGGTGGGAGTTGTCGAATACGTGATCCAGAATGCTAAATGTCGATTGCGTGTTATTGTATTTTAGTTCTCTTTGTACCTGATGTGGAAATTACTTTTTGTTTGGTGAAAATAGTGGCACTGCAGTTTCGTTCCGGGCATTTGAATTCATATACTCCTGTTCTGAAATCCACGCTTACATAATCACCGAAGAAGCTCAGAGATTTGATTTGATTTGATTTGATTTGTTTATTTATCATCAACAGGGTTATTGATTCTCCAATTACAGATGATACAATACATTCAAACAATAACAATATTAACAGAAATTACTACTAGCACTAATTATAACTAAGCAATATATAATATATACAGATTTGCAAAACACATAAGGAAGGAAGGAAAAACATGAAAACAGAAAAGTGTTTATACATTTGAAATGGCCGAAGGAAGGAAGTATAACTTTCAGTTACTAACTGTGTGACGTGCCCACTCGGCCCACAGATGTTTGACAAAATTATAACGTGGCGGGTCACTTTCATATGAAAATAAATAATTTATATATCATTGTTTCTCCATAAACAATATCCCATGGGCGCCAGCCTTCAAGCTTATGGCTTGAAAACAAAAGTTGATAATTGATAATAATAATAATAAAAATACGTAATGAGACTCAAAAAACTCCCAGGGGTGGGGTGACAGGCACAAATCATTAAGTACACTAACTTGGAATTTAATGATCATTAATAATAATTTCAGAACATACAAATTAAAACAGCTATTTAATAGGATTGAAAACGTGACGTAACGGCGTATTAACGAAATCTGAACTTACGGAAGCAAAAGAAAAATTGAATTAAATTAACTCTAAGAAAATGAACTGTTGCGCGAAGACTTGCAGTAACTTATGCTATAAGCTCACCATATGTAGACTCTGTTGTCTTGAAGCTGATGCTGTGTGGATCTCTCGTACCAGCTGCCTCATCTGTTGTTGGATTCCAGTCCTACTTATGCTTTTCCTGCCTTTAACACTTCCTACTTTACTCCTTACATAAAGTCGTAATGAGTCCTACTTTTAAGTGCAAAACCACCATGGGTTATGTTCATGGAGAGAATACACTTGCATTCTTCCCTATTACGGAACAGTAGCGTAGCTAAATTCATAATAAAAGCTCTCCTTCCCTGTACTAGTCAAAACCGGTCTCCCGTTGACTATACCTCTCGTCATTGAGATAACAAGTCCCAATGAGAGTAACTTTTGAGTAGTATCCTACGGTACTACTCAGATGCGAAGTGAACTAAGTTAAAATCTTCTCCGATGTGCAGACGTAGAATCGTAGTAAGAGTGTCTTCCAAGAGTGTCTCAGTGTCTAAGAGTGAGAATGCGACTCTCCTCTCCAGCTCTTGTCGGCGGGTATATATTGGTTCAAAAGTCTCCTTCCATCAGCCATATCACATGGTCCAGTAAGATTCGAGGTCTCATTCCTTCTCCGATGTATTGCTGTGAATCCATCACGTTGCTTCATTACGTTCATTCACGTAGGCTGAACTTTCCAGCTGAAATAAAGCGTCAGGTAGCTAAGTTCGAAAAGTGGGCGTTTAAAATGTATCAACTGTCTCTTCATGAGGTAGAGAGGGTGAGGTCTCTCGTAACCTAGATGACGTACTTTTCCTGGAAATGGGCTGAAATTAGCCTGTTGACTCTGGTCACCTCGCAGTGGCTATTGGAAAATTTACTGCAAGTTATTAATATGAATGATGTTGAAATACTTTACCCAATAATTTGTTGTTCAGAATACGTTATAGCCGCGATAAAAAGAAATGAAATGATGATTGAAATGGATGATAAAAACCCTATATACATATATATTTATTTAAAAATGACCTATCAGTGATTAAATATGTACATCTTATCAATTAATTATATAGTTCAATAATCGAAAACATGCAGTGATGTCCCAAACATCACAAATGGGCAGAACAAGATACAAGGAACACCCTGTCTATGAAGCGTCCATAAGATGTCTGCGAATTTCACAGCTGACGAGTGAAATATATCCACTATCCCGCCAATTTCGTACAGGGATCTTAGGACCTGCATAAACCAAGAGCTCCTGTGTGATTCCGTTCTGTACCTGGGTAAGTGAAAGGTGACAGCCTGTCGGGTATTGCGGGAAGGAACATGAATTGGTAGCAACTGGAGTAAATTGGGACAGTCAAGGAAATTATCGATACATTTGTGTATGAAACGTGCGTTGACATACCTGCGCCTAGTCCTAAGAGACTCAATACACATGTTTGTACCAAACAAACCATAATCTTTCTATGACAGTTTGATACCCAAACACTTTTTACCGATCCATTTTGATAATCTGATCTGTACTCCCTCTAAGGCATTAACTAAGTATTGCTGTGAGTGGATCCACACTTCAGAGCAGTACTCTAGACTGGATCGTATAAGCGAAAAATACAGGGTTTTCAATGGGACAACATATTTAAAACTCTTGCAATTTATTTTGAGGAAGCCTAATATTTTAAATGCCTTGTTAACGATATTTAACACATGCTCATTGAAAGATAGACAATTTTGATTACTGAAAATAATACCAAGATCGTTAAATTTATTAATGCCGGGATGAGTGGCTCAGACGGTTGAGGCGCTGGCCTTCTGACACCAGCTTGGCAGGTTCGATCCTGGCTCAGTCCGGTGGTATTTGAAGTCGCTCAAATACATCAGCCTCGTGTCGGTAGATTTACTGGCACGCAAAAGGACTCCTGCGGGACTAAATTCCGGTACCTCGGCATCTCCGGAAACCGTAAAAGAGTAGTTTGTGGGACGTAAAGCAAATAACATTATTATTATTATTATTATTATTGAATTTTATTAACACGCTTCACTTCTTGATCCCCTACATGATAATTGAATGCATTAACTTGCATTTTTCTCGTGAAGGATATTGCGCTGCACTTTGAAATATTTAGGGTTGAATGCCACTTTTCGCACCAATCACTAATATTACTTATCAGACTATAACAATTCACAGTCACTCATCTTTTCAATTACCCTGTAGATTTTAAGGTCATCAGAATAGAGCAGGTAGTTGCTCGAAGGATTTGTGACGGCAGATCATTAACAAACAGAAGGAAACATAAAGGTCCCAGTAGTGAACCTTGTGGAACGCCAGACATAGGATGATGAGGACGAGAAATGATACCCTCGTATTTTAATGAATATCTTCTTTCGTAAAGATAGCATTTAAACCATTCAAGCAAGCTTCCATGAATGCCATATGCTGACATCTTAGTTAGAAAAGCTTTATGCTGCACTGAGTCGAAAGCCTTTGAAAAGTCCGTGTACACGGCATCTTTTTTTTTGCTATGGGCTTTACGTCGCACCGACTCAGATAGGTCTTATGGCGACGATGGGATAGGAAAAGCCTAGGAGTTGGAAGGAAGCGGCCGTGGCCTTAATTAAGGTACAGCCCCAGCATTTGCCTGGTGTGAAAATGGGAAACCACGGGAAACCATTTTCAGGGCTGCCGATAGTGGGATTCGAAACTACTATCTCCCGGATGCAAGCTCACAGCCGCGCGCCTCTACGCGCACGGCCAACTCATACACGGCATCAACCTGCTTGCACTTGTCCAGAGCGCTAGATATGAAGTGGGAGTACACAGCAAGATTGGTGGTAGTTGAGCGTTTCTGGACAAAACCATGCTGGTTAATATTAATTAAACCACTGACTGCACTGTACACGGATTTGTATATGACTCTTTCCGCTACTTTGGAAATGAGTGAAAGAAGAACTACTGGTCTGTAATTGACAAATAAAGATCTGTCACCTTTCTTGAAGACTGGAATAACATATCATTTCTTCCATTCGGACGGGAAATTGCCTGTCCGAAGAGACCAGTTGAATATCGTGGCCAGTGGGGTTGCCAGCTCCTCAGCACACTCACGTAACACAATTCCTGGAATGTGATCTGGACCACAAGACTTCTTCGTATCCATCGACTTCAAGATGTTGCAGACTTCCGACGCCGACGTTACCACTGATGATAAATTAATTTCTCCGAATTGTTCGGTGTGAGAATTACAGGGAACACTTGGTGGACGGAATGTTTTGAAAGTGTCAGAAAAATTATCCAGAATTTCTTTCAGTTAGCTAATTTCCTTGTCTTCATTAATCATCATAGACGGTAGCCGCCTAGATTTTGATTTGCAATTAATACATTTCCAAAATCCTTGTGGATGTCTGATAATATCCTCCTCAACAGACCCGACATAATACCTGTACTTTCTCCGCTGCATTTGTTTGTATTCCTTTCTTAGCGCCGCGAATTTGATGTAATCTGAAGGAAGTGGAGATCTTGCAGCTCGTTTCCTTGCTCTTTCTTTTGCCCGCATTTTGTCTGTAAGTTCGGAATCATACCAAGAGGGAAGATGCCTAGTCTTCACTATGCGGGAAGGTACGGCGTCCTTAAGAGCGCTGTGCAGTAAGTCATAAAACAAGTCAACTGCGGCATCAAGAGATGGACAGGTTTCGAGCAAGTTCCACGGAGAACGGGATAAGATATTTCGTAGATGGGGAAAGTCTGCTTTTGTCCAAACGAATAATGATTTTGTAGTCTGTAGTAAACGAGGAACACGGGCTATAGGAAGTCTGAGCTCAAGCGCAGAATGATGTGATTGTACTAACTGTTCTGTTGCTTCACACAGGGTATTATTAGTGACTTTTTCAGACACGAAAGCGAGGTCCAGGAAGTTATTTCCTCGTGTTGGAAAACCGCAAACTTCGCGAAGGTAGAATTCGTTGGTGATCTCTAAAAGAAAGCAGGCTTCCTCGTTGACATGGGTGACAATAGGATTAATAGATCCCGAATCGTCTGAAGCCCAGGCTTATATTGAAATCTCCGCACACGATAATAGTGTAATTTTGTTTTGCTACGCTATTGATTCCAGCCAAGGTTTCTCGGAAGTCTGTAAGCCGTACTTTCACCTCGTCCGGGGGCAGGTAACAGTAGACTATGTATAGCGCTCGGCCGGGGGGATGGGGTGGCCTTCACAACAACACATTCCCAGTTTCCCGTTAAGTCAGGTCGTTGCACTGGACCGTACGCAGAGTTCACTGCTATTAAAACCCCACCTCCCTTGTTCTTACTAGTAATGATATTTTGCCTATCTTGGCGGAAAATAACATAATTGCCGTGCAGTATTTCACTATTGTCGATTGAAGAGTCGAGCCATGACTCCGCTAAACACACGCAGTCGTAATGCATGTCACTCAGAGCGACGGTAAGTCCACGAGTGATTTCTTAAAACTACAGACATTCTGGTAGTAGATGCTAAGTCTGGTATTTATCTCCGGTCCTGGGTTCAGCTGGACATCCCCGGCAACTGCTAGTAGTAGAACACTCAGCGTCAGGATGGATGTGTCAGTGGCCAAAGGCTTGTGCTTTACACGCTGACTGGACGCCATTCGCTGCTGCTTGCCGTTAATACACAACACGTGGGCGCTTATGTGCAGCTTATTATTGGAGAGTATATCTTCCCAACAAGTTACACCGCACTTAACATCAAAGTATACGCTAGTCGGTTCAATTTCATTCATACGTAACCGCGATAAATGCACTTGGACCACAAGAAACACGATTAATATCATGAACACACTTACAACACGCCTGAAAAAGCTGTGAGTAGTCCTAAACACTGAAATTTAATTAACATCTCGTCCTCCATTTGAGTTTGTGTGGTTAATATTTGTAAAATGTGTTCTGAGAAGCGCATGATTCACTGTGGGCTTATCTTACTCAGGTCTTGTATCTGTTAACAGTTGCAATTTTAAATGCCTTTGAACTGAGAAACCAAACAATCCAATTCCCTTCAATATGATTTTTGGGTGAATATTACCTAGTATATTGGTTTGGTGCTCCTTCCAGGATAAATATTGTAAAAAAATTAAATCTATCTTTAATCATGACTGCCACATAAATGCAGGCATAGACTCAAGGGGTACGGCTATTATTTATAGGAAGGGTACAGTACATCATCAAAAATATCAGGTCACCCATATGTAATGCAGAATTGAACCCTAGATTGCACGAAAGGCAGACTCGTGAGTATAAAATGAGGCGGGTAGTATTATGTTGTCAGTAGAGAAGCAGTAAGAGCAGAATGGATCGTTCAGGAGACCTCAGTGTCCTTAAACGTGGTCTAGTCAATGGATGTCACCTGAGTAACAAATCCATCAGGGATTTTTAAACCCTTCTAAAGCTACCCATGTCGACTGCTGATGATGTTATTGTGAAGTCAAAACGCGAAGAAACAAACGCAGTAAAACCAGGAATTAGGCAGACCTCATTCAGTGATGGACCGGGACCGTCTAGCATTGCGGTAGGCGGTTTTAAGAAATCGCAAGAAATCAGCGGAAAGATTCAGTCGTAAGTTCCACAGTGCTACCAACAGTCCAGCCAGCACGATAACTGTGCGTCTGCTGTTAAAAAGAATGGAGTACAATGGTCGATCTGCTGCTCATAAACCAAACATAAAACGCCGCTTGAGGTAGTGTAAAGACGCAAGAAGACAGTGGATGGCTGGAAACGAGTGATTTCGAGTGATGAATAACTCTATAGACTGTGGCAATCCGATGGAAGTGTTTGGGGTTTCGCGAAAGCCTGGAGAACGTTATCTGCAATCATATGTAGTGCAACTAATGAAGTACCGGTACGGAGGAGGTGGTGTTATGTATGGTATGGGGATGTTTCTCGTGGTTAACGTGTGGTCACCTATTCGCGCTTAAAAACACGCTAAATATGGAAAGATACGAACTCATGTTAATCCATTATATACCGCGCATAGTAGACGACCAGTTGGGAGAAGATGTTTGTTTGTATCAGCATGACATAAAGCTACATACTTACTGATTACTGTTTTAGTGTGAGGAAGTACAAGTAGGCATCCATAATCAAGCTGCATCACTGAGGCAATGATTTGTGGACAGTAACATACCTGAAATGAATTGATTGATTGATTGATTGATTGATTGATTGATTGATTGATTGATTGATTGATTGATTGATTGATTGATTGATTGATTGATTGATTGATTGATTGATTGATTGATTGATTGATTGATTGATTGATTGATTGATTGATTGATTGATTGATTGATTGATTGATTGATTGATTGATTGATCGATCAAGGCCAGGTGCCGTTCTCTTACATCTAACCAGTGTGCCAAACCCTAACTCCCTCACCGATAATGTATTAAATAACACCAAACGTAACACACACACACAGGGAAAAATAAGGCGTGAACCGCGACTAGGAAAAGCCAAGAGAACACAGCCTTGAGCTGGAAATGACCCCTCATTGTTACTGAACAAGGATATGAACCAAATACTACTATCAATGAAATTAAATTAAATGAGGGTTTATTGATAAGATGAAATTTAAAAACATTAAACAAGAAAAAGGAAGCCAATAATTAAGAAAAAATACCAAGTGGATATTTACATCAACGTACCTTCCCGAATGAATGTCATCACATCGACGCTTGAGCGCAGTATTACTATTATTTAAAGACCCAAACAGATATAATTACAAGCTCACCGTCTCAGAAATACCTTCAATACATCATATGCCATTTTTATTATCATTATCACGGTCCAATTTTGGTCGTCCTTTTTACGAGATACGTCTCATTCATAACAAGACTCTTCTTCTCCATTATCCACTCAACAATACCCATAGCAGTCACAGACCCACGCGTCACAGAAGATAAAAACGAACAGGTAAAAATCAAAGAGCAGAAAATCGGGATGGGACAGAGAAAAATACCTTTGCACCAAGCGAACAATAATAAAATCAAAGAATTATCATAGGCATGCAGATAGCCTAAATATATGAAAGAAAACATGGCGACCTCCCGGGCTAGTAAAGGCCCAAGACAGAGACATGGCAAGAATAAATAAAACTGTACCGAGAACAAACATAAGGTACAGACACCAGAGTAAAAATGCAAATGTGGCCGATCGACATACCATCTTTCCTCTCCCCTCGCTCAGCAACACACATCCTAGCATTCACACATATGAAGGTATCGGGAAGCAATGTGAATGACCGTTCCAGTAAAAATGTCAAAATAAATTTATATAGTGTGACTCACATGGCCACACACAACAGGTCTCGCATATACCAAACAGCAGCGTGCACCATACAAACAATTTCACAACGGGACTGAAAATCACCCGTGCTCAAATCCATCAGGCCACGCGCTTCGTACGACAAGAATGTAACTTTAAGTCGAGACGGAGGGTAAAGTACCATAGAACGCAGTGCACACAAATAGAATCAATCTGAGACCCAGTTACCAACATTTCATGATCACAATAACAACCACACACACATGGCACTTCCATGCAGCGGAGCAGAAAAGATGCGTGTCAATCTGCTATGAATGGAAAGTTATGAATCATCACAGTGCCAACAACGAAAACAAAGATCAACATACCTGTAATATCAATAGTCAAAATAAAAGGTAACATGCTTGTATGGGCTAAGTTTGAATAGATTAAAAACCCATTTAAAACATAGAAAGGCTACTGCGACCAGCGCGGCCTCCGTTGTTATTACCTCTCACATAAGCAAGGCAAAGATTCGCTTCAAAGAGATAATACAACTCCTCTCGTAAAATGAACTATCTTCAGGGTTTACAACTGAGGGTGCTGCCCTCTCTAGTACATTACCAGAAATACATAAGTCATTGGAATAGAGGCCGTAAGAAGCCATTTGCATATGAGAAACGTCACATTCGTGAACATGCCGCTTAATGCACTTTTTACGCAACGCTTTCATGAGTAGGCCTATATCTGTGAATAAGTTTACCCACACTAAAATTACATATTGACTGAAATGGACATGCCTACTAAACAATTTTACATATTAATATTAATTAATAATATAAAATAAGTAATAACTAAGTCATTTATGCCATACTAAACTGTCAATGCTACACTAACAAAGTTATTTGTGTTATGATTAAGTATGAATTTAACAGTAATTATACAAATATATATGCATACATACACGAGTGTAAAATAGAAATGATAATAATAAGCTATATAAAATGAGCAATTAAGTAAGTATTTAATAACTAACAAAACTTCTTTTTACTATTGGCTTTACGTCGCACCGACACAGATAGATCTTATGGCGACGATGGGATAGGAAAGGCCTAGGAGCTGGAAGGAAGTGGCCGTGGCCTTAGTTAAGGTACAGCCCCAGCATTTTCCTGGTGTAAAAGTGGGAAACCACGGAAAACCATCCTCAGGGCTGCCGAAAGTGGGATTCGAACCCACTATCTCCCAGATGCAAGGTTACAGCTACGCGCCTCTAACCGCATGGCCAACTCTCCAGGTAATAATAAAACTAAAGATTCATAACAAACGTATTGTATAACAACGTATTCTGGAAGGCAGTTCTTCGTCACATGAATAGCATATGTAAATGCATAACTGTTCAGTATAGACGGGCTGAGTAGCTCGCACGGTACATCCCAAGTTGGCAGGTTCGATTCTGGCTCAGTCCACTGGCATTTGAAGGTGCTCAAATACGTTAGGCTCGTGGCACGCAAAGGAACTCCTGCAAGACAAAATTCTGGCACCGCGGAATCTCCAGAAAAGGCAAAAGTAGTTAGCGGGGCGTAAAACAATAACTTTATTGATATTAACTGTTCGAAATAGAACGATATTTTATTTAAACATAATTTGAGCGCTGAACTGTAAAAATGGCTTGTTCAAGCCGTAATCTTTCAATTTATAAAGTAATGAATATTGATGTAGGATACGAAAACATAGTATACCGTGCGTTGAGTGATTCTGAGGAATGAGCAAGCAACCAGGCCTGTAGTTACACACGAATGCTGATATCTTGACCATAGCAGCGGGATGTCTAATTTTACGCTATTTTCCTCTTTTGCCAGTGGCTTTACGTCGCACCGGCACAGATAGGTCTTATGGCGACGATGGATAGGAAAGGCCTAGGAGTTGGAAGGAAGCGGCCGTGGCCTTAATTAAGGTACAGCCTCAGAATTTGCATGGTGTGAAAATGGAAAACCGAGGTAAACCATCTTCAGAGCTGCCAACAGTGGGATTCGAAACCATTATCTCCCGGATGCAAGCTCACAGCCGCGTGCCCCTGACCGCACGGCCAGCTTACCCGGTCTAGTTTTACGAGGAATCAAAATCACAGAGACATTATTTTTCATTTTCATTTCATTTAATATAATTTTCAGCTTAGTGCAAAGACGACAGAATGTAGGCTCAACGTTTAAAGTTCAGGGTCCTTTCAAAATTAATAGAAATTTTAAAGCGTTTGATTTTTGCAAATGAGTTGTTAAGCTTGAAGGACAGTGCACTATTCTGTGACAGTATTCGTGTGTAAAAAAATAATAAAGAAATCATTTATTCACAAGAAAGGTCTGGTTATAATGCGTAACCTATTTTATTAGTAATTTAATTACTTAGAGCATGTTTTATAAACCCATATTTATCAAGAAATTAATATATTTTACCCGTGTACTCATGATCAATACAATGAGAAATAACAAAAATATTAACCCTTGTCTATTAGCACGAAAATTACTACGTTACTAGTCGCACACAGAGGTAACCTCCGGGGTTAAAAATGCACGTCATTTTCGTCTTTTGAGATGTTCTTTTGGCATGTCCGTTTGCAGAATCCTTCGTTATAATTTAAAGAATCCCATTTAAGTACTTGTAGGTTATTTTAACACAGTTTGTTTGATCTACATAAAAGCAGAACACTGTAGACCTTAACTATGTCGAATGATCTTATCTCTAGCTAGCTAGCTTGCTTCATTAAACTGGCAAATATAAGCGCCATAGTGGACGAAAAACGAACACCATCTCCTGAGGGAGAAATACAATTTATACATGCGTACTGCAATTCACACCTGCTTCTTGCAGCAGAATAATTGCTGCTATGGACTCGCCATTACCTGCGACGATCACATCATACGAAATATGAAGTAATATTTTCTAAAATAAGTTTAGAAGAACAAAACAACAAGGTTATCGACGTATAAAATAAAAAAATATACACTAAAATATAAGGTAATTTAGCCTACTTAATCGCACACGGAGGAAACGTCCAGGCGATGTCACTCGTCAAAACAATGATCCCACACTCGCACACAGGATGCACGATGGCGCCGAAGTGCTGACAGGACGGGTCCAAATGACCAAGGAGAAATGTATAGGGATGGGGAGACCCAGAGTTCAACTGGGAAGTTCAGTACCGTGCAAAATGTAATCGACCCGGAGGAAATCTCCGTGAGCGACTAATTAAGGGTTAAACATTTTTAGGTAGTTGCCCGATTTACCCGATTTACGGGGTCGTCTGTAACCGCAGAGTGTGGTTTGTGTCCTGATACTGACAGGTTGTGGGTTCAGTGTTAATTATGCCCAACACAGTCATGCAATTAAAGCATTTTACAAGAAAGTGGTGGTAGTAATATCCACAATGGCAGGAAGCAGTGCAACAGTCCCCACTTCGATCACCACTAAGACAATTTATAAATTACTTCTTGAAGAACTTGCAGCATAAACATCCCGTGAGAGACTAGAGAAGTATCTGGGAGAACCTTCAAAGCAATTGGCTTCCCACTGAGTAGCGCACGACAGTCTATGAATACATCAGTGATACTATTCCCACGCCAAAAATTTGAAGTGACACAGACTAGATTCTTAGGATAAATGTAATTAATGTGACCAGCGTGTTGCACAAGAGCACTGCGTAGTCCAGTGTAGGAGTGATTTTATATCAGGAGCCGTACACCGGGGCACTAAATGCACCAGGGAATTTTCTATTCGCTGTAATGTAGGTTCGAATCCCACTATCGGCAGCCCTGAAGGTGGTTTTCCGTGGTTTCCCATTTTCACACCAGGCAAATGCTGGGGCTGTACCTTAATAAAGGCCTCGGCCGCTTCCTTCCAACTCCTAGGCCTTTCCTATCCCATCGTCGCCATAAGACCTATCTGTGTCGATGCGACGTAAAGCCCCTAGCAAAAAATAAAAATTCTTTCATCTTCTTACTCTGCCAGTTCGTGCACTAATTCTAACGACTAATGACATTGTATATCAAAACATACTGTAGGTTTGGGGTATACAGTTCCCCGGTGTATGGTTAATGAAACTTTATTTGGTTTTTCAAACTTTCTTAACGTGTACCTTTATTCTTCGTGTTCAGAGTGATTGCAATCGCTTGCTTGGAAAACGATCAACAGATCTTACCAGAATCATATAGGTCTGAGCCTGATATCCTTGATGATTTCACCGATGCTCTATATGACGATGGAAATAAACGCTGCTGAAGGAGATGATGTAATAGAATATATATATTCCGTTCCTGTTCCAGATTAACTAATTATCACGTTAGCAGAAGAATTAATGAAATCCTCGGCATGATGAGGACTGGAAATCGTATTAATTCGTATTTGTATTACGTAAAATTTGGTACTTACGATACCGAGTCAGCCAAAAGCAGTTAGTCTCAGGTCTAGAATACGTAACGACTGTCCAAAGAGTCTAATATCACTATTATTTGCAGTCAACGAAATATATCGTCGCTGCCGGGACAAAACTTATGTGAAATATTTTAGCTTAGAATTTTGGCCGGTAATGTTCTGTCATCTAAGGTGCAATATTGTGTGAATATTGTCAAGGCATTCTCACTCTTCATAATGTATGTGCTTCGCCTCAGTATATCTCCAAAAATATTATCACATAGGAGGTTTTGCCTGGCAACGACGATTTTCATATTCAAAAACCCATATGCCGGAATTGTGTCAAATTTGCAAAATAAACCTTAAAATAGTACCAAAAACCAAAATGTAGCAATTTTTCAATGTGATCTTTTTATTTTATTTCGTTATCAGCGATTAAAAAGATGATTTATTTTTCTAATATATATTAATGTACTGAAAATACGTAGTCAATTTCACTGACTCCATTAGATATTAAAATAAATCGTAAGTTAGAATTTAATAATAAGTGTTTCTTTGTGGGTTATTCAGAGCTCCAGTATACGGTTTGTGTCCCTGAAATACAGATGTACGGTTCCAAGGTTAAAACTTTGCTGTAACATTCCGAGGTAAAAGGAGCCCCGATTTAATAGTTAAACTATATGTTGTAGCTCGGTGGCGAGAAATTAACGAACGATACTCTCTCAGGTTTTCTGGAGCACCTCTGGAATTAAAGACGGAAGGCAGTGAAACGAATATATTTAATACCAGTGTTCGCTCCTCATTTGTTTCAGTTCTAACTCTCAAACTTGCACCCATCAAGACAAACATATTTGTGAGATATTCAGAGGCATAAAATGATTCATGTAATTCATTTGAAAAAGTGAAGATGGCTTTTTTTAAAATTCGTTTTGTCTCATTTGCCAACGGCCGTAGCCGTGTTGAAACACCGGATCCCGTGAGATCTCCGAAGTTAAGCAACATTGGGCGTGGTCAGGAGTTGGATGGGTTGCCACGCGCTGTTGGTGGGGGTAAGGGAATGGTGGAGCGGAAAGGAACTGGCCACCCTACCGCACGTAAACTCCGGCTCAGGAACATCTCTGTGGAGGTTCGGACCTGCTTTCGGGCAGAATAACCCTTACCTTACCTTTTCTCATTTGATCTGCTTTACTTTTTAAAACGTGTCCATTATAATAAACGATTATTTGAAAATAAACCGGTAAAAACCCATCTTCGAGAAACACCCTTACCTACGATCATGTATAGCATTTTCATTGTTTCATTTCTGCACCTAAGGGCCGTATGAATTCAGTTACTAGTGCAAGCATTGTGTTGGACACCGTTTAGACTGCCTTTGTGTCAAGTTAGATGTTGCTTAACTCTAATGGATGGCCGAGAAATTGCAACTTATCTGGTTGACCTATTTCTGAGCTTCAAATATTATTTTGAGGTTAACATCAGATGTGTCACCTGAGATCTCTTACATGGCGATATTGAACGGCACGATGTGCCGAATGGATGATTTTTTAACTGTCCAACGATCTGTCTAACTTACCCGATCCGTGTTTAAACCCGTGGTTTTTGCATTCGGAAAATGACACTGTACCAGTAATCTTCTGGGGGAGTTCTTTGTGGTCCGAAACTGACCGAATATGTAAGATAAATGTCAGGAATGTGACCAGCGTGAGATATAAGAACAACGCGTAGTCCAGTTGAGGTGTGCAGATGAGATATTGAGGTGGGTTCAGAATAAATGCAGCATCAAGAAAGGAAGTAGGAATAATTTCTTCTAAGGGCACAATTGTGGTTTAAGCTTTAAGGTCCTTTGAAAATTAATAGAAAACCTGAAGTGTTCGATTTATGCTTCCGTAAGCTAGCTTGCTTCATTAAACTCGCAAATATAAGCGCCATAGTGGACGAAAAACGAACACCATCTCCTGAGGGAGAAATACAATTTATACATGCGTACTGCAGTTCACACCTGCTTCTTGCAGCAGAATAATTGCTGCTATGGAAGAAATGAGGGTAATTTTCTCTTCTTTTCCTCCCCACAGTGTACGCTTTCCTCGTCTCTACTCATTTAGCCGCGTTCTCTTACTAAGCTGATTCAGTGAATTGATTTTGCAGTCGACCGAAAAGGAATAGGCTTCTTATATTAGCATGGGGGTAGTGGAGTGTAGCGAAAAGACTGATGAGGACAATCGGGTTTCGAAAACTAAGTGCGGGCCTTACTGCTCTCTTGCTATAGCACTCCCCCTCCCCTTTCCTTCTCCACTGCCATCCAATTACTTGCAGCTCAATAGCCGTGTCCAGGCAGTTTCACCTCTCGAGGGGGAGAGTCAGGGCTGTTCCCACGGAATTACGACCCCTAAAACTAACTTCATGGATCAATATTGAATGTTTTCTTAACAAATAAAAATACCTGGATACAATCTCCTTTAGATAAACTAGGGAAGAGGGCACAAGCGAAGTGGCAGCGAAACATAACCACGACGTCTAATTGCAGAGCGATCCTAAGTGCGGGCCACGGGGTGTTCATAAGATAGGCCAGAGTTCACAGAATTAATTGCAGTTTCTCTTGCAAGCTGAAATTTTATATTGAGGCAGTTTGCTTTTAAATCACCTTTATACTCGACAGCATTTCTTGGTGATGATGATGATGATGATGACGATGATGATGATGATTGTTGTCTAAAGGGGCCTAACATCTAGCTCATCGGCCTCTAATGGTACAAAATGAGATGAAATGTAACGACTAATTAAAAGTCCAAAATCCTCCACTGACCAGAATTCAAAACGTAAGGACGAAGAATGAATGGATTGATATGAATTTAAAACAATCAGTGGATCCGACCAGCGATGCCTCACATTCGCAGAAACTGACGTAAAACAATAGTATTACTGACCAAGTGACTGCGTCTATAGCATAATACTGAATCGATGATGGTTGTAGTCTAAAGGAGTCCAAAATACAAGTCATCGGCCCCTCATAATGGTACTTATCGCTAGGAAAGTAGAACCATGGTATTTGTCATGCTGCGGTACTAATCAAATGTAGCGTAGACTAGCGGTATTCCACACATTATGGTACTACTCACAGGTAACGAAATTCGCACATGTAATAGAGACCTATGGTGTTTCGCACATTGCGGTGCCATTTAGAGGCAACGCAAATCTATGGTGTTCATCACATACGTGTACTAACCACAGGGACTCGCACTATCCCGTGGTGTTCCTCATGCAGAGGGTACTAATCATAGGCAAACCAGAACCATGGTGTCGCTCCTAAAGTGGTACTAATCACAGGTACTGTAAAAGCCGGCAACGCACTCTGTTGATACTAATCACAAACCTATTATGTACGTAACATAGTGGCACTACGCGCAAGTAAAAGCGTCCCATGGTGTTCCCCGCGTGGTGGTACTAATCACAAGTAGATTCATGGTTCTAATACAATCATCCCTTGATCGCTCCTTTTAGTCGCCTCTTACGACAGGCAGGGCATACCGTGGGTGTATTCTTCGTCTGTGTCCCCCAGCCACAGGGGGTTGTGTGTATGGTCCGCGAGAGGTATTTTATTTCCGCCACCTGGGACGCGAGACGTGGGAGTATCACCTCTCCCCCTGCTAGGCCAGCGTAGTAGGTTCGTGGACAGCTTTTCATGAATAGAACATAAAAACACATGCTTCAGTAGGAAACATATCCCTTCCCCACCTGCAAATGTTTAATGAAATTCTTTAAAAGTGCATTCTTGGGATGGTCCAAGGTCTGTAAAAGAAAAATTCCAAAAAATATAATCCTCATACCACAAGTGTTCTGGAAGGGTGCCAGCTCAATCACGCTACTTAGGTGTTCATTGAGCAAGTTTTCCCGTTACTCAACACTAATGAATGATAAATGTGATCGTACTAATTCTTTGGGAATAGAATGCCTCATAATAACAACAAATTACACTGCTGACAATGTTTAACATAATTGGAGCAATTTATATGAAAAAAAAGATTCTGTCGAATGTCACATTTAATTTGTTTCTGAAAAGTCACTTCTCAAGATTACACACGTCTGTGGAACATATCTAAAGGGTTGCTTTCCTTCGCACAAGCACTTTACACAGCGAGTTTTGATTCTACTATTCCACAAACAAAGACTAGTCCTGGAAACTTATGGAAGTAACACAGTAACATAAACTATAGAAACACGGTTTTCAAGACCCGCAAAATCATTGCAGTCTGGGTTGGCGTGGCAAAAGCGTTATGCGACAGCTTTATCTTTAACTAATCCGCACGATTATGCTAGTCAAATGGGAAAGGCATAGCCTGAGTCATAATACAGTATCCAAATAAATACACAAGAAGAGAACGCACAGCCCATAATAATGAACGAGTTCACTCCACAGTCACTTACTGACTAACGTGAGAACACACAGTTCGTTACAATAACACAAGGAATGTTACATTAATTGCACTATAGTCAACTAAGCATTAACTCCGCTACCAATTTCATGGACATAGGAGCATTCATTCCACTGGTAGCCATGGTTCGATAACGATAAGGCAATGTTTGCAGTGCATTCTCAGTGTATTGTAAGAGGAAGCTTTCGCTTTTCAACCCATGTCTAGTATGACATTGATAATCGCAGTTCTGTCATTACGAAACTAAAGTTACTATGCGTTGTACATTTTAACATATCCCCCTACACGAAGTTTACCAGTATTATGAAGTACTGCCATGGCGAATAGATGAGCATTATATCTTATTATGCGTTTGTATCCAAAACTTCTGGAATGGAGAATTTCAATCCTGTTATGTGTCTATGAAGGGTGTGTAATTATTCTCTGAGAACAGAATAGGTTTCAGTCATTCCAAGGATGGATAGTCAATGTCTCCCCATTCATCACCAAAGAATTATTGATGTCGCACCTGATACGTCCTCCCCTTCTTTCCTAATCTGAAGAAAATTGACTACACATTACCGAAATAAAACTGGAAATTAGACTGATTTCACACGTACCAAGTACATACACTGTTCAACTACGATATTACAATAAGAGTTAGTAGTAAACTCGTGTCCTCATCCCGAGGTGGCGCAGCTCTTTTCAGGTACACCCCCATTGGAGGTGAGCTGCATGTACCATTTCAACCACATACCAGCCCTCCTGCCATTCTTAAATTTCTGGCAGAACCGGGAATCGAATCCGGCCCCCCGAGAACGGCAGCTAATATCACTAACCGTTACGCTACGGAGACGAACACAATAAGAGTTCAGGTTGGCAAAACTGACGTCAATGAATTGGAATATCACCGGACACTTTCTTATTTTGATTTTTTTCAGAATTCTTATAATATTTATGAGGACTGGAGATAAATCCAAAAAGATGAGCCATACTTCCTTTGTGGTTAACAACATAAATGAAGTAACTAGAATTGTATTTGAACTTTCACAGCGAAAATTCAGATGAAATTTAATCAGTAAGATGAGGCTACCGAAGGGCTTTTGCTTTTGCACACACGCAAGTAGGTGCTATTTATTCATACTTTTAGTTACTCATTTAAAATCATAAAAAATCGCGTTTAAAATATTCTAAAATGAATTTTATGTCAACTCCCGACGGAGTTAAATCCAAGGGTTCATTTAAGAAAATCCCAAATGAATACCGTTTTCTAGAGCAGCGAAATGAAATCATACTTCTTTCCTTAAATATTCTTGTAGAATATTCGTATTAGGAATCCCCTGGTGGTGTTATTGTGGTGGTGGTTGTGTCACTGGTGTAATGTTACTTTATTTGGAATAAGGTTGCAAAGTGTCGATTTTGAAATAGACAGGAAATTCAGCACCGTATCAATATCTCGTGTACCGCGCTCGATAGCTGCAGTCGCTTAAGTGCGGCCAGTATCCAGTATTCGGGAGATAGTAGGTCCGAACCCCACTATCGGCAGCCCTGAAAATGGTTTTCCGTGGTTTCCCATTTTCACACCAGGCAAATGTTGGGGCTGTACCCTAATTAAGGCCACGGCCGCTTCCTTACCACTCCTAGCCCTTTCCTGTCCCATTGTCGCCATAAGACCTATCTGTGTCGGTGCAACGTAAAGCAACTAGCAAAAAAAAATTCTCTTGAATTATTAGGCTACGTGGTTAGCTGGTTTGCATGTTGGCCTTTGATTCTAAGGGCCTCGGGTTCGATTCCCGGCCAAGCCGGGGCTTAACCTTCATCAGTTAATTTATATGCTTTGGGGACTCGGTATGTCCTAGGGTGTTTTTCGTCCACACATGCGCACAGGTCACCCATGGGCATCAAATACAATGACCTGCAGCAGTCATATGCCACTACATATTCTCGTGAAGTGTAGGTAGAATACGTGGGGGAATCAGTCAGTCAGAATGGTAACTGCTAACATACAACCGTACTATCTTACTTAGATGTTCCGGTTCACGGATGTCACGTATACTGTTTTATGTCCACTTTGTAGGAGTCCACAGTTTTTACGTCCATTTCCTTCCGTATACATGTAAAATGTCTTCAAGCACAAGTGATCACATTTATAATGTCCACGATCATGCTCGTTCACTTAGTCTACGTCTATGAACGTAAAGCTACTACGGGTTCCCTTGTAATTCTATGGGAGTTGGTTAGACAGTAAGCATATATTATTATTATTGTTATTACTATTATTACTACAATTATTATATTGTCCAACTGTTATGATGATTTTTGTCCGTAACAGACCCTGATAAATATTGTTAACGTTTTTTTAACTATTAAATGGCCATTCTATCATTTAAATTGTCGCTTTAAAAATTAACTCCCGTTTCTATGTCAGCTGGCTACATTTTGAATGGATTCCAAATGTGATGAATATCTCAAATCTCCTTTTTCTTACAGATCTGCTGATTTATTTGAGTTGGATAAAAATATTTATCGCCAGTTTTCTAGCAACGCATTTGTGCTGACAAGCTATACTGTATCTCTATTCGTCTTTTACAGGGATCATAAAATCTAGGAATTACTTTATTGACAATATGATTCATTTGTTTCGTGGGAATAGTAGTTTATGTTAAATTGTTATTAGACAAGAGAGTTGTTTGTCTAAGACTTAACGAGCGAGGTGGCCATGCTGTTAGGGTCACGTAGCAGTGAGCTTTCATTCGGGATGTAGTGTATTCGAACCCCACTGTTGGCAGCACTGAAGATGGTTTTGTGTAGTTTCAATTTTCACACCAGACAAATGCTGTGTCAGAGCGACGTAAAGCAAATTTAAAAAAAGAAAAAAAAATTGTCGAAGACTTCAGATATCAAAACATCATTCTCAATATATTTAGAAAGGTATAAATCTAATATAAAGGTAAATAACGGCTGTTGGTATTGTACCCGTCTAAATGGTGCCTCAGCTAATTTAGGAAATATGGACAAAATTTTATTACGGAATATTGGTTTACGAGACCGCGTGTATCAGCTGTTACCGTGCCAAGCCGATGGGAGCCAGCCGAAAGTAGGTCAACAGCTGTTGAAGGCTGCCAGCGCACGCAGTTACGTCACCTGACACACTGACAGACGAGAGGGGAGATTATTCTCGAAAATCCACTCAAAGCTGTGAAAGACGAATCACGGCGCATGATGGCCAACAGCCAATGGAAATAAAGGAAGGTGCTAGAAAATCTTAGGATTTTTCTAGAACAAAGTCGAGGAAGGGTCCCTTGTGAAACACCGAACAGTACAGAAGAGTACCTTACGAAACGGCGAACAGAATAATTTTGAAGAAAGTCGTACAGTCGTATTCTTACGGAGAAGATGAACAGTGCATTCTCTACGGAAAAGAAGAGTATTTGCAGACGACGTTAATACCTGTATAATTCTCGTTAGGCACAACCATTGCTTTATTTGAGTGCCCGTGCAACTTGTCGTTAGCTCCATGCAGTATTCAGCGGGTTTATTACAGCCGCACATTTTCCCGTGTGGAACTTGCTGAACCGCAGACAGTTCGTGTGTTTATTGAAGTCGAGTTTTATAGTAGAAACTCATGAAATGTTCCGTTGGACATTATAAAGGAAAGGCACGACCTTAAGGGAATATGCGAGGAGTAATCTGGCCTTTAGACATCGTAATAACCAATAATATTAGTTGTCAGCTTTAAGACGTATCGTAACTAGGTGAATGTGTTTGGAAGTCGAAGCTGGTAGTAAACCTGGACCTGAAAATACATCGTGGCACCAGTTAAGTGTTGTGAATAATTTAGTGAGTTACAACTAGTGTGGATTCTATTGTTAATACAGAATTTTAGTTTCAGCTATCTCCGTGAAACTTAGCAGCCAAAATGCAACGAACACGAGGAAAAGCTTGGAATTTTCCTGAACTTTGCTGGAGTAATACGACAATGCTGGACGTAGCCATTGTCATGATGGATTAGACTCCAGTGTTCACGCCAACACGATGACCTTGTACACCTGTAAACCATCATAGCTGAGGAAGAGGACACCGACGCCCATAGCAGCATCCCAACGCCACGAATTTTCATCGGAACTATAAGTACCGCTGTAAAATTTCTTCTCTTTTAGTAGATGCCTAGTAGATTGTATTCTTGCTTAGAGGAATGTAGTTTTTTATTTAGTAATGTTGTACTTAATGGTGATGGTAGAGTATTCATTCCTTCGTTGATTTGTGATTTCAATATTGTTCTATCTTTGCATTTTCTTGGAATAATGGTTTCCTTTTTTCGAATTCGGTGATGAGTAATCCCTGTTGCCAGTGAGTTTACAAGGCCAGAAGTAATCACGATCTTCAAAAGGACATTATAAGGGATTAAGACCTAATAATAACGAGAATAATAATAATAAAAATAAAATAATGTAATAATAATCATGACAAAGAGGATGTGATTAAATAGGAGTAAATTATGATTAAATCGTAATCATAAAAAGCTGTTAGACATGTATGATGATTGATACTAGAAGGGAAGGTAATCGACGAGTAATAGGAACAACTCATCAAGAGAACGTTCTAAGAGCCATGGTAGGAAATAAAAATAATTTTAATAATAATAATGAAGGTCGGAAAATTTTAACGAGTTGTTGAGAAAATTGAGCGATCATTGTGATAGTAAATTTTGATGAATTGACGATATGGGAATACTAGGGTGCATATCAGTCATAATAAATTATAATGGATCACAGTGATTATATTGAGTGATGATGGTGATAGTGATTTATGATGGTATGAAGAGATTTAGGGGCTAATAATAGTTCTTGTTCTTCGCTCAACAACTGATATGGATAATGCACGACTTAATCATTATTTGATTTTCTCGAGGCTCTTAAACGCATATTTCTAATGATGGTGATTATTCATCGAGAAAAATGTTGTCATCCTATTTCATCTTATAACTACAGTCATGAGGAGTTCTCATTATGGCCAGGTAATGTTGTAAGGGTCTTCAACCGAATTCAAGAGGAAGAGAGAGTTACAATAAAATAATAATAATAATAATAATAATAATAATAATAATAATAATAATAATATAGTTCTATTGTTGATAAATCTACTTTTAAACAGTTGTTAGAATTATATTATTTCGTGACATTTACCCACATCATTCCAGGAATGCTTATCTTTTGTGTATTTGATGTGATTGATGATGCAATGATATTGTTGTTGTTGATTCCACATAGTGTTGCGTGATACTCTATCCCTCCATAGAATGCTAGTTAGTTAGGAAATGTTATTAAGAATTCTAAAGGAATACAGTCGAGCGAATTCTACGAGAGAGGGGAAGTTCGCCAAAGGATTTTTCAAAATTTTCAAACATTATAAGAAATTTCTCGAAGTGGTAAAGAGTTTTCCAAAATTTATAACGACGATCTCAAACATTGTAAGGAGTTTTCCAAAACTGATTTATACAGAACTTATTAAGAATAAGCTAAAAAGAATTTCATGCTAGTGATAATTGATTTAGAAAGGATTTTTAACAAGTGTGGTAAAATAAATCTTTAACAATTTTTTTTTAAATAAGTAAATGCAAATTTCGATAGTGAAGTTTCTCAAAGTGGTATTAAAGTAATTTACCTGAGAATTTCCTAAACCTGTGTTGCAATTGAAAATGATAGCATTGCTAGTCACATGATTAATTCAATGTTGCAGAGTAAAATGTTGGAGGGAGTTTCATTGAAGAAGTAATGGAATCAAATGAAACCGAGAAGTATGCAAGAACTCAATCATTTTATTTGTTCACAAGCAATAATGAATTGAATCACTTTGGTGAAATATTGTATTATGTCTTTTTTCTTTTGCATTTTTCCAGGCTGATTTTCATTTATATTTTAATAAACATTGTTGTTATTTTGTCCTGATTTTCATTCAACATTATGTCTCCTATCCAGTCACCAATGGCCCTGTAAAAATAAATGTTCTGTCGGTCGGTCCCGTAACAGCAAGTTGGCCCTGCGAACAGTCCACCCTTTGGGACTCTCGTTCTGCCGACTGAGCGACCCCGGAGAAGGGGACAGTATCAAATATCCTTTTAAAATTGAAAGAGTTTATTCGCATTTCAACACTGTCCGAAGGACCCAAACTTAGCAAAAATCGAACTCGAATGGCTTGGGAACAGAAGACAACGGACAATCGACGACGTCATTGAAGGCGATAAGTATACGGAAATGCCAACTAACTCGACTCCAAAGTATCAGTTGAAGTAACAGAAATAATAGCTTCTAAATTTTGCACGTGATGATGATGGCGATGATGATGGTTGTTACCGTGTTTTGGTGGTAGGTAGAGGTGTAAGAAGGTGCGGGCGTGAATGGGTCTCAAACTACGGAATCAAAGTTAATGTAAAAGTTAACAAGGTTATATTTCCTTTTCAATATTAAGTAATAACAAAGAACAGGTACTTAGTAGCCGAAACACAATTTGAAATGTACAATTACAGGGATTACAGAGTTTGGGCTTCGAGCCCTGAGTTCACAATTTTTGAGCAACTAGCCCAACTTTCCGATATACAAATTTTAACAAAGGGGCAGAAGACCCCAATCAAACCCTGGAGCCCTTGCTCCAAATTACACAGTAAAGCCTCCTCGAGGCATACAACACTCCGTTTCCAAAAGAGCTACACGCTCCTTAATTTAAGCCTCTCCTAGGCCACACCAAACTCCACCTTCAAGTTGTCCTCAACGGACATAAACACAGGGGTAAAATACCCAATCTACTGAGGTCTATTAAATGAAAAGCAGGTTAATTAAATGACCTCTAAAACAATTTGAGAGGAGGCGAACTTGCACTCCTAATACACTTGGTTTTTAAGACCTACTTTGGCTCTTAGGCCACTGATGCAAGGGCTAATCCCATACTACAGAGGTGACGTAATAGCAATTTACATTACATTACGGAAGAATTGGTTGAGAGAATAAGTTCACCTCAAGACGATGTGAGTGGGAGCTCGAGAGGGTTAAGCACTCTCTATCCAGATATGTCGTTTTAAAATAGAATAGATACCAGTTGTTTTTACATTTTAGGAAAAGGTTACATGGTTGAACGCTTAGAACCCGCCCCGAAAGTTAAACTGCTGAGCAAGAAAAGAAAGAATTTATTAATCGGCCATTACCTTATTGTTGACCGCCGCCGAGGAAAGAGGCGCTTCCCGCCTCCTGCTATGTACTTAATACACTGAAAGATGGAACAGAAGTGGCCCGGAGACCCTAAAATCAGCAGTTTATATACTCTCGCGGAAGTTTCTAGGCGTTAGGGGAATGAAAACACCCGCCCACAATGTTTTTATTGGATAGGACCCCGCAACAGATACAAGTTGGGGGAAGATACACCAGATTGGTCAGAAATTACTAAAAGAAATTCGGGATTGGATAAATCTAAAACAAGGGGAAAAAGAGGGGTATACAGCCAACTTAAACAATAACAGAAAGAAATTTAACAAGAAACAAACTTTTGAAATAAAAATTTCTCCAACAAAATAGTTCTTTGACTCCGCACTAGGGTGCGCTATTGTTGATCTTCAGTAGTGTCCTCTAGAAGAGAAAGTTCACACTTCTTACTTCAAGCGAAACAAAAACACATCAAAAGTGACACAGTTCAAAAACTCAAAATTTTCCACGTGGTGACATCTTCTGAGAAAGTAGAGAATTAATAGAGTAGATAAAGTTCAACCTTCCTCCAGAAGAGGAGTTTCAACTGGCGCAACTTTTAAATAAACGGTGTAGAGGTGTACCGCCCGGTACAGACCTCCCCCCCCAAAAGTTCCTCCAGGGGTGACACATGAAATCAGTTTGAAACAAAGTCCAAGTAATGATGTTGATACGAAGATAGATAGCAGAAGCATTTACAAGATTTCTTAATTCAGTTTCAAAATGTTGTTGTTGCAGGTGAATGAAAGTCTTTAAGTTTGTAGAATTTGAATTTCTGAAGATAAACTTTTAATACTTAGAAGTGAAGAAAAATTTTTTTTTGCACGGTCCACCAAATATTGCTGTTGAATTCCCAAATGTAGTTATCTCTTATAGTAACTGTCCATGTAGTTGATGTTGATGAAGTTGGATGGCCGGACCGGCCGTTGCAGCTTGCGTCCAAAAGGAGGCCGCTCGGACCCCTCAAGTACCCTGAGATACCGCTCGCCCGCACAATGAGGGGAGCAGAGGTGTTGAAGCACGCCGCGCCCGCGGTGAACATATACAGGCTGCGGGCAAGTAGCAGGTCGTGCGCCGCACGTCAGCCTTGGCCGGGAGGAGAGCTCCGGCTCGCCGTGCACATGTCGTCCTCGCTGGAGAGGAGGGGGCCCATCCCCCTCCCCAGTCGCTGCACGGCGCTGCGCGGCTGCGGGGGCGCTGAAACATTAAAGCTAGGCGGCAGAATTGTGTTGGACTATCATCTTCTTTGAGGGTACAGGCTTGTGGAGAGGTTGAGGGGCCAGCGGCGTGTAGATATCCATGGCATTTACTATTATGAAGCCACAGTGTAAGGTGGAGCAGGAGACGGGAGCGTGGTAATGGCCGTGGCAAGAACAGGATGGCAGTTTAACGGATCGGGGTGGGTTGTACAAAAGGCTTACATCTAAAACCAAAATATTATAGAAGGGGCAGAATGCCTTAAAAGTGAAACTCAAAAAAAATATAACCTTCATATCCTTTCAAAATAATATGAAGCAAGTTAACACAGAAATTACACCGGTTTCACCTGGGACAGATGAACTCTAAATATCCTCTCGGTGGCTGGATTACTTAGCAATAAGGTAACCGGCGTAAGAAAATCGAGAATGATACAAGGCCCATGAAATCTGGGGGCAAGCTTGCCCGCGGGAACAAAATTTTTGACCATAACCTGGTCACCTACCTTCAAAGTAGTGGGTCTCCGTCCACGATCATACCTTTCCCTAACCTTTTCATGAGATACTTTAAGATTAGCTTTAGCCTTCTTCCAAAGATCTTTAATGTTGTCCGGATCTATTGTCTCGGGCAGAATGTCATTCAGAGACCAGAGGTTAGAGAGCGGCGTGTTGGGAACGAACTTAAACATCAAAGAAGCTGGAGTAAATTTGTGTGATTCATGAACCGCCGAATTCAAAGCAAAAGCTAACCAATGCAGGGACGTGTCCCACCTAGAATGATCTTCATGATGATAGGCAATAAGTGCGGACCTGAGATTACGGTTACCCCGTTCAGCCAGAGATGGTTGAGGGTAATAAGCGGAAGTAGTTACATGAGAGATGGACAAGTCAAAACAGAATTTACGAAATAAATTAGATGTAAAAGCCTTAGCATTATCAGATACAATGTATTGGCACGGACCAAAAGAAGCAAAAATAGAATTTAGGCAAGTAATAGTTGACTGAGCGGTAGCCAGCTTAGTCGGAAATAACCAGGAAAATCTTGTAAAACCATCTACACACACAAAGATGAACTTGTTGGCATTACCCTTTGACTGGGGGAAGGGTCCCACATAATCAATATACAGGCGTTCCATGGGGCGCGACGCTTGATGAGAAGACAAAAGGCCTACTTTAGTGGACATGGTGGGTTTACTGATCAAACAAGATTTACAAGCTTTTACAAGTTCCCGAATTTCACCGTCCATACCTTTCCATATGAACATTTCACGAATCTTTTCACGAGTTTTAAAGATTCCAAGATGCCCCCCCAATGGGGTCTCATGATAGTATTTGAAGATCATAGGTACAATAACCGCTGGAACAACAACTTTCATCAACTTATCATGCCTCGAAGGGCAACATAGAACACCATTCCTCAGAACATAAGGGACAGCATGTTCCCCAGAAGAAAGGGTTTCCATTATCGGAGCCAGCGTCGGATCTTCACGTTGGTATTTCTCAATATCCCTAAAAAGCATGGGAGCATCTGTTAAGATGGCATTAACACCAGATAGTATGGACTCGGAAGGTGATGAACTGTCGACCGGTTCGTGGGTCTCTACGTCGTTATGAAACATACGGCTGAGTCCATCAGCAACAACATTTTCGGTACCTCTGATATGTCTAACATCAAACTGGAAGGCGGAAATACGAATAGCCCAGCGGGCTATACGACCAGTACGACGCGGCCTACCTAAGACCCAGCTTAAGGCTTGATTATCTGTCTCCAGGTCGAATTTAACGTGTTCCAGATAGAGACGGAATTTTTCTAAGGCAAATAAGACTGCCAAACCTTCGAGCTCATAGATGGAATACTTGGCTTCTTGAGCCGACAATGTCCTAGACGCATAGGCGATGGGTCGCCTCCCTAGTTCAGTCTCTTGAAGAAGGACTGCAGCTACTGCTGACGACGACGCGTCGGTTTGGACGATGAATTTCTTCGAGAAATCAGGCATAGCAAGTACAGGGGCATTACAAAGAGCTAATTTAAGGTCTTCAAAAGCGGCTTGTTGAGAAGGTCCCCACTCGAATTTGATGCCTTTCCTACGAAGAAGGTTTAAGGGCGCCGCTCTATTAGCAAAGTTAGGAATGAACTTTCTGAAGAAATTCACCATACCAATGAACCTGGCGATACCTTTAATGTCCTTGGGAGGTTTAAAATCACGGATGGCCTGTGTTCTAGAATGATCAACTGCTACACCATCGGGTGACACAATATGCCCTAGGAAAGACATAGAGGGCTTAGCGAAGGCAACCTTGGACAACTTAACAGTTAACCCAGCCTTACGAAGGCGATCGAGAACTTCTCGCAGATGATCTAGGTGTTCTTCAAAAGTCTCTGAAAATACTACGACATCATCTAAGTAGTGATATAAGTACTCGAATTTGATGTCGGAGAAGACCCTATCTAGTAGCCTAGTGAGCACAGCTGCCCCCGTGGGGAGCCCGAAAGGCACGCGGTTGTATTCGTATAAATTCCAGTCCGTGGCAAACGCTGTAAGGTGTTTAGACTCTTCGGCAAGGGGAATTTGATTATAGGCCTGATTTAAGTCCAAGATGGTGAAGAACTTGGCCTTACGAAACCATGAAAAACAAGAATGAAGGTCGGGAAGGGGCACAGATTGTAACACCACCTTCCGATTGAGAGCCCTGTAATCAATGACAGGCCTGAAACCTCCTTGGGGTTTCGGTACTAGAAAAATAGGCGAAGAATACGCTGACTTAGAGGGCCTAATAATACCGTCCTTCAACATCTGATCGATGATTTCCTTCAGAGCCTTCATTTTAGGTGGAGATAGCCTATACGGTGGAAAACGGACAGGAATCGAATCCGTGACCTCAATTTTGTATTCAATAAGGTCAGTAACACCAAGAGTATCAGAGAACACCTCGGGAAACGACTGACACAGTTTGCGAATACTATCAGCCTGCTCCTCAGGTAGATGTCTAAGGTCTAACAACATCTCATCCTGGGTAGGCGAAATAGAAGAACATGACACAGAATTACACTTTAGTAGTGGTATTTTACAACTAGAAGCAAATTTGAATGTGCACGACCTAGACTGGAGATCGAGCACAAGACCAGTGTGAGAAATAAAGTCAGCTCCCAGTATGATGGGGCAAGACAGGTGCTTAGCCACAAACAATTTAATTTTCCATGTAAATTTAAAAATACGAATTTTGACCAGTAAGGAACCTAGAATTTCTAATGGAGATGAATTAGCCGAAACGTATTGAACAGGAGAAGAGACATAGTCAGGAAGTTTACAAACCGTTTTCAATTTAGAATACCATTCAGCCGCAATAACCGAACAAACACTACCTGAATCTAAGAGAGCTGTTATAGGCTCGTTATTTACCTCAATCTTAAGAAAAGGAACAGGTGCGGGGGTATCCGCCGCAATCCTAAGACATTCTTTAGGGCATTCAAAAGATGAACTTGAAGGCTGATCGTTCTCTGCATTTACAATCTGTTTACTAGGGGCTGAGTCTCGGGAAGATGGATTAGTCGACTCAGCCGAAGCCACTAGTCAATTTTTATTATTGGCATAGGTGGAATTTGCACCAGAAGTTGAGCAGGAGGGGGTGCTATTTGAGTTTGGGCAATTTTTGGCGATATGTGAGAAGGCCCAACACTTAAAACAGCCTTGTGATGAACCAGCTCCATTATTTGCCCTACTAGACTTGATCAGAGGACACTTATTGCGCAGATGGTCAGGCGACCCGCAAGCATAACATTTACGAGGGGTAACTGATCGGCGAGGTGGAGGCCGAGTATTACTAAAAGAAGGCGGGGGTCCTTTTGCTACACGCAAAGAATCGGCGTATCTAACTCCTTCCGCTGAGACGGCCAACGCTTCAAGTTCAGAGAAAGTTTGCGGGCACGCCGCAAAACACAAGTATGACCTATAAGATGGTGAAATGCCTTCCACAATAGCTTGTACAATTTGATCCTCAGGGAAGTGAAGAGCAAACACCCTAGTATAAAACTTAATATCTTGGATGAAGTCTGCCAGGTTTTCATCCAAGCGCTGTACCCGATAATAGTATTTCTGAATAAGAGATGACCTCGCGCGGGCAGGAATAAAATTTGCAAGCAGATGTGCATGGAAATCTTCGATAGATGACTGTTCAGCTATGGCTCTTACTATTTTATCTGAGAGAACACCAATAGCATAAGGATAGATTATTTGTAAAATTTGACAAGGGGAAAGCGAAAATACGAGGGCATGATCCTGAAATTCAACTAAAAACCTTAAGAAAGAAATAACTTCACTGGTGGTGTTGACCGAAAACTTAGAGATACCTCTTAGCAACATTGCCAATGGATGAGGCAAGCTGCTAAACCCGGGTGACATAGTAGGTAAAGGTTTCAATGGCAAGGAAGTCAATTCAGAACGGATGTTACTCAATGATGCACGACGTTCAGATTCGTTGTCCAATGGGGCAGGGATAGTTTGAGCAGCAACGGTTATCCTATTAACTTCTCCCTTGGGAGGCGCTTCCTCACTACCTGGATTCACTATGGTGGGTTGATCAGATTTGGGAGGAACTTCCCCAGTTAACAATTGAGTGACCTTATTAGATAATTCGGAAATATTTTCCAGGAGCGTACTAGCTTCCTTCCTCTGAACATCATTCAGTTTTAGAGACAACAGATCGTTAACCCTATTCGAAAAATGATATAGCCTGCCTTGCACACGCTTAATTTGATTAGGAGACGGATCATTTTCATCAAAAAAACTAACTACGGAAGCTAGCCCAGTAATATTCTCCGTGATCGTGGAAAGAGAGTCGTCAATTTCTTTCTCTCCCAAATTGGGGATGGAAATGGGCAAATCAAGGGACTCTCTAAGCTTGTTAGTGTCTATTGCAACCGTGCCTCCAGATTGAACGTTTCTGATAGTTAACTCATATATCAACTCCTCTTTGCGCAAATAGTTAAGGAGGAGAACATCGCGAGGGCCGGGCATGATGACAGAACAATTTTGGAAAACTCAAAATGCCAGCAACTGAGAAAATGGTTAGAGTTCGGATCAAAACAATGTCTCGCCGTCAAAAGGGGCTAAATTGAGACCCATTCAACCACGCTCTGCTACCACTTGTTACCGTGTTTTGGTGGTAGGTAGAGGTGTAAGAAGGTGCGGGCGTGAATGGGTCTCAAACTACGGAATCAAAGTTAATGTAAAAGTTAACAAGGTTATATTTCCTTTTCAATATTAAGTAATAACAAAGAACAGGTACTTAGTAGCCGAAACACAATTTGAAATGTACAATTACAGGGATTACAGAGTTTGGGCTTCGAGCCCTGAGTTCACAATTTTTGAGCAACTAGCCCAACTTTCCGATATACAAATTTTAACAAAGGGGCAGAAGACCCCAATCAAACCCTGGAGCCCTTGCTCCAAATTACACAGTAAAGCCTCCTCGAGGCATACAACACTCCGTTTCCAAAAGAGCTACACGCTCCTTAATTTAAGCCTCTCCTAGGCCACACCAAACTCCACCTTCAAGTTGTCCTCAACGGACATAAACACAGGGGTAAAATACCCAATCTACTGAGGTCTATTAAATGAAAAGCAGGTTAATTAAATGACCTCTAAAACAATTTGAGAGGAGGCGAACTTGCACTCCTAATACACTTGGTTTTTAAGACCTACTTTGGCTCTTAGGACACTGATGCAAGGGCTAATCCCATACTACAGAGGTGACGTAATAGCAATTTACATTACATTACGGAAGAATTGGTTGAGAGAATAAGTTCACCTCAAGACGATGTGAGTGGGAGCTCGAGAGGGTTAAGCACTCTCTATCCCGATATGTCGTTTTAAAATAGAATAGATACCAGTTGTTTTTACATTTTAGGAAAAGGTTACATGGTTGAACGCTTAGAACCCGCCCCGAAAGTTAAACTGCTGAGCAAGAAAAGAAAGAATTTATTAATCGGCCATTACCTTATTGTTGACCGCCGCCGAGGAAAGAGGCGCTTCCCGCCTCCTGCTATGTACTTAATACACTGAAAGATGGAACAGAAGTGGCCCGGAGACCCTAAAATCAGCAGTTTATATACTCTCGCGGAAGTTTCTAGGCGTTAGGGGAATGAAAACACCCGCCCACAATGTTTTTATTGGATAGGACCCCGCAACAGATACAAGTTGGGGGAAGATACACCAGATTGGTCAGAAATTACTAAAAGAAATTCGGGATTGGATAAATCTAAAACAAGGGGAAAAAGAGGGGTATACAGCCAACTTAAACAATAACAGAAAGAAATTTAACAAGAAACAAACTTTTGAAATAAAAATTTCTCCAACAAAATAGTTCTTTGACTCCGCACTAGGGTGCGCTATTGTTGATCTTCAGTAGTGTCCTCTAGAAGAGAAAGTTCACACTTCTTACTTCAAGCGAAACAAAAACACATCAAAAGTGACACAGTTCAAAAACTCAAAATTTTCCACGTGGTGACATCTTCTGAGAAAGTAGAGAATTAATAGAGTAGATAAAGTTCAACCTTCCTCCAGAAGAGGAGTTTCAACTGGCGCAACTTTTAAATAAACGGTGTAGAGGTGTACCGCCCGGTACAATGGTGATTGCTGTTTTAGTGACCTAACATCTAGTTATCAGCCCCTATTTTGCACGTCACCTACAGTATATACACCGATGGAAAAAACATGGAACATCCTCAAGAACAAGGTCATTTTATGCACAAGCGATGAGACAGGTACTTCATCATTGCAGGAGTATATGATTACAGGCTCACACCAAATGAAATACACGTCACAGTAAAGGGTGGCCAAACAATCGCATCAATACACAGTGTATACGCCGCTGGAGGCAATGCAGGCATGTATTCGCGCATGCAAACGATCATTGCTGCACCTTGCGATACATTGTCCCAAGCATCTTACAACTTTTGATGCAATTGGGCAATGGTTCTTGCAGGATCTGGGGAACGCGTAAGTTCATCATGACCTGTACGTGTTCAATTGACGAGAGGTCCGGTGATATTACTGGTCAGGGCAGTCGTTGTACGCCACGAAGAGCAGGTTGCGCCGCAGCAGTTATATGTGGACGTGCAATGTCTTGCCGAAAAAGCACATCACCTTCCTGCCGAAGAAATTACAGTAGCACGAGGACAGCCACCTTTGCAATATAGTGGGCACTGGTTACGTTACCCTGCAGACACATCAACTGTGTTGTAACTGATGGCTCCCACAACACCATGAATCCTGGAGTGGTATCTGCGTGTCGTGGAATGCACTCCGGAATAGGCAGCTCACTAAGTCTACGCCGTACGCCTGTACGTCCATCACTTGCATACAGACAGGACCTGAAGTAAACAGAGTGCCATTCCCCTCTCCAGTCCCAGTCGACTCATTCAAGACACCAGAGTCGCCGTGCTTGGCGGGGTCGTGGTGTCAGTGGTAGTATGGCCAGAGGCTAACGTGATCGCAATCCTGCTGCAAGCAGACGGTTCCCAATGGTCCTTGGTGGCACAGCAGGAGCAATAAGCGACCGTGTTTCGCTCGTGGATGATGTTCGGTCCGCCACCGCTGCTCGCACAATGCGTCGACCTTGACGTGCGTCTGTAATACGTGGACGTCACGAGCCTAGTCTACGTCTGTGGGGACGTTCTACAGACCACTGCTGAAAACAGCGACACACCACGGGTACATTGTGTCCAACATGTGCAGCAATCTATCGATACGCCCATCCAGCTTCCCCAGGCCCCCAGTGCGACGCCGTTCAAATGGCTGTAGTTGTTCAACAGGAGCCCGTACTCGTCGGCAGGGCATGGTTGTACTCTAGAATGAATGTTACAAACACCTCTAACCTCAGCACAGTTACTTCTGAAGAATCAATACATAGCACGCACGGAAAGGCCTCCTGAGCGCCAAAGACAACGACCCCTCAGCGTGCACATACACTGGTGCCACTGCACAGAGTCCTTGAGGTTTCTAATATTTTTTTTTTTGCGGCAGGGTATAAATTGATCTCCATTCACTGAACCCTATGAGAGAGTCCAACAAGGAGGCATCACACTCCGTATGTCGTCGATTTATTTGCACATTGGAGGAATGAAAAGACACTTCTAATAATTAAAAATTGTATATAACTTATGCAGTCGGTAATTCTCTGTTTAAAGGTATTCACGATTATTGAAAATGACGCCTTGTCCAGTAGCTATTTCGAAATAGCTGAGCGCTAAGGCACGGGAGTCACATTTTACGGACTTGGGTTCGAAACCCGTTGCCCACGAACTTTTCGTCTTTAATTGTTGTTCTTTATTCTTCATGTTTTTCCAATTTTTGAACAAAGGCTATATTATTATTAATCTGTATGTATATTGGGTATTCAGCCCGAAGGCTGGTTTGATCCTCACGAGGTTCACCATTAGCTGTCATAGATGGCCTAGGTGTCACTGAAGAGGCGTACTAGGGAAATGAGGAGTGAGGTAGTTTCCCGTTGCTTTCCTCATTGAGCCAGAAGTTGCTATTGCACATCAGTCTGCCAAGCCCACTGAAATGCATGCACCAACCGACCCTATGAGTGACATTTTCACACCACTCATAGCAGGGACTGGCTGCATAAGGAATGGCATTACTAGCATCACTCATACCTCAGTCACTTTCATATTGTCAAAGCCAAGTATAAGACTGAGACAGATCAATGAAAGTAACAATTTTATTCTAGCCCATACCAGAAGACATAGTGCACTGTAAACACTACATCTTGCTAGCAAAGGCCTATTATTATTATTAATGTGCAATATAAGACGAAAGCAGATGTGTCTGTCTGGTCTTCAGTCCAGAGGCTTGGTGGATTTTGAAATAGCACCACCAAATTTGTGTCAAAAAGGGGCGTGCTAGGAAAAATGAGACAGGAGTCAGTTTACCGTTGCTTTCCTAACTGGGCCAGAAAGTGCTATTGCAACACAAATTACACTATGAGCAGCACTTTTCATAACACTCGGACACACTAGTCGTGCTCCGAATGCCATTACTAAGCACCACCCACACCTCAGCAGCTTCCGTATTGTCACGGCCATGAACGAGCGTGGAACTGCGGTGGAAGCTATATTTTGCTCTGGCCTGTGCCAAGAGATATATGTGAAAGTACTGCTTGCATCAAGAAATGAGAACAGGCGGTTGAAATCAGATTTTATAACAATTAACAACATAAAACATTTGTAGGCAGCGAGTTTTGAACCCGTGTCTGTAAAAGGTGATTCATCCGCTTAGCATTGAGCTGCCGTAAGATACTGGTGTAGTACTTCGTAATAGCTACATGAAAGGGCATTCTTTTCAATAATCGTGAACATCACTAAAACGAGGAGTTATTGGCACCCTAAACTACGTGACACTTTAAATCATATAAAACCTTTATAAATGTCACCTCTACATACCATAATTTAATCAGTGATACACAGAGCGTGGTACCCCTTAGTAATTTAGATGGGTAAACATTCCCTAATACACTACTGTACAACAGCGAAAGTATTCCCTCTCACATAAAACCTTTACAGTTTGTTCCACCGAGGGTTACCAGGTTTTTGAAATGCGAATAAGTGCCAGGTGAAGACACAATATTGTAGATAAAATTATGTCAAGCACAGAGGTAGTAGAATTCTAATTCTACAGTAATTTAGCAACAATGGCAATATTGCCATCAGTTCCCTTCTGAAGCATACTTTTTCTTATTTTAGAGGCCGTGTTCATTTGCCTCGCACCGAGCTCGATAGCTGCAGTCGCTTAAGTGCGGCCATTATCCAATATTCGGGAGATAGTAGGTTCGAACCCCGCTGTCGGCAGCTCTGAAGATGGTTTTCCGTGGTTTCCCATTTTTATACCAGGCAAATGCTGGGGCTGTACCTTAATTAAGGCCAGGGCCGCTTCCTGCCCTTTCCTGTCCCATCGTCGCCATAAGACATATCTCTGTCGGTACGATGTAAAGCCAATAGCATCATCATCATCATCATCATCTGTTTACCCTCCAGGTTCGGTTTTTCCCTCGGACTTAGCGAAGGATCCCACCTGTACCGCCTCAAGGGCAGTGTCCTGGAGCTTCAGACTCTTGGTCGGGGGATACAACTGGGGAGTATGACCAGTATCTCGCCCAGGCGGCCTCCCCTGCTATGCTGAACAGGGGCCTTGTGGAGGGATGGGAAGATTGGAAGGGATAGGCAAGGAAGAGGGAAGGAAGCGGCCGTGGCCTTAAGTTAGGTACCATCCCGGCATTCGCCTGGAGGGGAAGTGGGAAACCACGGAAAACCACTTCCAGGATGGCTGAGGTGGGAATCGAACCCACCTCTACTCAGTTGACCTCGCGAGGCTGAGTGGACCCCGTTCCAGCCCTCGTACCACTTTTCAAATTTCGTGGCAGAGCCGGGAATCGAACCCGGGCCTCCGGGGGTGGCAGCTAATCACGCTAACCACTACACCACAGAGGCGGACAAAGCCAATAGCAAAAAGAAAAAAAAAAAAGCATTTGCCTCACGAAACTTGCATGTACTACGGTCGAAACGTATTGCTTTAACTTTCCTTAAACCGTTATTATCAACGAGCACAATCAATTTATAACGTTATTCACATTTTTCTAAGTAGATGGAAAGTTTTTCTTACTTCTCTGTCGAGGAATCACACATTATAACAACACCAGTATGAACTCTCTTACCCTCACCCCACCACAGTCCGGCTCCTTCGGTAAATGGTTAGTGTGCTGGCCTTTGGTCACAGGGGTCCCGGGTTCGACTCCCGGCAGTGTCGGGAATTTTAACCATCATTGGTTAATTTCGCTGGCACGGGGACTGGGTGTATGTTTCGTTCTCATCATCATTTCATCCTCATCACGACGCGCAGGTCGCCTACGGGAGTTAAAACGAAAGACCTGCACCTGGCGAGCCGAACTTGTCCTTGGACACTCCCGGCACTAAAAGCCATACGCCATTTCATACCCCACCACAGCATGACACAAACTGCCAACTTTAACCATTTCTGATAAAATCATTTGAAAATTAAAGAATGCAGGACTTCGTTAATTGTTACGGTGACATAAACCAGATGCCTCTGTGTCTTGCTCCAGTCATTCCCGCGCTAGAGCGCTGCGCCGGCGTTTCGTTCGCTCGCCTACTGTATGTTTCGATCGTAGATCAGAATCGCTAGATGAAGAACAATGAACTGAACTGCAGGGTCGGTAAAAGGCACTGTGCATGATAATTGTAACCATGGCGGAAGGTAGTTCTTTAAATATAAAAAGGGGGGTCCGTATGCTGTTAAAACGGGAACATACTTCAGACCTTCAAATACGGGAAATCCCCTATAACACGAGACACTTGGCACGTGACGTTAGGAGCAGCCATGGGATAAGCACATATGGAAAATGATCTAACTGATTAACTGTCCAACAAATTCACTAATTACGTAACAAATTAACTAACAAACTTCTCTCGAATAATATGCCTATAAGCTGAGAAATATATTCCATTGTGCTCCACAATGTTCAAGAAATACATGTTCACTTCTTGACACACAAGCTGAGCGGTCTCTTCTACGGAACAATCAGCATCTAACTTAGCACAGGCCTACCTCATAGCGTGTTCTTGTCTTTCGTAGTAACATATTTCTTGTCGGTCTCTTAAATATACATTTCTCCCCATACACATTTTACCACTAAACTTACCTATTTCTATAAGCAAAGCAACAATTAGCGTTTAGGGCAATTTGCATTGAATGTTATCCTATCATTTAACCCTCTTATTTCTAGGTGGGGTATTCTGACTAACCCAGACTGATTTTTTTCCTGTAATAACTTTACCTGTGGTTTCATGATTTTGTCCTAAAATGACAGAAATTTAATTTACACTCTTGACCGTCCCAAATGTTTGTCTTCCAATAATTAAATGGCGGGATATATTGGTGGGGTTGTGAGACTACCGCGCTTTGTATGAAATGTATTAGTTTCCTATTTGTCAAAAATAAAGGTTTTGAGAAATATTTATCTCTTTTGCCTTCGTTATTTAAATGTTACATTGTTGAATTTTACCCTACCCCCATGATGTGGCTCAAATGTGTGCATTGTTATCATTGTTTCAGTTACTGTGGGTGAGTTGAAATAGACGTTCGCTTTTGTGCTGATATTGCATGATAATAATAGATTTCAAGTGCAAGAAAGGGTGCTAAAAGGATTACCTACAGAAGGAATTCATTGAAAATAACAGGAAATATATAGAAAAAACAGAATCCAAAAAAACAAATATTACAGTAAATCACATAATTGTATTGGAGTAGTCAAAATACCCGCCTGGGGTGTCGAAAATTTTGGCAATGGGAGGGTTAAACTCATTTCAAATGAATAGAGGTTCTCCATTTTACGGTAAATGTATAGCAAAACCTCCTTGCATTAACTGAGCAAGTAATCTCTGTGATAACGAGCGTCCCTTTTCTTCAGGTCACGTATGAACTCCGGGTGTTTTCTTCAGTCTAATTACTAACAATGATTTCAGACCAATATTGTTATGGGTATGTGAGCTGGCTTCAGCTCCTCTCCGTCATCAACGGATATTTCCAGCCCTCCCATGCACTGTTGTGTACTACAGCCTATTCATTTTTCAGTCGACCTATTCACTGTGTCCTGAGCCCATACATAACGCACACCCCTGTAGCTTTCGTAACGAGTGTGCTTCATTGATCAGAACGCTCTATTTCGATACTTCCGCTTTAAAATCTTCAGTATGCAAGAGAGGTTTCGTTCATAAACTTCAGTTAGAAAAGCAAAGCAAAGAAAAACAGATGGAAAATTTTGATCTTTTAATCTGGCGATATAAAGTCAACAAACTATTGTTGTGGACTGATTTATATTGCAAACGGAGCCTGTATGCATATTGCTACTGTTTGAAATTGGATTATTTCAAACAACGGAAGATAATTCGCTGGCGCTTCTATAGATCTCAATTGTGTCAACGCACAGAGGGATTCGAAGGGAAGTGTTAGAACACAGTTTTTTGAGGACGGACTGCAAAATTTCCTTCTGTCTCAATCAATGTTTTAGGATACGTTCCAAGAAAGGTAATTGTAGAGTTCAAACGATTGCTTTGTAAATGATTAATGTTTGACATTTCTAATGGAACTCTGATTTGTTGATTTATTGTTGCGTAGTTTATTATGTAATATAAACTGACATGATGAGTTTGTGAAAAGAAACTCTACCACTTACAGCGGCAAGTATTAATCAAACATAAAAGAGATGTTAGCCTCCTATAGTAACCTCTTAGCTTTTCCTTCTCCTTGTTCTTCTCGTTCTACCGCTCTCCCACATCTTTGGGGTCACGGGTGCGAACTATGTCGCATATATGGATTTGGCCCTATTTTACGACCGGATAACCTTCCTGACGCCAACCCTATAAGGATGGATGTGATCACTATTGCGTGCTTCTGTGGTTGTTGGTAGTGTAGTGTGCTGTTTGAATATGAGGAAGAAAATGTTCGCGTCTTGGCGATTCATTGGGCAGTATTAAGAACGTAAAACGCGAAATAGAAGGTATCCCACGAAACCTCAGAATCCGTCTGAAACAAAATATCGTGATGTCCTTAAACGAAATCCGGATTGCGACATCATGGTAGCTATAAACAAATGATTTGGCTGGTACTGATAATGAGGATCTACGAAGATGTTTCAAGACCTACACTCGCTCCCTAATTCAAGTACTGTCCTGTCACATCCATAGATGTAGAGAGATCATTCTCCTCACTGAAGCTAGTTTTAACAGGCAAACGCCAAAGATTCAAACCAGAAAAGTTGGAGAAGACTGTTGTAGAGCACTGAGCAGCAAATTATGGACAGAAAAAGTACAGCGTTCGGAGTAAGATGAAAGAGGAATGTGTGTTTAAGTGAACGGTTTTCTTAAAATATCACTAATTGATTTACCGTATATACCCATTCACTGCCAAACCCGTATATATACGTTTTGGTGCTGCGTGTACTTCACCGATCTCAGAAACGAACGCGATATCGCGTCATGCTTTGAGATTCCGTGGAAATGCTCAAAGAAGTTCTGTACTGCAGATATACCACACCATTTTGCGTGTTTTGAAAGCCATCTGGTGTTATTTCAGCTTCGTTGGAGTGGAACATCTTTCCCGCTAACGTGTAGCCATCAAGGCGCCTTGAAGTGTATACATTCATCTCTTGTTCACGAAGAAATTGAATGTTTCCTCATCAATAGTGATTCTGGAGAGCTGTATTTTGATAATAAAGATGGAGAACATCTAAGTGGCGATACTGAACTACAGGAAAGTACAAGACGAAGTAGTAATGATGAATCTCATGCGGAAATGTGACCCCTTCCTCAGATAAATTACCTCTTCCCCAAATGTAAATGATTTTTATAATACCAGTTCCTGGATCAACAATATTGTATTATATTATATTATATTATATTATATTATATTATATTATATTATATTATATTATATTATATTATATTATATTATATTTCAGTGATAGCACCACCGAGCGGAGTAACAGCGCGTATTAACATGCTATGTCTCTGGAGCCAAGCTCTGCACTCGGCAGGCGAGTGGGTTCGAACCCCAACCTCAGCTGTCCTGAGTTTTTTTTTTTTTTTTTTTTTTTTTTGGTGGTTCCCCTTTTGCACTCCCAAGCAGATGTTGGGAGAGTTCCTATTCATAAAACAAAGCCATTCCTTCCACTTCCTTACCCAGTTTCACTCACCATCATTCATTTCATATTCATTACCTTCTCAACTGAGGTTTGCGTCGGGAAGGGCACCCAGTCGTAAAATATGGTGTTAAATATAATCTCACTTCATCCCCCGACACCGTATTGGTTTGCAGGGCTAAGGGGACGATATGCATTCCATTAATAGTATCAGTAAATATGTATCTGTCAATGTGCTCCTTCCTTAAAAAACCCGGGCCACAGGACTCGGCTGGTCATCAAAACTTGGCAGTGAAGAGGTTAACACACTGTGCCTTATCTAGGATAAGTTTGTATATTGTTTCAACAGTGAACACTCATAGACTGATACATCTCACAATCTATGCACGGATTATTTACTAGTAGAAGAGCTGCAGCTTTACGGGGTGTTAACTTATTGTTTGTCTTTCAGATGTTTTTTTTTGCTATTTTGCTTTACGTCGCACCGACACAGATAGGTCTTATGGCGACGATGGGACAGGGAAGGGCTAGGAGTGGGAAGGAAGCGGTCGTGGCCTTAATTAAGGTACAGCCCCAGCATTTGCCTGGTGTGAAAATGGGAAACCACGGGAAACCATTTTCAGAGCTGCCGACAGTGGGGTTCGAACCTACTATCTCCCGAATACTGGATACTGGCCGCACTTAAGCGACTGCAGCTATCGAGCTCGGTTTTCAGATGTTTATTCATGATCATGATTTTATGTATTGGTGTGAGTAAATTGCGTGTGCCTAGTAAGGGAATGTCACGTTTGCACTTCATACAAGTGTTTAATAGCATGAAAATAACTGCATAATTAAGTGCATATTTCGCCACTATAAATCCGATGTCTAATTACGACACGCGTAAACGAATACCATGTCAGACAGCAGAAGAATGAAGATCCCGAGGTTCAGACTCGACGTAAAATTGCAAGTGCTTGGCTATGATTTTGAAGTCTACAGTTACCGATCGAATTTTCTGCGTGATGTGGGTCGTATAGCTGTAAGCCTGCAGTTGGGAGATGGTGGGTTTGAACTCCATCATTGGCAACCCTGAAGATAGTTTTACGTGGTTTTCTATTTTCACAACTGGAGTACTGTATTTAACATCAGCGCTTCTTCCTGCCCAGTCTTAACTATTTCATATTCCACCGTCATCGGAAACCTATACGTACGAATTTACAGCATTAGTAAAAAAGAAATGTTTTCCTCTGTGAGAGGAACCGAGTCCTATCGACTGAGGTATGTTCTGTTTACAATCTTAAAAGGAGACGTCAGGTATATCTGGGTTGGGAACTACTGTCAAGCTAAACGCAATGAGGGGTGTGTGATGATAACATACTAACACCGCTAAACAATCTGCCATCTCCCATCAACCACCCCAAAATTTATGAACGGTTTCAGGCTATTTTTTCCCATGCCAATATTTAGCTTGCACGCAATGCAGCTTATTGTAACAAAAGCAGATTTGGTAATTCTGTCGTTATTTTAGTGCTAGTAAGAGATGAGTTTCTACAGTACATCTGCCTCAAGCTGGTGTGCGCCCCGGCATGAGGGACAGCCCGATCTAATTACTGCAGTTCTTGCATGGGTACACATGCAGAGTTACTTCTAGTCCATGGCATCGGATTCAGTCCTGCTAATTGGCACGCCTGCCACATTATACGGGACTCTGTGTTCCGCTATTCTTCTACAGATAACACACAGTCAGCAAAAAAATGAGGGTAGAGAAATAAAATGGAAGCCATAGAAAATAAACAACTGGATCCACAATACAGGAATATTTTATGACACTAAGTGTACATGAGGACTGACAGCTTTTGTATTAACTCAGAGAAGGGAGTTAATATTGAAATTCTAGTCTCACTGAACACCGAAGTGAAAAGAATGTGGCCCACCAAGTAGCTATGAATTATGTTCTACTCCTTCTTTCAAATATGTTCACGTTTTGAATAATGATTCTCCAAGCATACAATTCTATTTCATACCCCTAATTCCTAAGAGCGTTTAAAAACAGCCCCTATAGATGGAATTTTCTTTACTTTAAAGGAATTCCTCATGTATCCCTATGTGCAGTGAATAACTTTTACTTTAGGTATAAATCTCCACTATGCGAAACTGACGAAGCACTACACACTCTGATAAGGTTCTATTCTTCTTCTTCTTCTTCTTCTTCTTCTTCTTCTTCTTCTTCTTCTACAGATTCTCCCACACCTGTGGGGTCGCGGGTGCGAACTGCGTCGCACCTGTGGATTTGGCCTTGTATTACGGACGGATACCCTTCCTGACGCCAAAATTATACGGAAGGATGTAATCACTATTGCGTGTTTCTGTGGTGGTTGGTAGTATAGTGTGTTGTCTGAATATGAAGAGGAAATTGTTGAAACAAGCATTAACACCCAGTCCCCGAGCCAGAAGAATTAATCAAGCACGATTGAAATCCCTGACCCAGCCGGAAATCGAACCCGGGACCCTGTGAACCGAAGGCCTCAACGCTGACCATTCAGCCAATGAGTCGGACGATAAGGTTGTACTACAGTTTTTTTAAACACTATAATTCGCTTGAACGTTGAATAGAAAGCTATACAATTTCCATTGCTGTCGACTTAAATGGGTTTGTTTTTATATATTGGAAATACCATATACAGGGTATTACAATATGGTGCGGTCAAACTTTCAAGAAATACTCCTCACAGGATGAAAAGAAAATACGCCATATGGACACGGATCGGAAACACTTTATTTCCATGTTAGAACATATTTGATAAATAAGTGTATTAGCAAAATCAAATATTAGATCTGATAAGACATCTGCCTAAAGGCTGGTTGGATCCTCAAATAGCAGAACCACGGATTATGCAGTTTTAAGGAAAAAGAAAACAAACAAAAATGTAAAAACTCTATGGTGCCGCCATAAGGAGGCGTACTAGACAAGAAGAGGAGTGGGTTAGTTTGCCATTGCTTTCCTCACTAGGCCAGAAAGTGGTAATGCAGCACAACTGCCCAATATATAAAACCTTTCATAGCATTGGCACGCACTAGTCGTGTTCCGAAGTTAATTACACTGTTCACTCAAGGCTCGGCAGCATTAAACTTGGGCGGATAATTTAAGCGAAGCTAAATTTTACTCTGATCTGTGTCAGGATACAGGTGTAGTAACATTGGATACATCAAGATGTGGGAACTGGCACAACATATCAGATATTAAGGTAATATATATATTTAATTATATTAATAGATGTTCTTCTTAATCTGTTTACCCTCCAGGGTTGGTTTTCCCTCGGACTCAGCGACGGATCCCACCAGTTTCATGTCCGACTTTGGGTCGGGACATGAAACTGGAAGGAGAATCAGTACCTCGCCCAAGCGGCCTCACCTGCTATGCTGAATAGGAGCTTTGGTGGGATGGGAAAATTGGAAGGGATAGACAAGGAAGAGGGAAGAAAGCGCCCGTAGCCTTAAGTTATGTACCATCCCAGCATTTGCCTGGAGGAGAAGTGGGGAAACCACGGGAAACCGCTTCCAGGATGGCTGAGGTGGTAATGGAATCCACCTCTACTCAGTCGATCTCCCGAGGCTGATTTGACTCTGTTCCAGCCCTCGTACCACTTTTCAAATTCCGTGGCAGAGCCGGGAATCGAACCTGGGCCCCCGGGAGTGGCAGCTAATCACGCTAACAACAACACAACAGAGGCGGACTTAATAGCTATTACACCAGCAAATTCCCAGGTAACATACAATTAATAGGAGTATTTGGCTCAATTGCTATACACAAACTCTTATATATATATATAAGTGCAATTAACTGTAAGCATGGTCAAATAATTTTAAATTAATTACGGATTAAAATTATTAAGCCAAGGTGCCGGAATTTCTTCTCGCAGGAGTTCTATAACGTGCAAGTACACCTACGGATACTAGGCAGACGTACCGCTGGACTGAGCCAGGATCGAACCTGCAAAGTTGAGGTCAGAAAACCAACGCTCTACCGTCTGATCTACTGAATTCGGCTCCCATGCACATATATAAATGACCGATATGTCACACTACCTCATTATACCATTTGTTATGAAATCATTAAATTAACAGCAGATTAGTTTGTCGCGAAGAATGGCTCAGAGAGTATAGGGCGGGCTTTCTAAGTCCAGGTTGGCGGGCTCGATCCAAGCTCAGTCCGGTGATAAGGATTTGAAAGCGATCAAATACAACAGCCTCGTGCCGGTAGATTTATTATCACGTAAATGAACTCCTTCGGGAGAGAATTCCGGAAGCTCGTTGTCACCAAAAAGCGGTAAAATTACTTAGTGGAAGATGAAACAAATAACACTTCATTACACTTTGTCAAATGAGTTTAGTGCCAGACAATTAAGAAAGGATGCCTTCCATTAATAGAAGTGATTTTATCATGGTCCGCCTCTGTGGTGTAGTGGTTAGCGTGATTAGCTGCCACCCCCGGAGGCCCGGGTTCGATTCCCGGCTCTGCCACGAAATTTGAAAAGTGGTACGAGGGCTGGAACGGGGTCCACTCAGCCTCGGGAGGTCAACTGAGTAGAGGTGGGTTCGATTCCCACCTCAGCCATCCTGGAAGTGGTTTTTCGTGGTTTCCCACTTCTCCTCCAGGCGAATGCCGGGATGGTACCTAACTTAAGGCCACGGCCGCTTCCTTCCCTCTTCCTTGCCTATCCCTTCCTATCTTCCCATCCCTCCACAAGGCCCCTGTTCAGCATAGCAGGTGAGGCCGCCTGGGCGAGGTACTGGTCATACTCCCCAGTTGTATCCCCCGACCAAGAGTCTGAAGCTCCAGGACACTGCCCTTGAGGCGGTAGAGGTGGGATCCCTCGCTAAGTCCGAGGGAAAAACCGAACCTGGAGGGTAAACAGATGATGATGATGATGATGATGATTTATCATGATCGTTGACCATAATAATAATCATAATAATCATAATAATAATAATAATAATAATAATAATAATAATAATATCCGCCTCCGTGGAGTAGTGGTTAGTATGATTAGCTGCCACCCGCCTGAGGCCCGGGTACGATTCCCGGCTCTGCCATGACATTTGAAAAAGTTGTACGAGGGCTGGAACGGGGTCCACTCAGCCTTGGGAGGTCAACTGAGTAGAGGTGGGTTCGATTCCCACCTCAGCCATCCTGGAAGTGGTTTTCCGTGGTTTCCCACTTCTCCTCCAGGCAAATGCCGGGATGGTACCTAACTTAAGGCCATGGCCGCTTCCTTCCCTCTTCCTTGTCTATCCCTTCCAATCCTCCCATCCCCCACCTAGGCCCCTGTTCAGCATAGCAGATGAGGCCGCCTGAACGAGGTACTGGTCATCCTCCCCAGTTGTATCCCGCGACCCAATATCTCACACTCCAGGACACTGCCCTTGAGGCGGTAGAGGTGAGATCCCTCGCTGAGTCCGAGGGAGAAACCAACCCTGGAGGGTAAACAGATTAGGAAATAATACTAATACTAATAATAATATAATAATAATAATAATAATAATAATAATAATAATAATAATAATAATGCAATGTCAATAATTAGATAAATGTTCTTGGATTTAATTTACAATTTAAATTACAATTACCCTTAAAATCAGATATAATCTTTGATATTACAGTAGAACATGATTAATCCGGGCCCCATTAGTCCGGACTTCGCTTAATTCGGACAGCCGTTTAATAATAATAATAGACTACATAAATACAATTACAGTATAAAGCTGAGTTACGAGCGCAATGTTGTAAACTACGCAGGAGGAGATCGTTGAATATGTGATCGCTGCAGAAAGCTCTGAAACGGATGAATATGACCAGGTGTATCAAATTTAATTTACGTTCAATATCAGCATTTTTTGCTGAAATAAGAATGAAACTAATTAAATGCTAGCACTAGACACATTATCTTGTATATTGTTGGCCATAGAATCGCTTGGTGACCGATAAAACAACACCTCGTAATGCGATTCCGAGTACGAATGATTAATGTCCATGGAATGTTTGATTTCACACGCTTCTCAACTTCTTCAGAATATTCCTGACCAATGACGCAAATTATACTGTTGTTTACAACGTTATCGGACTTCACTGATCTTCAAAAATCAATTAGACTCTTTACAGAACGGAACACTTATTACCTCCAGCATGGAGAGTGATTCGTCATTGACTGGTAGTAAGAGTGAGAATGATTAGGTCCCGGACCGTATGTTAGATACCAGGAAATACACTAAAGACAATAATGCACACTTCCGTATCTCCCGTACCGAACTTTTTTTTTTTTGCTAGGGGCTTTACGTCGCACCGACACAGATAGGTCTTATGGCGACGATGGGATAGGAAAGGCCTAGGAGTTGGAAGGAAGCGGCCGTGGCCTTAATTAAGGTACAGCCCCAGCATTTGCCTGGTGTGAACATGGGAAACCACGGAAAACCATTTTCAGGGCTGCCGATAGTGGGATTCGAACCTACTATCTCCCGGATGCAAGCTCACAGCCGCGCGCCTCTATACGCACGGCCAACTCGCCCGAACTATGAGACGTGTTGACGGCGGCGCGACCTTAAACGTCAGCCGGCAAGATTGAAACCACAAAAGCTGCATCTTAAAATAGATGGAAATAATGAAACTAAATAATGATTTATGCTTTGTTCTCCTACGAAAGATGAATGTTAGTGCTGATAGGAATAATGAAACTCATTAATGATTTCGTTTTGTCCGAATCCTTGGCTGAATGGTCAACGTTGAGGCTTTCGATTCAAAAGGTCCGAGATTCGATTTGCGGTTGGATCGGGGATTTTAATCACATCTAATTAATTCTAATTCTTCTGGCTCGGAATCTGGGTGTTTGTGTTTGTCAAAACACATTTCTCTTCCTATTCAGACAAGACACTACACTTCCAACCAACACAGAAACATGCATTAGTGATTACTAGACCACGGATTTTCGGTGTTTAAATGTTACTTTGGCTACCTAAAATAGACTCTCAAATAGGTTCTAAAATATTTTAGATAGCTTCAAATCTACGTACTTTAATGGGCATCAATTAAAAATCATGTTTATTTTGCAAAGTTGATAACAACTCCTTAGGGGTAAATACAAAACAAGTTTCACCTATTTGCTGCAAACATCAGAGAACATAATTTTACCATCCGATGTGAAATGGGGAAACTCCTGTAACCACTTTTTCATTAAGACGACTAGGAACCTGACACCTTCAGTATGATTCATAGTGTATAGTGCACTACTACACTCAGTTTCAAGGCCGTCCCGCTAGGTGCGCTGGCAATCACTGTCTTAAGATATCTCGCAAAGTGGCACGTATTCTCTATGGTGTATTTGATACCACCTAGGCATGTGCATGGTTCATCCTCAGGTGTGTATTCCCACTATGTACAGTCGTTCAAGAAAAGAATTATCGCATGATATTGTATGTACCTCACATGCAATATTTTATTAGACTTCCCTTTACTTACAGTATTATTATCAAAATATAATTCACCTCCCAAATGGATACAAATCCTGTGGCTACCCACAATACTAATTTTATCTATAGATTCAATTGTTTCCGAGAAGAGTGTAGCTGTGAGTGTCTTATATGGGGGGCATACTATATTGTTTTACACTTCAGCTTTTGTGCGTCCGGGTATGGTTCACTTTTGAAGGTGGTGACGTGTTACTAGTGCCTTGTTCCACAGTTTTGTAGTAGCACACGCACAGAGGACAACGAATGCACTCGTCATAGCCATTTCATAACAACAATGTCAAGCGTTGGAGCAGACAACATGGAAAGAAACCGCCAGGGACAGCGCTATACGAGTTGGTTCCTATGGAAAGACGACGAGACCACTGAAGAAATTCATCGGCGCTTGGTGGCAGTCTGCGGAGGACATGCGTCGTCACGGAAAACAGTTTACAACTGGGTGGAGCGTTGGAAAACAGGGCGCACATCGGTGGATAAGGGAACCCATTCTGGAAGGAATGTGACAGTGTCAGCACCAGCCAACATTGCCCGAGTCGAACAGGCCATTCAAGGAAACAAATGCATCACATTTGCAAAAATGGAGGCAGCCACGGGAATTAGCCGAAACATTCGGCAGCGGATCGTGCACGGCCACTTACAGCTGGGGAAGGTATCATCCATGTGGGTACCTACAGTAGACTCTGTCCGACTCGTTGGCTGAATGGTCAGCGTACTGGCCTTCGGTTCAGAGGGTCCCGGGTTCGATTCCCGGCCGGGTCTGGGATTTTAACCTTAATTTGTTAATTCCAGTGGCCCGGGGGCTGGGAGTTTGTGCTGTCCCCAACATCTCTGCAACTCCCACACCACACATAACACTATCATCCACCACAAAAACACGCAGTTACCTACACACGGCAGATGCCGCCCACCCTCGTCGGAGCGTCTGCCTTACAAGGGCTGCACTCGGCTAGAAATAGCCACACGACAATTATTATTACCTAGACTCTTGTCTGCAGAAGAAAAGCAGAGGTGTGTGGATGTGTGCAGAGTACTTTTGCAACGCCATGATCAAGATCCAGCGGACTTCATGGCAAGGTTTTTGACTGGTGATGAGACATGGCTCCATTACCAAGAGCCACAAACGAAACAACAATTGATGAAATGGAAGCATAGGAGTAGTCCACCGCCAAAGAAATTTCGAACAGTGCCATCAGTTGCAAGCGAATGGCGACAGTGTTCTGGGACACAAAGGGCATCCTCATTGCCTACCTGGAATTTGGGGTCACGATTAACAGTTCAGCATATGTGGCAACCCTTAAGCGCTTACGGCGTGCCATTCAAACTAAGCGGCCAGGAAAATGGGCTAAAGGTGTGCTGCTGCAACATGACAATCCCCGGACCCACACTAGCTGAGAGACCACCGCTGCTATTGACCAAATGTGATTCACGATGCTGCCACACCCACCACACACTCCAGACTTGGCACCAAGTGATTATCACCTGTTCGGAAACATGAAGAAACCTCTGCGTGGTCGCCGTTTTGCGAATTTTACAGAACTGGACACGGCTGTCAAGGCATGGGTACGCAGCACTCCAAAAGAATGGTTACAAGAAGGTCTGGAGAGACTGACACATCGATGGCAAAAAGTGCACACAGTTACAAGGAGATTATGACGAGAAGGTGGACGTAACAACTGATGTGTAAAGTACTTCATATGGGTAGAAAAAAATAAAGTGTAAAACAATATAGTACGCCCTTCGTACAATAATTGATATTTTGAGGGAATTTCTTTTAATTCCGTCCAATATATCTGAGTTTAAAAAAGTCAATCCGGTGGTAAGTCTTTAAATGTGGTCAATTCGGGACAGAAGTTCGGAAACTCGTTGCCACCAAAAAGCCATACAATTAATTAGTGGAACGTAAAACTCTATTACCTACTCACTGGCAAATGATTTTAGTATTAGGCAATTAATAAAGTATGCCTTCATTCATCAGAAGTCAAATTTCATCAGTATCGTTGCCATAATAATAATAATAATAATAATAATAATAATAATAATAATAATAATAATAGTAGCTCTGGTTTCACCAAAAAAACTTATATCCCTTGTGTAACATGAACACTGGGGCAGAACTGCGAACTTGTTCGCTTCTTATGCATTGCATATCGTTACATATAATATTCCATTTCTGTTTAGGAACAGTACATCAGGATAATTAAGTTAATGTAGTAACTTTTAATTTGTATAATGTATGAACGAGCTGTGTGCTTCATGTCCATGCTGCATACAGAGCGCCAACATGATCCAACCCATGTTTTAGTACAAAACGTTGAAGTTTATAAATAGTCGAGTAATACATCGTTTCAACTTGATGGCTGTAACTCATGGTCAGATATTCAGTTTACGATGAAGAAACGTACATATTCTATGAAATTATTTTTCACGACTGATTTGGTAAACATTATTCTTCATTGTGCCACATTTCCTAATAAACTACAGTTGTTATTAATGTCATTATGACATCTTCCATGTGCTACCTCGTTTCCGATTTTTGGAAGGATTCATGGAGTTTCTATTTCTAAATATCTCTTAAAAACACATCCCCTCGGCTCTCAAAGTTATCTTTCGTTTGTGTTTCCGACTAATTTTTACTAGACATAATAACAAATGGCATTCGCAATTCGTAAGTACACTCATACTCATAAAAACAGAACACCATGAAAGACTAGAGATAGGAAGTTCATATTCACAACACAAGCTCATTTGTATATTCTGCAGAAACGATTGGTATTTCAGTCATCTAAGTTCAGCAAGTGTCCTGTTGCCTACTAGGCACTGGGTCCTCCATGGGCACTGATAATTTGTTCCATGCGGGATGGCATCGACGCGTATAAAGCGCGAATGGCGTCCTGGGATATAGCCATCCATGCTGCACTTATCTTGTTCCACAGTTCATCTTTGGTGCTTGGCACTGGGACACAGCGCCCCACCCGTCGTTTCACCATATCCATACGTTTACGATTGGCAACAAGTCCGGTGACTGGGCGGGCCAGGGCAACAGTCTGACATCCAGTGACAACAAGAAGGCACGTATTCGTGCAGCAACATGTGGTAGCGCATTGTCCTGCTGAAATATGGCGTCTGGGTAGTCGTGCAGAAATTGTATGGCTACGGGTAGCAGGATGTCATTTTCGTAGGTCAGAGTGTTCACAGTGCCTTGGACATGCACCTACTGTGATTTGTGGTTGTACCCAATAGCACCCCACACCATAAAGCCTTGAGTTGACGCAGTATGTCTTGTGCGGATGCAGTCAATATGATGCCTCTCTCCATGTCTGTGGCGAACCAAAAAGCGACCATCATTTTCAAACAAACAGAACCTGGATTCGTTCGAAAAGACTATCTGCTGCCATTCCCGTCCCCAGTGACGCCGTTCCGTACAACATTCCAGTCTAGCATGTTTATGCACATTCGTCAAAGGTAGGAAGAGAAGCGGACGATGTGCCGGTAATCCAGAACGTAGTCGACTTCTCGGGGGGGGGGGGCTGTGTGGTGCGCCTAGACCCATCTTTTCGTGTTCTACGGCCTTCTGTGAACCATTCTGTACATACCCTATGAACTACCGACACATTTCTCCCCACACGAGCAGCAATTTCCTGGATGAATGCATCACGTTCTCCCATGCCAATAATGCGCCCTCTTTCAAACTCATTCATTTGACGGTACGGTTCTCACATAGTTTGCGAGGCAACCTGCACGTCTGCTCAAGTCACACTGATCCATTGCCTGTTTATAGCGACAACGGGAGCCAAAGGCACATTTTACCGGTCGGTGGTTGTGCGCCGAGATATCGATGTGGACCTTGAACCTGACGGCCTATATATATAAAATGCTAATCATTTTTCATAACATACTGGTGCACATGTACTGTGAATATGAACTCCCTATCCTTAGTCTTTTAAGATATTCTGGTTTTTATGAACATGAATGTAATTTTTGAAGATTATTTTAATTACTCAGTATATTCCATAGAGCTTGCTGAATTCCACGAAGCCATTTTCAACCAAGAAAAGCCACCTAAAATCTTCATTGTTTTTCATTTAATTTGAACACGTATTTGCCGACAGTGTGTTAGTGCTTACATTAATAAATATAAATAAATATACAGTACACAAGTTTTGCATATAAAAGCAATTATCCTAAAACAATGGACTTCATTTCTACACTTAACATTTTGCGACAGTTCTAAAGTTCAAAATTTCGGAGGGATTTATCCCCTAATCACACCCTCCCCCTCCACGTACGGCCCCGCTTGGAGCTTTATGTTCCTTCGTTTGAAAAATGTGGGGAATTTGGAGTCAGTAAGTCGGAGAAGGCGTGACTGGCTAGGTCTCCCCTTGTGTTATGGCTTGCCCTACTAGGGTCTGGTTTTAATTCTAAAAAATTAATACACCTCCCTCTGTATTTTCACGTCTAAGTGACAGTCATGATCTTAAACTAAATTGAAGGAGATGACTGCCTTAATCATTCCCTCTAAGATGCCGTACACTCGTTTTAGATAAAAACATACATTGTTAATTCTCTGTTCCCTCAGGAATTTGCTAGATGTACTTGAACCTCTGGAAGAGGAACGATTCTTATTAAAGTGCCGCAACGTCAGACCTCTTCCTAGAGGCACAGTGGAAGTCAACTCCGTCAGTATTTCGAAAACGGTATTTCATGAAAAAGTAGCTTTGCCATGAAATGCTTCATTATTTCCTATCAGTGGTCATAGACCGACAGATAACTTTGAGGGAGAAACCGTGAAGGGTAATCGAGTAATTGACCTCTAATACGTCCAAACAATTACAGCAATATCTCAGTTGGCTGCACAATACTTCTGCACTTGTGAAGAGTTTCTTTATTTTTTTCTTTTTCGTTTACGATAACATTACATCCCAATGTACTTGACACTTCTCACTTCAGGACTTTAGTCTGGTGAAACTAATTTTTAAGTAAATTCATAAACTATCTGTAAAAAGAAAAACTTGGTTAAAACAGATTGGAAAGTATTTCAGGATTTAAACAGAATTTGAACATACATGTTCATATATTTTTAAATAATTTTGAATGTGATTTCATAGAATATGATGGTGTTCTTTCCAAAAGGAAACATGCCTTTCTATTTTAAATAATTTGTTCTTTTCCAGGTATAATTCTGTTACCTTATGTTTTATTTTACGGTTTACAGTTACAAATTAAATGAGTCAAAACTGAAAAGGAATGCCTTCAGATTCACAAAATACTAATGTTAAGAAGATACACTTGCAGTTTCGTCACAGAAGAGAAGTTAAAGAAATTCAATCAAGGAATGATTCCGGCAACTCTGTGATACCTGTTATAGATTTTTCCCAGAAGCCAAATGCTGCCTACATGAGGCTGGATAGAGCGTTTTGCGGAATGTCGGGTAGAACAATTACGAGCAATAGAAGTAGGTGGATTATTAAGGCGACACTACGGAGATAAACATATCATTTTACCTAATGCGTGGTTTTTCACGAAACTTCGTGCGAATTTCACCTACATAAAAGTAGAAATACCACGAACATTTCTTTCATATACAATTAATACGTTTTCCAAAATATTTTTTTTCATTTGAAATTTTTAATTCAATTTTTTCATGAAATTTAACGAACATGTTAATGTAAATTCGAAATTAGGTAGATAATACTTCTTTCAAAAGCACTACTTATCTATTTTTCTGTACATAAGTTATAAAAGGAGATATATCGCACTAAAGTTTGTGTAATTTACAGGTTGTAAAATTTTGGACTTAAAAATCCCCACTACTTGAAAAAATCCTGCAATAAAAAATTACATACTCAGGTTTCTTAATATAGCTCTGATACATAGCATACAAATTTTGTTACATTTGGCAGAACATTATGGGAGAAAATGGGATTTAAATGTAAAATTACTATTGGCAAACAAAGAGGTTTTACAGTGATAAATTGTTTGAATTCATCGGAATAACTTCGTGACAAGAAAAAAATCTCAATCCATTCAATGTAAGTCATAAAAATTACCAACATGACCAAAATGTTGATTTTTATCTCCGGAGTGTCGCCTTAAGAGGAAGAGTGCGAGTAGAAGAAGGGTGAGAGTAACGGGAGGGGGAGGAGAAACGAAGGGAGAGGGAGGGGAAATATAAGCATAATGAGAGGCATTACTATAAGAGTTAAAAGTATCCAGTTGAGCAATGTGATAAAGGTGGGTGATAGTGGTGGGAGGAGAGAAAGGGATAATTAACTGACGAATGGGAGGGGCAGCACAGAATCGTACAAGAGAAATTTGTCCTTGAGTGTGTTCCGATATAGCCGGAACGTCTGCAAAACCAGTAAGAGAATCCAAAATGTCATAGTTTGATTCATCTAGGCGTTGATGACGACGTAAAAAGAAAGAACTTAATTCCTGTCGAATTTCATATGGAAAGCAAAGCAAAGTCATGAAGGCCCTTGGAGAGGTGGAAGGTAAAAGTTTCCACTGTCCGTAACCTCGTCACGTGATGGGGTAGAGTGGTTAGCTCTACGCCCGGCCGCCTTTGCCCCAGGAATTAACCGGGTACTCATTTTTGGTGTAGGCTGAGTGAACATCAGGTCCATGTGCACCTCCGGAAGTGGAAATGTCGTTTCTTAAATTTTACGACTTCCTGACGGGGATTCGAACCCATGTCCTTCCGGGCGGACCGAGCACGCCTTTACTGCCTCGGCCAGGAAGCCCCTCATATGGAAGAAAATAAGTATGCAAAACCGTACGAAAGTGCATCAGTCATGAAAATCAGACATGTGCTTCAAAAGAAAATTGTTAAAATGACCAGAAGTTTCAGAGTACAAAAGAGAAAGTAATTGAGAAAATGAAGATAAATTAGTCTTTAACAATTTACGGGATGCGAATAACCAACACGTTAATTCCTTGGGATGCGTAGAAGTTGGGGAACTAAATCTAAATATTTCTTAATGATATGAATATTAATTGCCTATGAATATGAAGAAGTAGGAGATTGGTTGAAAGATTCATAAAAAGTGTGGATAAGGGGTAGGTGGTGGTGTTGGATCAGGGTTAGAGGCCGGTATGAAAGGGTTAAGAAGAGAAGGAGGTGAGTGACATAAATTTGGTTGGGTACCAGCAATGATAACAGTATAATCAATAGATGGTTCAAGTTTCCTGGGAGACGAAATATAAGAAGGCGGGTTCGAAGACAGAGTAGTGGAATCTGTAGTAATAGACGAATCATAAGACGATATATCTGAAAAAGAAACGCGATTAAGACGTGGATTTGTGGCGGATGTATAGAGAGCAATAGAAGAGGGTGTGGAAGAAGTACCAGAATGATATGGAGAAAACTTATCAGAAAAATATGCCATAGGGAAACGACCAAATTGTGACGCCAATAAATGAAGAAGACAAGTTAACGAATAAGAATTTTAGTTTAGGGCTGCTACCAAACTTGTAATGAACTGCTACTTATAGCGTTAGTGGCGTACGTACTAGAATAGTGACGTAATATACAATATCCCAAGAGAGAAGTTGATGGGCCCCAAAGGATTTAAAAATGTTTAGAACAGGGAGAAATAGAATATTAACAGTAGAAATAAATATTTTTAATGATCAACAAGAAATACAACTTTCTATTGATAAGATTAGAACACCAACGTGAATAAGAGAAACAATAAAAAACGTAGGAACAGCTCTGAAGCCGAGCGAAAATACGCCTCATTTACAAAGTCACATAGATAAAGTACATCCAATTAGTAAATATAAATTTAGGCGTGACACAGATATGATTAAAAAGTAGTGAAGGAACTTCTAATATACAAGATAAAAAGAAAGAAACGTAAATATACGGTAGAAATGCAAGGAAACGAGAGGGACACTAGAAGGAAGAGATTCTTCGCCGGGTAGCTTTATTTTCTGGAGAAATGCGAGTGTTGATGAACCAGTAGGTATTGCAAGCACGTAAAATAGGTGAATCCAATTAATGTTGTTGTATCCAGAATACCGTTGCCATAGTAAGTTAAGTTGAAAAGAATAAAGTTTGCATATTGAATATTAGCACTCATAATGGCTGGCTGAACGAAGAAGTACGTATGGAGCCAGATAAAAAGAAAGGAATGGCCCTCCCCACCCCTTAAGGGTTGGGGAATGAAAGCATTTGATAGATAGAAGAAAGGAAATAAGGCCAGACTGGCCAAGTAAAAGTCTACAGTCCAAATAACATTATGAACTCTTCTTGCTCACAAAACTGTCTGATGTAAATAGGCCAAGATGGTAATGGCCAAATAATAAGACGGCACACAGGTCTTCGGTGCTCCAGCACTCCGTAACGATGCGAGACTGACTTGTGAGGGGTGGAGCCTGGGTTATATAGCACGATGGAAAAATCTAGAAGTATAGATGAGAGAGAGGCAGTATTTTCCAGAACAGTGATGTCACCGTCACATGTCCATAGGTCTACGTAGCAGCAGGCGATCGAGGCAGCAGCAGAACGGTCGGAAAGAAAAGCGGCGGCAGAAGGTAGGAATGTGGAAAACTTACATATTTGCAGAGAGAATGTTACACTGTATAGTAAGCTCGTGAAATACTCGGCAACGAAATCGAACTTAAGTTATGCTCCATCATACATCATGTGTGGTTATACCACGCATCGGTTCATTTAAAAGTAGGAAAGATCATAATATGAAGATAAAGTTTGAATTCAAGAGGAAAAACTGGGGGCAAATATTCGTTTATAGGAAGGGGAGTTAGGGACCGTAATAACTTACCAAGGAAGATGTTCAGTAAATTTCCGATTTCTTTGAAATCATTTAGGAAAAGTTGAAAAAACGACAGATAGGGAATTTACCACCTGAGCGACTGCCCTAATGCACATCAGTGGTGACTGAGTGATTGAATGCATCTATATCGCGTAGTTCAACAGATATTGCTTTGCCGAATACGAACCACCTATACTGCACACATATTCAACTGAAAATATTGTTGCAGATGAATCATAAATATGCTAGAAACAACCGACTGAATTTACGAAACATTTATATATAATATTATGGCTTAATACATTCATGTAACTTACCGTGAACAGCACAACGCATACTCAGGATGTTCGCTGAATTACTGCTCTCTATTTTATTTGTCCTTTCTGCAACAAACCAAATAAAGTATTATTAGGCCTAATCATCTGCACTCATAAAAATTGTGAACATATTCTAGTGTAAACTGCAACTAAAACACGCCTTAATTTTAAACATATGAAAAACCCTCAGTCTGTTTCAGCTCATTCGGCCAGCTCAGGAATGGAATGAGTGAGGCCCCATCTATCGACGTGAATAGGAACATTGCCGGCTGCCGAAATCTGTCACGCTCCTCTTTGGCAATGATTAATGACTCACAGATAAAATCAAAGACGATAGTGAAAATCGGAGTAACTGGAGAAAAACCTGCCCCACCTCCGCTTTGTCCAATACAAATACCACATGGTGTGACCGGGATTCGAACAACGGAATCCAGCGATGAAAGGCGGGTGCGCTGCCGCCTGAGACACGGAGGCTCTCGTATTTTTTAAGCAGATACGAGTGTAATCTATTTCCACAGTTGCGTCTTTCGGCTAATAAAATAATGGCGTGTGGCTCCTGGAGAGGCCTGGTGCAGGTATTTTGATTTGACATCCGTAGGCGACCTGCACTTCGTGATGAGGATGGAATGATGACTAAAGCGGCACATACATTACACCCAATTCCCGTACCAGGGGAATTAACTAATTATGGTTAAAATCCCCGACCCTGCCGGGAATCAAACCCGGGACCCTTGTGACCAAAGGCCAGCACGGTAACCATTTAGCCATGGAGACGGACCGTTCCTCAGCTGATGTGACTAGCCGGAGCAGCTGAAATTTAATGACGCTATCTCGGATAACGTGAAACTATTACTGGCTTTCGAACATTTTCACCCGTCATTTTTTATATTCAATCCAACTCATTGTTGAAATACAGTCTGGGTACGTCTCAAGACATAATTTCCTATCCATTCCTAATTTATATGTAAACAGCAACAATTACTTGACATACTACTTCAAGATCAATGTCAGGCAACTAGAACTATTTCTGGAGCCGTGGTGATTAGCTCAGGCGGTAGAGCACTGGCTTTCTGAGCTCAAGTTGGCAGGTTCGACCCTAGCTCAACCCGGTGGTATGTGAAGGTAGTCAAATATATCAGCCTTGTATCGGTAACTTTACCAGAACGTTAAAAATCTCCGACGGGACAACATTCCGGCACCTTGACTTGTATGAAAACCATAAAAATGTAATCAGTGGGACTTAAAAGCGATAACATTATTAATATTATTATACTACTCCTGGAAGAAAACAGACTGTTGCAGGCAGTGTTATGATCTGGAAAATGATTCCTTGGCATTCTCCGGAGCTACTCACTCTTCACCGATCTGGTTGTGAATGCATCCTTGGAGACCACGTACACCCTAAAAAGCTAACTGTCATCCCTGGGACGGATGCGACCTTCCAGCAGAAACAATGTAACCTGACACACGTCTAGAAATATGCAACACGACGAATACTTTCCAGTACTTTCCTGAACCCCTAATTCTCCACACGTAAACTTAATTTGACACGTGTGGGGTCACCTCGATCGTCGTATCTGACACACTCCATCCTGCATCTACGAAATGTACCATAGACGGCATGGCTCCAGACACGGTTGTGTCCCATTTGCGATCACTCACAGGGGCACTACTGCCAGCAGGCAGGTGACGTCAGAATATGAAGAGATAACAACCGGACGGTCGCTCGCAGCAAGTTCCTCAGCGCTACCCGTCTAATGAAACCCCTTTCAGTAGTAATCCTCGTTCTCGACCGTATAGTACTAGACTGGTGACAGTTCGTGTCCCATTTGCGATCACTATAAAACTATCAGAAGCCGATCAGTGTTTTCCAACGTCCACGCAGCAGGGGGACTGCTAATTAGGGCGTACTCCGCACAACCGTGTGACAAGGCTTATCCCAACCCGCCCCCTCTCTCTTGAAAATTTTTTGAGGTAATATTAGTCTATAGTGTTTAACATACTGTAATTATTCCAGCTGTAGACATCCATAGTTGATGTAGCTTTTGTTGTTATTTGCGTGCTTACTTACGACATGGAGGCCATTGAGACGAAGAGAGGCAATCCTTGTGCTTCATATTATGGATACTCTCACATAAATTTACGGAAAAATCAGGGATATTTGGTGACAAGGGTCCTTTTTTACCGCTGGCTTTACGTCGCACTGACACACAGATAGGTCTTAGGGTGACAATGGGATAGGAAAGGGCTAAGAGTGGCAAGGAAGCGGCCATAGCTTTAATTAAGACACAGTCACAGCACTTGCTTGTTATGAAAACAGGAAACCACGGAAAGCCATCTTCAGGGCTGCCCACAATGAGATTCGAACCCACTATTTCCCGAATGCAATCTCATCTTTTCGCGCTATCAATAAAGAATTATAATTTCTTCAACTTATTTTAATCGAAACGTTTTCTTAATATTAAGTTCCGGAATCTTGTAAATCTAATCCGAGCGTACAGTCAGAAAATATCATTTCAATAATATAGGTGAAAGTAGGCTGAGTGGCCACGCTTTTAAACGTGATACGACTATGGACCCAAGATCTGCATTCTGGAAACGCGTGGGTTCGAACCTCACCGTCGGCTGTTTCCAGAATGATTTTCTATGGTTTAATATTTCCACTTCCAGGCAAATCCCGGGCAGTTCTTATCCATAGGCCAGAGCTGAGTCCTCCCACCCTATTACCAAATTTAATTCACCATAACACATTTCATCTTCATTAGCTCCTCAACTGAGGTTGGTGTCAGGAAGGGCATTCGGCCGTATATACATGCCGTAAAATTAATCTTATCTCATCCCCAACCCGGGATCAGGAAACGGGACTACATACAGATAGATGAAGGTTGGCTAATTATATTTTGAGCAGCTGTTTACTTAACGTGTCAATATGAATATCTGAACAGTTTGAACATTATTCAAGCAGTAATTTTATAGTGTCTTCTATTGTATAAGAAAGCGTAAGTTAACTGCTAAGTTTGAAATGAGCTATAATTGCTTAACAAAGGGTTGCACTGTCGAAGAAGCAAAGTGTTAGAGCAAAATCCTTTGTTTTGAAATTGGAAAGTGTAAAATTCAACGATTCTAATACGCCCATCTTTTTTAACACTTCTTAAAACTCATTCAACCACCTTTACACCCACAACCATCCGATAACCCTAAATAAAAGGTTCATTTGAGTGCTGTTTATTCTCTGTCAGTCCCGGTATTGACGAATCAGTCTCAAACGGTAAATACAAGTAGTTTAATGAGTTTCAACATACGATTTGTAAGAATCCTAGTATGTAAGAAGTAGTTTCGCCAGTTAGTTGAGGGATGTCATCCTGTATCAGTCCTTCAGTAGAGAATTCCCTCACAGCAACTCTACTGTATGTCACTGATAAGAGTGATCACAAATGGGACGACACCCTAGACACTAGCGTCTTATCGAGTCACTCCCTGTCCCCGCTGCACACGGCGATTAATCTGGATATTAGGTCGTGGTAACAATAATGTAGTCGACTGCTTAACTTCCTTCCTACATGTATTGTGAAGTTGAAACTACACTGGTGGCCATAATTCTGTAATCTTGGTAAGAAATGTGGTAACTTTCTTTTTTTCCAAATGTTACATTTATTTTCACCAATTTGAAATTGATCAAAAGTCGTTGAGAACGTAAAACAATTCTCTGTTCCTCAAAATAAGTTCAGCTTATTTTAAACGAAGTCCTATCTAGACCTAATAACTGTGCAGCAGGATTTTATGCGATGCGTTTTGCATTTCCTGCACAGCAAGGCAATATCTGAATGTAACTGGATTATCTTTATCACCACCAGCCTAAGATACGATTTCTACAACATTTCATACTATTTTCAGAATGTATTTAGTTCATAAAATTTCTCCTGGTGATCTAGCTTTTATACCATTTTGAAATAATTTCACTACAACAGTGTTCGCAGAAACATAATTTCCATTATGTTGTCAAACTTCCTGGATTTCTTTAGAGGAATTCTTGTGATCTCTTGGTGATAGTCTGTAAATAAATGTTGTTCATCTGCTAACAAGCGCAAATGCTGTGATAATACAACGCAAATCCAAAACGTTTTCAGAATTATGGCCACCAATGTAATACCTGTTGCCCTAAGTTCTGCGAAGAAGAATACGTGCTTACGTGCTTACAATGTTCGCTCCATCACAGGCATTTGTTTCATGATAACTTCTGGAGCACTGTGCTCTCCCCTACTCCTGTCCCGCGTTGTGGTTTATTTCTTTCTCCACACCGTCCTCAAGCTTACTTTCTGTATAAGCCCATTCATCTTACTGGTTGAACAATATCAGTTTTTCCCGATACGTTACCTGATCCTTTCGCCATTATATTCTATCCTAGTCCCCTTTCTTCTCTCTCCGCACTATTCTCATTATATTTCCCGATGAAATCCCATCCACCGTCGACCTACTTCATCTCACGAAATTCTTATTTATTAATTCTATTTTTGTATTGCATCTTCTCTTCCTTCATAATTACGCTTTTTAAGTGATAATACCAGAGTAATTTACTCCTGTTACATCATTTCCTCAGAAAGAATGCCCACGCAAGAAATACCGAGTTCCACTAAGGCTTGTTTGAAAGTGGAATGCCATTAAGCATTATTTCACAACTACAGTTCCAGAGACATGGATAATGTCCACCTGTATGAAATAAATGTGTGGCGTATTCCGCTTTCAAATCGAACAGAAAGACATGAACTTCACTCTCAAATAAGTAATACAGATATTCTCCTTGCGATAGAAGAACACGCCCGTTTCATTAGCTCCACTAATTGCTATTGTAGTGGAATTTACGTGATTGTCATAAATGTTACCCTTGATACCAGCTCCCCTAGTATTCCCACATGTTAACAAAAAAAAAAGCATTACAGAAGTATGTTAAACTCAGACTGGTCTATACCTTGTCACTTGGACCAAGGAGTTATTATATGTTGCTGCTGATGATGCTTGTTGGTTAAAGGGTCCCAAGAGTTATTATAAGCATACCGTCCATAAGAGGTATCATACACGTACAGTAACATCCAACTCACGTTTGAAGTTCTACCGAGATATTGTGATAGAAAGGAACTAGTTAACTAAATATCTTTCTCCAATTGGCGGGCTGGGTAGTTTAGCTCAAGTTGGCGAGTTCGAACCAGGCTCAGTCCGGTGATATTTGAAGGTGTTCATATATGTCAGTCTCATGACGGTAGATTTACTGGCAAGTTAAATATCTCCCGCGGGGTGAAATCCCGGCACCTCAGCGTCTCCGAAAACAGAAAAATCGTTAGCGGGCCGCAAACCCATATGTATGTATGTCCACTCCGTCAGCGCTAACGCTAGTGGGATCTACAAAAGCTCTGCCATCAACAGTCATAGGTGGCCTAGGCATCACTGAAGAGGCGTACTAGGGAAATGAGGAGTGAAGTAGTTTCCCGTTGCTTTCCTCACCGAGCCAGAGTTACTATTACATATCAGTCTGCCAAGACCACTGAAATGCAGACACCAACCTACCCTATGAGCAACATTTTCACACCATTCATAGCAGGGACTGGCTGCATAAGGAGTGGCATTACTAGCATCGCTCATACCTCAGTCACTTTCATATAATACCAATATAAATGGTCCGTTATTGGACATTATAAATTTTCCAGCTAGCTCATTCTTGGTTGCCAGCGTTTCGCCCTCGTGTGCTAGGGTGGGCTCATCAGTTGGTACCTAGCACACCTACCAATACGCTGGCTAGTGCATACCGTGGAGACCACTGCGTAGGCTAACTGGAGCCACCGGCAGTGCCAATGCACTAAGAGACTTTGTCTCATCACTAAAAATTGATGCCTGCTTGGCCATCAGATGATATAGATGTTGATTCCCATAGGGAATCTGAAATATTTGTCCTGAATGAGCAAATTTATAATACCAATATAAATGGTCCGTTATTGGACATTATAAATTTTCCAGCTAGCTCATTCTTGGTTGCCAGCGTTTCGCCCTCGTGTGCTAGGGTGGGCTCATCAGTTGGAACCTAGCACACCTACCAATACGCTGGCTAGTGCATACCGTGGAGACCACTGCGTAGGCTAACTGGAGCCACCGGCAGTGCCAATGCACTAAGAGACTTTGTCTCATCACTAAAAATTGATGCTTGCTTGGCCATCAGATGATATAGATGTTGATTCCCATAGGGAATCTGAAATATTTGTCCTGAATGAGCAAATTTATAATACCAATATAAATGGTCCGTTATTGGACATTATAAATTTTCCAGCTAGCTCATTCTTGGTTGCCAGCGTTTCGCACTCGTGTGCTAGGGTGGGCTCATCAGTTGGTACCTAGCACACCTACCAATACGCTGGCTAGTGCATATCGTGGAGACAACTGCGTAGGCTAACTGGAGCCACCGGCAGTGCCAATGCACTAAGAGACTTTGTCTCATCACTAAAAATTGATGCCTGCTTGGCCATCAGATGATATAGATGTTGATTCCCATAGGGAATCTGAAATATTTGTCCTGAATGAGCAAATTTATAATACCAATATAAATGGTCCGTTATTGGACATTATAAATTTTCCAGCTAGCTCATTCTTGGTTGCCAGCGTTTCGCCCTCGTGTGCTAGGGTGGGCTCATCAGTTGGTACCTAGCACACCTACCAATACGCTGGCTAGTGCATACCGTGGAGACCACTGCGTAGGCTAACTAGAGCCACCGGCAGTGCCAATGCACTAAGAGACTTTGTCTCATCACTAAAAATTGATGCCTGCTTGGCCATCAGATGATATAGATGTTGATTCCCATAGGGAATCTGAAATATTTGTCCTGAATGAGCAAATTTATAATACCAATATAAATGGTCCGTTATTGGACATTATAAATTTTCCAGCTAGCTCATTCTTGGTTGCCAGCGTTTCGCCCTCGTGTGCTAGGGTGGGCTCATCAGTTGGTACCTAGCACACCTACCAATACGCTGGCTAGTGCATACCGTGGAGACCACTGCGTAGGCTAACTGGAGCCACCGGCAGTGCCAATGCACTAAGAGACTTTGTCTCATCACTAAAAATTGATGCCTGCTTGGCCATCAGATGATATAGATGTTGATTCCCATAGGGAATCTGAAATATTTGTCCTGAATGAGCAAATTTATAATACCAATATAAATGGTCCGTTATTGGACATTATAAATTTTCCAGCTAGCTCATTCTTGGTTGCCAGCGTTTCGCCCTCGTGTGCTAGGGTGGGCTCATCAGTTGGTACCTAGCACACCTACCAATACGCTGGCTAGTGCATACCGTGGAGACCACTGCGTAGGCTAACTGGAGCCACCGGCAGTGCCAATGCACTAAGAGACTTTGTCTCATCACTAAAAATTGATGCCTGCTTGGCCATCAGATGATATAGATGTTGATTCCCATAGGGAATCTGAAATATTTGTACTGAATGAGCAAATTTATAATACCAATATAAATGGCTAGCTAGCTAGCTCATTCTTGGTTGCCAGCGTTTCGCCCTCGTGTGCTAGGGTGGGCTCATCAGTTGGTACCTAGCACACCTACCAATACGCTGGCTGGTGCATACCGTGGAGACCACTGCGTAGGCTAACTGGAGCCACCGGCAGTGCCAATGCACTAAGAGACTTTGTCTCATCACTAAAAATTGATGCCTGCTTGGCCATCAGATGATATAGATGTCGATTCCCATAGGGAATCTGAAATATTTGTCCTGAATGAGCAAATTTATAATACCAATATAAATGGTCCGTTATTGGACATTATAAATTTTCCAGCTAGCTCATTCTTGGTTGCCAGCGTTTCGCCCTCGTGTGCTAGGGTGGGCTCATCAGTTGGTACCTAGCACACCTACCAATACGCTGGCTAGTGCATACCGTGGAGACCACTGCGTAGGCTAACTGGAGCCACCGGCAGTGCCAATGCACTAAGAGACTTTGTCTCATCACTAAAAATTGATGCCTGCTTGGCCATCAGATGATATAGATGTTGATTCCCATAGGGAATCTGAAATATTTGTCCTGAATGAGCAAATTTATAATACCAATATAAATGGTCGGTTTTTGGACATTATAAATTTTCCAGCTAGCTCATTCTTGGTTGCCAGCGTTTCGCCCTCGTGTGCTAGGGTGGGCTCATCAGTTGGTACCTAGCACACCTACCAATACGCTGGCTAGTGCATACCGTGGAGACCACTGCGTAGGCTAACTGGAGCCACCGGCAGTGCCAATGCACTAAGAGACTTTGTCTCATCACTAAAAATTGATGCCTGCTTGGCCATCAGATGATATAGATGTTGATTCCCATAGGGAATCTGAAATATTTGTCCTGAATGAGCAAATTTATAATACCAATATAAATGGTCCGTTATTGGACATTATAAATTTTCCAGCTAGCTCATTCTTGGTTGCCAGCGTTTCGCCCTCGTGTGCTAGGGTGGGCTCATCAGTTGGTACCTAGCACACCTACCAATACGCTGGCTAGTGCATACCGTGGAGACCACTGCGTAGGCTAACTGGAGCCACCGGCAGTGCCAATGCACTAACAGACTTTGTCTCATCACTAAAAATTGATGCCTGCTTGGCCATCAGATGATATAGATGTTGATTCCCATAGGGAATCTGAAATATTTGTCCTGAATGAGCAAATTTATAATACCAATATAAATGGTCCGTTATTGGACATTATAAATTTTCCAGCTAGCTCATTCTTGGTTGCCAGGGTTTCGCCCTCGTGTGCTAGGGTGGGCTCATCAGTTGGTACCTAGCACACCTACCAATACGCTGGCTAGTGCATACCGTGGAGACCACTGCGTAGGCTAACTGGAGCCACCGGCAGTGCCAATGCACTAAGAGACTTTGTCTCATCACTAAAAATTGATGCCTGCTTGGCCATCAGATGATATAGATGTTGATTCCCATAGGGAATCTGAAATATTTGTACTGAATGAGCAAATTTATAATACCAATATAAATGGCTAGCTAGCTAGCTCATTCTTGGTTGCCAGCGTTTCGCCCTCGTGTGCTAGGGTGGGCTCATCAGTTGGTACCTAGCACACCTACCAATACGCTGGCTGGTGCATACCGTGGAGACCACTGCGTAGGCTAACTGGAGCCACCGGCAGTGCCAATGCACTAAGAGACTTTGTCTCATCACTAAAAATTGATGCCTGCTTGGCCATCAGATGATATAGATGTCGATTCCCATAGGGAATCTGAAATATTTGTCCTGAATGAGCAAATTTATAATACCAATATAAATGGTCCGTTATTGGACATTATAAATTTTCCAGCTAGCTCATTCTTGGTTGCCAGCGTTTCGCCCTCGTGTGCTAGGGTGGGCTCATCAGTTGGTACCTAGCACACCTACCAATACGCTGGCTAGTGCATACCGTGGAGACCACTGCGTAGGCTAACTGGAGCCACCGGCAGTGCCAATGCACTAAGAGACTTTGTCTCATCACTAAAAATTGATGCCTGCTTGGCCATCAGATGATATAGATGTTGATTCCCATAGGGAATCTGAAATATTTGTCCTGAATGAGCAAGTTTATAATACTGAACCCTTGAACTTACCATTCCATCGTTGGTCGGCCACGGCTGCTATAGTAGAACAATTTAGAACTCTTAAATCTTGGGTCGTTGCGGGAATAAATTCGGTCACGATCTTAACCAAACGATGGGGTTCAGAAGAAAGCCTAACTACTTGAAATGAGGAGCAAAAATGTGCTTACTAACTTTTATTAAACTGAAAGAGCACGATAACATCGTTAATTTAATATGCATTCTTGCCACAAAAATATAAAAAAAGATTTTATTATTGATTTTTGAAAAGTTCCAAATACAGTCACATTACATAACGTCACTTCGTTTCTTCTAATGTCGAAGAGTTGCTTCAGAGAAGCTAATATGTTAGTGGACAGCGAAACTGAAAAACTGAAAAAGGGAAGACCTGAAAACCGGGCACCTATCATTCCAAACGAGAACTGAGAGTTAATCCACACGATCCGTGGAAAATCTGACTTTCAACAAATAGAACGCCTGATTTTCTCTTAATTAAGGTTATCCACCAGTCAAATACCCTTCACGGATACGGAACATCCGCCGAATGGACCCTTAATCGAACCAAACTGACTATCAGTTGCTTTGGATAGTTTGCGAAATATTATGGGAAAGCATGGTGTTCACTACAAGTTAATGGCATCATTCACAATTGAAATAAAATTCCACCATGTATTTGTCATTCATGACACCCTTAAGTGATACGTTAATCCCGATGCTAACTGTGCATCACCCAAACAACTGTTCGGAAGGAACCAACAACCACATGATCCGGGAGGATCTTACGTTAAGTCGTTCTAAAGGAACAAAACTGCGAAATGCAGGAAACACTTACTAATCATGCATTTAGAAGAAATGCCAAACACTGAAGTTAATCAAAAAGTGAAAAGTCACTTGAAAATATTATTATTGAACCGATTTTCAGGTTAGAAATGGGTTTGTTATGCTTAATAAATTTACCAGTCCACGCTAAAATTTACTACAAATTTAAGGAATTCTTTCCCTTGACAACAATGCTACCAGTACAGATCTCTCTATTTACTGTCTGTCCCAACACACTACTGGTAAAGTGATTACTTACTTACCTACTATGAATAAGAATGAAAATACGACAAGGTGAAAATAAAATAAAATACTGGCTGATGAATCGAAACCGCATTCGCAACTCAAGTCTCATTCTAAAACGCTGAGTGTCAATATGCACACTATCAAACGAAAAACAATGAAGTTCGTAAAAATAAATTAACATCTCAAAGTCATACAGCTTAGCACGCACGAAGAAACACAGTAAAATATTTAATCTAGATCGGGTCGATGTCCCGCACTTGGACAGCCCTCGTTTATCAACAACAGTCCCGTTATCTCAATGAGAGCTTCGCATAGACCCTCTACAATAAATCATATCGTACTGTAACTGCTACCTTCCCCCAGGCCACTTCACAAAAGAAATAAAAGACAGGAACATCTAAACCGAGACTTGAGTGTGTACAGCTACCATCCCAGACCTATCGTCGGGCTCACTTGAAATCTGTACACCCTAAACCTAATCAGTATATACATGATGCCTTCCAAATTCTATCGTCGGGCGTGACCTAGGACGTCTCATCACCAATGACTCCAAGAATAAACACGTGACGTCCTAAATCTATCGTCGGGCGTCAAAGTGGGTCGTACTACGCCTCCCTTAACATATCAGGCGAACCGCAATTTCCAACAAACCTCCAACAGTAACACTGAATCTGGTCAGACAAAAAAAATACGCACGACGGAACTACGTCTCTTATCAAAAGAATGCAAGTCGAAACACGGTAAGTGCCTACCTCTCGAAAAAAATACAATAAGTGTCTACCTCATCATAATATGTGAACTCAAAAATAAATAGACGTGACGAACGATTCTCCACCTCGAACACAATCTCAACCTGTGCACTGAAGTGTCAGGGCTGCCAATGAAAATTCCCAACACACGTTTCCCTTTTAGTGGATGCCTTCAAAATAATAATCATCACCATCACATTCGAAATTCGCAGATCGCCTATCATCAATTCCAACCATCTTATCCATGACCTCTCCAATGAACAAATTAAATATAACCCAACCGTGTGTCAAAATTGCTCTTCAATCCGTGAGGCCGTACCTTATCTTAACAAAAATCACTGGATGTTTACTACCAAGACCTTTACATTTTACTAGAGTCGTTTTCACTTGGAATCGTTCTATAAATTTACAATGCTTCACATCATAGTCGTCTCAAGTTCGGATTGATTGCGGAAAACAATACAGCCTGTTTCAACACAGCCTGTTCCTAAATACTTCCTCTACAAAAATGTCTCAACACTCTTTCTCATCGCTTGATTCCAGCGGTAACGCTTCTCTCTCATCTCCACGTACATATAAATCCATCGCTCTCAATCTCTTTTCCTTCAAGACCCTTTTCCATACTTCGATCCCCTGGTGAAAACGACAACCATTATTAAGCACATCTCTGACTTTACTATAATTACGACTTTCGAACCTCAAAAATCCAAGAGCACACATCGACCTTTCGCAATTCAAGTATACACGATGTCTCAAAATTTTCTTCCCATTAACGACTGTAACTCTAACAAATTTCGTTGACATTATCTAAATATGCTTACGATCCTTGTAAAAATAACTGGTTAAATGCAATTTGACATAGAAGAATTTCCTTATCCCGCGGTAGACATTATTATTATTATTATTATTATTATTATTATTATTATTATTATTATTATTATTATTATTATTATTATTATTATTGACCAGCATTTCTGAATGCAACTGACACCGGAAATTACAATATTCGCCACGACAAATTTACACTTATAACGTTCACAAATCCGCACTTTGAATGATATCTCATCTCAACACAAAATTTTAAGCGTCGCATTTTACCGTTTCTGACATGAACTTTACACACTGAAATTTTACACGCTGACCAAAATTTACAACGCCTTTCGCCTGATAATTACGAATCTCACCCGACAATCATCTGGAAATTTGGTTAGGACAGACAGTAACTAACTACTAACTACAACATAATATAAAATAGACAGACCTGCACATTGGTGACATTCTCAGCATTCTGATTGCATCATCCCAGCAACCTCGTACTTAGCCCCTCATTTTCACAGATAACATTTTCATATTTAAAAACTCACTCATCCAAACACTACCCTTCACACACACACGAGATTAAAATTACCATAAATAATGCATTTTCTTTGTAACTTGCACCACGAACTTCCCTCGTTCTGCAGTCGGCTATAACTGTCTGATGCGTCTCCCAGAGTGGTTTCTCTCCCCGTTGTTTCAACAAGAACAGGTGTTCGGCCGATAAGGGAATCGAACTATTTTGAATCGCTTCCCCCAGACCTTCTTCACTTACAAGAGTACAGGAAATGATAAAAATAAAATCTGCTGTGTATTTTCCAACCAGCCTACACCTTCCCAGTTCGTCTGCAAACGTTCACAGCTTCTCCAATTCACTTTTCTTCTTACTAAATATATGGACTTTAGCCACGAACATGTATTTGATTATTGTCGGTCAATCTGGCGCGAAATTCTAATGACGACGGGCACGAGCTCCCGCGGCTTCAAGTTCCAGATCGACACTGAAAAATCTACGGTGGGGGGTTTCTTTTATAATTTCCGGAAGGACGCTATCCCCTCTATGAGGCTCGGTTGTGAAATCTGCCAAATTTGCTTCTAATAGACCAATTTTGATAAGACTTGTCCCAGAACTCCGGACAGACTTGCACTTATGTTCGATGTTAATTTTATAATTTTTCTACACCCACAACAGGAGAAATAAATTGTTTCTGCCCGTGCGTTTCGCGCGTTTTCCTTCTGCCCATGACCTTGGCACGTGTTACTAGCTCGCTGTTCTCACGCTAACACACACTTGGGCTTAACTGCATCTAAATTGTCCCTGGTGTCACTACCTCCACAGAGGGTATATGAATAATTTTGCTTATTTATCTCTTCCTTTACTATCTTGTCAAAATCCCTCGTTGTGCAGAATTCATTAATTTAGAAAATTGTCGGGCACTCGAGTTCCACCGAGGTGTCCCGGCAATCCACGAGCTCGCCTTGCGGGAACCTTCCCACGCAACATCGGGCTCTGGGGAGCGCAAAATGGCTGCCCTCAAACATACAGTAGTTTCTGAATACCAAATAAATATTTGAGAAAAATAAAAATTTTTCTCACCGTAGAATTATGGGTTCAATACCAATATAAATGGTCGGTTTTTGGACATTATAAATTTTCCAGCTAGCTCATTCTTGGTTGCCAGCGTTTCGCCCTCGTGTGCTAGGGTGGGCTCATCAGTTGGTACCTAGCACACCTACCAATACGCTGGCTAGTGCATACCGTGGAGACCACTGCGTAGGCTAACTGGAGCCACCGGCAGTGCCAATGCACTAAGAGACTTTGTCTCATCACTAAAAATTGATGCCTGCTTGGCCATCAGATGATATAGATGTTGATTCCCATAGGGAATCTGAAATATTTGTCCTGAATGAGCAAATTTATAATACCAATATAAATGGTCCGTTATTGGACATTATAAATTTTCCAGCTAGCTCATTCTTGGTTGCCAGCGTTTCGCCCTCGTGTGCTAGGGTGGGCTCATCAGTTGGTACCTAGCACACCTACCAATACGCTGGCTAGTGCATACCGTGGAGACCACTGCGTAGGCTAACTGGAGCCACCGGCAGTGCCAATGCACTAACAGACTTTGTCTCATCACTAAAAATTGATGCCTGCTTGGCCATCAGATGATATAGATGTTGATTCCCATAGGGAATCTGAAATATTTGTCCTGAATGAGCAAATTTATAATACCAATATAAATGGTCCGTTATTGGACATTATAAATTTTCCAGCTAGCTCATTCTTGGTTGCCAGGGTTTCGCCCTCGTGTGCTAGGGTGGGCTCATCAGTTGGTACCTAGCACACCTACCAATACGCTGGCTAGTGCATACCGTGGAGACCACTGCGTAGGCTAACTGGAGCCACCGGCAGTGCCAATGCACTAACAGACTTTGTCTCATCACTAAAAATTGATGCCTGCTTGGCCATCAGATGATATAGATGTTGATTCCCATAGGGAATCTGAAATATTTGTCCTGAATGAGCAAATTTATAATACCAATATAAATGGTCCGTTATTGGACATTATAAATTTTCCAGCTAGCTCATTCTTGGTTGCCAGCGTTTCGCCCTCGTGTGCTAGGGTGGGCTCATCAGTTGGTACCTAGCACACCTACCAATACGCTGGCTAGTGCATACCGTGGAGACCACTGCGTAGGCTAACTGGAGCCACCGGCAGTGCCAATGCACTAAGAGACTTTGTCTCATCACTAAAAATTGATGCCTGCTTGGCCATCAGATGATATAGATGTTGATTCCCATAGGGAATCTGAAATATTTGTCCTGAATGAGCAAATTTATAATACCAATATCAATGGTCCGTTATTGGACATTATAAATTTTCCAGCTAGCTCATTCTTGGTTGCCAGCGTTTCGCCCTCGTGTGCTAGGGTGGGCTCATCAGTTGGTACCTAGCACACCTACCAATACGCTGGCTAGTGCATACCGTGGAGACCACTGCGTAGGCTAACTGGAGCCACCGGCAGTGCCAATGCACTAAGAGACTTTGTCTCATCACTAAAAATTGATGCCTGCTTGGCCATCAGATGATATAGATGTTGATTCCCATAGGGAATCTGAAATATTTGTCCTGAATGAGCAAATTTATAATACCAATATAAATGGTCCGTTATTGGACATTATAAATTTTCCAGCTAGCTCATTCCCTATGGGAATCAACATCTATATCATCTGATGGCCAAGCAGGCATCAATTTTTAGTGATGAGACAAAGTCTCTTAGTGCATTGGCACCGCCGGTGGCTCCAGTTAGCCTACGCAGTGGTCTCCACGGTATGCACTAGCCAGCGTATTGGTAGGTGTGCTAGGTACCAACTGATGAGCCCACCCTAGCACACGAGGGCGAAACGCTGGCAACCAAGAATGAGCTAGCTGGAAAATTTATAATGTCCAATAACGGACCATTTATATTGGTATTATAAATTTGCTCATTCAGGACAAATATTTCAGATTCCCTATGGGAATCAATATCTATATCATCTGATGGCCAAGCAGGCATCAATTTTTAGTGATGAGACAAAGTCTCTTAGTGCATTGGCACTGCCGGTGGCTCCAGTTAGCCTACGCAGTGGTCTCCACGGTATGCACTAGCCAGCGTATTGGTAGGTGTGCTAGGTACCAACTGATGAGCCCACCCTAGCACACGAGGGCGAAACGCTGGCAACCAAGAATGAGCTAGCTGGAAAATTTATAATGTCCAATAACGGACCATTTATATTGGTATTATAAATTTGCTCATTCAGGACAAATATTTCAGATTCCCTATGGGAATCAACATCTATATCATCTGATGGCCAAGCAGGCATCAATTTTTAGTGATGAGACAAAGTCTCTTAGTGAATTGGCACTGCCGGTGGCTCCGGTTAGCCTACGCAGTGGTCTCCACGGTATGCACTAGCCAGCGTATTGGTAGGTGTGCTAGGTACCAACTGATGAGCCCACCCTAGCACACGAGGGCGAAACGCTGGCAACCAAGAATGAGCTAGCTGGAAAATTTATAATGTCCAATAACGGACCATTTATATTGGTATTATAAATTTGCTCATTCAGGACAAATATTTCAGATTCCCTATGGGAATCAACATCTATATCATCTGATGGCCAAGCAGGCATCAATTTTTAGTGATGAGACAAAGTCTCTTAGTGCATTGGCACTGCCGGTGGCTCCAGTTAGCCTACGCAGTGGTCTCCACGGTATGCACTAGCCAGCGTATTGGTAGGTGTGCTAGGTACCAACTGATGAGCCCACCCTAGCACACGAGGGCGAAACGCTGGCAACCAAGAATGAGCTAGCTGGAAAATTTATAATGTCCAATAACGGACCATTTATATTGGTATTATAAATTTGTTCATTCAGGACAAATATTTCAGATTCCCTATGGGAATCAACATCTATATCATCTGATGGCCAAGCAGGCATCAATTTTTAGTGATGAGACAAAGTCTCTTAGTGCATTGGCACTGCCGGTGGCTCCAGTTAGCCTACGCAGTGGTCTCCACGGTATGCACTAGCCAGCGTATTGGTAGGTGTGCTAGGTACCAACTGATGAGCCCACCCTAGCACACGAGGGCGAAACGCTGGCAACCAAGAATGAGCTAGCTGGAAAATTTATAATGTCCAATAACGGACCATTTATATTGGTATTATAAATTTGCTCATTCAGGACAAATATTTCAGATTCCCTATGGGAATCAACATCTATATCATCTGATTGCCAAGCAGGCATCAATTTTTAGTGATGAGACAAAGTCTCTTAGTGCATTGGCACTGCCGGTGGCTCCAGTTAGCCTACGCAGTGGTCTCCACGGTATGCACTAGCCAGCGTATTGGTAGGTGTGCTAGGTACCAACTGATGAGCCCACCCTAGCACACGAGGGCGAAACGCTGGCAACCGAGAATGAGCTAGCTGGAAAATTTATAATGTCCAATAACGGACCATTTATATTGGTATTATAAATTTGCTCATTCAGGACAAATATTTCAGATTCCCTATGGGAATCAACATCTATATCATCTGATGGCCAAGCAGGCATCAATTTTTAGTGATGAGACAAAGTCTCTTAGTGCATTGGCACTGCCGGTGGCTCCAGTTTGCCTACGCAGTGGTCTCCACGGTATGCACTAGCCAGCGTATTGGTAGGTGTGCTAGGTACCAACTGATGAGCCCACCCTAGCACACGAGGGCGAAACGCTGGCAACCAAGAATGAGCTAGCTGGAAAATTTATAATGTCCAATAACGGACCATTTATATTGGTATTATAAATTTGCTCATTCAGGACAAATATTTCAGATTCCCTATGGGAATCAACATCTATATCATCTGATGGCCAAGCAGGCATCAATTTTTAGTGATGAGACAAAGTCTCTTAGTGCATTGGCACTGCCGGTGACTCCAGTTAGCCTACGCAGTGGTCTCCACGGTATGCACTAGCCAGCGTATTGGTAGGTGTGCTAGGTACCAACTGATGAGCCCACCCTAGCACACGAGGGCGAAACGCTGGCAACCAAGAATGAGCTAGCTGGAAAATTTATAATGTCCAATAACGGACCATTTATATTGGTATTATAAATTTGCTCATTCAGGACAAATATTTCAGATTCCCTATGGGAATCAACATCTATATCATCTGATGGCCAAGCAGGCATCAATTTTTAGTGATGAGACAAAGTCTCTTAGTGCATTGGCACTGCCGGTGGCTCCAGTTAGCCTACGCAGTGGTCTCCACGGTATGCACTAGCCAGCGTATTGGTAGGTGTGCTAGGTACCAACTGATGAGCCCACCCTAGCACACGAGGGCGAAACGCTGGCAACCAAGAATGAGCTAGCTGGAAAATTTATAATGTCCAATAACGGACCATTTATATTGGTATTATAAATTTGCTCATTCAGGACAAATATTTCAGATTCCCTATGGGAATCAACATCTATATCATCTGATGGCCAAGCAGGCATCAATTTTTAGTGATGAGACAAGGTCTCTTAGTGCATTGGCACTGCCGGTGGCTCCAGTTAGCCTACGCAGTGGTCTCCACGGTATGCACTAGCCAGCGTATTGGTAGGTGTGCTAGGTACCAACTGATGAGCCCACCCTAGCACACGAGGGCGAAACGCTGGCAACCAAGAATGAGCTAGCTGGAAAATTTATAATGTCCAATAACGGACCATTTATATTGGTATTATAAATTTGCTCATTCAGGACAAATATTTCAGATTCCCTATGGGAATCAACATCTATATCATCTGATGGCCAAGCAGGCATCAATTTTTAGTGATGAGACAAAGTCTCTTAGTGCATTGGCACTGCCGGTGGCTCCAGTTAGCCTACGCAGTGGTCTCCACGGTATGCACTAGCCAGCGTATTGGTAGGTGTGCTAGGTACCAACTGATGAGCCCACCCTAGCACACGAGGGCGAAACGCTGGCAACCAAGAATGAGCTAGCTGGAAAATTTATAATGTCCAATAACGGACCATTTATATTGGTATTATAAATTTGCTCATTCAGGACAAATATTTCAGATTCCCTATGGGAATCAACATCTATATCACTTTCATATTGTCAAAGCCAAGGATAAGACAGAGACAGATGCATGAAAGTAACAAAAATGCTGTAGCCTATACCAGAAGGCATAGTGCACTGTAAACACTAGGTCCTGCCAGCAAAGGCATGTAAACCAATAACGTTATTATTATTATTATTATTATTATTATTATTATTATTATTATTATTATTATTATTACCGCGGTACCGGTAGATCAGCAGAGGTGAAAGAAGGTGCCGGGGGTCAATAGGTCCAACTACCAAAATCAAAGTTAATTTAAAACTGTAACAAGGTTATATTTTTTCATCCTTTTTTTTTGAACAACAAGAAACAATGCAATAGGTACAAGTAGCAAAAATTAACTCTAGGAAAGATAAGATTGGTGGTATAAACAGAACTTGGGCTTCAAGCCCTCCCTTTACATTTTCTGAGCTCTCAGCTCACAAACACACACTTACCAAAGGGCAGGAAACCCCCTAACACCTGGAGCACTTGCTCCCAACTTTGCAATGTCAAACCTCCTAGAGGCACATTTCTAATATATAAAAGAGCTGACCCGCTCTCAGTTTTTCAAGCCTATTAAAGGCGATACCAGTCTTTACCCTTAATTGCCATCAGGGCATAACTTACACAAAATGAAACGGGGGTACCTTGTACCCAACCTACTGGGCCTTAGTAGAAAAAGAACAGGTTAAGTAAATGGCCCAAACTACAAAAATGAATGGAGGCGTGTACTTGCACTACTACACATACATTCTTAAAACCTAAGAGGCACTAGGCCGATGAACCGGGGGCTATTCCCAGACTATGGAGGTGACTCGTATAATAAATAAATTTAACACATTAAGGAAGAGTAGAAAATCGGTTACCAAAACGTAGTCACCTCAAATCAAAATGAAGGGGAGCTCGAGAGGATAATGCACCCTCTGTCCCCGATTTACATAAGCCAGCACAAATTTACAATTTTTAGAAAAGTAGGTTTCATTATAAAAGTTTCAGACCTTTCCCGCGGGTTAAACTGCTGAGCTAGCAAGCAATAAAGATGTTAAGCGGCCATTACCTTACTAAAGAACTGCTGCCTGATGGAAGAGGCGCTTCCCGCCTCCTGCTACACGTCCATACACTAGGTTAGATGTTGATGAAGTGGCCGAGAGTCAAGAAAATCAGCAGTTTTTATACCCTCGGGGAAGGTTCGAGACCTTTCATGAATGATCAAGACACACCCACGGAGTTTTATTGGCTAACATCAAAAGGTGCACACAAAATCGAAGAAGAAATACGGGATTGGCAGAAAATTAATTACAGAAATTATTGATTGGTTAACTTCGAAACTGACGGAAGAAAAAGGTAAATATTGCCAACCCAAGAATGAATAAAAAAAATTTCTTCAAATAAAGTTCCTTCACTTCGCACCAGGGTGCACGATCATAGTTTTCTTTAGTAGAGACATCTATGAGAGAATGTCCACCCTTCTTGATAAATAGTAAACAAAAATAAGTCGAAATTCACAGTGACAGCTTCAGAGGAAAAATTTAAGTTGGTCTAGTTGCAAGTTCAGTGTTTCTCCAGTAGAGGAGTTCTAATTGGCGCAAGATTTAAACTTGCGGCGTAGAGGTGTACCACCCGGTACAATTATTATTATTGTTACGGAGATATCCGTGGTAGGTAGAGGTGAAAGAAGGTGCGGGTGTGAATGGGTTTCAAGCTACGAAATTAACGTGCAATGTAAAATTAATTTAAAATTTAACTAGGTTATATTTTCTTTTCAAAAACAAGAGATAACAATCATAACAGGTACAGAGTAGCAAAAAAGTAGGTACAATATTACTGGATTCGGGCTCAGTGCCCTTACTTCATAACTCTTGGGCAATCAGCCCCGCCTTACTCCAAAAAAATTTTAGCCAAGGGGCAGAAAACCCCATTCATGCCCAGGAGCACTGGCTCCAAACATTACACATAAAGCCAGCACGAGGCATACAGAAACAAATTTCAAAGAGCGATCCGCTCTCAAAATTGTAAGCCTATCACAAGGCCACACCAAACTCTACCTTCAAGCTGTCCTCTAAGGACGTATTCACAGGGGTAAAATACCCAACCTACGGAGGTCTATTACATGAAAAGAAGGTTGATTACATGACCTCTAAAATAACAATTTGAGAGGAGGCGATCTTGCACTCCTAATACACTTTGTTTTTAAAACCTAATCTGGCTCTGGGCCGCTAACGCAAGGGCTAATCCCATACTACAGAGGTGACTTAGAGAAGAACACTTTACATTACATAAACGAAGAATAGTTTGAGAAAATAAGTTCACCTCAAAACAAATGTGAGTGGGAGCTCGAGAGGGTTAGCACTCTCTATCCCAATATGTAGCTTTACAAGAAAAAGATGAAAAGAGTAATTACATTTTAGGAAAAGGTTACATGATGGAAATGCTTCGAACCCGCCGCGAGTGTTAAACTGCCGACCTAGCAAGAAAAGAAGTTATTAATAGGCCATTACCTGGTGTTGAACGGCTGAAGAAGAAAGAGGCGCTTCCCGCCTCCTGCTATGTACTTAATACACTGAAAGATGGAACAGAAGTGGCCCGGAGACCCCAAAATCAGCAGTTTATATACTCTCGCGGAAGTTTCTAGGCGTTAGGGGAAAGAAAACACCCGCCCACAATGTTTTTATTGGATAGGACCCCGCAACAGATACAAGTTGGGGGAAGATACACCAGATTGGTCAGAAATTACTAAAAGAAATTCGGGATTGGATAAATCTAAAACAAGGGGAAAAAGAGGGGTATACAGCCAACTTAAACAATAACAGAAAGAAATTTAACAAGAAACAAACTTTTGAAATAAAAATTTCTCCACGTGGTGACATCTTCTGAGAAAGTAGAGAATTAATAGAATAGATAAAGTTCAACCTTCCTCCAGAAGAGGAGTTTCAACTGGCGCAACTTTTAAATAAACGGTGTAGAGGTGTACCGCCCGGTACAGACCTCCCCCCCCAAAAGTTCCTCCAGGGGTGACACATAAAATCAGTTTGAAACAAAGTCCAAGTGATGATGTTGATACGAAGATAGATAGCAGAAGCATTTACAAGATTTCTTAATTCAGTTTCAAAATGTTGTTGTTGCAGGTGAATGAAAGTCTTTATGTTTGTAGAATTTGAATTTCTGAAGATAAACTTTTAATACTTAAAGGTGAAGAAAATTTTGCAATGTCCACCAAATATTGTTGTTGAATTCCCAAGTGTAGTTATTGCTTATGGTGACTGTCCATGTAGTTGATGTAGATTGAGTCGGATGGCCAGACCGGCCGTTGCAGCTTGCGTCCAACGGAGGCCGCTCGGACCCCTCAAGTACCCTGAGATACCGCTCGCCCGCACTATGAGGGGAGCAGAGGTGTTGAAGTACGCCGCGCCCGCGGTGAACAGATACAGGCTGCGGGCATGTAGCAGGTCGTGCGCCGCACATCAGCCTTGGCCGGGAGGAGAGCTCCGGCTCGCCGTGCACATGTCGTCCTCGCTGGAGAGGAGGGGCCCATCCCCCTCCCCAGTCGCTGCACGGCGCTGCGCGGCTGCGGGGGCGCTGAAACATTAAAGCTAGGCGGCAGAATTGTGTTGGACTATCATCTTCTTTGAGGGTACAGGCTTGTGGAGAGGTTGAGGGGCCAGCGGCGTGTAGATATCCATGGCATTTACTATTATGAAGCCACAGTGTAAGGTGGAGCAGGAGACGGGAGCGTGGTAATCGCCGTGGCAAGAACAGGATGGCAGTTTAACGGGTCGGGGCAGGTTTTACACAAGGCTTACATCTAAAACCAAAATATTACAGAAGGGGCAGAATGCCTTAAAAGTGAAACTCAAAAAAAATATAACCTTCATATCCTTTCAAAATAATATGAAGCAAGTTAACACAGAAATTACACCGGTTTCACCTGGGACAGGTGAACTCTAAATATCCTCTCGGTGGCTGGATTACTTAGCAATAAGGTAACCGGCGTAAGAAAATCGAGAATGATACAAGGCCCATGAAATCTGGGGGCAAGCTTGCCCGCGGGAACAAAATTTTTGACCATAACCTGGTCACCTACCTTCAAAGTGGTGGGTCTCCGTCCACGATCATACCTTTCCCTAACCTCTTCATGAGATACTTTAAGATTAGCTTTAGCCTTCTTCCAAAGATCTTTAATGTTGTCCGGATCTATTGTCTCGGGCAGAATGTCATTCAGAGACCAGAGGTTAGAGAGCGGCGTGTTGGGAACGAACTTAAACATCAAAGAAGCTGGAGTAAATTTGTGAGATTCATGAACCGCCGAATTCAAAGCAAAAGCTAACCAATGCAGGGACGTGTCCCACCTAGAATGATCTTCATGATGATAGGCAATAAGTGCGGACCTGAGATTACGGTTAACCCGTTCAGCCAGAGATGGTTGGGGGTAATAAGCAGATGTAGTTACATGAGAGATGGACAAGTCAAAACAGAATTTACGAAACAGATTTGATGTAAAAGCTTTAGCATTATCAGATACAATGTATTGGCACGGACCAAAAGAAGCAAAAATAGAATTTAGGCAAGTAATGGTGGACTGAGCGGTAGCCAGCTTAGTCGGAAATAACCAAGAAAATCTAGTAAAGCCATCTACGCACACAAAGATGAACTTGTTAGCATTACCCTTTGACTGGGGGAAGGGTCCTACATAATCGATATACAGGCGTTCCATGGGGCGCGACGCTTGATGCGAAGACAAAAGGCCTACCTTGGTGGACATGGTGGGTTTACTAAGCAAACAAGATTTTCAAGCTTTTACAAGTTCACGGATTTCACCGTCCATACCTTTCCAAATGAACATTTCACGAATTTTTTCACGGGTTTTAAAGATTCCAAGATGCCCTCCTAATGGGGTCTCATGATAATACTTGAAGATCATAGGCACAAGAACCGCTGGCACGACAACCTTCATCATCTTATCATGCCTCGATGGGCAACATAAAACACCATTCCTCAGAACATAAGGGACGACATGTTCCCCAGAAGAAAGGGTTTCCATTATCGGACCCAGCGTCGGATCTTCACGTTGGTATTTCTCGATATCCCTAAAGAGCATGGGAGCATCTGTTAGGATGGCATTAACCTCAGATAGTATGGACTCGGAAGGTGATGAACTGTCGACAGGTTCATGGGTCTCGACGTCGTTAGAAAACATACGGCTGAGTCCATCAGCAACAACATTTTCAGTACCTCTGATATGTCGTACATCGAATTGGAAGGCAGAAATACGGATGGCCCAACGGGCTATACGACCAGTACGACGCGGCCTACCTAAGACCCAGCTTAAGGCTTGATTATCTGTCTCCAAGTCGAATTTGACATGTTCCAGATAGAGACGGAACTTTTCTAAGGCAAATAAAACTGCCAAACCTTCAAGCTCATATATGGAGTACTTTGCTTCTTGAGCCGAGAGAGTCCTAGATGCATAGGCGATGGGGCGCCTCCCTAGTTCAGTCTCTTGAAGAAGGACTGCAGCTACCGCCGACGACGACGCGTCGCTTTGGACGATGAATTTCTTCGAGAAATCAGGCATAGCAAGTACAGGGGCATTACAGAGAGCTAATTTAAGGTCTTCAAAAGCGGCTTGTTGAGACGGTCCCCACTCGAATTTGATGCCTTTCCTACGGAGAAGGTTTAAGGGCGCCGCTCTATTAGCAAAATTAGGAATGAACTTCCTGAAGAAATTCACCATGCCAATGAACCTGGCGATACCTTTAATGTCCTTGGGAGGTTTAAAATCACGGATGGCCTGTGTTCTAGAATGATCGACTGCTACACCATCAGGTGACACAATATGCCCTAGGAATGACATAGAGGGCTTAGCAAAGGCAACCTTGGACAACTTAACAGTTAACCCAGCCTTACGAAGGCGATTGAGAACTTCTCGCAAATGATCTAGATGTTCTTCAAAGGTTTCGGAAAATACGACGACATCATCCAAGTAGTGATATAAGTACTCAAATTTGATGTCGGAAAAGACCCTATCTAGTAGCCTAGTGAGCACAGCTGCCCCCGTGGGGAGCCCGAAAGGCACGCGGTTGTATTCATATAAATTCCAGTCCGTGGCAAACGCTGTAAGATGTTTAGACTCTTCGGCAAGGGGAATTTGATTATAGGCCTGATTCAAGTCCAAGATGGTGAAGAACTTGGCCTTACGAAACCATGAAAAGCAAGAATGAAGGTCGGGAAGGGGCACAGATTGCAACACCACCTTCCGATTGAGAGCCCTGTAATCAATGACAGGCCTGAAGCCTCCTTGGGGTTTCGGGACTAGAAAAATAGGCGAAGAATACGCTGACTTAGAGGGCCTAATAATACCATCCTTCAACATCTGATCGATGATTTCTTTCAGAGCCTTCATTTTAGGTGGAGATAGCCTATACGGTGGAAAACGGACAGGAATCGAATCCGTGACCTCAATTTTGTATTCAATAAGGTCAGTAACACCAAGAGTATCAGAGAACACCTCGGGAAACGACTGACACAGTTTCCGAATACTATCAGCCTGCTCCTCAGGTAGATGTCTAAGGTCTAACAACATCTCATCCTGGGTAGGCGAAATAGATGAACATGATACAGAATTACACTTTAACAAGGGAATTCTACAATTGGACGCAAATTTGAATGTGCACGACCTACTCTGGAGATCGAGCACAAGACCAGTGTGAGAAATGAAGTCCGCTCCCAATATGAAGGGGCAAGACAAACGCTTGGCCACAAACAATTTGATCTTCCATGTAAATTTAAAAACCCGAATTTTGACATGTAAGGAACCTAGAATTTCTAATGGAGATGAATTAGCCGAAACATATTTAACAGGAGATGAGTCATAGTCAGGGAGTTTACAAACAGATTTCAATTTAGAATACCAATCAGCCGAAATAATGGAACAAACACTGCCTGAATCTAAGAGAGCTGTTATAGGCTCGTTATTTAACTCAATCTTAAGAAAAGGAACAGGTGCGGGGGTATCCGCCGCAATCCTAAGACACTCTTTAGGGCATTCAAAAGATGAATTTGAAGGCTGGTCGTTCTCTGCATTTACAACCTGTTTACTAGGGGCTAAGTCTCGGGAAGATGGATTAGTCGGCTCAGCCGACGCCACTAGTCACTTTTTATTATTGGCATAGCTGGAATTTGCACCAGAAGTTGAGCAGGAGGGGGTGCTATTTGAGTTTGGGCAATTCTTGGCGATATGTGAGAAGGCCCCACACTTAAAACAGCCTTGTGATGACCCTGCTCCATTCCTTGTCCCACTTGACTTGATCAGAGGACACTTATTCCGCAGATGGTCAGGCGACCCGCAAGCATAACATTTACGGGGATTGACTGGTCGGCGAGGTGGAGGCCGAGTGTTACTAAAGGAAGGCGGGGGTTCTTTCGCGACACGCAAAGAATCGGCGTATCTAACTCCTTCCGCTGAGACGGCCAATGCTTCAAGTTCAGAGAAGGTTTGCGGACACGCCGCGAAACACAAATATGACCTGTAGGATGGCGAAATACCTTCTACAATAGCCTGCACAATCTGATCTTCAGGAAAGTGCAGAGCAAACACCCTAGTGTAGAATTTGATATCTTGAATGAAATCAGCCAAGTTTTCATCCAAGCGCTGTACACGGTAATAGTACTTCTGAATCAGGGAGGACCTGGCCCTAACCGGGATGAAGTTAGCTAGCAAATGGGCATGGAAATCCTCAATAGATGATTGCTCGGCAATGGCTCTTACGATTTTATCAGAGAGAATACCAATAGCATACGGATAGATAATTTGCAAAATTTGACATGGCGAAAGAGAAAAAACAAGAGCATGATCCTGAAATTCCACTAGAAATCTTAAAAATGAAATTACATCACTGGTGGTGTTGACGGAAAACTTAGAGATACCTCTAAGCAACATTGCCAATGGATGAGGCAAGCTACTGAACCCAGGTGACATAGTCGTTAAAGGTTTCAATGGCAAAGAAGTTAATTCAGAGCGGATGTTACCCAATGACGCACGGCGTTCAGATTCGTTGTTCGATGGGGCAGAGATAGTTTGAGCAGCAACGGTTATCCTATTGACTTCTCCCTGAGGAGGCTCTTCCTCGTTACCTACATTCACCGTGGCGGGTTGATCAGTTTTGGGAGGAACTTCGCCGGTTAGCAATTGAGTGACCTTATTAGACAATTCAGAAATAGTTTCAAGGAGCGTATTAGCGTCCTTCCTCTGAACGTCATTCACCTTTAGAGACAACAGATCATTAACTCTATTTGCAAAGTGATACAGCCTGCCTTGCACACGTTTAATTTGATTAGGAGACGGATCGTTTTCATCAAAATATTCTCGACGATCGTGGAAAGAGAGTCATCAATTTCTTTCTCTCCCAAATTGGGGATGGAAATGGGCAAATCAAGGGACTCTCTAAGCTTGTTGGTGTCGATTGCAACCGTGCCTCCAGATTGCACATTTCTGATAGTTAACTCGTATATCAACTCCTCTTTGCGCAAGTAGTTAAGGAGGAGAACATCGCGAGGGCCGGGCATGATGACAGAACAATTTTGAAAAACTCAAAAAATTCCAGCAACTGAGAAAATTATTAGAGTTCGAATCAAAGCAATGTTTAGCCGTCAAAAGGGGCTAAATTGAGACCCATTCAACCACGCTCTGCTACCACTTGTTACGGAGATATCCGTGGTAGGTAGAGGTGAAAGAAGGTGCGGGTGTGAATGGGTTTCAAGCTACGAAATTAACGTGCAATGTAAAATTAATTTAAAATTTAACTAGGTTATATTTTCTTTTCAAAAACAAGAGATAACAATCATAACAGGTACAGAGTAGCAAAAAAGTAGGTACAATATTACTGGATTCGGGCTCAGTGCCCTTACTTCATAACTCTTGGGCAATCAGCCCCACCTTACTCCAAAAAAATTTTAGCCAAGGGGCAGAAAACCCCATTCATGCCCAGGAGCACTGGCTCCAAACATTACACATAAAGCCTGTACGAGGCATACAGAAACAAATTTCAAAGAGCGATCCGCTCTCAAAATTGTAAGCCTATCACAAGGCCACACCAAACTCTACCTTCAAGCTGTCCTCTAAGGACGTATTCACAGGGGTAAAATACCCAACCTACGGAGGTCTATTACATGAAAAGAAGGTTGATTACATGACCTCTAAAATAACAATTTGAGAGGAGGCGATCTTGCACTCCTAATACACTTTGTTTTTAAAACCTAATCTGGCTCTGGGCCGCTAACGCAAGGGCTAATCCCATACTACAGAGGTGACTTAGAGAAGAACACTTTACATTACATAAACGAAGAATAGTTTGAGAAAATAAGTTCACCTCAAAACAAATGTGAGTGGGAGCTCGAGAGGGTTAGCACTCTCTATCCCAATATGTAGCTTTACAAGAAAAAGATGAAAAGAGTAATTACATTTTAGGAAAAGGTTACATGATGGAAATGCTTCGAACCCGCCGCGAGTGTTAAACTGCCGACCTAGCAAGAAAAGAAGTTATTAATAGGCCATTACCTGGTGTTGAACGGCTGAAGAAGAAAGAGGCGCTTCCCGCCTCCTGCTATGTACTTAATACACTGAAAGATGGAACAGAAGTGGCCCGGAGACCCCAAAATCAGCAGTTTATATACTCTCGCGGAAGTTTCTAGGCGTTAGGGGAAAGAAAACACCCGCCCACAATGTTTTTATTGGATAGGACCCCGCAACAGATACAAGTTGGGGGAAGATACACCAGATTGGTCAGAAATTACTAAAAGAAATTCGGGATTGGATAAATCTAAAACAAGGGGAAAAAGAGGGGTATACAGTCAACTTAAACAATAACAGAAAGAAATTTAACAAGAAACAAACTTTTGAAATAAAAATTTCTCCACGTGGTGACATCTTCTGAGAAAGTAGAGAATTAATAGAATAGATAAAGTTCAACCTTCCTCCAGAAGAGGAGTTTCAACTGGCGCAACTTTTAAATAAACGGTGTAGAGGTGTACCACCCGGTACAATTATTATTATTATTATTATTATTATTATTATTATTATTATTATTATTATTATTATTATTATTATTATTATCCAAGCATTCATAAAGAACACCAGGGATTACAGATCATATCTCTTGAACGTTATTAAAATATTTGTCTATATTGTGAAGAAAGATTAGTATTTTTAGAATGCTATTTGTTCGTGGCGTCGACCTGGAAAGATCTTCTGCCCCTGCTTGCACCATATATCTGTGGCTTGGTTCTAAAAGGGCCAATGTCAAAAAACCTGCTTTTCAGCTACGAGAATTTGAAGTTTTGCATATAGTTTTCCAACTATTTTTTTCAATAACTAACTGTAAATAACTTTATATTTTCTTTGTGGAATTCACCTGATTAAACACTAATTTTTTCTATCGTATTCTTTAAAAATTGCCACGCCTCTAATCTTTATTGTTAATCTAACATTATTGGCAAGGGCTTACTTAATTAAACGTTAACTGTTTGTTTACTACTTAAGAGATTGGCCCTTTTAACATGTCGCGAGCCAGGATAAAACACGTTTGTATCAGTTTATATCTCAGTTTCGATAAAAAATGACTTTGTCCCTTTTAGAACCAAGCCACAGATATGAGGAACCTGTGTGTATTTTGTAAATGGTGGAAGTGTAAAGTGTTGAATGTGGGGAAAGGAACGTTAATGCCGACACAAACACCCAGTCCCCAGGCCAGGGATATTAATCATTTACAATAAAAACCACTGACTCGACCAGGAATCGAACCCTTGTTCGCCGGTGACAGGCAGACGCGTTGTCTCCTACACTGCGGGGGCGGACAAGCAAGTATAGTAGTGGTAGTATTTTTAGTAGTTGTTGTTGTTGTTTCCTACTGTATTCCAGGCGGCTCGCGAGCGCCGTACTTTCTACTTATAAATGTCCTGCACGCACTAATAATGAATCGGATATCTACTAAATGATTTCCACAGGGACATTACTGCCAGCAGGCAGGTAACGTCAGAATATGAAGATATCACAACCCGACGGTCACTCGCAGCTTGTTCCTCAGCGCTACCCGTCTAATGAAACCCCTTGTAGTAGTACACCTCGTTCTCCACCGCATAGTACTAGGCTGGTGTATAGCACAGCAGCACTACACTTGATGTCTGCATATCGGCAATCGCTAGTGTGCTCATCAACGACGAATATACAGACATCATTTTAATCTATGGAGAATCTGGTCTGAATGCAACCGAAGCTCTCAGGACTTTACAAACAGACGTCTGCCTTCAGCACATGTATTTAGCCGTACATTATTAGTTTTTGTTTCACACAAACAACTCTTTTATAGAGTGGAATGTCTGCCGGTGTATACATTTTTAAGTTATCAAGTTTACATTTCTGCATCTTTGGCATATTAACAAATGCACCCTGTTATGGAACGTGTGCAGTAAAATGACTGCTATTGTTTCACAACGTTCGAATTGGAGCACGCTCTAGCGCTCCTTCGAAAACAAGTGATTAGGCATCCCATGCATCGCTAGTGAATGCGGGACATTTGTAATTAGAAAGTACGGAGCTTGCGGGCCGCCTGGTGTAGGCCTATGTGATTCAATCTCCACAAAATGGTTTACTTGAAATAAGGGTGTACGGGCTGGTACACCTCTACGTCGCACATTTGAATATTCCGCCTTAAAGTACTCCTCTACAGGAGAAACACTGAACTTTATAAACTGGATCAACTCATTAGTTTCTCAGAAGATGGCACTACAGTAAATTTTGTGATTACGAAGTTGTCAATACTGCGTGGAGTTCAACTTGTTTTGTTTTCCATTGATCAAGAAGTGTGGACATTCTCTTATAGACGTCTCTACTAAAAAACTATGATCATGCACCCCGGTGCGAAGTGAAGGAACTTTTCTTAAAGATATTTTGTACTCATAAGTTTCCCTATTACTAAATTTCGTTCTTTCATTTGTGGGTTGGCAATATTAATCTTTTCTTTCCGCCAGTTTTGAAGTTAGCCAATCAATTATTTCTTTAATTAATTTTTGACCAATCGTGTCTTTCTTCTTCAATTTTGATGTGTAACTTTTAGCCAGCCAATGAAAGCCTGTGGGTGTGGCTGTTTTATTCACGAAAGGTCTCGAATTTTCCTCGAGGGTATAAAAACTGCTGATTTTCTTGTCTCTCGGCCACATCATCAACTGTTAATTTAGTTTCTGGACGTGCAGCAGGAGGCGGGAAGCGCCTCTTTCTTTAGGCAGCAGTCTTCAGTAAGGTAATGGCCGCTTAACATCTTTATTTCTTGCTAGCTCAGCAGTTTAACCCGCTGGGAAGGTCCGGAACCTTTACCACGTAACCTATCTCTTAAACATGTAGAATTCTGTAAAAGCATATATCTTTAAATGTAAATCGGGGATAAAGAGTGCTTTACCCTCGCGAGCTCCCCTTCATTTTGGATTTGAGGTGACTACGTTTTCGTAACTCTACTCTTCCTTAATGTGTTAAATTCATTCTGTATACGAGTCACCTCCATAGTTTGGGAATAGCCCCTGTTTCATCGGCCTAGTGCCTCGTAGGTTTTAAGAAGTTGCATGTAGGAGTGCAAATTCTCGCCTCCATTCATTTTGCATTTTGCGCCATTAACTTAACCTGTTATTTTTCTACTAAGGCCCAGTAGTTGGGTACAATATACCCCTGTTTCTTTGTAAGTGTGCCTTGAGGGCAGTTAATGATAAAGTCTGTTGTGGCCTTTGATAGGCTCAGGACATTGAGAGCGGGTCAGCTCTTTTATTTGTGGTAAAAGTGCCTCAGAGAGGCTTGATATTCAAAGGTTCGAGCAAGTGCTCCATGTTATTATGGGTTTTCTGCCCATTGGTAAATATGTGGTTGTGAGCTGAGAGCTCAGAAATTGTAAAAATTAGGCCTTGAGGCCCAGATTGTTAAATTGCCTCTAAATCTTGGCTTTCCTGGTCTTGTACCTGAATTGACTTGTTGTTATTTGTTGAAATTTTATGTGAAAATTGTTAACTTTTGATATTTTCGAAAATATAACTTTTAATGCAATTTTAATTCATATCTCAGCTTTGTGGATAGACCCATTCCAGCCCGCACCTTCCTTCACCTCTGCATTCCACGGGAAACCCCGTAACAAAGGGGATTGAACTTTTATGAAATTACAGGTTTGAATCCTCGTTTTCAAAATATGGACTTCATTGCATCAAAATAAATATGTTCAACTGCTATTTATATTTTAAACTACATTAAAATATTGTTGTGATAAAACATGGTTCATGGTGTGGGTTACTGTAGTCACGTCCTAGTTTGTGAATCATGGGCAACGGCGGAGTGGCCTAGTAAGTGGTCCTGAGAGTAGGGATACCAGTTGCTATGGAATAGGAGTGGGCATCTCCGACATATTCTGAGTCATGGCCCACCTTGTGCTCAGGCGGCTAGGACTATACAGTTCACCGGTGGTCCATAACCCGTTAGAGGAGAGATCCTCACTTGGACTATGTGCAAGTAGCGTAGCATCCTGCTTCATGAATTTACCGAGCTCAGAACATTTTAAGCAAGCCTCGGACCTATGGGAGTAACGGAGTCCCACTCCCATTTGACAGGCGAGGGAACTTAGGCACTACTTGGTGAACGAAATGGAATTCGATGAGGAGCTATCAATATTAATGGGGCTTATGGAAGAAAGAAAGTAGAACTGGCTGAGCCAGCAACGAGGATGCATCTGGATGTGGTAGGAGTAAGTGATATTCGGGTAAGGGGAGATAACGAGGAAGAGATAGGAGATTATAAAGTGTACTTGACGGGTGTTAGAAAGGGAAGGGCAGAGTCTGGGGTAGGGCTCTTCATCAGGAATACCATTGCACGCAACATAGTTTCTGTTAGTCACGTAAATGAGCGAATGATGTCGTTAGATTTGTCAGTTGGAGGAATTAGGACTAGAATTGTCACCGTGTATTCACCATGTGAGGGTGCAAATGAGGATGAAGTGACAAGTTTTATGAAGCATTGAATGACATCGTGGTCAGAGTCAACAGCAAGGATAGAATAGTGCTAACGGGCGATTTCAATGCGAGAGCTGGGAATAGAACTGAAGGATACGGAATAGTGATTGGTAAATGTGGTGAAAATATGGAAGCTAATGGGAATGGGAAGCGTTTGCTGGACTTCTGTGCTAGTATGGGTTTAGCAGTTACGAATACATTCTTCAAGCATAAGGCTATTCGCCGCTACACATGGGAGGCTAGGGGTACCAAATCCATAATAGACTATATCTTAACTGACTTCGTATTTAGGAAATCTGTTAAGAATGTACGAGTTTTCCTGGGATTTTTCAATGATGTAGATCACTATCTGATCTGTAGTGAACTAAGTATCTCTAGGCCTAGGGTAGAGAAAGTGAAATCTGTCTGCAAACGAATAAGGGTAGAAAATCTCCAGGACGAGGAAATTAGACAGAAGTACATGGATATGATTAGCGAGAAGTTTCGAACAGTGGACAGTAATCAGGCTAAGGATATAGAAAGAGAATGGGTGGCATACAGGGATGCTGCAGTAGAAACAGCAAGGGAATGCCTAGGAACGACTGATTGTAAAGATGGGAAAAGGCGAACATCTTGGTGGAATAGTGAAGTGAGAGCAGCTTGTAAAAGTAAAAAGAAGGCTTATCAGAAATGGCTCCAAACAAAGGCCAAGGCAGACAGGGATTTGTACGTATATGAAAGAAACAGAGCGAAACAATAGTTGTTGAATCCAAAAAGAAGTTGTGGGAAGATTTTGGTAATAACCTGGAAGGGCTAGGTCAAGCAGCAGGGAAACCCTTCTGGACAGTAATACAGAATCTTAGGAAAGGAGGGAAAAAGAAATGAACAGTGTCTTGAGTAATTCAGGTGAACTCATAATAGATCCCAGGGAATCACTGGGAGGTGGAGGGAATATTTTGAAAATCTTCTCTACGTAAAAGGGAATCATCCTGGTGGTGTTGCGAACAATGGAGCTCATTGGGAGGAGAAAAATGACGTTGTTGAAATTACGCTTGAGGAAGTGGAAAGGGTGGTAAATGAACTCCATTGTCATAAAGCAGGCAGGAATAGATGAAATTAAACCTGAAATGGTGAAGTATAGTCGGAAGGCAGGGATAAAATGGCTTCATAGAGTAGTAAGTTTAGCATGGAGTGTTGGTAAGGTACCTTCAGATTGGACAAAAGCAGTAATTGCACCTATCTATAAGGGAACAGGAAGGATTGCAACAACTATCGAGGTATCTCATTGATTAGTATACCAGGCAAAGTATTCACTGGCATCTTGGAAGGGAGGGTGCGATCAGTCGTTGAGAGGAAGTTTGATGAAAACCAGTGTGGTTTCAGACCACAGAGAGGCTGTCAGGATCAGATTTTCAGTATGCGCCAGGTAATTGAAAAATGCTACGAGAGGAGTAGGCAGTTGTGTTTATGTTTCATAGATCTAGAAAAAGCATATGACAGGGTACCGAGGGAAAAGATGTTCGCCATACTGGGGGACTATGAAATTAAAGGTAGATTATTAAAATCAATCAAATGCATTTATGTTGACAATTGGGCTTCAGTGAGAATTGATGGTAGAATGAGTTTTTGGTTCAGGGTACTTACAGGTGTTAGACAAGGCTGTAATCTTTCACCTTTGCTGTTCGTAGTTTACATGGATAATCCGCTGAAAGGTATTAAATGGCAGGGAGGGATTCAGTTAGGTGGAAATGTATTAAGCAGTTTGGCCTATGCTGACGACTTGGTCTTAATGGCAGACTGTGCAGAAAGCCTGCTGTCTAATATCTTGGAACTTGAAAATAGGTGCAATGAGTATGGTATGAAAATTAGCCTCTCGAAGACTAAATTGATGTCAGTAGGTAAGAAATTCAATAGAATTGAATGTCAGATTGGTGATACAAAGCTAGTACAGGTCGATCATTTAAAGTATTTACGTTGTGTATTCTCCCAGGTTGGTAATAGCCTATAGTAAGTGAGATTGAATCAAGTTGTCGTAAAGCTAATGCAGTGAGCTCGCAGTTGCGATCAATTGTACTCTGTACGAAGGAAGTCAGCTCCCGGACGAAACTATCTTTACATCGGTCTGTTTTCAGACCAATTTTGCTTTATGGGAGCGAAAGCAGGGTTGACTCAGGATATCTTATTCATAGGTTAGAAGTAACAGACATGAAAGTAGCAAGAATGATTGCTGATGGAAACAGGTGGGAACAATGGAAGGAGGATACTCGGAATGAGGAGATAAACTCTAATTAGGAATGAACTCGATGGATGAAGCTGTACGCATAAACCGGCTTTGGTGGTTGGCTCGTGTGAGACGAATGAAGGAGGATAGGTTACCTAGAAGAATAATGGACTCTGTTACGGAGGGTAAGAGAAGTAGAGGTAGACCGAGACGACGATGGTTAGACTCAGTTTCTAACGATTTATAGATAAGAGGTATAGAACTAAATGAGGCCACAACACTAGTTGCAAATCGAGGATTATGGCGGCGTTTAGTAAATTCACAGAGGCTTGCAGACTGAACGCTGAAAGGCATACTTGTTTTATGTAGCCTATGTATGTATGTATGTATGTAAAACATTTAAAATTTTGTCCATTTCCGGAATCGAGCTGTATTCTGAAAACCCCTGAATTTTGGCCGTGGTGGAAATATTAGCAGGGGTCTAGTTATTACAAACAAATCGCTAAGTAGTTACCCTAGCAACAAATGATATAATATGATACGACGGACGTCCCTCGGCTTGTCAGTAGAGACATGGTAATTGAGAGGAGGTCATTGAGTTGTTATTCATGTGGTTAGATGTGTGAGGCACACTCCACAAAATTGCTTACCTGAATTAAGGGGTTTGATGCGCACCGCAGTGCTAAGAAAGGCAACGTTTAAGTGCACAAACAGCCTTCATTATCGATAGTCAGTTATATTTGTATTACAGTTGGCAGGCGCTTCTTTAACAGGAGCTTAACAGCTTGTTTACGGAGTATACTGTGAGACTCACTCTAAATGAAGATACCAAGGAAATTGTGGAGTAGCAAAACCATATTTTTTGGATTATCTTCTCCACTAGCAAGTTAACTTCCGGCTTATGTAGGGTCTCTAGTCTATAGCAACAAAGGGGAAAGCCTTATCGTGGAGAGAATTTTACAAACTAACTCACAATGCCTCCTAGGAAGTATATAATATTTCGATATGTTGATAGAAATAAAAGAGGCTACAATGTTAATAGTGAATTTCTGTAATAGTAGTTCGTTCAATATTTAATATAAAACGTCCAGAAATACGGATTCTGTTAGCTATGCTTCATAGGTGATTGCGGACCAGTTCCTTGGTTGGATGGTCAGCGTTGTGGTCTTCGATTCAGAGGCTCCTGGTTTGATTCCCATCTGGGTAGGTGATTTTAATCTTAAATGTTCAATGCCCTTGGCTTGGGGATTGATATTTTACTGGCCTCAAAATCCCAGCACCGCATACATCACACCAAACACTATTCTTTCATCAATTTCGAATTCATGACGGATGTTGCCATCCTCGTGGGAAGATCTGTCTTACAATGGCGGCACCAGGCTAGAAATGGCCTCATTAAAATGAAAATGAAGTGACTTGATGGTAGGATGGTTAAGATGGACACCTTGTAAATGAATGGCTTGTGTAAAATAAATCGTTTTAGGGGAAATCTATTGTAATCCAATAGGCCTATACAGTTGACGCGATTAAAAGTTATGTACAATGAACACAGATAGGGGAAAATAATGTAATCCGTTAGGGATATCTGTTAATGTGTTTAAAACTTCTGTAAAACTAATGCATGTAGAGGGAAAAATGTTAATTATTTGGGATATGCAGTTAGTGTATTTAAGACTTGTTTAAAATAAGTGCATGCTGAGTAAGAAATGTTAGACGAATAGCAGCTAGGGTGTACGCTTTAGGTTCTCCCACACCATGTAAGTTCGTGCATTAGATAGTTCTACTTTCATGCAACCAGAAGCTTCATTGCGCAAGAACATAGCACTCCAAATACATAAAGACGTTAGTCAACTAGGGACATCTAGACTGAAGTCCCGCAAACCGGCATATAAAACTACCTCGGAATTGACAAATAATCACTTCAATCCCGAAGGCAACTGGTGGATTGAGTAGACATCTTCTATAACACTAGACATCCTGAAATTTGAGAACTCAAGTGTGAAACTTAGTGGCTTCAATCTGCGTAAGTATGTCTGGAGTAGGCTCAACCGTATGAGATGTGGCTTGGGAAGAACCGGTTCTGTTCTTCATAAGTGTGGTTGGACAGATAGCCGTTACTGCGACTGTCCTACCACACCACAAACAATGGAACACATAGTGTTGGATTGCCCCCTGCCGTGGAAGTCTGGAGGACATGAACTCAGCTACTCCTGAAACGGTGGATTGGATCTAGAGTATACATGAACAAATCTAATATTTCAGTTGTACGAGACCATTTTTGTTTATGTACTTATGGATCTGTATTATTTTAATGCTGTATTGTATCATAAAATGTTTAATTGGAATTGAAGGTACGCTTCGCGGATTTATCGACTTACGGTGATTTATAGACTTACTAAGGACAATCACAGTATACTGTACTTATGTGACGAAAAACCTATCCTCATAACTCCGTGTGCAGATACTTGTGAAACTTTTACTCATGGTTTGGGACAGTCTAGCTGAGAATAATAGAAAATGTAATACGCATCGTTGGTCTACGTCTGTAAGCAAGTAGATTCAAATATAAGTTCACAATAGAATGTAGAACACTTTTCTGCAAGGTACTTGAAGAGAGTATAGTGGCAAACCACCGTTTTCAAGTGGCAAAATACTACACTGGACAGAAGCACATTACAGGAGTAAGTCACTTAAACAGTCTCCAATAAAGATTTGGTGTAACGAATAAAACACCGTCTGTTTTATCGCTCTAATTTATTTCAGAATGACCCAATAAAAGCACACGCACACAATTCAATTCAACCATGAATAACCATACTCACTAATTGCTGCATATTTTTAAGTTTTCAGCCGCTTAACACAACAGGGAATCTGGGTCATTGGTATTACCTGGGAGACGATAATCCGGATTAACAGGACTTTCCTTTCTTCGTTTCTCCTCCAGGTCCAATCACTCCACACAGCAGCTGTGTCCAGACGCCAGGTTTGAACACAGGGCCACTAGCCACGTAACACATGATTACTGTTCCTTGGTTCGATTCCAGAGGAAGTCAATCAATACAAGCAGTCAAACGGAGTGAGCCACTTAATACTAACAACCAAACAGCAACATTTCAACAACGCTAACCACCAGAAAAATACTCCTCACAATAACGACCGTTAACACTATTTCAGTTACACTTACGATAGCTACGCGAATTGCTGACTCAACGACGGCCCTCGGTCAACGGAAGCGCATGCACACACACACAGTACCCTGCAGGGCCTCTAAAATGCCCAAAATCCCACGCGTGCAAACAGAGGCGCAGAGGTCCTGTGCACAGCGCATCGGTCCCACTCGGCTCGGCTCGGGCCAACGCTTCGTCTCTGGGCTACTCGGCTTAGCTCGGCTCAACTCGACTCCGATTTGGAGCGCTACGGAGCAAGTGAGGAAGAGGGAGACGGGCGGAGCGAACGAGACAGGCGTGGGGAAGGAGAGAGACAGCGCTATTGCTACAAATAGAGGAGTGGGGTTCTGCACTCTGGTCAACGAAGCGAAGTCCTATTTTGCATCGTGCACAGTGAATGCACGTGCACCCTGAGAGGCCCTGCTCTAAGGCAATACAAGCAGTCTTCTGCTCCGTACGCTACAATACTCTAACTTCGGTGGGGCACTGAAGGCAGCCAGCAGCGATCCCAGTCATGCTACTCACTCGATATTCCGACGCAACAATAGCCCGTTCAGATTCTGGTTGGAAACTGCCGACAGCCAACACTGCTGTTGCTCCCTCATCCCAACAAACTGACTGTTCGCGGCCAGCATCCTTTTTATATCTCGGGTAATGAGGACCGGAATATTCGTGATGTGGCTAGATACGGAGCATTCTCGTTGCACCTCGCAGAAACGCACGGGGAAACAAGAAGAATTGAGCAATACACGGAAATGTCGGCCATGCCATGGAGGCCGGCTGGGAGATTCTCGATGGTCAGACTCACTGGTCCCTTCCAGGAAGTACCGAAAAGTGCCACGACAGTGCTGGCACATAGCAATAGTAACCGACTTCTTCAGAAACATCAGCTCTTGCGAATTATACTATTCATGTGGGAACTGTGAAATGAACTTCCTCGCTTTTGTGCTTCGGATTGCATGTAAAACTGGAGGTACCGGGTGAGTTAGTCGTGCAGTTAGGGTCGCGTAGCTGTGAGCTTGCATTTGGAAGACCGTGGGTTCGAATCCCTTCGTTGACAGGCCTGAATATGGTTTGCCGTGGTTTCCCACTATCACGCCAGGCAGATGCGAGGGCTGTACCTTAAGTAAGGCCGCGGAGTCAATCTTCCCCAATCCTACCCCTTTCCCACCCTTCGACACCAAAGTCCTTCGACGTGTTAGTGCGACGTTAAACTACCAGCAAGAAAGACCTGAAGGTACCTTGGATTTTGAATCCACTATCACACGAAAACAAGGTCTTGATTTATTTATTTGTTTAGAATGTCTTTTACGCCAAACCGATAAACATAGGTCTTATAGCGACGACGGGATAGGAAAGGGCTAGGAGCGGGAAAACAGTAGCCGTGGCCTTAATTAAGATACAGCCAAAGTCTGGTGTGAAAATGGGAAACCACGTAAAACCTCATTCAGGGCTGTGTTCCAATACCATCTTCAACAGATCTACACCTTTCCTATGTCATCATCGAAAGACTATCTGAATTACTACGACGCTTAAATTCTACAATTTTTTTGTTAGTAGCTGTACGTCGCACCGACACAGATAGCTCTTATGGCAACGATAAGATAGGAAGGGACTAGAAGTGGGAAGGAAGCGGACGTGGCCTTAATTCTACGGAGAATATATTCAAGTAAATCGAAACCTAGCCACAATAACACTATGATGTTTGAATTTTAGGTAATCTCCACCGGGTATGGGAGACAATATCCCAATTAACGAAGAAAGAATGTACCGTCGTAGAATCTCAGTGAGAAACCAGCTGACCACATTTCTTTGAAATACATCTAACATGACACTTCCTTCATTTCGTCCGCAATAAGCTCCCAGTTGGATTTGGTACCCTTGTGTGGGGTGCAAATGCCCAGCGTGACACTCCGCACCCTTGACAGAGTCACAGAGTGGGTTGTGACACTTGCATAGAGTGACAATTCACACTAGTGACACTCCGCACCATTGATAGAGTCACAGAATGGTTGGTGACACTTGCATGGAGTGACAATTGACGCTAGTGTTACTCCGCACTCTTGACAGTCACAGAACGGTTTGTGACACCTGCATGGAGTGACAATTGCCCGGAGTTACACTCCGCACCAAGTGACCTTGACATAGTAACAGAACGGGTTGTGACATTCGCATGGAGTGACAATTGCCGGTAGTGACACTCCACACCCAGCGACCTTGACAGAGTTCTTACACTTGTCCGAAAAAACGTACGGGTCCTGTGTAAATGAAGGGCTTATTTCCAAAGTGACGCACCTTCTAATAAGATAGAGACTTCATTTGTCTATGTATCACTATCATTTCGAACAAAATATGCTTGTCATTGTGGCTAAAATGCTACCATAAAAATGGACGGGGGATTTTGGATTTACGTCTCTTTGGAACTGTAGACTGGCTCGAAATACGAATTATGCAGAACGGTGTAGGTTAGGTTTCTTCGTAGGTACTGAAAAATTCAAAATATAATGCTTAATACTTCATAAATGCTGTATTTATTCACAATTTAAGAATTTCTTGCATATAATATGAATAGAAAATATCCCTCCATATAGAGTTGTTGTCAGGAAGAGCATCCGACCGTAAAACATGGCTAAATTCACATGTGCTACACAGTTCTCACCCGCGACCCCACAGACGTGGGACAAGCGGAGGAAGAAGAATATGAATAGAAAATAAAATGCCTACCGTGTTAAAGCATTAATTTTTTTCTAGGGGCTTTACGTCGCACCGACACAGATAGGTCTTATGGCGACGATGGGAGAGGAAAGGCTTAGGAGTTGGAAGGAAGCGGCCGTGGCCTTAATTAAGGTACAGCCCCAGCATTTGCCTGGTGTGAAAATGGGAAATCACGGAAAACCATTTTCAGGGCTGCCGATAGTGGGATTCGAACCTACTATCTCCCGGATCCAAGCTCACAGCCGCGCGCCGCTACGCGCACGGCCAACTCGCCCGGTTTAATTTAATTTAGCAAAGCCTAACATCTCACTGAAAACAAACATAAATATGCCTGTCTCGCATTTTCGAACACACACATTTTCGGAGGAAAATGTTTGGAAGGGCCTATTGGTCCATACACTTCACATGTTCAACACACAAAATAATTTTAAACATCATTACTACATTCGAGTTGAAGGACGTGATGGTTTTCTTTGTGGGTTTCAATATTCAACAGTTGAAGTAAAAGAGAGCATTGTATCATAAAATGCCATGGCAGGATGTCCTTCACGTGCAACCAGTTTAACTAAACCAAACCAAACCAAACCCCATGGCACTACAGCCCTTGAAGGGCCTTGGCCTACCAAGCGACCGCTGCTCAGCCCGAAGGCCTGCAAGTTACGAGGTGTCGTGTAGTGAGCATGACGAATCCTCTCGGCCGTTATTCTTAGCTTTCGAGACCGGGGCCACTGTCTCACCGTCAGATAGCTCCTCAATTCTAATCACGTAGGCTGAGTGGACCTCGAACCAGCCCTCAGGTCCAGGTAAAAGTCCCTGACCTGGCCGGGAATCGAACCCGGGGCCTCCGGGTGAGAGGCAGGCACGCTACCCCTACACCACGGCGCCGGCACCCAGTTTAACTAGGAGGTTCTTAATATCTTTGACTTCGTCTTCTTTCAATACATTACCCAATGGTCCCTGTTTCCCTTCAAGAAACAACCATTTCCTACCTCTTTTTAGCAGGTTGTATTTGCACACTACAAAACCACGAACGGAAGAGCAGAGTCCCGCCAAAAGCAGTAAGCGCCCGCGTGAAATGTGCGCGCCGAGCTACTGGTCATGTTGAATAGCGGCACTTTGGAAATAAAAACATCGAGGACTTGCGTCACATTGGAAATAAGTACAACATTTGGATGCCATTTTAATCACGATACACTACACTTTGAATATAAATACGTCCCCACATAAAATAATATTATGGGAATACTTTTTCACATTCAGCTTGAAACCAGAAAAAAGTGGACTAAAGTCACTTCGGAAATAAGCTCGTCAAATGCCAGATATCTAAATGTTCCGCTTAAAGGAGGGAAGCCACGTAATTAGCTTAAGTTAGAGTAGGTCTTATCTTCACTTGCTGTGATATCTGGGGCACAAATATGGAATTGTTATCCTAAAAACGTATTGTTTATTGTTGAAATTCACCCTTTGCATTTCTTCTTCCTATGATTCACACAGCACCAGTAAGTAATATGTTCTGTTTCGTGCAGTCTACTATATATACTGGAAATTAATGAACTGCATGAAATCAACAACTAACGCAATTCAGGATCAAGCAACTGAATAAATCGCTTTATTTTACAAGTTGCTTATGTCGCACCAACACAGATAGGTCTTATGGCGACGACGGGATAGCAACGGGCTAGAAGTGGGAAGCAATCGGCCGTGGCCTTAATTAAGGTACAGCCCCAGTATTTGCCTTTTGTGAAGATGGGAAACGACGGAAAATCACCTTCAGGGCTGCCGACAGTGGGGTTCGAACCCACTATCTCCAGAATGCGAGCTCACAGCCGCGCGCCCCTCTCCTCACGGCCAACTCGCTCGGTAATAAATCCCTCAAACCCAATTACTCGTAACTGTCTTATGAACAATCGTCACCTAACAGCCAGCAAAGAGAAGTGTTTACCTGCCCTTCCCCTTCTATTTCGCAGTTCCATAGTCGAAAGGATTTTCCCATTATCTCGAACCCTGATAAGGGCAACCTAATACCTCCATATTCACTCTCATGTAAGTGTCCCTATCGTAATCATTCAAACACCTGATTTCCCACGAAAATAACAATTCAATGCAAGTGTCACTAAATTCCATATCCATGCAAATGTCGCTCCCAGTCATGCAAGAGGAATGTGCCACTAAGTAACGAAAGCGTTTCAACATGTTGGATCATTATTGCCCAAGTCTCTTGTGTACTTTCTACTGTATATTCACACAGAATATCAGATGACCTCCGGTCTAGCAAACCAAGAATAACGGCCGAGAGGATTCGTCGTGCTGACCACACGCACCTTATTATCTGCAGATTTCGGGCTGAGCAGCGGTGGCTTGGTAGGCCAAGGCCCTTCGGGGATGTTGCGCCGTGGGGGTATATCATATGACAACTACACCCACTTCACAGAGCTCATGATTATAGGTGACCTTAGATGCCGTATTTAATGAAGGATTAGTGTTGGTTAACTAACTATCAAGTACGTTTTATACTCAACGTTTGGTTTTATCACTTGTTTAGCTCCCTATATATCAGGAAATTAAAAATAGTAATTTCTTTTCCAGTCTGACTTCTTAGGTGAATCGTCATCGTTGAGGCATTCGGTTCAGGGTGTCCCGGTTTAGATTCCCGGCCAGGTCGGTGATTTTAATCGCGTCGGATTAATTCTTTCGGCTGGGGGACTGGGTCTTTGTGTGTATGTCAACACTCTCGTAATCTTATTCAGACAATACACCACACAATCAACCACCACAGAAAAAAGCAATAGTGATTGCACCCCTCCATATAGGGTTGGCGCCAAAAGGAGCATCTGGCCTTAAAACGGACCCAAACCTACATGTGTGACAGAGTTCTCACCCGCGACCCTACAGATGTGAGAAAAGCGATGGAAAAAGTACTTTATTTTCCCTTATATTTTTCTTTATCATTAACAGTAGTTAAAGAAATTCATACTAACTCCTTCTGGTCCATCATCAATATAGTTCTTTATTGCAAAAACAAATTAACCAGTCTGAAACTGCGTAATCACTGCAGTAATTGACAGAAAACACTTGCCAATTATTGCTCACGAGGAGCATCCTTACAAACTGTATTATGTTCATTGAACGAAAGTTAGGAAAAGAAACTTAAAAAATCTGATTACAGCCAAACCACGCAAGTAATTACGAATCAGCAAAATGGTATTTATTCTAAGTCATGCATGCACCCAGAAACCACGCAATATGAACTAATATCTGGAGTGGATTTTAGGAAACTCGGGAAAATCACTTCGGACATAATATGATTTCATATGCACGGGATGGTAAAATGATTTTTACAATTATATTGAATTACCTGAATTGAAACTTTAACCTAACCGAACGAAAATAACCCTTTAAAATATATTGCATATCATAGGAAGCCAACGGCCGTAACCGTGTTGAAACACCGGATCCCGTGAGATCTCCGAAGTTAAGAAACATTGGGCGTGGTTATGATTTGGATGGGTTGCCACGCGCTGTTGGTGGGTGGGTAAGGGAATGGAGGAGCGGAAAGGAACTGGCCACCCTACCGTACGTTAACTCCGGCTCAGGCACACCTCTGCGGAGGTTCGGACCTGCCTTCGGGCAGAATACACCCTTACCTTACCGTACCTTATATTATAGAAAAACGTGTGTAAGACAACCTTTTCAAAACCTCCTTATGTTTAGCGCTCTCCACACTGAGAGCTTGTTCTATCATCATATTCAACTATAACAACAATCATAATTTCGTGCGGTTATTGCAAGCCTGGTGCAGCCCTTTCAGGCAGACCCTCCGGTGAGATAGGGTGGCGTCTGCCATGTATAATAAACTGCATGCTAGTGGGATGCAGGGTAGTGCTGTGTGCAGTGTATGAGATGCTGGTAACAGCACGAACACCCAATCCCCGAGCTAAGAGAATTAAGCGTGTACGATTCCAATCCCTCCACCCGGCCAGGAATCGAATCCGGAAGTCTACGACGCTCACCTTTCGGCCATGATGCCGGACATTCTGCAACTGAGCTCAGTCTGTCCTGTGTTGTCATAAGCGTACGGCACTTAATCTGCTGAAAGACCAACATAAGAATGCAACGAAGTCCCTTGTATCTATCGTAAGAAAATATTTCCGTGGACATAACACGGTTTAAAAAGGCCATTTCGGTACACGAAATACGATATGAAACCGGACTCATTTACAGTAAGAAAACACATGATTTGACAAAATTCTATTCAGCTGCATGTAAAAGCGCTTGAAAATCTACATTAAATTGTATAGAACTCAAATTGGACCCTAGGAAGGTATAATACGGTTTGAAACGACACCCCTCATACGAGGGCCGTAGCTAAGGTAATGAGAATATTGATAGAATGCAGTACTTAATGAAATAAGAAGTGCAATTGGATTACATTATTACTCCATACTATGGAGTTTACGAAAATGCCAAAACTGTCTACCACTTGCTCGGAATGCTATACCTATATGTTTCGCTAACTTTACTGCTACCGTTCTCAACTCAACAATACAAAAATAATACGCCACTGGACGGTTGTTGAACCAACTACTAAGATTGTGATTTGTGCTGACTTCACGTGTTTCCTATCCCTCACATTGTCTGACCAGGATACCGTGCTACAGTAATGGAGTAGACCGTACTGCCAGCAACTGGACGATAAGTGCTGCGGTGGACAGTCTAAGGGAGCCAACGGTTTCGGGCGGATGTGTTCCCTTAGGAGGGTGATGGCCCTTAGTGAAGGAAATGTCACTAAAATATATCAAATGAAGAAGATGCGTCAGCAACGTTTCCTGAAGGAGATGCTAGGTCGAAGAACTTATGTCAATGATTGGTATCACCACCGCGACAGGCAGAAGATCCTATAGAAGCTGGCAACTCCGGAAACCGGCAACAACCAGTACTTGGGCCCAACAGGGAAGGAGATAAGGCTTCCCAAGCGGAAACCATGCATAAATACTGCCACTGGAATAATCGTACTATGCTGAGTCTGGGTAAATTAGCAAATATCAAAATGGAGGCAAAGACTCACAGTAATAGTGTATGAGAATTGTGAGAAACAAGATGGCCTGATCAAGGGGAATTTCAAAGTGATGATAACAGAGTGGTGCACTCTGGAAGTCTCAAAGGCCAAGGAGGTGTAATAATCCTGTTGGACAAAAGACCTACAGCCACTCTGAAATTGTGTAATGGTGATGAATCACAGGATGATGGCAATAAGAATCATCTGATTTTTCAGCTTACACAGTCATTGGCCAACTCTATACTCCAGCATTTAATAGTGAATATCAGGAAGTCGTGGATATGTATGGCGATCTAGAAGACTTCCCAGAACACTTAAGAGCTAGTGACAATGTCGTCACCATGGGAGACTAGAATGCCACAATCGGTGAGGGTTCTGAAATCCCATAAGTTGGACAATTCGGATTAGGAAGAAGGAATGAGGGAGGCCAGATACTATTAGACTTTTTCAAACAAGAAAGTTATATGAAAACGAACACCGTCTTTAAAGCCCCACAAATACGTCTATATACGTGTAGGAGCCCTGAAGATCGTTATTGATGCCAAATAGATGTCATCCTGGGGAAACATCGTTACAAAAATCAAATAAAGAGGTCTATGACTCTTCCTCGAACTAATGCATCCATAATATTACAAAATGGTAAGAATCAAACTATGGTCAAGGTGAAAATTGTTGAGGAAATCCAGTAATAGATCAAAGTGGTTCACCTTCTCTTAGAAAAAAATGATGAACTCAAGTGTATAGAATTCAGGAAAACAATAACTAGGAAGGTAGGAGAATATGAAGCTTCGGAAAGAGGCACACAATCACAGGATATCAATACGAAATGGTTGACAATAAAGAACTCTGTCAATGAGGCTGATGAAGAAATTCTGGGAGATCCATCAGTCATTTCCAGACAACCCTAGATCACACATTCTATTCTCTCTAAGATCAATGAAAGGAAGAGAATGAAATAGGTCAACACAAATGAAGGGAGAGTAGCATACAGAAGATTTCAAAATGAAATATACGCAGATTGTAGAAAAGCCAAAGAAAAGTGGCTCAAAAATAATGTGAGGAAATCGATGAAGTGGAAAGACGAGGAAAGAGCAGTTTGACACTGAAAACAGCAAGGAAAGTATGCCACTTACCAAAAAACCTGTAACTGCAACATTTTGTGACAATCAAGGCTGAGTCATCGCTGATGGAAACCTAATAATGAACCACTGGGAAAAGAGATTAAAACTCGGTACTATAAAGAATTTAAGTACTTACACACAACTCAGTCACACACAAGTTCGTCACACCTTTACCCATAACTACATGTAAATTTGAGTTGGCAATGAGGTAACTGACGGCCGCATGGTATAGGGGTAGCGCGCTTGCCTCTTACTAGAAGGCCCAGGGTTCGATTCCCGGCCACGTCAGGGATTTTTACCTCGATCTGAGGGCTGGTTCGAGGTCCACTTAGCCTACATGATTATAATTGAGGAGCTATCTGACGGTGTAAAGTGGCGCCAGTCTAGAAGGCCAAGAATAACGGCCGAGAGTATTCGTCGTGCTGACCACACGACACCTCGTAATATGCAGGCCTTCGGGCTGAACAGCGGTCGCTTGGTAGGCCAAGGCCCTTCAGGGCTGTAGTGCAATGGGGGTTAGTTAATGAGGTCACTACATAATGAGAAAACTCCAGGCATCGATACCCGCCCTATTGTACTATTGAAATCAATTGGTGATATAACCAACGAAAAAGTCTATGACTTAATTAAAATATCTTCTAAAAAGGGTATTTATCCACCTGAATTTCGAAACCGAATTATGCTCACTTTACCAAAGACAGAAAATATGACCGATTGTAGTATGTAGAGAACAATTAGTTTGGTTAATGACGCATCCAAAACGATGCTCCAAATCATAATGAAAAGGTTAAAAGTGGCAGTCTATGCAGTATCCATGAATCGCAGTTTGGTTTCCGCGAAGGAGTTGGTACCCGAGATGTCATTATCACTCTAATACTTCTTGTTGAAAGTATGATGAGTAGGAGATGAAATTTGTACGTATGCGTCATTGACTATGAAAAGGCATTTGGCAGAGTTTCTGGCATAAATTATTCCCGTTATTAAGGAATATATGGGTGCAAGAACAGCTCATCCCACTCACATGGGATCTCTGCGAAGGTCAAAATTCGGTTGTGCGTCTTAGGGAAGGTCGTACTAATCCAGTCCCTATCAGGAAAAGAGTAAGACAAGGATGTCCTCTCTCCCCAATACTATTAAATGCTTTTGACGACTTCATGATGGCGGAAGCGCTAGAAGGCACAAGTTTGGGGATAAAAACCAATGGAATACCCATACCAGTTTTCAGTTCTAGCCGGCAGCCCATATACATTGCAGGTAATGCTGTCATGATTTGCATCAACGGTGCAGAAAGACGACATGAAAATAAAAACCTCAAAGAAATAATACATGCCAGTCTCGAAATTCCCACAATCTCTTCGCTTCAAGATTGATGATTCAGACATAGAAAAAGTCAAGTCTTTTACTTACCTAGGTCAGAAGATTTCAGACGATGAAAGGTGCGCAACTGAAGTTGAATGCCGTGTGGCTCAGGTGAAAACAGTTTTCATGCAGAAGAAGAGATTACTGAGTACCAGTCAACTTAGTCTTCCCTTCCAAATGAGAACAATACATGCCTTTGTATAGACAGTTGCAATGTAGGCTATACCTGTGAAATGTGGACACAAAATAAAAAAGGCAAAGAACCGTCTTGAAGCTTTTGAGAATTGGTGCTATCGTAAGATGATAAACTGTTGTAACCAAGGTTGATATTTACAAAACACAACTTTATTATTCGCTTCAAATGCAAAATACACTATTTACACAAATAAAAATGAAATTTAACTTGAAGCAAATGAATTAGGAATCTTGAGAAAGAGTCTATCTTTTGTACACTATATACAGGTTTACAGTATTTACATCCACTTCTATCTCGAAAAGATAGTCCTTGATATGAAAAGTCGATAGTCGAAAACTATCAGAAGTACTGACATAAATGTTTTGGAAAGTCCTTCCTTGTTGAGTTCATAAAGGCAAGTTCAATGTTGGAAGAATTCTTACTTGGCGAAACCAAGGGAGCTTGCATTAATTAGGGAAATATAACGGTATGTAATAGTATGACTGGATATGGGCAGCGGAAGAGGAGCGGTGACCAGAGGTGAGACCTCGTACTGCCAGAAATTCAGTCCACCTGGCCGAAGCACATTTTCAAGAGGAGTAGCCTCCGTGCTCGACGTAGGGTGTATTCTGGAGCTGGACACCGGGGCAAGTGGGCATCTGGACAGGCTGGGAGTTCCTCTTTATAGTACACACACGACTGTTCAGGCACGCGCACTGAGGGCTGCGCGTCGAGGCTAGAAGAATGACACTTGGCGCGCGTGTAGCTGGCTGGCGGAGCGAGCAGGGAGCGCCGGACATACAACACCCTCCCCTCCTAAATACGTCGGTACGGCGTGAAACGGCGGCGGCGCTGGCGGCGGCTGCGATGCTGGGCCGGAGCTGCTGATGTCTCTGTTGGATTGTCCGGAGCTGGGACCGGGCGGAGTGGCGCTGTCTCGTCCTGAAAGGAACCCATGGTTATTAAATGGTCTAAAGCTCGTTCAGCAATAGATTTATCTGGCTGAGCAATAGAATCAATAGCTGGACATGGGCGGTAGCGCAGACGTATCTGGTCTTGATGGCGGCAGATACGTTTCTCCGTAGTCTGTATTTCGTAGAGACGATGACCCAAAGATCTGCAGATGACTCCAGGTATCCAGAGTGGGTTTGACCTGAATGTCCGGGTGTAGACCTTGTCGTTGACTGAGAACTTCGTTGGTGAGGTCTGAGACTGGGCCGGAATAGGCTGCAACAGAGAAAGTAAAGTTCTGTGAGGTCGTCCATGGAGCTTCTGTGCAGGAGTGATATTATCAGCGCCGGGCAGAGTTCTGTAGTTGCTTAAGAGTTGGAGCAATGCTTGGTCTTTAGTTAAGCCTGAAGAGACAGCTTTTTTCATACTTCTCTTAAATGTTTGTACAAAGCGTTCAGCTTCACCATTAGATTGAGGGTGAAAAGGCGGTGCTAGGATATGACGAATGCCATTATATGTACAAAATTTCTTAAAAGCAGTAGCTGTAAATTGAGGTCCGTTGTCCGAAATGAGGACTTGAGGTAAGCCTTCTGTAGTAAACATCTTCTGTAGAGCACGAATGGTAGCTTCGGTCGTAGTAGTCGAATGCATATCCACTACATATGGAAAGTGCGATAGTGAGTCGATGACTATTAACCACATGGAATTGAGGAAAGGACCTGCGAAATCGATGTGAACTCGTTCCCATGGAGTAGTAGCAGGAGGCTATGAAGCTAGATCAGAAGACGGGGCGTTCTGATTCAGTTGACATTGTTCACAATGACGGATGAGCTTTTCGATGGCGGCATCAATACCGGGCCAGTAGCAGTGTTGACGAGCTAGTTGCTTCGTTCAGGATATACCCCAATGGCTTTGGTGTAATAATTCGAGAACTTGTTTCTGTAGGCTAAGTGGGATAACCACTCGGAAGATGGTGCCTGCTTCTAGGAGTACGACTCCAGCACGAGTCGTGAGACGATGCTGCATACGATGATAAGGTGCAAGGTGGGCGGGAAGATTGCTCTGAAGAGGCCAACCGTTGCGGATGTAAGTACGCACAGTAGCAAGTGTACTATCCTTATCCGTAGCTTGAGCTATGCAGGTAGCATCAATAGGAAAACTGGAGACAGTATCTTCAAGTTCTATGTCCAACTGAAGACATTCAGATTCTTGAGAATCGAAGGCAGTATCAGGACCAACTGGTAAGCGTGAGAGGGCATCAGCATTACAATGCTGGGATGTGGCTCGATAGACAATCTGATAGGAATAATCAGAAAGGAACATGGACCATCATTGAAGCTTTCTGAGGGAATTCTCAGGGATCTTATTACCAGGATGGAATAAGTGTACGAGAGGCTTATGATCAGTAATGATCAGGAAATGGTTGCCATAGAGATATTCATTGAAACGGCGAATACCAAAGATGATGGCTAAAGCTTCTTTCTCTATCTGTGAGTATCGACGTTGATGGTCATTAAGTGTTTTCGAAGCGAAAGCGATGGGGCGTTCCCGTCCATGGCGATCCTTCTGGGAGAGAACGGCACCGACACCGTAGTCTGAAGCGTCAGCAGCTAGCGTGAGGAGCTTGTCGGGCTGAAAATGAGTGAGTTGTATAGCTTGAATTAAGGCATTGTTGATGGTTTTCCATGCCTGTTGGCATTGCGGAGTCCATTGAAATTTAACACCTTTTTTACGTAGAGCGTTTAATGGAGCTGCCACTGTAGCGAAGCGGGGAATGAACTTATTATAGTAGTTCGCTTTGCCTATGAAGGACTGGAGCTGCTTGAGGTTCTGAGGTGCTGGCATGTTGACGATAGCTGAGACATTCTGTGCACTAGGGCGAATTCCAGTCTTATCAAGTATATGTCCTAGGTAGTGAACTTGAGGCTGAAAGAATGTACATTTAGCGAGATTCGCTCGTAGGCCATTGTCTTTCAATTTCTGTAGAAGGAGGCGTAGATTGTTTAGATGTTCCTGATGATCTTTTCCCGTAACAATAATATCATCCAGGTAGTTAGCACAACCGGGAATGGAGGCAGTGAGTTGAGCTAAATAGCGCTGAAAAATAGCCGCTGAGGATGAAACACCGAATGGGAGCCGCTGGAGCTGGAGCAGTCCAAGAGGAGTGTTGAGCGTTAGAAATTTCTTAGAGTCTTCGTCTAAAAGTAGCTGGAGATATGCTTCTTTAAGATCAACTCGAGAGAAGAATTGTCCACCAGCGAGACGACGGAATAAGTCTTCTGGACGTGGAATAGGAAAGATATCTGTGTCGAGTTGTGCGTTGACTGTAGATCTAAAATCGCCACAAAGTCGAACATTACCATCAGGTTTCTTGATTACCACTAGTGGAGTAGCCCATTGACTAGAAGTAACTGGTACCACAATTCCAGTTTGTATCCATCTGTCTAATTCTTTCGTGACCAGGTCTTGAAGTGCTAGGGGTACTGGACGTGCTTTGAGGAAGCGAGGCTTAGCTCCGGATTTCAGCTGTATGTGAGCTGTATAGTCTTTTGCTGTTCCGAGCTGAGAGTCGAAGACTTCAGGAAGCTGCTTTAGGAGATCGGTAACGTCAGAAGTAGGATGCAATGTAGATACAACGTTAATGTTGTCATGTATCTGGAAACCAAATAAGTTAAATAGATCCATGCCCATAATGTTGGATGCAGTGTAGTTGTTAACTACGAGAAGAGGAATGGCCTTCTGAATTCCTTTATAACTAGCCTGAAGCTGGATTTGACCTTTAATGTCAATTTTCTTTCTGTTAAACGTCACAAGCTGGATGTCAGCTGGAGAGCATGAAGGGGAACCTAAGTCATGGTAGGTAGCCAGGTTAATAATAGAGACAGGTGATCCAGTGTCTAATTGAAAATCGACAGATCGAGTAGAGAATGAGAGAGGAACGATGATCTTGTGAGAATTCCTTGTGGGCAGAATAAGATTGATCTGATCAACTTCCATGTCTTGGCGGGGCTGTATATGCTTCGGGCGTACTGCAGGAGTCTTAGCAGGGCGGAGCGAACTCCGACATACAGTCTTAATGTGTCCAAGTTTATTACATCGTTCACAAGTGGCTTTGAAAAAACGACAGTCACGACGTTCATGATGCTTGAAACAGCCTCGGCAGGAAGGCAGGAGTTTCGAGGTGCTTTTAGAATTGGGCTTCCTTGTAGCATTACGAGAGGGAACCTGGCGAGAATGCTTGGTAGAGAGCGCCTTATCTGGACGGTTCACTGTAGCAGAGGACTTGCGGGCCTGAGTCGAGACTTGAGCAACTTCGTGTGGAGAAGCTATGGCTGCGGCAGTCTTGGTAGTAAGCTCATAAACCGTAGCAATACGCTGGACGTCTTCTAAAGAAGGGTTACTCTGCTTGACAGCGTCAAAACGTATCTTGTCTTCAGGAGTATGTAAAATTACCATGTCCCGAATGAGAGAATCAGTGTAGGGTGAACCACAACCGTCCTTGGAGCATATGAACTGGCAGGGTTTAGCTAGACCACGCAATTCAGTTATCCATTCAGTATGTGTCTGATGGGGTTGCTTTCTGCTCTGAAAAAATTTATAGCGAGCAGCCACTATGTGAGGAGCTTTGGCATAATGTTCAGTGAGACGGGCCAGGAGCTGTGCGAATGGTACCTCTGAAAGGTTTTCTTCTGGACCTAATTTACGTAGTAATTCACACGTAGCATTGCCAACTGAACTAAGAAATAGTGCTCGGCGGCGTTGATCATCTGTGACAGAATGGCAGATGAAATGCTGTTGTAAGCGTGCTAAATAAACTGACCATTCTTCCTTAGCCGGATCAAAAGCAGAGAACGGAGGAATAGCTGATGGCTGGGTAGAGACAGAAATAGCTTGAATAGCCTGAATTAATGCTGCCTGTTGTTGTTGCATAAACTGTTGTTGTTGCTGCTGTAAGGCTTGGAATACCGTAGCGAGTTGCTCAGCTGTAGCCATTGCGAGATGCGTGCAATAAAGAGCAAGGAGAGCTGTGTGTCAGAACTGGTTGTAGGCGCGACCTTGACCGGTATATGCTGGGAGTGAGAGAGAGAGCAAGCAAACACGCTGGAGCGTGCCACACAGGTGGAGCGCACGTCAGAGAGCTGTGGAATGTCTGTTGAGTGGGCGACACACTGGGCACTGATTGAATTCGTCGCCAATGTCTAAGTGTATGAGGGCACTGAGTTTGCTGTACCTGGTTGTGAAGGAGTGGATGAATAGCAAGTTATTATCTTGTCGCCACAGAGTTGGTGACTGGGGCCGATGAATTGGAGTGTTTGTTGCGTTCCTTTTTTTTTTTTACCTCGTCGCCATAGAGTTGTGTTGTAACCAAGGTTGATATTTACAAAACACAACTTTATTATTCGCTTCAAATGCAAAATACACTATTTACACAAATAAAAATGAAATTTAACTTGAAGCAAATGAATTAGGAATCTTGAGAAAGAGTCTATCTTTTGTACACGATATACAGGTTTACAGTATTTACATCCACTTCTATCTCGAAAAGATAGTCCTTGATATGAAAAGTCGATAGTCGAAAACTATCAGAAGTACTGACATAAATGTTTTGGAAAGTCCTTCCTTGTTGAGTTCATAAAGGCAAGTTCAATGTTGGAAGAATTCTTACTTGGCGAAACCAAGGGAGCTTGCATTAATTAGGGAAATATAACGGTATGTAATAGTATGACTGGATATGGGCAGCGGAAGAGGAGCGGTGACCAGAGGTGAGACCTCGTACTGCCAGAAATTCAGTCCACCTGGCCGAAGCACATTTTCAAGAGGAGTAGCCTCCGTGCTCGACGTAGGGTGTATTCTGGAGCTGGACACCGGGGCAAGTGGGCATCTGGACAGGCTGGGAGTTCCTCTTTATAGTACACACACGACTGTTCAGGCACGCGCACTGAGGGCTGCGCGTCGAGGCTAGAAGAATGACACTTGGCGCGCGTGTAGCTGGCTGGCGGAGCGAGCAGGGAGCGCCGGACATACAACATAAACGTGACGTGTGTCAAACACCAGATTCCTAAACCAACGGAGAACAACCCTTTGCACCGTCGTCTCCCATGGTGGGGTCATACAATGTACCATTCCAATTAAATGAAAACTGTGGCAGAATGCTTCATTGAAGGAAACCACCCTCGAAGAAGACCTAGAAATAACTTTCTTACATAAATTGTAATTGACATAGAGGCAGAGAATTATGTTTCATTGAAAGAAGCGACAATAGACGGGATAATCTCTAAATGTTCTATGGCAATTGATCAGTCTTAAGACTGTAAACCAATATTGACCATGAAACCACTGTTCCAGCTTGTACCAACATTGTATTTACAGTAGGTTAAACTTGAATACTTCTCTTTATTTTTACGGATATCTGATACAGTTTGTATCTTCACCACATAGGGTTCAAAAACACGTGCAACTGATACAGTACTTTCCAGATTATCCCTGTCTAAAATATTTATGCTAAGAAAACTGTAACCGTAAAACACGTGTTTAAAAATTACAAATCATGCAGTAGCAGAAAAGTCACAAATGGCCCTGATGATGAACTGAGATTGAAGTGTGGAGCAAGGACCAGGATAACAACGCCTTTCAATATTTTGTTCTCAGTGCCCCGTGTCTGCCGCTTCCACCATCAATAGACAATCTCATGCAATTACTAAATTTAATGGCAGCAATTTTGCAGTGGTAAATGCTTTATGAAACATTAGGACTTCATTCAAATATGCAAGAAGAAAAAAAGACACGAATGTATTTGTCCGTTAAATCCGACGTCCGCAGATCGGACGTTTACTGTACTGTTCAAATAAATTAGAGTGATCACGAAAAATTCCCTGAATTGATGTCTTGTCATCGACACTACGACCCACAAGAGGCACACTACCACTCGGCGAAGTACAAAAATAGATTCTGCTTACGTAGACAAGTGACGACGAGATAGGTAATATCAGAGGATAGTGTAATCCCTTAGCCAACGAATGTTCATCCGTGTAAGTGATCTTAAGTTTGTACATTGCCCCAGCAGCACACATTTACCGGAATCGAGAGCGACATAGGAAAGACATACCTATTTTTGATGGGGTAGATTTTTCTAGTTGCAGCACTATTGCCTTCTAGAGATTATGAGTGAATATCTATCTATCTATCTATCTATCTATCAATCAATCAATCAATCAATCAATCAATCAATCAATCAATCAATCAATCAATCGTTTGTTCCGCATTTAGGGCTATCACCCAGGAGGCAGATTCCACACTTGTTTATGTACTCTTCTCTTAAATTATTTGAAGTATTTTGGAAATTTAACGAGCATTTTACTTGCTAAATTAATACATTCTCTAATTTCTCTTCCTCTAAATTAATATTTGGCCCAATTTGTCCTTTTGAATACCAAATTCATCACGAGCTCATTCGTCTACTTATATCATTCTACACCATTTTTCCAATTACAGCCTGGAACGTACCATTTAGTCGACCAGCACGCCTAATTAAACCCAAGTCTTCCCAGTGCAAAGTTTACAACATTTTCGTAACACTTGCCCTTTGTCGAAATCACCCAGAATAATTCGTGCTACTTTCTCTTGTATCTAATGACAGATAGACCAGCAACATGCAGTCACTGTTACGTTCTTTTTGATCAGATTTAGGGTCTTTCGACATTGTTGGCCAACACGTTTAATTTTATCGGCGTCGGCGATGTTAGAGTATCTGAGATGTAGAGATTTCCCTTCCCGTTTTCTTCATGATTCCTCTTCTCCGCATTCTTCGAGTGCTCGTTCCTTCGCCTTTTATTCTCATTTCAGAAGTCTTCTTCGTTATAATTCTAATTAATATGGGCAGATCATCACGTGGTTATCCACAATGCAGAAACAATCACGACTGGAACCATAGCTTGAAAATATTTCCATGTCAGCGATTCTTATCGTTGACGAACTTCGCTAAAGAAATGAATTAATGAATATCTACGACAGAATTGGCCCCTTCGAAAACGGTGTAAGGACGTAAGTTGCTTCAAATTAAGTTTTATTTAAATATTTCTCAGTAAAACCGTTCATTTTAAAAGTATAACCAAAAAAATCGATTTCAACACCTTCCTCCTCTGAATATCGTAATGCCAAATAGTCCCGCGTGAAAGGTAACAAAACAACGAAACATAATGGGTCACATAACAGTATCCGGTGTCATTTTCACGTGATAGTCGAGAAAACAATTATACATACATACATACATACATACATACATACATACATACATACATACATACATACATACATACACACATATATACTGCACCCATATCCCGAACATACAGTATATAGAGAAATACAGACACAGAAATTAGATCGGTTGTCTCTAATACCTTCATATGGCGTGGAAAAGATTTTTATACACACAAAATAATCTTCATAACACAAATACTATTTGTGGATATAGAAGTTTAGGTGGTTTCCGTCATCTCACAAGGAAAGTATTTGGGCTGAAACAAGCATATCTGTATGATATTTTGGTTACAGTACCAGTGCGTACCACTCAATGTTTCGGCGAGTATCTTTCTTCAGCAAGACATTGCAAATATGCTGCAGATGTCAGTGTAAATGTCACTGTAGAAGCCAAACGCAATGCCGATATTTTAACTATAAAATGCAGGTGAGTACCTTCAATATCATGCTCAAAGCAAAATGAATGATTACAAAAAGCACGGTGAAGTAAAGCAAGTTGATCACATGTAGAGAATGGACATTCATATCACTTCTGAACGCCACGTAAATAACACCTGAGTTTGTCCACAGGTTCAACAATATCGTAGCCAGTGTTCTGCCTCGCACAACGAAGCATTAGTCTATATACGTCCAAAGTTAATTGGCTGTAAATGACAGAATGGAATTTCATGATAAAGAATCTGTCATGCAAATTGGGATGAGTGTTATTGGAACGTAGTTTAACAAAGTCTGTTATTCTCTTGGCATATATTTTATATTGTCTGAAGAGATACACATCCAAGTTTGTGCATATTTTGTAGTCTCAACTGGAATGATTTTAAAATGTAGGCCTACATTTTTTCCTCCAGAGCCTTCCAGTAGTACTTGTTCATCCGTATGTCCAGACCAGGAGACACAAAGTGATAGTAGTAGTGACTGTCGGTAAATGTGGATTCAAAACTGACCGGAAAACGTCTTAAGATGTTCCTTCGTCATCTTCCCGCTCACACTTGTACCTATGAAGACTTTAGGAGGGCACCGTTCTTCTATTTCCTATGACACACGGGGTCCAAACTTTCCATTTGGTTCTTGGAAGCATATGTAGAGTTTGTCTGTCAAACGTCCGTCCATTGATATAGCAACATCGATCGTGTATCTCTGTGTTGCACTGTTCACTGATTGCAACTTCGAGACAGTGTTTCTCTTCCGTTTCATAAATGGCGTTCTTTCAGAAGAAAGCTCATAGTTGAACTGACCCCGATCACAGTTCCATACAGAACCCATTTGGATGCTTTATGTCGTGATATTCGCATTGACTTCAGCAAAAAGAGGTGGAGCTCTTCTTCATAGTTCTTATATTTTCGTGCTTGAAGCATAGTTATACGGCGCGATATTCTCCTAAACTTTTTCCAAAATTAGTAATAAATACCAGTGATGCTGTAAAATTTATACACCCGATATTTCGGATTGCATCCAGTGCGCAATGTTGTTAATGCCCATAATGAACGGAAGAACCACATTCTCGCGCCTCATCAAACTTCGCCATTACACGCAAGCGCCGAGATGACACTTTCGACTTTCAATTTCTTATCAGGGTAACGTTGGATTTCGTTTTAACTGCATCCATCGCCTCTACTCGAACGTGCCGTATCACTACCGCTTACAGGGAGGTGTTTGTCATTAGCATCATAATTATGTGTTAGTGTTACAACACTATCCGTTTCTAACAGGTGATTATATATTTCTACTATAATAGATACCAGAAAACTTGCGAATGATTCATCTTCTGCACCTATACCATATTCACGAAGAACAGTTCGTCGTAATTTCATCTCAACCAATAGCAATACATCGCTGAACATCTCACGCTTCACTTCACAAATAAGATCACAAACTTCAACTTTACATACACACTGCACCGTCCATACTGGTCTCGATTGGCGTAGCGGCAGGCAAAGGTAGAATGTGGCATGGCATACTGAGGCCTCTAGTGGACGACTACAAAGGTTTGCGGAAAAACGAATATCACCAGTGCACGAAGGAATCTCGAGATGATCCCTCACTGGATTGGAGTATAAATGTGTTTGTTCGATCCCAAATACTTTCCTTGTCAGTGTCCAAACAGATCAATGTCGTGACTTTGAACTTGCGGGTCATTACATTTTTAGCAGATTTACAGGTGATCGGATAAATAAGCGAAGCATACGTTGACAGGCAATAAAAGAATGGAATCACGACCGTTTTGTCTGCATTACAATGAAAGAAATATAAGATTTAGTGATGATAAGGCTTGTATGAAATGTACTTCTATAACAAGAGTGATTTAAATCGGTGGAGGCGTTCACGAATTCGGTGGCATAGCCTACATACGTGCGAGCATGGACGATCTCATAAGCCCACTTTTCATTTTTTAAATAATGAAAGTAGTCTAAAAATAAAAGCACGCATGTGAGGGACAATGCTACCTTTTAGAAATGATAAATGATTTATTCCACAGTGACCAGCTTCGCTCTGGCAGATGTACTCCGCTGACATAACCAAAGGGCCATTCATCACCACGCTCCCGTCGCCAGCGAGAGCATTCAACAGTCACAGATATTGAAATCTGTAGGTCACTTATTTAACCCCTTTAAAATCGCACCATCTGGCGCACTCATTGTTACACAAGAGGAATTGATTTTGAACTGTATGGACCGTACAGCCACACATGGAGTAATTTTCTTCGCGAATTGTTTTTACATAACAATAATAATGTTATTTGATTTAAGTCTCACTAACTATTTTTAGGCTTTCGGGGACGCCGAGATGCCGCGATTTAGTGCCGCAGGAGGTGCCAGTAAATCTACCGACACGAGGCTGACTTATGTGAGCACCTTGAAATCCCACCGGACTGAGCCAGGATCGAACCTGCCATGTTGGGGTAAGGAGGCCAGCGCCTCAACCGTCTGAGCCACTCAGCCCGGCAATTTTTGTACATATTTACTAATTTTTCATGTATTTAGTTTAACATACTCAGAGAAGAATTCAGTCTATATTCTATACTCCAATCCCAACAGTAGAATTTCATTAATTAGAATCATAAACAACGAAGATATTGCTTTTCTTTTTGCTACTTCTTTAATGTCGCACCAACACTTCGGATGTTTGCGGTGAAACAAGGATGGGAAAGGACAAGGACTGGAAAGGCAGTGTCCGTTTCTTTAATTAAGGTACAGTCCCAGCATTGTTATGGTGTGGAAATGGGATACCACGCAAAACCATCTTCTAGGCTGCCGACGGCGGGATCTCCCGAATTGTTGTTCAAAGCTGCGTGACCCAAGACGCACAGACAACTTGCTCGGTGAGGATATTAATAGTATGAAATAGTTCTATCTCAACCACGGATGGCAATGAACTACTGAGAAGCTATCAATTAGTTATAATATTTTTTTATACATAGGAAAGCACAAACATCTCCTTCACAGACCCCAAAGGGACTTAGAAGAGTGGACGGTAAAAGCTTCCGCAATCCATTACCACGGCACCCATTTGAATGAAATGTTAAGCTCTAAACCCGGCCGCCTTTGCCCCCAGGAATTAACCTGATACGCATTTCTGGTGTAGGCCGAGTGAACCTCAGGACCATGTGCCTTGTAAGAAGTGAAAAATCTCGCTTCTAAATATTTCTACTTCCTGGCTGGAATCGAACCAATATCACTCAAGTAAATGCAGCACTCCTTTGCAGCCTCGGATAGGTAGCTGATTTACTTATTCACATCATCAGTTATTTTAAATTCTAGATACAGAAATTGTCAGCAAGGAGAGTGCTACAAAGAATAAGTGAAATATAATTTGCTTGTATACATCCCATCGAACTTTACTACAGATGCATTTTTAGTAATTAGTGATAAATACACTAGATGAAGTATTTACTAGACTCGTCATTCATTAGTTCCAGGAGAATTCCTCGTGCTAATCCTCACTATTTACCGCATGCTTCGCTCCTCCTATCACCTTCCTGAGACTTCCCTACTATCATTTTTCTAATGATTCCAAGTAATCCTTCTGTTCGGTGTAGTTTGTAGGATTACGTGCTTATTAACTTTTTAAGTATGTTAAGTTATAATTTATTAGTCTACATGTGTCTTTCTTATTCGTATTATATTTTTTTCTGACGTTTCTGTCTCCTCACAATCCTTTGGTTAGTTTGTAATTGGTAATCTTTATTGTCATATGGTCTTATTCTCGTAAATACCTTTTCCTCACCAAATGATTTCCATTTTCGTCTGTGTTCACATTTCATTCGTTGCTGTTATTATTCTTTACTTGCCTGGAGAATTCAAGTAGTGTTTTCCTGCTTTTCAACTGTGCGCTTATTGTATTACCCTATATAACCTTCCTGTACAACCTACTGTTTTCACTACTTAAATCTTATTCCCAGATTTAGCTCAACCAAGTATTCGTTTGCCAAAATCTTCCCGCCTACTTTTCTCTTCACACATCATTCTAACATTCTGTTAGCAACACTGCTACGCAACGTAATATTTTACTTTGGAACATTAATTGAATACATCTAGTAATAAACTTTCATCGCCTGCAAAATGTGTATTACGCGCTGTAACTTTTCTTTAACTGCTGAATGTATTACTTTTCTTGGAAATTAATATTCCATACTTGCAATCGTATTATCCAATATATTTTATCCTAGTTATGGTGCTTAATTCTTATGTATCAATTCTCGCTTTCATTCTTGTGTTCCTCTTTCTGATAAATGTTAAATCCTTATTACCCTATGTACAGTGCCTGCGTTATAATCCAAGGGACTTCTATTATCGGCTGATAGAGTCAACCTCTCTCTGCAGCTCGATAATGTTAGTTATTCTCACCATTTTTACTTGGCAAGTCAGTCAGATAGAGCGACGCTATAATTGGTTAGCTTCGTTCTGGAAGTTGTTTCAACGATTCTCATTAATGAGGAATTCCTTTACAAATTGGAGGGCAATTAGTTTTGAGAGATGGATTAGCCCAAAATTCAACAAGCGCTGTTAGATAGATAATCACAATACTCAACAAGCATTGTTAGTAGGTCAAAATAGATACAATAGCTTCCAAATGATATTCCTCACACTATCTGCATGTCAGCATAGAAACAGAATAATATTCCCAATGTTCAGAGCTTGGGGAAAATTTCCAGTATTAGGAATAGATTCGTGAACAAAAATGTTCATATTTGACTATTCTTCAACGTGTTCAGAGGATTCTCGAGTCTGAAGAATTGACAGTCTCCCACAAGGCAATGCTGGACAATTAATAATCAGAATGATCAACTCTGTAGTGCAACTGTCAGCACTATTATCTGCCGAGTTCGATTTCCGGTACTTCCAGAAATTTAATACTGGCGGGAGAGCTGGTACATGAGTTTAACTCGATTGAGGGTATGCTTTAAAACAGCTGCACCACCTCAGAATGTGGACAAGGATTTAAGATTTAATCAGCCTCGTTTCCTTTTATCAGAACTCCTTCATTGCGATTAGTAGTTTTCCATATTTAACCTGTTCTAACATCTTTCCATTGCTACTTTCTGCGCCGTGCCCCTCTCCTCCCCAATTCCGAGTCACAGTTTAGCATGGGCTCATTCTCCGCGTCACCGGGCATTCGTGCCCTATTAGATTTTGTTGGCATGTAATACCTAGGGGATTGTCAGTTATATTTCCAGCCATTTCTAAATTTAAATTTCAGATTTGTTCTTTGATTTATTTATTATGGCCTGTTTGTTGTCAAAGCTCTGCTCCTGTTTATTTTTTGGGAATCTCTCCCCCATTTGAATACTGAATTGCGTTGACCTTTCTTATCCCGTTGAAAATGTAACGAATTTTGACATTGTGTTCGATCAGTATCTGAAGGCATGGACGGCGTCATCGTTATCCGTTTGAAAAGTGGGAACGTAAATTGTTCATTGGAATCGTCTAGTTCTCTGAGAGCATAAAGCTTGTTAAATAAAACAAATATATAGAGTTATTGTTATATAGTTCATGCCCGACTAATTCGCTGAATGGTCAGCGTGGGAACCTTCGGTTCAGAAGGTTCCGGGGGATTTTAATAGTTTCTGATTAATTCCCTTGGCTCGGGGACTGGGTGTTTGTATTTGTCCCAACACTTTCCTCTTCATATTCAGACAAAACACTACCAACAACTACAGAAACACTCAATAGTGATTACATCCCTCTATGTAGGGTTGGCATCACAAGGACATCCCGCCGTATAAAAGGGCCAAATCCACATGTGCAACACAGCTCAAAACCCCGACCTTACATAGTTGGAAAAGCGGCAGAAGAAGAAGTTGTTATCTATTTGATCTATAAATTATTATTGTAATTGATTTACTATATTTCTTATTCAAGAGCCTCCGTGGCTCGGACGGCAGCGGGTCGGCCTTTCACCGCTGGATACCGTGGTTCAAATCCCGGTTATTCCATCTAAGATTTGTGCTGGACAAAGCGGAGGTGGGACAGGATTTTCTCCGGGTACTCCGGTTTAATTGTCATCTTTCATTCCAGCAACACTCTCCAATATCATTTCATAGCATTTATCAGTCATTAATAAACCACTTTGGGAGTGGCGACCCCATTGTACTAGCCTATGTATGATTCATTCATTACATCCCCGACCCGGTCAATGACTGGGAAACAGGTTGTAGATTTTCATTGTCATTTCTTATTCATGTGTTGAAAACAAGGAGAATGAAAAGGGAAACCACAGAAAGAAGCAAAGGAATTTCAGATATAATATCGTATTGTTTATTGTCAAACACGTTTTTATTATTTACCTCGACCCACCCTAATGCCGCACTACTTCGCTCACACACCCTGTGTAGCGTAGCAATAATAATAGTAAATGATCGCATGTTATACCACGTTGTACTTCCTCGCTGACGCTCTGGATTCAATCCGGCCTGTGATCCCCTGGTCTCCCTCGTTCGGGTAATCCTTTGATGCACCATCGAGAGTGGGTGGGTTCTGCACGTGCTGACGAGCGTGTCGTCAGGATTGAATTCAGGCTGTGGTAAGAAAGGAAATGTTGTGTACGGACAACCACTATGCTCGTTAGATCCTTGCCATATGCAGAAAGTTGTGCTGAAATACTATATGACACCCATAAAAGAAGAGTGCAATTTCTGACATCAAAACCATTGAGATCGCCAGTAGCTAATACATTGACCAAACTATTACGACCGGTTCGGACTATTTTTTTCTTAAAAGTCCTGTTTTGCCTATCGTTGAGGGGATAATCACTCAGCACGTGCATGACTGAATTTTCGCGGACCATTTATTGACCATTTTTGGCAGAAATTCAATCATCCCAGGGAATAACAAGATAAGTCAATAAAATCAAATTTCACACGGGAAGCATTTATTGGCTCTTAAACGATACGAAATCACCGATTCAAAAAAATGTTGTCAAACCATTCTGCGTTGTATGAAATAGCTTTTTAAACCATGGTTTTGGTTGCATTTTGTTTAATTCAAAAATTAATGAAGTATCTGTACTGTATCTTGAATTCAACTGTCTTATCCTTTACTCATCAGGCATTACTTTGTCACGTGGACCAGCCAAAACCCAAGCCTGTAAGACACATCTGTGTATTGTTAGTTAATGTGATTTAATAATCCTTTTTGGCAGAAGCAGCTGTGTAAATTCCCTACCGGAAATTCGTTTACAAGATCCACAATAACCACCGAAAATATATTTCACATATGGCAAACTGATTTATCGGATTAAAGCCACATTTAATAACAATGTTCATAATATTAACAAGATAATTCAAAATTATCTGGTTCTTACCGCGGAACGTTTTGAATTCTTGAATAATGTGGAAATATAATTTGGCAATTTCTTCAATGTTATGATGAAATGACTTATTTTGTTAGTGTCAAAGGATAGAGAGCATTGACTGTAGTAGGTTACTCCAAGAATTAAAACAACGAAAAAATGGACTTTTCTGGTTTTTCCACGGGATGAGTGAATTGGGCTTTGAAATATCCACATATTGTTTCATATCTTTGTCTTTCGAGTAAAGCAGCTGTGATACGCTGCTGCCTACATTTTCACAGCCATTTTTATTTTGTTTACAATTATCTTTACGTCGCAACGCCGGCCCCATGGTGTATGGGTAGGGTGCCTGCCTCTTACCCGGAGGCCCCAGGTTCAATTCCCGGCCAGGCCAGGGACTTTTACCTGGATCTGAGGCCTGGTTCGAGGTCCACTCAGCCTACACGATTAGAACTGAAGAGCTATCTGACGGTGAGATATCGGCCCAGTCTAGAAAGCCAAGAATAGTGGCCGAGAGGATTCATCGTGCTGACCACACGACACCTCGTGAACTGCGGTCGCTTGGTACGCTAAGGCCCTTCAGGGTTGTAGTGCCATGGGTACTGTTTACGTCGCACCGACACAGGTAGGTCTTATAGCGACGATGAGATAGGAAAGGGTTACGAATGGGAAGGATGCGGCCGAGGCATTTGCCTGGTGTGAAAATTGGAAACAAGGGAAAGCCACATCTAGGGCTGCTAACAGTGAGGTTTGAACCCACTACCTCCCAAACGCAAGCTCACAGCTGCGTGACCCTAACTGCACGGCCAACTCACTCAGTATATAGATACATCAAAAGTATCTGGGAAAATATTTGAATCGCTTAATAATATCCTCATTTAGTTAAGTTTCCTGTAGGTGGTGCTTATGATACAAATCGTCTGGTGAATTTTTTTTTTTTTTACAAGTTGCTTTAGGTCGTATTGAAACAGATAGGTCTCCTGGCAACGATGGGGTAGAAAGAAGCTAGAAATGGGAAGGAAGCAGCCGTGGTCTTAATAAAGGTACAGCCCCTCAATTTGCCTGGTGTAAAATGGGAAACCACGGAAAGCCTCCTTCAGGGCTGCCAACAGTGGGGTTTCAACCCACTATCTTCCGAATGGAAGTGACTTCTATGATGTCCTGTACAACTGAAAGAAAGCGTTTTGTAATACTTTTTCGTTTCAAACAGTGTAGAGATTGTCGGACAGCTGAAATATCAATATCACGAAATAAAGAACTGCTTAACTCTAAATGACATTGGTTACATCACCACAGCAGACAGCTATCCCAAGGACGTTTTATACACCAGTCGTCCCTTACAGCCAGTAAATCTACCGACACGAGGCTGACGTATTTGAGCACCTTGAACTACCACCGGAGTGAGCCATAATCGAACCTGCCAAGTTGGGGTCAGAAGGCCAGCGCCTTAACACTCTGAGCCACTCAGCCCGGCCACTAGCAGATGGATAAAGCATTTGCGAATTCACTCTTCATCACATTCACACACAATTATATCACTACCCCACAAAAATAGTGTATATGATATGTAACTACCTATCTCATACTACTCATCTGGTATTAATGATGACTGCATTAGTTGGCTTGTTATGACTTCCAAGCGCCAAGCAATATTTCCGTCCGATAATCACAAAACACTTCACTACATTAAACCCGCAGTAGGTGATTAACATCTTTCAGAAATGCGTAATGGTCCAATTTATCGGAGATTTGACATCAAATATAATGCGGTGATATTCTGAATAGACATATTAGCGTATTAAATTTCCTTTGTGTTCCGACCCTTCGCTCTGTTTACCTTCCCTTCAACACTGATCGCAAAATTCCAGCATAAAAACCAAGCATGAGGTTAATATTAAAAAGTAAACCCAGGTGTACGTATAAAGTCTTTAGAAAGTGGCCGGAACGGTGTCCAAGGCAACTCTCCAGGGAGTTGGTTATCGAGTCTTAGACTTTCATCCGACCGACACAGATATTTTTCACTGCATCGGGAAAAAATATACAGTAGCACAAATATAAAGATAGTAAATCATCATCATCATCATCTGTTTACCCTCCAGGTTCGGTTTTTCCCTCGGACTCAGCGAGGGATCCCACCTCTACCGCCTCAAGGGCAGTGTCCTGGAGCTTCAGACTCTTGGTCGGGGGATACAACTGGGGAGAATGACCAGTACCTCGCCCAGGCGGCCTCACCTGCTATGCTGAACAGGGGCCTTGTGGAGGGATGGGAAGATCGGATGGGATAGGCAAGGAAGAGGGAAGGAAGCGGCCGTGGCCTTACGTTAGGTACCATCCCGGCATTCGCCTGGAGGAGAAGTGGGAAACCACGGAAAACCACTGCAAGGATGGCTGAGGTGGGAATCGAACCCACCTCTACTCAATTGACCTCCCGAGGCTCAGTGGACCCCGTTCCAGCCCTCGTACCACTTTTCAAATTTTGTGGCAGAGCCGGGAATCGAACCCGGACCTCCGGGGGTGGCAGTAATCACGCCAACCACTACAGCACAGAGGCGGACCAAGATAGTAAATAATTTTCTAAATAAATTTTGTCATGAGTAATTTTCGCATAACACAATCTGGGAGAGCGGTACACACCGAGAAAGTTACTGTGTGGTTTGGGGTCACGCAGCTATCACCTTGCATTCGGGAGATAGTGGGTTCGAACCCCACTGTCGGCAGCCTTGGAGAGTTTTTCCCTTGGTTTCCCATTTTAACAGGAACAAATGCTGGGGCTGTACTTTAATGAAGGCCACGGTCGCTTCTTCCCCATTTTTAAAGAAAGTACAATTTGCTTTACGTCGCATCGACACAAAGATGTCATATGGCGGCGATGGGATAGGAGAGGGCTAGGAGTGGGAAGGAGGTGGGCGTGGCCTTAATTAAGGTACAGCTCCAAAATTTACCTGGTGTGAAAATGGGAAACTACGGTAAAACCTCTTCGGGGCTTTGGACAGTGGGGTTTGAACCCACTACCTACCGAATGCAAGCTCACAGCTGAGCGGCCCTAACCGCACGTCCAATTGCTCGCTCTTACCCACTTCTAACCCTTTCGTATCACATTGTGGCCGTAATATCTTTTAGTGTCGGCGCGCCGTAAACGTAAAGAAAATTGTAAAATAAAAAAAATACTTGAAGTTTTATGTTTCATGCTCACACTGAAGCCCCTTCGTGATTAATTATTTTTGAGCAGTACTCAGCGATGATCCTACCAGCTATACCTTAATCGTATATATCATAATTCATGAAAAATCAACCTATACGTTTACTCGTGAAGTACCAAACAGACAGATAGAAAAAATAACAATTAGCCCGACAAATAGGTCAGTATTTAACCCATGGACGGAAGAGCGCTGGCCTTCTTAACCCAACTTGGCAGGTGTGATCCTGGCTCAGTCCGGTGATATTTGAAGGTGCTCAAACACGTCAGTTTCGTGTCGATAGATTTACTGGCACGTTAACCCTTTATTGCATGAATTATTTTTCGTTTTCGTTTGGTGAAGAATATTTCAAGCTTCAATGTTCAACTTACGTTCAGTGTTTTAGATTTACCAGCAATTCTTAACTGGGGCTAATAGCTTAACACTCGTATGTGATGTGGATTGCCATAACGGGGTATATATACGATTTTTCACGATTTCGCGCTAAGCGTTTAACATTCAAGGACCGAACATTACTGCCTACTGGCCATGGGTACGTATTGCAGGGCGCAAGTATACCTACTTACCGTAGGTCGGTAATGTCTTTGAGGTTGAGCCAGAGGTACTCCTGAAGCCTGTGGTAATGTGACGGGGAGGGCCCACGTAAAATAAATGCTGGTTGGTTATCAAGTTCTCCTCCAGGGATGGTACTTAAGGCCGCGGCCGCTTCCTTCCCTTTTCCTTATCCATCACTTCCAATCTTCCCGTCCCCCACACAAGGCCTCTGTTCAGCATAGCTGACGGGGTGGAAGGAGTACCTTTGGTTGTAGGGCTGTTTTGTCTTATGTTATGTAAAAAAAGAAAGAAAAACGTAAAATAATTCTTGCGGTGCAAAGTATCCGCCAACTGGACGTCTCCGAAAACTGCAATGAAAGTCAGTAGCACATACTTTAAAACCTATAGTAGGCTATATTATTATTCATTTCGATTTCACACGGTATTCCGCGGCTGTTGTCTTCAGAGTTGGTTGCGAAGCATAAAAACGTTTGTCGTAATGTGCAACAAAATGATGCAGCTCCAGACTGAGTGACTCAGACAGTAGAGCGCCGGTCTTCAGAACCTAAGTTGACGGGTTCAGCCTCAGCCCGTTTCAGTGAAATTACAAAGCAATCAGTGATCACCTGCATCAAATTTCGGAGTGGATCCAGTGCGTCATCGAAGAAGTACACCGTGTTATAATGTAGGCTTCTTCTTCTTCTTCCTCTTCTTCTTCTTCTTCAGCTTCTTCTTAATCCGTTTGCCCTCCAGGGTTGGTATACCCTCGGACACATCGAGGGATCCGTCGTCTACAGCGTCGAGGGCAGCGTCCTGGAGCGTGAGACTTAGGGTCGCGGGGATACAACTGGGGAGAAGGAGCAGTACAGAGCCCAGGCGGCCTCACCTGCTGTGCTGAACAGAGGCCTTGTGTGGGGGACGGGAAGATTGGAAGTGATAGATAAGGAAAAGGGAAGGAAGCGGCCGCGGCCTTAAGTACCATCCCTGGAGGAGAACTTGATAACCACTTAAAACCACTTCCAGGATGGCTGAGGTGGGAATCAAACTCCTCAACTCAGTTGATCTACCGAGGCTGAGTGGACCCCGTTCCAGCCCTCGTACCACTTTTCAGATTTCATGGCAGAGCCGGGAATAGAACACGGGCCTCCGGGGGTGGCATCTAATCACACTAACCACTACACCACAGAGGCGGTCTATAATATATTATTATGATTATTATTATTTTTACGGGAATATCGTGAATCACAGAGGTGTAAGAAGGTGCTGGCGTGAATGGGCGGACAAGGAATTGACCAGAACGGAAGTTAACGCACTGAATTTTGAAATTTTATTTCTTTCCTCTTTCTCTTGAGCTTAAAGTTTGACAGATAGAAGATTTGAATAAACAATATCAATATAATAATGAACTCGTCAGCTGCAACAACAATGGCTTAAAGTCCAAAATCAGGTACAAAACTAGAGAGAATTATCAACATGATAATATACGAAGGGATGGACATTATAGTTCTGAAACAGGTACACTATTTTATACGAGCAGGTTTGCTGCACTAACTTACATTTAGCCTAGGAGTCTGAACTCCAAAATTAATAGCATCCAGCCGCTCAGACACATACATTTCTTACTGCACACAAGGTTATACCTGACAATCTCCAAATAAGGCATTTACAGGCACTTAGCCTTGTTTATGCTTATCTTCCGCTCAATAGTTTTTCACTTTTTTTCAGAAACATAAATACGGGCAATAAGTGCCCATCCTAAATGGTCGTAATCTAAAAAGGAGAAGGTTGAACATGATTGGCCATGAAAAAAGGGTAGGGGGCGATACATTTGCACTCCTTCTAGAAGTTTTTAAAACCCTAAGTGGGCTAATGAACCAATTATACGGAGGATAAGCCTAATCTACTCCGGGGTGACAAAATGAAAAGCATTGAAGTCTAAAAGGATGTTAAGAATTTTGGAGGATAAGAAACATTAGTCACCACATACCAAGGTTAATGGGGATCAACAGAGGGTAATCACTCTTTGTTCTCTTACATTACATATTTCCCATTAGCGAATAAAACAGGGTCCTTAGACTGGCCGAAAATTTTACATTTTAACCACCAAGGTCAGAAATTTACATGACATAAAAGAGGTTTGAAACCTTCCTCTCAAGCTATCTGCCGGATCTATCAAATGTTAAGAAAATTCTACCATTACCGTCAGTAGCTGGGCATTCTGAACGCCGACCTTCGGCCCCTGCCCCCAAAGAACACGCCACACTCACTAAACTGGAGCGATGAAAATGACACAGCCCTGAAGTGCCCAGCTTTTATACTATTTCTAGGGGAAGTTTCCAGAACTCTTTTCAGATTGGCTAGAGAAAATATTCACAAAATTTCTGATGGGTTGATAGATACAGGAGTTGGAGTGGGCAGAAGTGTTGACAACCTTGACGCAAGAACTAAACCGTCTTCAAAAACTAAGGGTAGCCAACTATTAACATACAGTTTCCCTTGAGAATTAATTGTCCTTAATCCCGCCAGAAGGGGCACTTAGGTCGATGGTAGAGACATCTAAGAGTCGCAAACCCAAGTATCGTTCATGAATTTAGTTCATGTTCTATTACACAGATGGCCTTATAGAAGGCGCGCAGTTTAACTGGTCGGAAAAGGTGTACCCCCGGTACAATATTTATTAAAGAGGTTAAAGGAGGAGCCGGGTTGAATGGGTCTATCTACAGTATCAAGAACTGAATTAAAATTGTAAAAGGTTATATTTTTCTTCTAGAACTTCAAACTTAACAATCTTTCACTGAGTGAACACAATAATATATCAGGTACAATGACAAACTAGAAACAAGACAAGAAAGAACCAAATTTTAGTGATTCTTACAAATCCTGGGTTTCAAGCCCCTCGCTTCACAACTTCTGAGGTTCCAGCTCAAATTTACAAAGAGCACAAATTTATTCAAGGGCAGAAATCCCCTAATTCTCCCGAAATACAATTTCGAGCCTTCCAGAGGCACTCTTTACAATTACAAAATTCGAAAAAATCTAGCAGGCTCTCAGTTCCATACTGCCTATTCAAGGCAACATTACATCAATCTCGGGTCTCTCAAACCACCATTTACAAATGTAACTTATTTTTACAGGGGTATTAAATACCCAACCTACTGGGCCTTAGTGTAATAAGAATAACAGGTTAAATTAATGGCCCGAACACAAAATGAATGGAGACGTATACTTGCACTCCTAGATATGAACCCAAAAAAACCTAAGGGGCTCTAGGCCGATGAAACAGGGGCTATTCCCCAACTACTGAGATGACTCGTATAGAAGTTACTTTAACACATTATAGGCAGAAAACCGTTACAAAACGAAGTCACCTCAAACCAAGGTGAAGGGGAGCTCGACAGGGTACATCACTCTCTATCCCCGATTTACAGTTAAAGATTTTATGATATTTTTACATTAGCCGGAAGATGATTCGGACCTTTTCCTCGGATTAAACTGCGGAGGTAGCAAGAAAGAATAAAGTTGTGTGGCCATTACCTTGAAGATGTTCTAGCTGCCGACGAAAGAGGCCGCCCGTCTCCTGCTTAACACACACACACACTCAGATAGACGTCGATCAATTGGCCAAGAAACGTGAAAAGCCGCAGTTTATAAACCCTCAGGGAAGGTTCAAGATCATTCAAGACTAAACCAGCCACACCCTCTCAATTTAATTGGTCAATTTCAAAGTTACACTCAGAATCGAACAAGAAGCCTGTGATAGGTTGACAATTAATTACAGAAATTTGGGATTGGCTAGATTCAAATCTGGCGGAAAGAAAAAGGAAATATTGCCTACCCAAAAATAAATGAACATCAATCAGTTACAAAAACCTAGAAATACAAAACTTTTTTAAATTATAACTTCTTACACCTCGCACCAGGGTGCGTGATCATAGCTTTTTGGTACTGTCATCTATGGGAGAATGTCTAAACTTCTTGATGAATGGCAAACAAAACAAGGAGAAATTAACTCAGTTTAGGGAACTGCACAATAACAAAATTACATAATATTTCGGTGGTGACATCCTCTGAATAAAGTTCTAAGTTCGTGTTGTATTAGTTTCCACTTTGTTCGACAGAGGAGTTCATTAAGGCGCTTATTTTGAATGCGCGGCGTTGAGGTGTACTTCCCGGTACAATTATTATTATTATTATTATTATTATTATTATTATTATTATTATTATTATTATTATTATTAGGTTTCACGACCCTCAACTACATTTAAGGCTTACGAAGATACCAAGGTGGCGTTAATTTTGTCTCACAGGAGATCATTAACGTGCCGGTAAATTACCCACTCGGGATTGGCGTAGCCTATATGTGCACCTTCATATATGGGCTACATTGGATGGGGCCGATGACCTTCGATGTTAGGCCCCTTTAAACAACAAGCATCATCATCAGTATCATCTGGTCTACATTGGACTGAGCCATGATGGCATCCTCCACCTTGGTCTCAGGAAACGAGCTGTCTATGACCTGTGCTACTGATCCCGGCATTATGATGATTATTATTAATTCGTTATGACCAAGTAAGGAGCGCGTATGAACTTATTTAGCACACTGTTTCTTCTTTCGTTCCTGAATAACTCTTCATTCGTTTACTGTGTTCCTTTCTGCGCTCGGAATTTAACATCTCCAAGGCAGACATCCGGTCTCCATGAACAAGACAGATATTGTTTTTGATGCATCATGCTAGTGGATAACACTTTTGGTGAAACAGGATTAATGGTGACCACACAAGACAAAGTCGTAACCACAAAGAACTCAGTTGTAATCGTGCAAGCGAAGAGGAAGGTTGTTGACATGGGGAATTCAATAGAATTGTACCGGGCGACGATAGGTCGTTGGCACGGTAGAGGCAGGCCCACGAGGCGCAACATGGGTTGCAGAGCCGGGCAGCAGGTGAGTTTGATTTCAATTTTGATGGCTGCATCAGTGATGGCAGCGTTGTTGGTCATTGGAGGGGTCGAGATGAACCCCGCACCTGATCATGATAATGCGGTTGGATGGGAAGAGATGGAGAAGATAAGGGAAATCGGTAAGGTTCAAGCTCAAGCTCAAGCTTAACAAATGAGAGAGTTACTACGAGAGCAATCTAGTGAACTATGAGAAATAGTGAAAGAGGAGATAGGCAAGGTGACAGAAATGGTGGTTCAAAATAATAAATAAATACAAAGTTTGAGGGATAAGGTGAGATGAATGGAGGAAGAGATAAAAGAATTGAGAGGGCAAGAGAGAAAGCGACAGCAGGAAACCCGAAAGAAAAATATTTTATATATGGGCTACCCGAGGACAATAAAGAAGATCTGGTATCCAAAGTGTTGGACTTAATTGACGAGAGGTTGAAGATTAGCAGCAGGGAGGCCGATATAGACGAGATACAGAGAATGGGGAAAGCAAAAGGCAAGAGACCAGTCAGAGTGAGGTTCGTATCAACCCTACTAGTTAAGAAGATTTTGTACAATACAAGCCAATTGAAAGGTGAAAAATTATGGATCAAACAGGAGATGGAAAAAGAAGCCTCCAGGAACCAGAAAATGCTACAGTTCCACCTAGGAAAAGATAGGCGTGCAGGATTAATGGCCTACATAAGGCGCAACAAATTAGTGGTGGGTGACGACAAGTGGACCAGAACATGGGGGTTAGAGCAGCTAAAGAATCTGTCCAACACAGCGAGTACATTGGCCGAGGAGGAAGGTGAACGCACGAGGCAGCTGAGATCAGCAGAATGCGGAGCAGCGAGTGCCGACCAGGTAGTGAAGCTACAAGGACAGAGAGAGGAAGAAGCAGCGCAGAGACAACGAATAGTGAGGGCAGTCCTGGTGACCTTCAGCGACAGCTGAGTGCCGACTCCATGAGAGACGCAACACCGAAACGCAGACGTGTGAGTCTCAAGGACTTCTGGCAAAGAAAAGGTTTTTTAATCGAGGGTGGCCTCGATAGGGAATGTGTTATTACTCTAGATGAGAACTCTGATGAACTGGGTGTTACTAGAATTACGAGGCCTAAGAAGAACAGCCAGAGTGAGGGGCAGGGGAGAATGAAATAACTAGAGATAATAGTAGGGTGCATCAATATTGAAGGCCTTAGAAGTAAGTTACAGAATGAATCTTTTAAAGAGTTGTTACGTAGCTTGCATATCCTCGCATGTGTGGAAACCTGGATTCCACCGAAAAGTAATGTAGAAATAGATGAGTTCACGGTCTACTATAAGGCAAAAGAAAGACGAACCGGCAGGGGTAGATATCCGGGAGGGATAATGGTTATGGTTAGGGAGGATTTGCAAGCTAGAGTAGTGCAAATTGAATCAGGAACGGAGGAGATGATGAGGGTCAAAATAAAGATGTACGATGAGAATGAGCCAGATTTATGTATTGGTTTTGTCTACAACCCTCCTGAAGCCTCGTCATTTGCGAAAAAAGGATTTTTTTGATGAGTTGGCACTAGATATTAATAGAATTCAGAACATTTTTGAGGATGCAGGCATTCCAATAATGGGGGACTTCAATCCAAGGGTTGCAGACCAGAAGCCGGTGTACGACAAGGAGACAGAAGAAGGTTATGTACAAAAGAGAGTGAGCCAGGATAAGGGCTTTAATAAAAATGGAGAAAAGTTTCTAGAGCTCTGTGGTACGATAGAACTATATATTTTGAATGGATGGTGGCATGGCGACGAATTAGGGAACCTGACGTACATAACGGAAACAGGGAGTAGTAGCATAGACATGGCGCTATGCTCCAGGAATGCGTTGCCTGTGATTAAATGCGTGAAGGTTAAGGAATGGGGTGAGTCACATCATCTACCAATTATTGTCAGAGTAAAAGGTAGAGAGGGTAGGGCATTAACAAGCAATACGATAAAATTCAAAGAAACGTTAGTTACTAAATACAGGTGGAGAGAGGAGTTAAATAATGATTTTATGAACTATTATGAGGGAGAAATAGGCCAAATAGTGAAAGCTGGAATAGAGCAATGATCGATATTAACCAAACGAGTACAGCAGTTACAATAATAGAAAACACTGTAAAGATGGCAGGGGAGAAGATGAGGATAAAGGAGATGCAGAACATAATAGGAAAAGGTTGGTACAATGACGAATGCAGACATAAAAAGTATGAAGTGCTGAAAGCATTGAAGGCGTATAAAAATCATGGGGGAGAAAACCGTAAGATGGAATTCTGTAACTTGAGAAGAGAATATAGGGAATTACTGTATACAACTAAGTTCGAATGGCAGGAGCAGAGAGTTGTTGAATTAAATAGAAATGCAAAACAGAATGATAGTAGGAAAGTATGGAGTACAATTAGGAGGATTTGTGGAATGCGGAAGATTCCGCGGCAGACTGAAATAAGTCAGGCTATTTGGGTGGAGCACTATGAGAAGCTATTAGAGGTTGAAGATAGGTGGAGACCGAGAATAAACGAAAACGGAATATCGGTATGGCTGGGGTGTACTGTGCCTGCATTAGACAAGGAAATATCGATAGAAGAAATAAGAGAGGTCTTAGAGAAAGCCAAGAAAGGCAAATCAGGAGCGATTTCGGGTATCACTAACGAATTTTGGAAGCAGGTGGCGCAGAATAAGGATATCCTATAAAGTATGGTGAAACTATTTAACAGAATATGTGAAGGAGGGGAGTTTGCTTGGCAAGAGGGAGTGATCTGCCCAATCTACAAGAAGAAAGGAGATAAATCTAACCCAAATAATTACAGGGGTATAACGTTGCTGGATGCATTAAGTAAAATATACACAGGTGTGTTAGCAAAAAGGTTAAAGAAGTGGACAGAGGGGGGATCGATTGTGGAGAGACTGCAGTCAGGCTTTAGGGAAAGAATGAGGACAACAGATAATATTTTTGTACTGAAAACAATAACGGATAAGTAATAACTGCTATTGACTTGAAGAAAGCATTTGATTCTGTGAGCAGAGGGGTGGTCATAGCCAAGATGAGAAGGATAGGGGTGGCTCAGAAGATGATAAGAGCTATTGAAAACGTATATTTAGAAGTGAAGTGCTCAATTAAAACTAAGGAGGGAGCAGTATTTGGGGTAATATTCTCAAAAGTAGGGCTGAAACAGGTCTGTAAGTTCTCACCAGTACTGTTCCTACTGTTTATAAATGATATCTTTCAATCGAAAGGTTTTGAGGCAGGGGTTTACCCAAGTCTTGAGAACCAGGATATTACGGGTCTCATTTTTGCTGACGACATCCTTCTGCTCACTTTGACACCCAATAGTATGCAGGGTAGTATAAATGTAGTGGTGAAGAGTGGAAATTTAAAATTAATGCACAGAAAACCAAGGTAATGGTGTGCAAAAAAGGATATAAATTGTCAAAGAATGAAAAACGGTGGATGGACGAGACGAGGTTAGAAGCTGTCAAGAAAGTGGAATACCTGGGTTTGATATTAAGTGAAAATTGGAAATGGGCAGAGCAAATCAAGAGATCGAAACTAAAAGGTATGAGTCCACTGTCAGCCATTACCATACTGGAGAAGAAGATGTCCAACACAGACTACAGAGTGTATAAAAATGTTCTTAATGCAGTAGTTAAATCTAGAGTACTATAAGGAGCGGAAATTTGGGGAGTTGAAGGGAGGGTTGATTCACTTGATACAATTACGAGTAGATTTGGTAAAATAATTATGGGTCTACCCAGTTGTACTGCTATCTGTGGAGTGAGAATGATGTGCAAAGGTATAAGTCTGCAAGTGGATATATTAAAAAAAGGATAATACAGTATTGGCTTAGAATGAAGCTGCGAGAAGAGAGTGAAGTATTACAGATAGCATATCAACACCAAATGAAACATTAGAACCAAGGATACTGGGTGGAGGGTGTACGGAACATTTTGGAAACGATAGGAATGGGATATTACTGGAAAAGGGACTGTATAGAGAAGATGAGAATATGTAAATAAATAGCTCTAAGAATTAAGGGTACTGAAAAGCAAGGTATTGATGCACAATGTAGTAGTAAGAGATCATTAGAAGAATTTTGTAATGTAAGAGGGAGAATGAGGATAAATGTTGAGATTATAAGAAAAAAGGGAATGAGGGGTATAATATGGTGGTTAATGGGGATACATAACAATAAAGCATACAGCCGAAACAGAGATGAAAATAAATGTTTACTATGTTCTGAAGAAATGGGATGGGCACACCTTATAAAAGATTGTTCAATGGCAAAGCAAATACAAGAGAAATGTATAGATGAGGAGGATGTAAAGAAAATTGAGAACTAAAATTAGTTTTATACAATTATAAAACTATTGAACAGAGAATGGATGCACCCGGGGAGAATCACAAAATTATTTAACATTATTAGGGGAATGTGGAGTAGGAAACTGAGGGAAGGAAAGGATGTGATACATGTCAGCCAGGAACTGAATTTTACCTAAGGTAACCTAGACAATATAACTCTGTTGAAGTCTAGAGCCATTAGGTATATAGGCTAAAGGTATAGTATGGAACTACCTTGTTGCAGTTGTTCTAATAGTCTGTCGTATTGCCGAATACTAATTTTCATTTCTCCCACAAAGAACTACCAAATATATGTCATCAAAGACCATGACTTACGTAAAATATGTAGCATGGGTGGAGAAAATATAGAGCATATGATAAGTGGCTGTTCTACTCTAACCCCTGCTAAGTACATCAAGCGACATGACAACGTTGCCTAAGTCATTCATCAGCAGATATGTTTAGGCAAATTTCTTATTACTGATCATTAGAGCCCGAATTTCTATGCAAATGCATGTTAACAAATAAGCTGGTTACAGTTAGCAAGCTTTGCAAATATTTATTTTATGGCATAACGATTCCATATAACCGTATTTTTCCCTGCATGTGTGCATGTTTTAGCCATTTTAGGAGACAATTCACGCATAGTGCATATCTTGCTGTCTGACGAAGACTCTGGGTCTGTTAGTCTGAGGGGGTGCCTTTACTTTACATAATGCATTGAGCAGTGCACATTTCCTACTTCATTCATTGAAATATCATTATCCCATTGTACTTGTCTATAGATGTTGCAGTTTTTACGTCATTAACATTCCAATAACTGCTATCCCCACACTTTAATCTTTCGAACTAAGATATCACTCATCCTGGGGGAAAACCAGATAAGTACATTCTAATTTTTGCAGTAACTTACCAAGATCAATACTGTCTATCTTCCGACGCTAACAAGATAAGTTACTTCACCATTATACTGAGCAAATAGCTAAGAACCAGTTAAGTTGGGTTATCTTGTTAATATTCTGAATACTGTTAATAAAAGTGGCTTCAACCAGATAAGTCAGTTTGTCTTGTATGTATTATTTTTGTTGCTATTGTGGTCCTGGATATTATTACCTTGTAAATGATTTATTCAGGTGAATGTATGCAGCTGCCTTTGTTAAAGGGAACTATCAAATCATACGAGCTAATAATACACGAATGAGATACCACTTTGGTTTTGACTTGTCTACATCAGAAAATAATTCCAGGTTGATTATTATTATTTTTTTTTTTTGCTAGTTGCTTTACGTCGCACCGACACAGATAGGTCTTATGGCGACGATGGGATAGGGAAGGGCTAGGAGTGGGAAGGAAGCGGCCGTGGCCTTAATTAAGGTACAGCCCCAGCATTTGCCTGGTGTGAAAATGGGAAACCACGGAAAACCATCTTCAGGGCTGCCGATAGTGGGATTCGAACCTACTATCTCCCGGATGCAAGCTCACAGCCGCGCGCCTCTACGCGCACGGCCAACTCGCCCGGTCAAGTACTTTTTGAGAAAATGTAATATATTCAAAAGTGCTTCATTTGCTAGCTGGGGACTGTCCTGTTCGATTCGCTCTACGTACGAAACATGGGCTAGCTGTTGACATACAGAGCTGCTTCACTTTCTTATACAGTAGGTATTCTCTCGACTGCGTTCGTAAATACACAGTTATAAAATGTATGATTTAACACCTTTAATACCGGGCGAGTTGGCCGTGCGGTTAGAAGCGCGCGGCTGTGAGCTTGCGTCCGGGAGATAGTGGGTTCGAATTCCAATGTCGACAGCCCTGAAAATGGTTTTCCGTAGTTTCCCATTATCACACCAAGCAAATGCTGGGGCTGTACCTGAATTAAGGCAACGGCCGCTTTCTTCCAACTCCTAGGACTTTCCTGTCCCATAGTCGCAAAAAGACCTATCTGTGTCAGTGCGACGTAAAGCAACTAGCAAAAAAAACACCTTTAATATAACCGTACGTTACACGTAAGGAAAAAGCAAACGTATCCTTTCCTGTCCGACTTCCCTTCGTCAAACCTTGTGCTTTTCTGATGGTGACGGTTTTACTTTTGCCAAGCTTATGGAGCCTTTCATTTTCATGACTTTCGTGGCGTTCACTTTCCTTGTTCATTCTTCGAAGAATAGAACCACTTCCTTTTCCCCCCTTCTGATTAGTGTTAAGAAGGGGTAATTGCCGTGTTGTACTTCTTCAAATAATACTTCCTCCATTACTTTCAAACATTCAAACAAGGCGTCCGGCTCCATGGGTAAATGGGCCCGGTAGGGTCGAGAATGTTAACCATCATCGTGCCAATGACTCATAATTACACTGTGACAACATACATATACAGTATGTTTAAAATCTTTAATATCACCGTAGGTAAGAGGTAGATTTGCTGGCACCTAAAAGAACTCCAGCTGGAAAAATTCCGGCACCTCGTCGTCTCCGAGAACTATAAATGTAGTTAGTGGAACGTAAAGCTAATAACATTTTACTTATTTTTAACCTATCTGAATTTTCGCGGTATCATAATTTGCTGCTGAACTAACCGCTTTTCTTCTTAAGGCAGATGATCTTCACTACAAGAATGAGACAAAACGGGACAGAAAAAGAGTACGTTTTCATTCATGTTCATCAATTTTTTCCCCACGTAGTGGCAGGATCCGCTGTGTTGGTCCACTTTCTCCATTTCATTCGATCGTAGGATATGCATGCAGTAGAGTAGATGTACTCTCTTCATGTCATTGTGTAGAGCGACGTTGTCAAGAGCAGCCACTGGTGGCATTCGCCCTCGTTTCGCCACGAGCCTTTGTCTATTGCCCTTCGTGTCACGATCCCGAAAGTCGTTCCTCTCTTCACGCCAGTTGTAGGACGGCAGTGAGTGGAGGTTGACAGGGTGTGAATTATGGCTGTGGATTCCGGTTCACATAATAAAGGGAATATCACCTGCATTTTGTTTTTACTATAATAATAATAATAATAATAATAATAATAATAATAATAATAATAATAATAATAATAATAATAATAATAATAAACAGAGGTGATAACCTGTATTCTTGCTTTGCAATTTCACGCATAATAATGTGGTTTACCTTCATTATTATTATTATTATTATTATTATTATTATTATTATTATTATTATTATTATTATTATTATTATTATTTATGTAATTAAGTATATCGCATATTTAAATAAAACACAAATTCTTTGGTTTCTTGACACTCTTAACTACTTTAGTGGTTGTCAGAGATGCCGAGGTGCTAGAATTTACTTTGGCAGGATTTCTTTTAGAAGCTAGTAAATCTCCTGACACGAGGCTGACGTATTTGAGCGTCTTTAAATACCACTGGACTGAGCTGAGATCGTACCTGGCAAGTTGGACTCACAAGACCAGCAGTTCAACCGACCGAGCCATTCAGCCTGACGTTTAAATATATAGCTATCAAATACTAGTTTTCATCCTTCATCTTGCTGTGAACTTGCATTCGGGAGATGCTGGGTTCGAATCGCACTGTTCGGAGCCCTGAAGAAGGTTTTCCGGTATTTCCCATTCTCACACAGGCAAATGCCGCGGCTGTAATTTAATTAAGGCTACGACCGCTTCCTCTCCACTCCTAGTTTCCCTATCCCTCTGCCGCCTTAACCTTTTGAACTCCAATATCCTTAGCGTATGCTTCCTGCTCCACTCCTAATTAATTTCTGCACTATGAACAGCTGTAGGACGTGAACAATCCAAAAGAATCTAACACAAAATATAAGTATGTTACATGAATATATTTACAATTAGGCACACAAAATACATTAATCCTTGCAGGTTTTCACTGTGTGGTACTTTTTAAAACAGTTTTCTCGGTGGAGACCGGGAAGCAGAAGCCATGTTTACATTCAAACAACATCTGTGAACTTACATAAATATTCGAGAATAACAAAGCTTATAAAATTTACCACAATTCCCGCGAACTATTGTAAATAGGAAAACGTGTTTTCTCAGAGACCGTTAGATAGCTCTAGAATACAAGAACACGGCACAGTTGTCATACGAGCGCTGAAAGTACGTGAAATTGTCATGTCGAGTGGAGCTCAAGTCGGAGCGCAAGTCTAATATTTTAATGTCGAACCGCACTCGACATAGGAGTGCAAAAGGTTAAGAGCTATCTTTGTCGCTGCAACATAAGGCATCTTGTAAAAAACAAAAGACTTCCCGACATAAACGCGATCGCCAACATAGAATGTACTTGCTGCACAATGCTTAGTCTCTACTTGTTCGACCTGCTGTTTACGCGTCACCAGACAAGTTTCAAACGAGTACTTTATGCGTTCTGGTGGTATTTTAGCTTGCCGTAACTGGACTAGCAGCCCATGATTGCTATGGTCGTCCCTTTGAACTCATTCCAAAGATTTCTAAAATGCAGCTCGTCATTGTAATGGTACCTGCTTCTACTCACAGCTCATGTCCGGACGATCGTAATCAACTTTCATGCATCGTAATAGATTTTCAATCGGGACAACATGATATCGCTTTCGAATATCTACGTTAGAATTATGATCCAATATTAGTGACACTGCCTGACCATTTCAGCACCTTAGTTTACATAATGCTAAGACAACGCTCTGTCTCCATTCGCCGCGCTGAGTGGCTCAGACGGTTGAGGCGCTCGCCTTCTGACCCCAACCAAGCACGTTCGATCCTGGCTCAGTCCGGTGGTATTTGAAGGTGCTCAAATACGTCAGCCTCGTGTCGGTAGATTTACTGGCACGTAAAAGAACTCATGTGGGACTAAATTCTGGCAAGTCGGCGTCTCCGAAAACCGTAGAAGTAGTTAGTGGGACGTAAAGCAAATAACATTATTATTATTGTGTCTATTCGGCCAACAAAATACTAGTATCATGGATTAAAACAATGTGGACTGTAATGTAATTGATTTTCGATTTCGATTGCTTTCACCCTGCCATTAAAGGTAACATCCTTTCTCATCGTCACTTCATCCAGGCTGCAGTAATACTCGCGTTCACCTCATCGATAAGCCGGCCATCGTCAGCAATTTTAGAGTAAAGATATTTAAACTTTCTCACTTAGCCATCAACATGAACTGAACGATTTCTGTGGGTCTAAATTCATGTATTACCCCCCCCCCCACAAACTCCATGGCACCACAGCCCTTGAAGGGCCTTGGCCTACCATGTGCCCGCTGCTCAGCCCGAATGCCGGGGCCGCCATCTCACCGTCAGCTAGCTCCTCAATTCTAATCTCGTAATCTGAGTGGACCTCGAACCAGCCCTCAGGTCCAGGTAAAAATCCCTGACCTGCCCGGGAAACGAACATGGAACCTCCGGGTAAGAGGCAAGAACGCTACCCTACACCACAGGGCCGGGAAATTCATGTATTAAATTTACATATTGTTGACTCACTGTCCACATTGTACCAGTCAAACATTCCTTTTTGTTAACTCGCAGTCCACATTGTACTAGTCAATTATTCCTTTCTGTTGATTTGCAGTCAATATAGTACCTGTCAATTATGCCTTTCTTTTGATTTGCAGTCCATTTTGCACCAGTCAATCATTCGTTTTCGTTGATTTGCAGTCCATATTGTACCTGTCAATTATGCCTTTTTGTTGATTTGCAGTCCATTTTGCACCAGTCAATCATTCCTTTTTGTTGATTTGCAGTCCATATTGCACCTCTCAATCATCCCTTTTTGTGATTTGCAGTCCATATTGCACCAGTCTATTATTTCTTTTTGTTAACTCACAGTCCATATTGTACCAGTCAATTATTCATTTTTGTTAACTGGCTGTCCATGCTGTACCAGTCAATTATTCATTTTTGTTAACCCACAGTCCATATTGTACCAGTCAATTATTGATTTTTGTTAACTGGCAGTCCATAGTGTACCGGTCAATTATTCCTTTTTGTTAACTCACAGTCCATATTGTACCAGTCAATTATGCCTTATTATTGATTTGCTGTCCATTTTGCACCAGTCAACCAGTCCTTTTTGTTGATTTGCAATCCATATTGCACCAGTCAATCACTTCTTTTTGTTAACTCGCATTCCATATTATGTCAGTCAATTATTCCTTCTTGTTAACTCGCATTCTACTGTATATTGTACCTGTCAATTATTCCTTTTTGTTAACTGGCAGTCCATATTGTACCAGTCAGTTATTCCGTTTTGTTAAATAGCAGTCTGTACTGTACCAGTCAATCATTCCTTATTGTGTCAGTAAACCATTCCTCCTTGTTGACTCGAAGTCCATATTGCAGAATTCGGTCAGTCCCTATTGTTGACTCGCGGTCAATATAGTGTCAGTCAATGATTCCATTTTGTTGTCTCGCAGTCCACATTGTGTGTCAATTATTCCATTCTGTTCACTTGCAGTCCACATTATGCCAGATGATCATTCCTCATTGTTGATTTGCAGTCCATATTGCTCCAGTCAGTGATTCATTTCCCTGATTTAATGTCCTATCATCTCAGACTGGTTTTAGGGTGACGATGGGATCGGAAAGGAAATGGCCGTGGACTTAATTAAAGAACAGCCTCAGTATTTACCCGGATGAGAACATGGGGAAGTGTGGAAAAACATCTTCAGGGCTGCCCAAAGCGGGGTTCCAAACAATCATGTCCCAAACAGTTCCACGGCTCGAACCACTCAGCCAGCTCACTCGGTTCAATCATTCTATTGTTTGGTTTGGTGTTGGAGGTGAAGTTTGTTTTTCCGCGGCTAACATGGGTGTTTAGCCAATATTAGCAAACAAACGGCATAACATGCAATGTGTTCACACTGATTTCAGTTGTCTTCTGTACATATACAGAAGGTATGGCAAGGGTTATTCTGCCCGAAGGCAGGTCCGAACATCCGCAGAGGTGTTCCTGAGCCGGAGTTTACGTGCGGTAGGGTGGCCAGTTCCTTTCCGCTCCTCCATCCCCTTACCCCTCACAAACAGCGCGTGGCAACCCATCCAACTCCTGACGGAGATCTCACGGGATCCGGTGTTTCAACACGGCTATGGCCGTTGGCTATATACAGGAGCAGAACATTAAAACATGTGCTGCATTCATGCATGTATGTAATGAAAATATTAATTAATAGTAACAAGAATAACAGCACTTTAAGTGTTTCGTCTGCACTCTAAAGTGGAGAACTTGCCATGTCGTAGAGTTAGTTAATCACCTCATGCAGGATACAAGTGTATCACATTCGCGACAATTCTTAGTTAACCGTTCAGGTCCACTCTGCATAAGTACACACGTGAATTTTTAAGCTTGTTTTTGGCTGTAGAAATATTTTAGAGACCCTTGACTTGTTGTGTCCGATTCTGTATGTCGGGTAGGCGACAGTTTGGCACACACGCAGCCATATTGACTGCATAGTACGGAACTATAGCACGATGAAGAAACAATGGCTGGCCATCACACAGTTCAAGGCAAGGGCATATATTTTGTTTATTTTAAGACAAATAAGAGCTTAAAATTTGGAGTTACTGGTATTGACAGCGAAGTAAAATACTTGTGGTACCTACTGTGTATAATTGTAATATTAATATCTGTACTTGAGAGATAACCCAACGTAAATCATATTTGAGTAATTTTACAGGAGATAAGATGAACGTCAGTTGTGGAGCAATTTTGCTGCATTATGACTTAAGAAATAAATGTTCATCATAGTTCTTGATATATTTTGTGAAATTTTCATTTCTGGACACATTTACTAATATAATTTACACTTAAAATTGTTATTATTTTATTGCCACAAAAATAAAAATGACAGTGGACTTACGTTTATATGGCTGTAAGTTTCATAAAATGTGACTTACGTTGGTTTGGCTCTCAGGTACAGACATGTACTCAAAATTTCAGTCTTGATTAAGCTAGTGAACGGAACGGATGTGCTACGTGAGTGCTGCATAATGGGGAACACTGTGCAACAATATAGAACTGCGATAGGAAGTTGGCAGAGTAGATGGAAGAGTAATGACTCAAACGATAAGAAGACGAAGGATATAAAAGAAGGGTAAATGGCAGCTCTGCTTGTAGCAGTGGTGGTGGCAATGTTGCTAATGATAGGGGGAGTGGAGACGAACCCAGGACCAGGTCAAGGCAATGTGGGCGCTCTTGGTTGGGAAGAAATTGAGGCAATAAAGGACCTGCTGAAGGAGGTTTGTCAGGCAGACCATGTACGGGATCTGTTAACGAAACAGACTGAGGATATCAAGCAATGCATCAAGGAGGAAATGAAAGATCTAAAGGGGAAGGTGGAGAACAACGGAGAAGAGGTAGAAATACTACAAATGAAGGTCAAAAAATTGGAGGAAGAGCTGTTTTTTGTGAAGGTAGAAAGTTTTAATGGTGAGCAGGAAAGAAGAAGGAAAAACATTTTTATTTATGGAATACAAGAAGGGGCCGGTGAAAATAAAGTGGACTTAGTGTATAAGGTGGTGGACGTGGTACAAAACAAAATGAAGATACATTTCAGCGAGGTTGACATTGATGATGTTTACAGAGTGAGGAGAAGGAAGGGAAATGGACCCATTAAAGTGTTGCTATTATCCACCCTGATGGCGGATATTGTGCTAAAGAACGCAGGAAATTTCAAAGGGGAGGAAATACGGTTGAAGAGTGATATTGGCAGTGAAGCAATTAAAGAGGTAAGAATTTTGAGAAAACATCTTTGATTAGCGAGAAAACAAGGTTTGAGAGCACATATCAGAGATCGTCAGTTGGTAGTTGGAGACGGCCGGTGGTGACGTGTGTGGGTAGTGAAAAAGCTCCAGGAAATGGATGACAGTCATCAGCAGATTAGCGAGCAAGTGGCGGGTGAAGGTGAAAGGAAAGTCGAAGCAAGTGCAGAGTGTGCTGACGCAGTAGTGAATAACTGTGACGAAGTGACCGAAGTCCAGTGCCCAGAGGAGGAAGGAGCATCGAGTAGATCGCCGAGTGAGGAAGGGTTGGTGCTGTCTCACGAAAGTGGAGCTGTGGAAGAAGAAAAAAGAAGACGACGAAAAGGTTTGGGCAAGGGAAAGAATCTAAGTTTAAAAGACTTATGGGGTAAGAAAAACAAAGGGCAGGATGACAAGACCAGTAAGGAGAGTACGAAATTGAATAAAAAGGAAAAGGGGCAGTCGAAAGAGAAGGGGCGAGGGTAACGAGAAGTAGAATGATCAACACAACAGAAGGAAATAAATTTAAGGGTGGAAGGGTAGAAGATGGAAAAGGGAATAAATAACTATATTGGAAAATGTTTGTAATTATTGAGGGGGTTTTAAGTAAATTGGAAAACGGGGGAGTGGTAAAAGTAGTGGAGAGCTTTGACACTGTGGCCCTTTTGGAGACATGGCTAGGAGAAGGAAGGAGTTTGACGTGGAAAGGGTTTGTGGTAAGGAATATAACTAAGAAAAACGGGGGTGGAGGGGAAGATATCCTGGTGGAATAGCATTACTAATAAAGGAAGAAATATGTGACAGGATTGAAGTTTTAGACAATCAGGTGAAAGGGGTTATTTGTGTGAGGGTTAACCTAGGTGGGGGCGAGCCGAAAGAGGTATGCTTGGCATTTTTATACAACCACCCCAGTGGTTCTGTATACGCAAATGATAGTTTCTTTGAAGAACTGATAGTGGAAATTAGTGGGATTAAGGAGAAATACGAAAAAGCGGGGATGATATTGATGGGCGGCTGGAATGCGAGAATAGCTAACTAAAGCCCCTTATATAATAAAGAGGTGAAAGGAATCAGAAGGGGTGAAAGAAGGGGTAAATATAAGGGAATAAATGGGTATGGGCAGAAACTGCTTGAATTATGTTCGGCAAGCAACTTATACATTCTGAATGGATGGTGGACGGGGGATAACGAGGGGGAGTTGACATACACCACAAAACAAGGAGGGAGTGTTATTGACTTTGTAATCAGCTGGGAGGAAATGTTGGATAACATAAATAAAATTGAAGTGATTAACTGGGCTGAATCTCATCATGCCCCGATATCTATAAAGCTGAGGAGAGGGGAACATGGAGATAGGTTGGGAAAAGGAACGAGTGATGGAAAAAAGGGCATGAGTCTCTTTAAATATAAATGGACAGAGGAGACTAAAACAAGGCTTGATGAGTATTTACAAAATGAATTTCAAATTATTAATGTAGGGTGCGAAGTAGCATTGAGATTTAATAATGTTGACACGGCCTTAGAGCTAGTGGAATACCCCATTAATAGTGTATCAGAGATGATACGTCATAGGGGGAAAAGGGTAGAGGAGACAGAGGGATGGTTCGATAGTGAGTGTAAGGGATTGAGGAGAGAAGTTCTGAGGGCGCTGAAATACTTTAGGAAGCATGGAGGGGGAGAAGAAAGGGAAAGGTTTTGTAGACTGAGGAGGGAATACAAGGCCAAGATAATAGAAAGGAAAAAGTTATGGAAAAAGGAACAAGTAGAGGCGATCAATAGGGAATGAAAAGTTAAGGAAGGGGAAAAGGTATGGGAGAGAATTAGCAAAATTAACAGGGGACAGAGGAGGGATAGTAAACCTAAAATTGATTACGAAATATGGATGGAACATTTTCGTAAACTGTTAGGAGGGAAGGATAGATGGAAGGGGGGTAGAGGGATTGGAGGCGATTGGGTGGGGGTTGGAAGTAGGGAATTATGAGTTGGACAAAGAAATATCAGGGGAAGAGGTATTGGAAGTGATAGGCAAAGCTAAAAATAGAACAGCTGTTGGCAGGAACTGAATAAGAAATGTATTTTGGAAAAAAGCGATAAAGAATGACAGGATGAGGGAGTGTATAGTGAAGTTATTTAATAAGGTGTTCGAAGGTAACAATTGTCTGAAAGAGTGGTAAAAATGTATGCACTGTATACAAAAAGAAAGGAGCGAGGAGCAACCCCAGTAACTATAGGGGTATAACTCTATTAGATGCGTTGAGGTGTACACGGGTGTATTAGCGAATAGACTGAAGAAATGGGTGGAAGAGTTGTCTATTTTATCGATCTACCAAAGTGGGTTCAGAAAGGGACGTAGAACAATGGATAACGTGATGATAGTGAAGACAATAATTGATAAGTATGTGAGGAAGGAAGGAAGCAAAGTGTATATAGCAGCGGTGGATTTTGAAAAGGCATTCGACACAGTTAGTAGGAAGGCGCTGCTTGAGAGATTGGGTAGGGTGGGAATTTCCAAAAAGATGAGACGGGCTATTGGGGCCATATATGAGGAAGTGTACTGTAGTATAAGATTAGAACAAGGGGTTGTAAGTGGTCTAATCGAATCAAATGTAGGTTTAAAACAGAGCTGCAAATTATCTCCCATTCTTTTTTGACCTTTATCAATGACAGATTAGAAGGGCATGGGAGGGAGTGGACGAGTCCTGTATTGGGTGATATAGAGATCCCTGGTCTGATATTTGATGTCGATGTATTATTGATGACGCTGACGGGGGGAGGTTTACAGAGAAGTTTAAATGAGGTTGCGGATTACGCCAGGAAGTGGTCGTTGAGAGTAAACAGTACTAAGTCAAAGTATGTAGGAAAAGCAGAAATGGGAAGACAAAGAGGCATTGGGTGATAAATGGGGAGGTAATAGATGAGACAAATAAGTTAGAGTATTTGGGGGTTTGTATAATTAGGAATGGCGAATGGTCCGAACAAATAAATCAAGCTAAGTGGAGGGGGATGGCAGCACTTTCAGTTATAAGAATATTGGAAAATAAATTCCCAGAGATCGATTAGAAAATTCAGAAAATGGTATTTAAAACAGTGGTTCTAAGTAGGGTGTTATATGGAGCAGTACTATGGGGAGTTGAATTGGATTGTATTATATTAAATCAGATTGTTAGTAGATTTGGAAAAATTGTATTGGATCTCCCAAATTGTACGGCTAACGCAGCGGTCAGAGTCATGTGTAATGTGTGCTTAGAGGTTGATATCATGAAGAGAGTGTTGGGGTACTGGAGAAGATTGGTAAAGGGAGAGGGCGGTCTTCTCCTACAAACAGTCTACCGGCACCAAATGAAGAGTTATTTTGTAGACTATTGGGTTGACAAGGTGAAGAATATCATTGAGAGGTTGGGGTTAGGAATTTATTGGGGGATGGATTTGGAAGGAAGGAATGCAGTTTGTTGGAGGAACACGTTAAAAAGGATTAAAGATATTCACTTACAGGAGCTGGAGACTGGTTGCGGGAGAAGAGCGTCCCTAAACATGTTTATTAAAATCAAACAAATAGTAAGTGTAAGAATAGATAATGTGAATAGATTAGAGAGAAGAGCACTCATTTTGGTGGATGTTGGGTCCTCACAGAAATAAGGGGTGGACAAGTATGAACGACAACTCAATTTGTTTATTGTGTGGAGAGGCAAGGGAGGAGTTACATTTGTTAATAGCATGTAAGGGAACTCGTGCGGAGAGAGAGAAATTCATGAGTGAGGGACAATTGGAAGCCATGAAAGTGTTGGACAATGACCGGAAAATTAATAACCGGATAGCGAGAGAGTGGAAAGAACCTGGAAACTTAAACAAGTTTTTAGAGGCTATCAAGAAACGCTGCATTAAGAAGTTAAATGAAACTGAAGTTAGTAGAGTGTAGTGTGGCAGATGTATATATTGTTCTTCCTGCCGTAGCGAGTGTGTTGCTGAGAAGACAGGTTAGCCGGGAGTGACGAGATAAGCAGAAGAGAATTAAGATCCTCACACTGCTGGATAGCAGAGTGGGGGAGGGGGGTAATGGGTGTGCACGAGCGGCGGCCTATGGCAGGGCTCGGCTGCCTGAATCTGTTGGAAGACTCGGTCAGCCGACCAAGGGCTCGCCTCTCGGATATACGTCTATGGTGGGGACTGCTATAGTTAGCTTTTTTGTTTGTTTTTGCCTTGTTTGCCGTGTTGCCGAAGACTTATTCAATAGGGTTTTTTTTTCTTTCATTACCTTGTTTTGATTGTATTGTGGGTTGCTTTCTATATGTTTTCATTTTGGGTTGTTCTTTCGTTTATTTCTCCGTAAAGATTAATTTGGTTACAAAACTGTACAATCTGGAGAAATAAATAAATCTACTACTAACTACTACTCAAAATTTTGAATTCCGAATGTAATTTCTTTTAGAAGTCCGCCTCTGTGGTGTAGTGGTTAGCGTGATTAGCTGCCACCCCCGGAGGCCCGGGTTCGATTCCCGGCTCTGCCACGAAATTTGAAAAGTGGTACGAGGGCTGGAACGGGGTCCACTCAGCCTCGGGAGGTCAACTGAGTAGAGGTGGGTTCGATTCCCACCTCAGCCATCCTGGAAGTGGTTTTCCGTGGTTTCCCACTTCTCCTCCAGGCGAATGCCGGGATGGTACCTAACTTAAGGCCACGGCCGCTTCCTTCCCTCTTCCTTGTCTATCCCTTCCAATCCTCCCATCCCCCACCTAGGCCCCTGTTCAGCATAGCAGATGAGGCCGCCTGGGCGAAGTACTGGTCATCCTCCCCAGTTGTATCCCGCGACCCAATATCTCACACTCCAGGACACTGCCCTTGAGGCGGTAGAGGTGGGATCCCTCGCTAAGTCCGAGGGAAAAACCGAACCTGGAGGGTAAACAGATGAGGATGATGAAGATGATGATGATGATGATGATGATGAATTTCTTTTAGAAATCAATTATTTAAACCATTCTGCAGAAAATCATATCATAAAACTGTTTCCAAATAATTTCGTGTATATTATACGGTTCCGATAAATTCCTCTACTCAAATTTGTGATATTGATTTATTTATTATTTTCTTTATTTAATGTTAATATACAGGCAGTAAGACCTATTACATTATTCATTCAGTGATATATTCCATATACAAAGTATTACTAATTAAATATTTAACGTATAAGGAAAAAAGAAAGAAAATAAAACAAGAAGGGAAACGTACACTTTACACAACAAAGCCTGTATATTTCACAAGCGAAAATAACACATGTATGCAGATTTAATATTAAAGAAATATCGCAACTTCATAACCTTGTTTAGTAAATAATTAATTATGTAACATTAACCATACATTTATTACATAGGAAAGAGAAATTATACATTCTTCTTATTATTATTCCGATTTTCCCACATATGTGTGTTCGCGGGTGCGAACTGTGTCGCACATGTGGATTTGGCCCTGTTGTAAAACCGGATGCGTTTCCTGACGCAACACTATATGGAGGGATGTAATCACACTTGAGTGTTTCTGTGGTGGTTTATAGTGTATTGTTGTCTGAGTATCAAGAAGAAAGAGTTGGACAAACACAAACACCCATTCCCTGGTCACAAGAATTAATCAGATGCGATTAAAGTGCCCAAACCGGCCGGAAATCGAACCCGGGACCCTCTGAACCCAAGGTCTCAACGCTGACCATTCATCCAATGAGACGGACAAAGAGAAAAGATACATCATGCATTATAAAATTAAACTAATCGAATGGAACTTACAGGACAATGAGACAACAAAAACAAGTAACAAACAATAATAACGGTGTAAATTAGCAACATGACAGCAATAGGCCTAAAGTTAATTCAAAATTTTTATTAGTATACTGTAACATGCATTAAATTAAAATATATCACTTCCAAGAGGATGTAATATATTATATCATGTATATTATCTATTAAGAGGAGAATTTTTATGCCTATCTCTATTTGCTCGCGGTAGAAAATAAGTTTCTGAATTTTATGCAGGTTGTCTAGGAGAGTAATATAATAGTTTGCTGCATAATTCAATGTTATCTACTTTGTTACTAATAAGTTTATAAAGGAATACTAGTATTTCACAATCTCTTCTAAAATCTAACCTTTCACAGCTTAAATTATATTTCAATAAGTTTAGAAGATAAATGGTGAGGGTATTCCTCAGTTTGTCTGAAATAAATGTATTTGAAAACTTCTTCCGGATTCTTTCAATTATGCTTATGGGTTTCTTTGTGGCAAGACTCGTAGATCTTGCATATGTATAATAAAACAAAAATATTTACTTTTTACTGAATTTCCTTGAGTTTGTTTTTACAAATCCAAGATTTCTGTACGTCTTGCCGACAATTTTATCTATATGAGATAAAACATTCACATAATTGGGTATTAATACCCACAAATCATTAATTTCATGTACTTCTACCAATTCATTTACTTTAATTGAAAATGGAAAAGGTGACCTTGCATTTTTTATTTGAAGTTAAATTACACTTCTCCTTCCATTTCACCAAATAATTCAAATCATTTTGAAGATTTACACAGTCAGAGATACAATTAATCGACCGAGCTCGATAGCTGCAGTCGTTTAAGTGCCGCCAGTATCCAGTATTCGGGAGATAGTAGGTTCGAATCCCACTGTCGGCAGCCCTGAAAATGGTTTTCCATGGTTTCCCATTTTCACACCAGGCAAATGCTGGGGCTGTACCTTAATTTAGGCCATCTGTGTCGGTGTCGGTGCGACGTAAAGCAACTAGCAAAAAAAATAAATATTAATCGATCTATATATTTTTATATCGTCAGAAAATAGTAATATTTTAGAATGCCGAATTTCAGTGGGAATGGCGTTAATAAATAGTATAAACAATTGAAAATGTGTCTGTCTGTGTTGCTTTCTCCATGCCACTGCTCAATGTAGTGATCAGGAAAGCGGGCCTTTTAGCGTAAACATGAATGGCAATAAAGAGTAGTGTGAACTTGTTTCAGAATGTTCTCCAACAACGCACAATGTCCTGCATCAGATCATGCGTGGTGGCGGGGGAAGAACTAAACTTGAACAGCGGGAATGAAGCGAGCGAATGCGACGGGACGGCGCCTGGGGAAGGGCAGAGAGCATATCACCGATGTCATAGATATCAGAATTTAGCACATGTTTACAAATTGATGGAGCTCGTTATTTTAGCGAACCAGGATTGTAAATCCTGTTGTTGTACATGATATATGTAGACCCAAATGATGCTGTGTAATCAATAATGCAATTACAACAAGTCCGCAGTGTAATGCCTGAAGCACAAGCGTCAGTGTTAGCAAGAAGGTCAATGCATGCACTAAGCTCTCACGTGTTTGATGGACAGACAGACACTCCACAGCGATACCTGTGCGTGATGCGGGAGAAACCCATTAAATGAGGAGAGTTATGCATACCATATTTCATTTATGTTCCCTTTTTGGGATACACGTTGTAGTTCCCGTATCTCAACTTGTGCTTGAAATAGAACAGGGCATAAATGACATACCAACAAGGTTTTCACCTGTTGTTACAACATGTAATATGCCGACAGCTGATTTTCTGTCATTTTTTCACAGGTTATTAGCAGGATGATATTTCTTTCTTTTCGTACAAGTTGCTTTACGTCGCCCCTACACAGGTCTTATGGCGATGATATAGGGAAGGGCTAGAAGTGTGAAGGAAGTGCCTGTGGCCTTAATTAAGATAGATCCCCAGCATTTGACTGGAGTTAAAATAGGGAACCACGGTAAATTTTCTTCAGTGCTCCCGATAGTGGAGTTCGAACCCACTACCTCCCGAATGCAGGCTCACAGCTGCGTGTTCCTAACAGCACGGCCAACTCTGTCGGTGAGAGGAATTTTTTGTATGAGAAATACATAATTGAGACACTTAAAATAATAATTTATACACTCAAAATTCGAATTTCAATGAAATTTACCGTCCAAGAAATATTTTTGTTTCTACCTCAAAATCTAACTCTGCAAGGTTTATCCAGTAATCGAGGATGATGATAATGATTGCCGAGTCAAAGCATTATCAGTGGCTTCTCACCCTGGCATCCACGGTTCCAATTCTGGTCAATTCACATAGGATTTTTTGAAATGGAGAGACACTTCCTTGTGATACGGATTCCACGTAGTCGGGCTGAGTAAAGCGGCAGGTTCGATCCTGGTACAGTTTGGTGGTATTTGAAGGTCCTGAAATACGTCAGATTTACTGGCACGTAAAAGAAAGCCTGCGAGATAATATTCCGGCTCCTCAGCGTCTTAGAAAGCTGTGGAAGTATGTATCTGGACGTAAAAGCCAATAACATTAAAAAAGTTATAGGATTCCACGTAAGCCTTGATATTCTGTAGCTACGAACGCGTAAAAGAACAAGTTGTCTTGTTTGCTTGTTTTGATGGTACCAAGTGTCCAAGTTATTGGAATATAAAGGTAATAATAATAATAATAATAATAATAATAATAATAATAATAATAATAATAATAATAATAATAATAATAAATACTTGTGTATATATGAAATCCTAATATTGACCATGAACGGCAGATCTTCTCGTATAGGTGGATGGATTCTGCCTTAGGAAATAAGGAACGTGTCATTGCGATAGAGGGAAGTGCAGTGTGAGGTATGCGAATGACAGCAGTATTAGAGAGAGAACATACAACCAAAGCAGGAGCCTCACGAATTAACCATATTCAGCTGAAGTCCCTTGTCAAGGCATTGACCCAAACCCGTAGCTACATGTACTGAAGACTAGAATGCTTGAACTTCATCCACGGAATTAAAATATAATATGATGAATTATTTTCTTACAAGATGCTTTATGTCACGTCGACACGGATAGGCCTTATGTCGACGATGGTATAGGAAAGGACTACCCACTACACCCCGAATAATATAATGGTGTAATAATGGCATTTTTCTGACTCATTGGCTGAATGGTCAGCATAGTGGTCTTCTGTTCAGCGGGCTCTGGGTTCGATTCTATTGATTTTTTCTATGGTATTAATTTCTGCAGCGCAATTTATTTCAGTACACGTCTTTATTGCGATAATGCATCACACTACTAACATTGTTTTGCTAGCGGCTGTACGTCGCACCGCCACAGATAGGTTTTATGGCAACGATTGGATAGGGAAGGCCTAGGAGATGAAAGCAAGCGGCCGTGACCTTAATCAAGGTACAGCCCCAGCATTTGCCTGGTGTGAAAATGGGAGACCACGGGAAAAATCTTCAGGGCTTCCGATAGTGGGATTCGAACCCACTATCTCCCGGATGCAAGCTCACAACTGCGCGCCTCTAACCGCACGGTCAACTCGCCCACTACACATGTGGAGGCAATAAGGCAATTATACCCCGAAGGAACACTTCACAACTCGAGAACAGTTGGAACAACTGATCAACACTTAATACACGATCAAAACACGGACCTGAACTGCGAGGTGCGAGCTGTCGCTGGGCTGTGTAACGGGAAGTGATGAGTCAACGGCAGGCAGATAAGGTAGGCACACCTGCCGGCCAACCGATGTAAGATACGCAGTGTAGAAGATCACTGGTGACACTATTGTTTATCGTACAAAATTCATTGATTACCCAACATAAATCCGTCACCTGCTCATGGTAGAGTAAGAAATGCCTTCACATGGTAGCTGATGCCACAAGATTATTATAACTATTATTAACGGCGGGCTGAGTGACTCAGACGGTTGAGGCACTGGCCTTCCGAACCCAACTTGGCAGGTTTTATCCTGGCTCAGTCCGGTGGTATTTGAAGATGCTGAAGTACGTCAAATTCGTGTCGGTAGACTTACTGGTACGTCAGAAAACTCCTGCGGGACTAAATTCTGGCAAAATTCTGCGAAAATCATAAAAATTAGTTAGCGACACGTAAACGCAATGACATTGTAATTATTATCATCAACATCATCATCATCATCATCATCATCATCATCATAACCATAAGCTTTATTTTCCGTAATTTGATCAAGCTAGTAGTCCTCAAAACTAAGAGTCCGGCATTCCTCGAATGCGTTACTGATGTGAAAGAGAGGATGGACAATTATCCTCATTCACGATGTAACTCCAGCCAGTAAACAGAATATCGTAATCCCGCAGTCCGGATTTTATCATTCCTCCCTCACGAACTCAATATTCTTCCCACATACAATTTTAAAAATAGAGATATTTTTAACCAAAGCCTAACTTAGAGGTGAAGAACTTGAAACACAGCTCACAAGGAGGCCTCAGAGACAACTTCAAATATTAATTTAACTCCTAGCCTGCAGCACCTTTATATTCCTCGTTAATTAAACGTAAATAATGGTAAATATATGAGGTGTGTTTGCCTTATATTCACTCATTTACCCTGCGCCTACTCTGCCGTAGAACTCCTCACAGTTAACGACGTCTTTGAACACATACTTTCCATGTCACTCGCAATAATGTTACTTTTCCCTTAATTTTTATTTTCAAAGCTCAAATTTTCGACTACGGAGACGTTATATACAAGAGTTTAAACAGCACACTCAGTACCAAATTACAGCGTGAATACAATGCATGTATCCGCTTTATCTTCAATAAACCGAGGCATTGCCGTATCTCCCCCCTGCCTCAATCAGTTACCTTGGCTAAATTTAGAGGAGAGACGAAAGCTGCACTCTGTCAATTATTCATAGTGTTCTACTGAACGAAACACCGATATACTTGAGAGATTAAAATAGAGCCTCCGTGGCTCAGATGGCAGCGCTCCGGCCTCTCACCGCTGGGTTCCGTGGTTCAAATCCCGCCCACTCTATGTGAGATTTGTGCTGGGCAAAGCGGAGGCGGGAGAGGTTTTTTCTCCGGGTACTCCGCCTTTCCCTGTCATAATTCATTCCAGCAACACTCACCAATGTCATTTCATTTCACCTGTCAGTAATTAATCATTGCTCCAGAGTAGTGCGACAGGGTTCGGCAGTCGGCACAATTCCTATCCTCGCCGCTAGATGGGTGCTTCATTCATTCCATTTCTGACCCCGTCGAATGACTGGAAGCAGGTTGTGGATTTTCATTACCTTCAATACCTACCATCCAGAAATAGTCACCAAACAAGGTCATTATCTAACTCTCTGCTAAGATTCCCTACCCATCGCACTACTAGTTTCAGTGATTCATTCTTCCCGCTACTATCCGCCTGTGGAATTCCCTGCCGACCGAAGTTAGACACATTCCTAGTATGGCAATCAGCTGTTCAAACGAAGGTATTGCACACATTACTTACATATAAGAACCTAATTTTTATCACATATCTAAAATAATTTATGTTCTTCATGTAAATATCAACTGTAGGAAGTAGACGGTAAGCTTTTCTATTTAGTCGATAAGTCTACAATTTAAATATGTTGTAGAATTTAACACAAATTAAACAGTGTATTATGGTAGAGCACGATAGCAGGCTCTATAGCCTGGGCCACGCCGTACGAAACAAGACGATAATAAATAAATAAATAAATAAATGAATAAATAAATAAATAAATAAATAAAGGTACCGTATAAGAATTACAGTCCGCCTCTCTGGTGTAGTGGTTAGTGTGATTAGCTGCCACGCCCGGAGGCCCGGGTTCGATTCCCGGCTCTGCCACAATTTTTGAAAAGTTGGTACGAGGGCTGGAACGGGGTCCCCTCAGCCTCGAGAGGTCAACTGAGTAGAGGTGGGTTCGATTCCCACCTCAGCCATCCTGGAAGTGGTTTTCCGTGGTTTTCCACTTCTCCTGCAGGCAAATGCCAGGATGTACCTATCTTAAGGCCACGGCCGCTTCCTTCCCTCTTCCTTGTCTATTACTTCCAATCTTCCCATCCCCCCCCCCCCCCCCACAAGGCCCCTTTTCAGCATAGCAGGTGAGGCCGCCTGGGCGAGGTACTGGTCATTCTACCCAGTTGTATCCCCGACCCAATGTCTCACGCTCCAGGACACTGCCCTTGAGGTCGTAGAGATGGTATCCCTCGCTGATTCCGAGGGTAAAACCAACCCTGGAGGGTGAGCAGATTAAGAAGAAGAAGAAGAATTACAGTAGAAGGTTAATTAATGTATGTTATTTTAGGGACCACGGAAAATGTAGTTATTATACGCACTGTGACGTTGATTGTATTAAAATATTCCGAAAGACATGAAAATTGTCAGTCAACCACTTCCAATGAAATCACAATCATGGAGAGTATCACTAGTGAAATATAAATGACTAAGCCCTCAATCGCGACATTGGTTACTTTATTTAGGAACAGCCACAGCATTTGTCTGGTGTGAAAATAGGGAACCATGGAAAACAATCGTCAGGTTTGGCGATGGTGGGATTCGAACCCACTATCACCCGAAAGCAAGGTCACAGCTGCGCGACCCTAACCGCAAGGCCAACTCGCTCGGTGCGCTACACTGTAATATCCCGGGCTACACCGAGAGCGTGCTTTATTTCTAGCCTGCTCCCTATGTTGAGTGCGGTATCGTATGAACTTCGCTATAAATTCCAAACGGTCAGGCGAAAGAATATGAAGAAACTCGCAGTATCAATAACATATTAGAGAATATTATAAAACATATTAGAAAAAAACGCTAAAGTGGTTATTGCTGTGCAGCTGCACGCCAGTGCTGAGATACAGAAATCCTATTTACAAGTTGCTTTACATCGCACTTACACAGACAGGTCTTATGGCAACGATGGGGTAGGAAAGGGCTAGAAGTGAGGAGGAACGACGAATTAAGGTGTGAAAATGGAAAACCACTGAAAACCGTCTTCAGAGCTGTCGACAGTTGGGCTCGAACCCATTATCACCCGAATGCTACGTGACTCAAACCGCGCAGCTACTTTTTTTTTGCTAGTTGCTTTACGTCACACCAACACAGATAGGTCTTCTGGCGACGATGGGACAGGGAAGGGCTAAGAGTGGGAAGGAAGCGCCCGTGGCCTTAATGAAGGTACAGCCCCAGCATTTGCCTGGTGTGAAAATGGGAAACAACGGAAAACCGTTTTCAGGCCTGTCGACAGTGGGGTTCGAACCTACTATCTCCCGAATACTGGATTCTGGCCGCACTTAAGCGACTGCAGCTATCGAGCTCGGTCAGCTACTTTCTAGTTGAGACTTTATTTAATAACCCTGCTCCCCATACGTTCGCATTTTTCGTGCTATTATCACGAATTACACAGTCAGGGTCATTGTGCACGGTGGAAGTTATTTTGAACTCATTCTCTATATCACTGTCATACACTGAATTACTTTCAACAGGGCTATTAACGAGTAAATTAGCTATTTCTGCTTCACGAATGGCTCTGCCAGGACCTCCAATGTTTACAAACTCGAAACATATGTACAGAGTGCCAAAAAATAAATGACTGTGGAAATATGAGTTATCTCTTGTCAATAATAATTAGCTCCGTGTGTAGCCGAAAGCTATCTCTTCTCTCTTCTTGCCATCCTAGGTGGAAGCAAATAAATACCACAGCGTACCATTACGCACAATACGCTTTGACCGTAAAAGACCAGAGGGCGTACAGTTGCACCGTACATGCTGGGTTAAGGACGAATGCAACATGGGATAAAGTACTCAGTATTATGCATTGACTTGTGTAGGAAATGGACCATATAATGGGTTAGAAAGTCACAACAGTGCGTATTACTAGCTAGATAAGTATGCCTCCGCGTCGTACTGGAGTTAAATATCACCAGTTTGATTCATTTAGAACGGGTCGCATTGTCACAATGCATGAAGCTGAACGGTCGGTTCAATGTCTTACTTGCCTTGCAGTCACCACTGCGATACGATGAGTGCAGCTGTTGATACGTACTGGGCGTACGTCACGTAGACCAGATCCTGTTTCCACAAGAAGCACTACAGACGGATTAGATCGCCATATTCACCATCTTGAAGGAGCAGACACTTTAGTCTCATCCAGATCAATGCTACAGTCTGTGGAGCCTGAAATACGTTTGACGATCTCAACAAACATCCACTGCCGTTCGAGTTTAATCTGGACTCCACGCAAGGTGTCTTCTGCGATGTTTGCTTTTGACCAATGGACATTGTGCAATTATTCATATATGGTGCAGTAAATAGATTGTAAGATGATATGAGGATAATCATTCTCCAAAAAGGGAACGTTTTACAAATCCATGATCCGACAGTGGATCTCTAGGATTCAGAATGGTCATTTGCTGCAACGAAATACGAACAAGTCCTCCGTGTCACGGAGATGAAAACACCGCGTTGGTAGCTGAACTTCACGAAACTTGTCGATGTAAGGAATTAGAATGTTAGGAAGCAACTGGGAATCGCAGGAAAATCGAGAAGCACGTCGTAGGTGGTATGGCCAAGTATTTGGAAGTGACAGAAATTTATGACCAAGACAAAAACCCTCCTACCCTACACCATAAGATACAGGCGGGAACCGCCCCGTGGTCGTGTTAAGACAAGTTGGATCAATAGTATCGAGAAGGCATGTGAATATTATGCGTCTCCTCTGATGATGTTTTCGATCGGGAACGTTGGAGGAAAGCATGCATCCCATTGGACGCTGTTACGTAGCGGGAAGGGAGAGACGGAGTGTGTTGGCTACGTGGTTCGTGTCACGTACAATATCTGTGAAGTAGTGTTAGAGATTTCGACCGTCAAACAAGGACCTTCAAATCGAGGGAAATTAATTCCTGTATAGCCAAGAGAATTTTTCATGCTGTTAGGGTCGCGTAGGAGTGAGCTTGCATTCGGGAGATGATGGGTTCGAAGCCCACCGACCGTCAGCAGCCCTGAAGATTTTCTTCCATAGTTTCTCACTTTCACACCAGAAAAGTGCTGAAGCGGTCCATTAATTAAGGCCGTGGTCGCTTCCTTCTCAGTCATAACCATCGCCTATCCTTCCGTCGCTGAAAATCTTCGATGTGTTCGTGCGACGTTAAACCAGTAGTAAATAGACAAATTCCTTAAGTTATAACATGTCTGGCCAAATAGTTATCTAGTTTTAGTATGTTCAGGAAGTTAAAGTTGTATGGAAGGTATGCACTCAACTTTAAGTCGCCAGGTAAACAATTCCGATTCTTTTAGTTCACTAAGGTATAAATTCACACTAATATATCCAGAACGTTTGGCGATGCTGACTCAGGAAAGAACAAGAACTAGGAAGGTAGCGGATATCGCTTAATTAATATACAGCATCGGAATTGCATGGTGTGAAAATGAGACGCAGTAAAAACGCAAGTTCGTAGCTGGCAAAGCTGAGGTTCGAATCCATCATCTCCCCAAAAACAAATAAACAGCAATACGACTCGCGCTTTGCAGCGAACTCACTGGGCAAATTCTGAAATAGCTTCAGGCTACTGAATGTAATTATTCACGGCCAACATGGAAGCGTAGGGGCACGTCATCCGTAATAAACTCTATCAAAATCAACTTTGAATTTAGGAAATATGTTAGGAATGTGTGGGTATTCCGGGACTTTTTCGATGAAACCGGTGAATTACGTATTTGTAGGCCAAGGACAGAGAAAGTGAAATCTGTCTGCAGACGAATAAGGGCAGAGCATCCTCAGAACGAGGAAACTAGAAAAAAGCACATGGAAAAGTTCCAAAGAATAAACGGTAAGCAGGTTCAGAATATAGAAAATGTATGGGTGGTTTACCGTACATGGATGATGTATTAGAAAAACCAAGGGTATGCCTGGCAACAGCTGTATGTAAAAACGGCGAAAAGCGTACATCTTGATGGAATGATGAAGTCAAGGCAACTTGTAAACGTAAAAAGAAGGCCCATCAAATATCATCCCGTACATGGACTGATGGATACCGGGTACTGTTCATAGATGAAAGACATAAAATGAAACAAATAATTGTTGAATTCAAGTAGATGTCAGGTGATAGAACTTGGAGAGGCCTGCCCAAGCAGCAGGAAACCTTTCTGGACAGTAATCAATATTAGAACAGGAGGGGGAGGAAAAGAAAAGAATAGTTCTTTGAGTAAATCATAAACGAAAATAGTTGAGTTGCTTGTAAGGCAGTCATTTCATGCAATTTATACATGGATCAACTGCAACATTGCAAAAACTAGAAGATGACGGCATGATCTGGCAACTACGGATAAGCAGCAACTTGAGTGCATAAACCATATCACAAGTGAAAAGTAAAAGGTCCTTGTGAAAAATGATATCTTATTTGTCAGAAGAACTCAAACAATGTAATTACACATTTTCGCGGTGAAGTTTGCAGTTTTGTGTCTGGGCCGATGACCTTCGATGTTAGGCCCCTTAAAACAACAAGCATCATCAGTTTTGTGTCTGCCAAAATTGTGGCTGTATACAGATTACAAAAGTTTTATAACGAAAGATTAGTCATTGATTAGTTACAAGAGATCCGTTCCTAGTTTTCAGTTTTCATTCAAGTGTTTTGTTCTGAAGTATTTTTTCTTTGCAACTATACTTGCCTAATATTTATCTAAGTTTTTCTAAAATTGTGTGCTAATTGTTTTAAAATGTTGCCATGTATTTTTCTGTCTAATTTTACATTTTGGCACTTGGACCATTTTAAAATTATAGTATTCTCTTGTTGTTACGCCTTGAGATACATACTAATTTTCGTCTATATCTCCACCTGTTTTGGGCCTCCAATTTCTAAAATCAATTGTTTTTAAGGTCATAAACAGTGTTCCCTTTAGTTACGAATCAAGGAATTATGATTTTCCTTCTAGCATTGTTTTAAATGTTTCTAATGAGTGACAGGACAGAGTAACTTGCTGACATTTTGGCAGAATATGAAGCGAATAATATCCGTATCGACTATCAGCAGCATTCACTTTCCTTGAATACACGATATTATGAAAAATAGATTCATATAACCAACAGCAATTATAATGGGTCATCGTGCATTAATCATCTTTTAAGGAGTTGTTTTGCTTAGTATGTTAAGATGGAATTACCACGTATGTCTACCGCTTCGTCTAGTTCTTTTTTGCTGATACGGTGTTGGGGATGAGGTGAGATGAAATTATATGGCAGGTTCTTACGTTCGGATGTCCTTCCTGTCACCTCTCTCAATTGCGGAGCTAATCAAGATGAAAGGTATAATGGTGAATGAAACTGGATATGGAGGCAAGGAATCAGCTGTGGTCTATAAACAAGATATTCATAGAATATTGATGTATAATTATTGTTTTAACAAGACACCACCAAACACTTCCAGGTCAACAAAAAAATAACGTCACATGATTCCAATAGAAGCTGTACCAAATTTCTCAAAATTTTCAAGGGAATTTCAACTGCTCAGAAATGCATTTATGTCGGGTAACTAACCTGAAGAAACTGACAAATAATTCTAAATATGAATGACTAGAAAAGGCAACATCAACTCCCGGGCGGCTTGAAATCAGCAGTATAAAAATTGATGCCAATAATTTTCATTTTTGCTATTTGAGATTTTCAGATATAATACCTACTATAAATACAATCTTGGGTTCAAAACAATGTATTTTGTTTGTTAAGTCTAAAAGAAAACCGTCGCCGTAATTAGTTAATAAATGAAATTATTCGTTAAGTATCTTCCACTTCTTGTCAGTAAAAGCGACATGTATAGGCTACAGAGGAGGCAAGTAGGTGGGGCTCGAATGTGGTGGTAGTGGTGGTGGGGGGTCTCTAACTTGAGAGTTATCTGCCGACAGTATGAAATGATGGATTCGGGGACTGCAGAAAAGCGTAGCAATATTATTCTGGAAAGGTTATCCTAAAAATCGAACTTCATTAATTGAATGAAGTTGGGAGGCTCCCATAATTAATAATGGACTGACCTTATCAAACCAGAATACAGGCCTCAGGCGACATCAAACAAGTTGAAATTAGTAATATGCTAACACAGATTCAGTGAAAAAATGTAGGTAAATTAAAATTCATATATATTATGGATTAAGAGAGAAATATTGGATTGGACGAGGTTTTTATGTCAGACACATTGTGATCATCAGAAAAAACAAACGATGCCATTTAATATGAGTTTTTAAAATTAGTGAGTTTGGAGTTTTATTTACTCGTCGAAACGTACAGTTGGTTACAAAAATGAATTGGGATCCTTTACTACATGATTACTGAAGTTCGTGCTCCTAAAATTCATTAGAGTCAAACTTTTAATTCTCGCAGAGGTCATCAGTAAAGCATCAATTGAGCGGTTCAAGTTCAATGTACGCATAAACTTAATTTATATTGATTTCCTGGTAGGTACAGCTCAAATTAGTGGTTTGTGACCTTCGTTTTTAAGATTCAACTGCGTGCAGGGGCTGACTTCAAATTTGTTGGAAATAGTCATTCATCATATTGCATATTTCACAAGATATTTCCATAAATAAGTTTATTATAGCGTATTTAAGTGTAACTCACTGTTTATTTGAGAGATACTTACGTGAAGGTGAGAATAATTTTTTGGAGAATAATTTTCAAACCAACATTCATGCAAGTTCATGAAAAACAGCACAATGTTCTCGTAATCTGACACTAGAAATACAAAGAAATTGTGAAAAATGTGGAGAGTGCTGTGTAGTAATACGCAGAGTCCTTTTTAGCCGTACAAAATGTTGAGCCTGGATGTCGCAGGAACTCCACATGCGGATGAAAATTATTATTATTATTATTATTATTATTATTATTATTATTATTATTATTATTATTATTATTTCCATCTCCATGGATAAATGGTAAGTGTGCTGGCCTTTACCCAAAGGGCCCCGACCTCGATTTCTGGTTTTCCCGGGGATTTTACATTTGTTATTTCATAAGGCTCTGGGCTGCGTGTGTGTGCCGTTTTCAACAATAGAGCTACAGTCGCATCCTTATAGACGAGCAGGTTGCCTATAGGAAGCAACTTGAAGAACTGTATTATTATTGTTGAAGAAACTGTAAAAACAACAATAATAATAATAATAATAATAATAATAATAATAATAATAATAATAATAATAATAATAATAATAATAATAATAATAATAATAATAATGTGTGGCTTCCGGAGAGGTCTGGTACATCGACATGCCGGATGATAGTAAGAATTCTGTACATCGAGTCTATTATTATTATTATTATCTTACGTCCTACAAACAATCAGAAAATGTGTGATGCATAATCTTGTTGATTACTTGCCGCACGGACTTCCTGCCTCCAGCAAATACGAAGGGCTATCTGGAGTGATAACCAAGTGTGGCAGAAAGTAAAACATTCTTTGTGTTAACCTTTGCGATCCAACAAGAAGTTACAATGCACTCATGAACTGCTGACATACAGTGTGTTGCCATGACGATCAAGTCATCACCGCCGACATGCCTGGTGATAGTAAGAATTCTGTATGTACAGTCTAGTTTTATTAAACATCAAGCCTGTAAGTAAAGCTCATTATTTACCACGTTCTCTCCGAATATTATACCAATGGCTACCATTAAAAACCAGTCCTCAAAATACAGCAACCATCTATTGCTGTCTAACGTACAGTAGAAAAACTCCCATGTAGAATTGGGGAACGACTGTTAAGATTCAACTTAAAAATACCGGCACCATGTTATTGAAGATTACATCATTAAGGGCTATACGGCGATAAAATTGCTCCTTCTCGGGCATGTAAAATATGTATTAAAATACACTGACATACGGTACTGTTAGTTATGGAGTACTGTGTTATAATACTGAGAGTCCTTCCTAGCCTGACAAAATGATGTGTTTGGAAGTAGCAGAAATTTCACATGCGGATGAAAAATCTCTGGAGATATGTTAAGCAATTTTGGAAGGATATCTCATGAGATATTTCTGGTATTTACAAATATGTTATCTTCCGTGTGATGGGGCGTCTTCTTCACCTCTCGTAAATGCTGAATTACATTTATATCGGAGTAGAATTTTGATATCGTAATTTCTTAGAATTTTTTCAAAATGCTCGGCAAACCCGTACTCGTCAGACCCTGCCTAATTAGTTTATGATTACACTAGTCAACTAATTTAGAAGTTTTGTCTACCACATGCCAAGAAGTGGTCATTTCAACTAAATTGAACATCCCGAATACGAAAATGACAGTAAAATCTTCGCAACACGTAACGTCTTCGTGTTACAGAATTGAGCTGGATTCTGACACATGTGACAAAATATTTCACTATGTTAGCATACTGTACAATTCAAATCTTGTCATTAATATAATTCTTAAGCTATTCACTCTAGACATAAAATGTCTTTATTTCCAATTTATTACATAACTTTATTTATAATTCATTAATTTTTTAAATTATTTGAAGTGATTTAATCTCACTAAGAAACTTTAAAATGGAGTTTAAAACAAAGTACAGTGACATCAGAATTGAACGCGAACAGTACCCCTAATGGTATCACTCTGAAATATGCAGCTATAATAAAATTATTACAATTACGGCACTTATTTTAATTCTTACAGTATTATTTCCTTTTGCAGCATTCGTCACTTTCTCTATGAACCAACAATAGTCGCCCATCATGTGGGGATCCCATCTACCTTGGTACCTCTGCTACATCTGCTGAATCTCCTGGTGGAATCTATCTCCTTGTTGGTCATTCAGAGCTCCAACATCTCGGGGGGGGGGGGGAGTTAATCCATGTGTGAATGGAGAATGTGAATTTTTAAGGACATCCTATATCGCACATTTTCTTAACTGTCAATGAGTTTCTGAACTATCTTTCGGTAATTTTTTGATTCATTATTTCCCAGGAATCCGCTCACTACTTCATGAAACGCCTTCCAAGCCACTAGTCCTATATTAGCACTTACATTCTTTTGTAAGTCCTTATCTTATCAAAGCTTCCGAATTTGTTGGTTAACGAATATCCATTCTTTTACTTTTGTATCACTGAGTTTTTGAAACTGGCTTCTGAGGTAAATCCTTATCCATACCTTTAACTAATTCCTTCATTAGGCTTAATTTTTTATGCAGTGGAGGTAGCAACATCTTGGTTGTTTTTTTTAATGGAACATACTTGACATTGTATCGTCCAGCCATAAGAGTTTCCCTTAGAGGCCAGTCTTTTACGGTGTAGTGTGATCCAGTATCCCCTACTGCCCACAAGCATAGAAAGCAACAGTACTTTGTAAATAACCCTTGCAGTGCTAATAAAATGGCAATAACCTTAAATCTCGACATATATTCCAGGCGCACTTGCTGTAATTAATCATATCTAACATATCATTCATACATTCCTATGTTTCTTTCACTTCTACTGAATGTGCCACTAGTATTGATGGTTTAGTATTTCCGATGTGGATCAACACAGCTTCGAGGCTTAGTTTAGAAGAGTCAATAAAATACCTCCATTCTCATTCATTAAACTCTCTATACGTTCATGCAGAAAGGGAATTCTTCATAGTATAGTAACTGGAAAACTGTTCATACATCTGTCTAAAATATGAAATTCTGGTGTTGTAGTCGCGACCCCAGCACCTCAGCCTGAAGTTTTGTGAGATTAACATCGCTCATTAAGTCATTTAGTCTGGACTGATTGACCAGGAGGGGTTCGTTTTCAGGTTCTGCGTTGTAATCTAGATGAAAAGAAGTGGACCGTTCGGGCTCATCAACTTGTTCATTTACTGAAATGGTTTCTTCTAAATGTGAAGGTGGGCTAGAAACTGAGAGCTCAGGTCCTCGTGGAACGGGTTTCCTTACACAGGGAACATTAAATAAGGATATTAAATAAGGTATTATTTTTCTTTGAATATCCCCAAATTTTTGTTAGACAAAAATAACAGTCATTTACATGATTTGTTGGTTCGCAACAAACCATTGGCACTGAGAAAGGCATAGTGCGAGTTTTGTCACCACCCATCCATTTAATAAGATTAGAATGGCACCTTATGCAGCACACGTGAAGATCCCAGGCTTCATCTTCATCATCAAGAGGACAACCAATATAACTGAAATATGCTCGTTATAAAGCTTTTTCGAAGATCAACACTGATCTTTTATAGTGAGCTGCCCACACACGTAACAGAAATTGTTTGGTGAATTTACACAAGCTCGACTAGATTTACACATTGGAGGGAAAATAAAACAAAAGACCACAACAACCACTTGGAACCAAACTGATTTTCATGAGAAAGATAATACTTAAACTGAACCTAATTATGTGAATCTTGATTTTGGGACCGGACCAGCTTAGGCACTTGCTGCTGGCCTGGTGCCTAGAGCACTAAAGCAATATATCACACATCCCTTTACCCTAAGTAGGATCACATGTACTGTAAGCTAGGTTTTAATATATTAAGCTCTGAATCCTAGGTAACTGAAAAGAGAATACCTGTTTGTGAAAACTGGTTTTAGAGAACATCTGGAGCATTTTTAAAGTCCATGTTTCACTAACTTAATTTTTGCTTTTTGTTAAACATATTTTCATTATTTACAAGAAAATGGTAGATGATGGAACATGTTCATGTTCATATCTGTTAATAGATCATAAATATTGACTTATATACCCATTTTCACATATGTGGCAAAAGCATTGTTTTCTAGGTTTATTCTTTTTGAATATCCCACCGTTGCCAGGAAACATGGCGCCGATGAAGAGATGCGTACCGGGCGAGTTGGTCGTGCGCGTAGAGGCGCGCGGCTGTGAGCTTGCATCCGGGAGATAGTAGGTTCGAATCCCACTATCGGCAGCCCTGAAGATGGTTTTCCGTGGTTTCCCATTTTCACACCAGGCAAATGCTAGGGCTGTACCTTAATTAAGGCCACGGCCGCTTCCTTCCAACTCCTAGGCCTTTCCTATCCCATCGTCGCCATAAGACCTATCTGTGTCGGTGCGGCGACGTAAAGCCCCTAGCAAAAAAAGAAAAAAAAGAGATGCGTATAGACACTACAAAAGGGTGGCTTGCACGAACTCGCCCATGTCATGTGAACACATGTCGCATTAGTAAGGAACCATCGCCAGCCTGGGCGGAGCATTGTTAAAAATAGGAATCGATGACCCGATTGGATATGCAACAGTCTCGAATTCTACTATACCATCAGCTTGACACACAATTTGTCTTGAGTCATCTGACCATGTACCATGTTTTCAGTTTTCCATAGCTTAATTAAGCGATCTCACGAGTCCAGGTGAAGTAATATTAACAAGTTCAGGTTGGAGGGTTCTCTGTTCCCATAATATTCCACAATAGCTAACGGGCATGGTATCTCATGGGGAACAATGTAAGTACATAGCTGTTAATATAACAAATGACCATTACTGAGGTAATTATTGAGGGTTGTTAAGAAATGTTACAGATCTCTTCACATGCCTATGGGAGTATTTAAGGGTTGTAGTAAGGATGTAAAGGAGGGGTCGTGTATATCTCTGGTAAGACTGCAGTTAGAGTATGGTTCCAGTGTATGGGACCCTCACTAGAAATACTTGATACGAGAACTGAAAAAAATTAAAAGAATGTAGAACGATATGTTCTGGGTGATTTCCGAACATGTTGAGAACTTTGGGCTGGAAAGACTTGGAAGTAAGGAGACTGTGGTATGTTTCTAGCTGTCAGTGGTGAGTTGCGTGGAATGACATAAGTAGAAGAATAAGCTTGAATGGAGCTCCTAATAGTGGGAAAGATCATAATATGAAGATAAAGTTGGAATTCAAGAGGACAGATTGGGGCAAATATTCATTTATAGGACGAGGAGTAAGTAATTGGAATACATTATGAAGGGAGATGTTTGATAAATTTCTAAGTTCATAGCAAATATTTAAGCCCTAAATGTAGATTACTGATTGATTGATTGATTGATTGATTGATTGATTGATTGATTGATTGATTGATTGATTGATTGATTGATTGATTGATTTGGGTCATATACGTAATGGTTGTGATTTGAGACAGTGTTGCAACATTCTTACCATGGACGGTTCTAAATAGATGTCACAGAATACACAGCATACACGGTAGATCGTGGAACAAGGTGTATTGTGCATTTCCGAAACTGCAAAAATTGAAAATACCATATACCTGTAATCAACAATCATGTGACTGTTTAACACGGACAAGTGCTTGTCACCACGTTACGAGAGGTGGTGGTAGTGTTGTTGGTGGTTTGTGTTTTAAGAGGCAGTACAACTAGGCAGCCATCCTCTATATCATAAATCAGCGGGGAAATATTGAAGGGATCCAAAGAAAGACAAAGGCCACGAAGGGCTTGACAATGAAAGACTCCCTAGACATCCATACGTAATTCCGTCGGGGTCAGAAAGGAACAACGGTTGACCAAGGGAGGTCGGACAGGAGAGATGAATATGAGGAGGCTGACACATGTAGGTGGAAGGAATGTCAGAACTAAGCTAAAGGCCCTGTAGTTTCCAACCCACGCTCCCAGGATGAGAGCCCCTGGGCTACTTTTAGTCACCTATTGCGATATGCAGGGGATACCGTGGGTGTTATTCTTCTGACGGATGTTCAGCATTAACAGACATATCGCCTCCTTAGAACTGGGTGAGGTTATGTCAACATCAAGTAATCCTAGAGTAGTGGCGTTACATGCCATTGTTATCGTATACATTTTGACTTCTTACTGTACTGTATATCTACGGTAATTGTTATTACTTCCGCAATGGAAAAGACGATCGAATACAGCACTTTTAGTTATGTCCTCACTGCCGTCACCATGGTCCTTTGCATAAAGACGTATTTTATAGGCCTACTGTATAATAAATAATCGAAATGCAATGGGCATCAATTGTAACTTTACTGATTGTACTTTGGTTTGAATTGAAAAAATAAACAAACGAAGACATGACACGAAAAAGGATGTAAATGCCAAAAAGTAAATTTTTCAGGAGGAAGGAAAACCGTAGTTGGGATCTCAAAAAAAAGCTTTATTTTTTTGTATTTTTCATGCACAATCAGTGTTGATTGTGTTTAGAACTAGTATCACTAATAATATTATCAACAATTTGTATTAAACAAAATAAGGATAGTTATTATCCTGAACAACACAAAATTAAGAAGAACAGATTTCTTTGTAGAAGTCATGATAATGTGCATCCACGTGATCTAGCATCGTCAATAAGTCGTTTTTATTGCCATCACTTATGGATATTACCTGTGTATCATTTCTGAAGGCCTGTATGTTCCTGAATTCTGCATATTTTCCCTTCTTGTGGACAGCATAATCCTACAACTCTTCCATTTAACTGAAATATTTCTTTGTTTTAATTTTTGGTAAATCTGTCACTGTTACTTTGATCCACGATTTGTTAGTGATCTGCAATGAAGTTGTGTTTATAAATACATCAACTGCACCGGGTCCATTGTCATCCCCAACATGGATGTTGAAGTTCTAAATTTCTTCAGGCACCATGGCCTTTGAAAACCCGTTTTTGTTTCTCAATAACGCCAAAGTCGTGATCACAAGGTGTATAAGAATGTCCGGAGACCAGAAAGTTCAGTTCATTAGAATCATAGTATTCTCTAACCACCAGATACATGTTATTTGATACTCCGGACAACTCCACAGAAAATGTAACGGTGATCAAGGTAAACATAGAATATAACACAGAACGTTCAACAGCGTTGCTTCAACAAACACGACATGGAATTTGCATCCTTCTCCATGGTAATAACAGTAGAGTTCCATCCGATGCCATCTTACGGCATCAGTATGAACTACACGCAGGTACCCAGCACTTTCATCTCTTCCCAGGCCATTGGCGATGGTACATAGATTGCTGTCCATGTAAAATCTGATTTTTGACAAATTAGATACTTACATCCTTTTCCATGTTAAGTCTTCACTTAACTGGTATGTCCGTAATTTGGGCGTCAGAGTTCACCAAAATTTACCCCCTGAATTTAAACAGAGCATGATCACTTTTTTCACTCAAGGCTTTTACATGAGGCTGTTTACTGCTAAATCCGTTAGTGGCCTTACCTGACCCTCTGAAAACGATTAAAAGGGTGGGAACTCCACCCAGGTTCTTCAATAACTTCTCAGCACTAATTTAAAAACGAACTACATATCTTCTGATATAACCAAACTCCTTGCATGAGCATATCATCGACACACACAAATTAGGAACACACTCGATAAAACATTAACATATTCTGAAAGATTCTCGCTATACTCAACAACATGGTAATTGTACTGTAATAAAAGCATTTAGAACATACAGTGAAAAGTAAACTACAAATTTTTTAGCGAGGCCAATGAAATCAAATTACACATGCACACACATATAAATATTGTGCCCTTCACTCATTTTGTGCATAAACACAAATTTTAGAATTTCACAATCGACACATGATATCCTCAGCTGAATTCATTCACTTAATACTGTATATTCTTATTTTCATTGATTTCATCACTTGATTTAATTATACAATTACTTAGCAAATGTCATGGGATAGTCACCTAATAGCGTGTGGAACCTCCTCTGGCCCTGCGAACTGTAGTGAGACGCCGTGGAAGTGAGTCGACAAGTCTCTGGTAGTCCTCTGGACGCAGCTGACACCAAATCGTTTGCAGAACGGCCGCCAATGTTGGTCTGTTCGTGGGTGCAGGATCCATTGCACGGAGCCTGTGTTCCAGGACATCCCAGATATGCTCGATAGGGTTCATATCGGGGCTCCTGGGTGGCCATGGCAGTCGTTGGACCTCCTCTGCATGTTCATTGAACCATTCCTGGAGGATGTGAGAGCGATATGGCAGCGCGTTATCATCTTGAAACACCGCAGAACCGTCTGGGCGCTAGAAGGCCAAAGCTGGGTGGAGATGGTCTCTGAGCAGCTCAACATACCGCGTACCATTCAATGTATCTTCCAGAACAACTAGGGGGCCCATTTCATACCAGGAAAATGCACTCCAGACCATAACTGAAACACCAACGCCCTGGACCACATCTTCGAGGCAGGCGGGATCCATCGCTTCATATGGTCTGCGCCATACACGGTGCCTCCCATCGGCATGGTGCAGTTGAAATAGTGATTCGTCCGACCATATCATGCAATGCCATTGTTCCAGTGTCCATCCCTGGTGACTGGCGACAAATGCGCGTCGTTGTGCCCGATGACGTTGGATTAACAGCGGCGCCGGCACCCATACACCATAGGACCCATGTTCCTACCGATTATCCACTGGGAGACGTGTCTAGCACGGGCTGTGTTCAATTGAGCCGTGATTTGTCGCACGGTTGCCCGTCTGTCACTATTGACAATCCGTCTCAGATGTCGCCGGTCACGGTCATCGAGGGTGGCTGGACGGCCGGTCGTTCGTCTGTTGTGGACGGTGACACCCGCATTCAACCATTCACGATACACCCTGGACACAGTTGATCGTGTGAAGCCGAATTCCCTCACCACTTCAGAAATTGCACGTTCCATCCGACGGGCACTGACCACCATACCCCGTTCGAACGGTGTCAGCTCACGACGACGTTCCATGTTACACCTGTCACTTGCACAGCTACTGCTCACAATTGCCACTGGCACACGGGGCGTGTGGTGCGCAGACAACACACCTGCGCATCAGTGCTCCGCTATCCCATGACATTTGCTCAGTCAGTGTACGTGAGCAAATACACGCTGCTTATTCATGCCTTGGAACCGTGTCACAGGTTATCAAGCATTTTTACCCTTGACCACGTAGTAATTGCTCACCATAGGCAACAGACGGTCTGCCTGCTGTAGAAAGTTGTGAAGAAAGCACATGATTACCTACAACAATATATGCAATGAAATACAGATAGCACTAGGCTACGTGTACAAACGATCGAGCAAAGAAGAACTATTTTGCCAGAGGATGGATTTGAAGATGGACTTCCGAACTGACAGGATCACACCATAGCAAGTACACAGGATGACACCGGCTGAAACCCACGATGTGGTTTTATTTAATGTTGATTTCTCTCCAGCCGGTATTCAGAAACGTGGAAAATTAGCAACACCACCTCGCAAAGCCCATTTGAATTCACCCGCGAAGTGATAAATTGACGACTGTGCGAGTTATAGATTTATTTTTTAAAGTTATTCATCAGTATGACCAAACCACTAACAACCACATCCCCTGTACACGTTGTTTCCGACCACAATACATCTTCTGACTGCCGGTCTAGGAAGCCGAGAATAAAGGACAATAGTATTCGTCGTGCTGACCACACGTCACCTCATAATATTCAGGCCTTACCGGGCGAGTTGGCCGTGCGCGTAGAGGCGCGCGGCTGTGAGCTTGCATCCGGGAGATAGTAGGTTCGAATCCCACTAACGGCAGCCGTGAAGATGGTTTTCCGTGGTTTCCCATTTTCACACCGGGCAAATGATGGGACTGTACCTTAATTAAGGCCACGGCCGCTTCCTTCCAATTCCTAGGCCTTTCGTATCCCATCGTCGCCATAAGCGCCATCGGCGCGATGAAAAGCCCCTAGCAAAAAAAAGATAATAATATTCAGGCCTTAGGGCTGAGCAGCGGTCGCTTGGTAGGATATGGTCATTCAGAGTTTTTGCGCCATGGCGTTTGGTTAACTATATATTTTATGACAGGTTTGAAGTTTTTTTTTTGCTATTGGCTTTATGTCCCACCGACACAGATAGGTGTTATGGCGACGATGGGATAGGGAAAGGCTAGGAGTTGGAACGAATCGGCCGTAGCCTTAATTAAGGTACATCCACAGCATTTGCCTGGTGTGAAAATGGGAAACCACGGAAAACCATCTTCAAGGCTTCCGACACTGGAATTCGAACCCACTATCTCCCGGATGCAAGCTGCCAGCTGCGCGCCTCTAACCGCACGACCAACTCGCCCGGTGGTTTGAAGATGAGTTTCATTAAATGCCATTCAAACTTTTATTGATAATACCTTTTCTTTATTTCCAATAACATTCCAGAAATATTTTAGTTGGTTTCTAATATGACTTTAAGACTTAAATGTATACAAATGATATGGCTGCAATATCAATTACTTTGTCCTTCCACATAATTCCCGGTATCGAACAAGACTATATTCATTTCAATTAATAATTTTACAAAGTTTTACCTTCGTGTCGAACAAAATCATCATTTCTTTAGTAAAACAACAAGGATATGATTGCATAATCTATGTTTAATGCAACAGTTTACTCCAAAAGGTTATTCAAGAATCCATAAAAATAATTAGTGCTCCATTAAGATCATCATATATTTCCAAGATTTACAATGTGCTTCTTGCAACATTCCACATAGTTTTAGTAAGTATCCCTTTTACTATAACCTACAACCTCCCTATATTTTACATGCTTTAAATTACAACTTACATTCAACTCAATGAACAAAGCTGGATGATTTGCGTCCTCTGATGTGTATTCAGATACATTTGATCGAACTGAATCTAATGCTTTGCCACTAGCGTTTGTATATATTCACAAACATTCAATTGAAAAGCGACATACAGTTTGTCAACTTTGTGCACTGAAAAACTCCGTGAAACAAATCATTATGCAAGCCAGCAAGCGACGGGAGATTAAAATCCCCGCACACTATTATTATTTTTACCAAGTTTGGTATTGGTTGGAAAATACACAGAACATTATTTCCTGAAAATAATTTAACACCAACATTTTCAAACTTTTTAACGTTCCTTGCAACTTCTTTCACTAACGCAATTAGATTCCCCCACCGCTCTTATTATCGCGATCTTGATATAGAATAACTATTGTCAAATATCTCACTATCACGGAAGGGATATACTTGACCAAGTTGCAGTCAACGTAATTATTTCGTAGTCACTAGACAAGACAGCAGTACAAAAATTCATAGTTATCTTATTCCATCCGCGCACATTTTGGTAATACAATGGGATATCTGACACAACTACCATAACTGCCAAACACCAGACTTCTCACATCTTCCAGTATACTTTAAACTGAGCAAAATGTGTCAGTTTTTTCTTTGTCAATTTTACGGAACGTATAGAATCTAACATAAAACAAACCAAACCCCATGACACTACAGCTCTTGAAGGGCCTTGACCTACCAAGTGACTGCTGCTCATCCCGAAAGCCTGCAGATTACGAGGTGTCGTGTAGTCAGCACGATGAATCCTCTCGGCCGTTGTTATTGGCTTTCTAGACCGGGTAGAATCTACCATATATACTCTAAATTCATCTCCATATTTACTTAAGCAAGTAAATTTATCCTACCCATTGAAGGCTTTGATTTACTTAAATAGGTGTCGAAGAGATCAAGCCAATATATTTTGTATTGCTATTTATCTTTACCTTCCATTTTTGTAAGAAAGTATCTTTATCCTCACATCTGACAAATTTGACAATGATATCTACACTTTCTTTTCCTGCTTGACGTTTCGATTTATGGCAGATATCAAACATCTCCTTCTTCATATTGACGTTAAGATACTCGTCTGCTTTTTTCACGGTCTGATTTGTGTCTTCAGTGGACTGCGGTAGCCATGGTAAGAGTACCCATTTCTGCTCCTGAATGCACGGGAATTCTGTCATTGCTGTAGGAATGGTGGGTACAAGTAGATGTCGCCGCTCGTCTTGGAGTAAGTCAGAGAGATGCCAAGAGTTTGATGAAAGTTCAGAGAGACACAAATGGTTGCTGATTGACAACGGACTGGACGCCCACGTAAAACAACTCGCAGGGAGGAACGGTATTTATTGCTTACGGCAAGTAATACGCTTACTACTGTAGCCACTTTTTTCCATTAGGATCTTCAGAGGACCACGGGAGTGAATATGTAATATCAGACAGTGCGAAATCGGCTGCACGACTTAAGACTGATATCAAGGAGTTCTACGCCAAGAACTCGTTTCAAATCACACTACAGGGCAGCTCATTTGAGAAGGGCAAAAGCTCATAGCCCATTCATCATAAACAACCGAAACGTACGCCCTCTTCTGATGAAGTCACCATAAGCTTGTACCCCTACACCAGGAACATTTGAGTTTGGAGATGATCGGATGAGATATGGGACGAACCCTTCATCCTGGAGTGCCATCAGCAGCAGCTGGATTCGAACATTTTTCGGATTGAGTCAGAGTTACTCGATGTACGCCTCTAATTAGTGTAGAGTACAAATGTCACTCACATCGCCATCAGGAATAGTCGTAATCAGTGCTCAATCGTCGTGTCTGGACAGGATATTAACGTGAAAATTTAATGTGCTGAGTGTAGTGATTGGTTCTACAGATTCCTTGTTCAACTAACAGGGGAACACCACAGTATTTACGTTCGTGTGGATGACCATGGCTGACTAAGTCATGTCTAGATGTTCACATAGGGCTTATGAGGTGAGTACTTCTAGTAGCGAAGTTGGTAATGTCGGGAAATAATGCATGAACAGATGCATGAACAGAATTTAATGAAACCGTCGTATAAAGTCGAGAAATAATGCACTATAGTCTGTACTGTAAATATGAACGCTGGGTAGAATGATAGTTTAAGGGAAGGCCAAAAACTTAATTTTCAAATATATTTGTTGTTAGCGATCCTATCGATAAACAGTATATAACCCAAGTTATAGAAAATACAATTGCAGATCAGTTATGCCTTGTACTGTTTTACCGGAACGGTATGATAACAGAGATATTGATGAATATAGATTTTTGTTGTTTCGTCCATACTAAAGCAGAGCCACGAGAAAGTTGCTGAACAGAATGAATTAATTTCCCTACGTAAAAGAGGAGAATGTTGGTGCATGATTTTATCGCATTAATTTATGTTCCCTTTCGCGAATAGGAAACTAATTTTTGCGTTATTTCGCGAAATACGGCTGACCCCATCGCTTTAATCGTTTCGTAAAATAAGTCATAAAATGTTTAATTCGTGAGTTTCGTGAATTATATATGTGAAAGATAACTAAATAAAGAGAAACAATATTAATAATCATTCATTATCCGTTACGTATTCTTCATTATAACTATAATATAACCCCAATTCAGATTACATAACAAATTACCATTTCACCCTACATGGTCATAGCTTTCACCCTATATGGCCATCCCATTGAGGGATTTTAGAGAATGTTAATACGAAGAGATGCTTCTGTGGAAATGAGAAATCCTTATTCTGTCTTCTACTTTCTTTCAACACACGTGATATAAGATCATTATTTTCCACGAATTTTGCTGCATATTCACACTTATGGCAAAATAAGTAAAATTCGCTTGAAACTGGCCTTGAATCTTTAATTCACTGGAATTCCCGAAAACAAAATCACTAATTTCTTAACCCGAATTATACAGTATGATTAGTTAATATATTTCAAAATCGCTTCAAAATATCTTTCGTCACGTTTATTGTTAATGCGAGAAAATCATGCCTCTAGGAATAAGGCACCATAGTCTAGGCTGTAAGTAATTGTATTCACTCAGGGAGAAATGATTAATTTAATTCTCAAATATCCATGTTTTCGGTGATCCTATCGATAAATTCTACATAAAAAATGTTATATAACATAAAATCTCTCATCATGTGTATCATACAGGTTTGCCGTACCACCTATGGTAACAGAGATAATCATGAATATATACTTGTGTTGCTTATCAACGCCGAGCATCACTAACGTGGAAATGGTACATTTCTCAGGCATAATCTGGTAAAAATACTTTCCTTTTCAGGTATTTCCTAAGTTTATTTTATACTGAATTAGTTTTGACAGACTGAAGAACCTCATAGTTATAACTAAAATGAAGAGAAAAGTAAATATTGTTCAATAGAGGTAGCTTTTGTCGTGATTATTTGACGATGGGTAACCGTGTGTTTCTCAGTCCATGTCAACAAGAAGGAAAATTATGAATATCGCTATCAAAATGGGGAAAAATCTTGAAGGAACGATCGCTTGAAGAATACCATAAGATGGAGTCACGGCAAGAGGAAGAGGGACTTACTTTACATCGGATGCCGTAATATCGGAGAGTCGGGAGGAAACTAAATGTGAAGTCCTAAACTATCGAAAGCCCATAATACTGACCAACAATAACATTACATGGACTATATTGTTTGTTTTGATGTGCTTTGTCTGTTTCGGCTGCCACTAATCTCTGATACACGGAAATAATGCTGCGTGCCACTTGAGCTAAGATACAGACCTGCTCGAGTCAAGCAGCCTGCCTGAATATTGGCAGGATGTAGCTTGGGAGTTAGGCACATTCATTTTTAGCGTGCTGTTCCTCTGGTTCATACATGTTCTGATAACTACTCCTACGTGCCACCCTGGTATATCGTAATACCCCAGCCATTCGACCCGTTCTATGAGACGCTGATAGGAATGGTGACTGTGCACACTTAACGGAAAACGGAAGAACATTGTTCACCGCTCTCTGTGGCCGGATCATTCCAGGTCTGGAACTTGACATTTTTTAGAATTCCAGTGCAGTATTGCTCGTGAAAAGTGAGAAACTGTGCCGTACTTATTTAATCGAGCACTTCATTTGATAGCATTTTTTAATCTTTACATTCCAGTCGGTTAACGTTGTATTCTGACATGAATACTGACATCATTTTAATGACCTATTTCGAGTTCAGTGTAATATATAATTTTGTTTTTACAGCATCACAGGATAACGGATGGATGTCTTTTAATGGAACTTGGTATTTACGTCTAGAATAGGGTCAAGTCTTAGCTATGATGTGTTCCAAACATCTGAGAAGGAGAATCTCCTTCAGAAGGGACCTGAAACATAAAACTAGATGTATCTCTCTTACGATTGCTTTTACACGAAAATAGCCCATAGTGAAATTTTGTTATATATATTTTCGCAATACAGTGAAGTAATAAGGGAAATATCAGTAGAGTCATGTGAAAATTAAAATCCAAGAGCAACTCTGCAGACTGTATAAAGCGACTTACGTAGAAGATCGCTCCGGCAACGTCTCAAAGGCATTGTATATCTGCCAGTACGTTCTTAATACTGTATTAACACGATACTTGGTTTCCGAAAGGAAGTAATCAAATCAAGATCAGCAATTATGCAAACATATGAAACTGGAAAGGGCCACAGAGAGGAAGAAAACGAGTACGTCACGACAAGACACTGGAAGGGAGAGGCATACCTCAGAATCTGGGGTAGAATATTTGGGGTGGATAAAAATATAATCAAGCCATGATAAGTGATTGTCCTTTCAGTTATCAAATAATTACAGCGAGAAGTAATGATAAAGGATTTACTCTGATACATTTCATCAAAAGCACCCCTCAGAACGCAAATGTACGAGTATGATGACCAAATGCATCAAGGATATACCTACTAAATTTACTTGAAGAGTATCGGGATGTTGATAGGGGTTGTGATTATTGCTTTAAGAGGTATTAAACAAACTTCCAGAGTATTTTCTACACACACTTAAGGTGCGGTATTAACGCACCTTACCGATTAATAGTAATATCTACGAACACGTTAAGTGAATTAAAAGGTATTATTTGTGTTCAATGGTGATTATGGGGGTGGGACTAAACGGTACCCTTTAACAGATTTAAAACTTGATCATCAAATGTTCTCACAGATAAAGTCTCCTGAGCTCTCACGCCATATTTCAGTGAATTATAGAACCAATAACGACCCATACATATATACCAAGTATCAGAACATAATATACGAAAACTCTATGGACTTAATATACCCAAGGACATGGAGCAAAACTACTTGAATGTTAACGGTGGTTCATAAAGTTTGCATATCTAATGCTAAACAACACGACATTTGAGCTCATCCCAAATAAGAAGCTTAATTCCAGAAGGTACCAAATCCAAAAGTAACATTTCATTTTACAGAAGGGTGAAAAAATCCTTAGAGTGTAGAATTTCAACTCAAATTTCATTTTAGAACTCTTACTGTGTGCAGGTAGAATAAATGCATTATTATACAAAGCGTTTCTGTTAAAAGGTTTACAGTTTAAGAAATATTCGAGAAAGCCCTGTGGATTTGGATCTTTTTGGTACTGAAACTCAAAATACTTCTAACTGAAAGGCATTCATTTTGCTGCAGTCATCAGAAAACTGACTATATATAAATATGAAATGACCAAATGAAGTTACTTACATTGAAGGCACAGATTAGCTGATCGGCGAACATAACATTGTAAATTAAACAAGGTGTTCTTCTGCTGTTGGTCACGTACTGATGGCTGCATGGGTATGTTATATTTTGGCCAATTCAGCCCATGGGATTTGATACATATTGACAACAAATGTGTTATTCAATGGCCTGTTTGACATGGATTTGGGCCGTTTTGACAATTCCTCGTTCTTCCACATTATTAAGCTTCCTTTCAAGTAAGTTTTCCATCATTACCTGAATTTTTACATTTTTGTTTCGGTACCTTTCGGATATAAGCTTCTAAAATATGCTTCAGATCCTTTAGTCAATGAAATTCATAAACATTTGACAAGACAGGGAAATAATATATAAGCAGGCCATTCGACTACAATATGGAACTCTGTACCTGTTGCTCCTCTGAAGATTCTAGCATACTGTTTATGGATGACAAAATTTTGCTCTTCTTTTAATCAAGTGTTTACGTGATATATGCCAAGAATAAATACGGCACCACTTCCAAAATGGTCATCTTCAACAATGTTAGTGGAATTTATCAAATCATCTTGCCTAGTACGCCTCATCTTGGGACTGCCATTGGTTTCTGTGGTTTCCCTATAACTGCATAGCCTTCGGTGATGCTATTTGAGGATCCAACCAGCCTCTGGGCTGATGACCTAACAGACAGACAGAATAGGAACATAATTCAGTATTGTTCTAATAATGTTAATAATGTTATAGGCTTAACGTCCCACTAACTACTTATACGGTTTTCGGAGACACCGAGATGCCGGAATTTTGTTCCGCAAGATATTTTTTACGTGCCAGTAAATCTACTGACACGATGCTGACGTATTTGAGCACTTTCAAATACCACCGGACTGAGCCAGGATCGAACCTGCCAAGTTGGTGTCAGAGGGCTAGCGCCTCAATCGTATGAGCCACTCAGTCCGGCGAGTATTGTTCTAAGATTAGCACAAACTATGCAGTCCACTATTGCATTTCATACATTGCATCTTACCATATCATTTACCCCATAGTTTTGAATGGGGTATATTTTAGCAACTCTCTAACCTAACAAACCTTGCCAGTCAGTTTCAATATTGTCAATTAAATCCTTCGCAGCAACATATCAAACAAATAACTGCAATTGATTCAGCTTTTGGGTTATAAGTTCGTCTGTGTTTTTACAAAGCTTCGCCCACAGTGTGCTATTAGGTTCGTCAGTTGGAATAGCACACCCAGCAGCTCGTTCTGGGGGGAAAACGACTCACACGCACATGCCGGTTCTATTGTAGTGATTCTTTTCGGTTTTATATTATTGCTTCCTTGCATTTCCTCACTCAAAATAAATTTCCTGCAGAATAGTAACAGTTTTTATCATACATGCTAGTTACCGATATGATTCACGGGCATACAGCCAAACATTCTTTGTTATGGTATCCTATGTGTGATATTTCATAGTCTTTATCCACTTTCAACCCAGAAAAATGATGGAATAGTATCTAACTTGAACTCATGGGAGACGTATCACATTATTCTTCTGCTTCTTCCATCGCTTTTCCCACACTAGTAGGGTTGCGGTTGTGAATTGAGTCCTGCCCACGTGGAGGATGTATTTAATATTGCGTAATTCTGTGGTGGTTGATGGCGTATATGTTATGTGAATATGAAGTGGAATGTGCTGGGATAAACACGAACACCCAGCCTTCGAACCGCAGGAATTAACCATAATTATGCAGTTAAAAAGTCAGGCCTCGAAGGACTGCAGCTAATAGCTCTAAACGTTACACTACGGACATGGACACAGATACATGTTACGCAATAATTCTAGACATACGCAAGCTTCTTCTTCTTCTACTACTTCAGACTAAATAACTCCAAGGTTTGACACTCCATCTTGCTCATTCATTCCTTTCTCATATCTTCGGTCACACTACACTTCGACTTGTTGATGATGGTGCTTGTTGTTTAAACGTGCCTAACATGTATTTCATCGACCCCCTCGACTATATGCCTTGTCTCTATGTACTTGTGAAAATGAGAACCTACAACCTGTTTTCCTGTCATTGACCGGGTCAGGGATGTAATGAATGAAACATTTATAGGCTGTTATTACAATGGGGTCGCCACTCCCAAAGTGATATATTAATGAGTGATAAATGATATGAAATGATAATGGAGAATGTTGCCGGAATGAAAGATGACAGGGAAAACCGGAGTACCCGGAGAAAAACCTGTCCCACCTCCGCTTTGTCCAGCACAAATCTCACATAGAGTCACCGGGATTTCAACCACGGTATCCAGCGGTGAGAGGCCGACGCGCTGCCGTCTGAGCCACGGAGGCTCTCCATGTACTTGTAACCGTACATATACCTTCTATCCTTCTAGCAATGAGTGAGAACCACTCTCTCGCATAATTTTAATGAAACAGGATTCTGTATTCAGTTAATTTAGTTCGTATTTTCCATAATTTCCATCAAATTATATTGATCCAAATACATTTCTTACAATATTAGCATATAACCCATTGAACTTTTTTCATGACACGATGTTCAGTATCCATGAATCATTCTTACACAAATGACACACAAAGATTGCTTTTAGACTCAGTTTTGTTATGCGTGAGAAATTCGTATCCTTCACAGTTTACTTGCCACAGAAAATTTTCTTTTGCAAATGTTGTCCTAGTTTCATCTACACTGGTGCTCATCTAACAGAGGTCCACAAGCATTTTTACTACTTCACTGAATTTTGAGACAATCCGGACCCGCGGTGTAGGGAGAAACGCGTCCGCCTGTCACCCGGCGTCCCCGGGTTCGATTCCTGGCCGGGTCAGGAGCTTTTAGTTGTAAATGAATAATATCCCTGGCCTGGGGACTGGGTGATTGTGTCGTCCTTAATGTTCCTTTCCTCACATTCAACGCTTTAGACTTCCGCCACTTCCAAATACACGCAGGTTCACAACATATAGTGCAAAGTAGGGGCAAATGATCTTCTTCAGTCGACGCCCCGAATAAATAGCATTAAAAATATTTATGAGAATGGCAATGAAACTATCCCCGTAATTTATACGAAAATTAAGAAGCGGTACGCTGTTAAGATGTAGTAAGGAAAATGTTATTGATACAATACGTAACTTATGACTTAGAGAACGTTGTGTAAGAATTATACAAGCGTTAATATACAGGGTTATTCACCTAACATGTTACACGGAAAGAACTTCTAAACCATTAAAGATATCAGCATTCTGTTTTCATATTCGTAAACTAGCAAGATACCCGTGCTTCGCTACGGTATTATACTGAAATTTATAATCGAATGCTTATTGTTTTAGATACATAATCCGCCGAAATTCGCGAACGGACTCGTTTTCTGCGAGAATCCACCAAAATTCCCGATCTGACTGGTTTTCTATTATTTTACGGCAGGTTTCCTCCCATTTTTTACTCTTCCTTTCCAGCAATCGATTTCGTACTTCCCGGGCTAGGCTCATGTATTCCTCCCGGTCAGTTGGGTCCGTAAATCTTTGCCATCTTTTCCTATAATCATTTTTAATATGGATAAAATCCTTCAGGAGATCTGGCATGGTGTCATATTGGGTGCCTTGGCGGCACTGAACCCGCGACGGGACTGCATTCTTAGTCATTACCCGTCCAGGAGCCGTTTCCAGCGCGGTCCGCACATTTGACGACGGTCCGGAATATTATTATTATTATTATTATTATTATTATTATTATTATTATTATTATTATTATTATTATTATTATTATTACTATTATGTGTTGCTGGAATGGCTGATGACAGGGAAAACCGGAGTATCCGGAGAAAAACCTGTCCCACCCCCGTTTTGTCCAGCACGAATGCCACATGGAGTGACCGGGATTTGAACCACGGAACCCAGCTGTGAGAGGCCGGCGCGCTGCCGCCTGAGCAACGGAGGATCCTTATAAGTACATTAATAACAGTAAAATCAATTGGTCTCACCTCCTTCTACACCACACCGCCGTTAAGTTCATTTACCGCCACACCCCCCCCCCACCAAAAAAATTAAAAGAATGCTTGTTTCTTTATGTTTAAGGGAGATAAAAAACACCAATGTTCACGTCTATTACCTTCAGTTTTGAGATAAAAAAAAATTCACTTTTTTCACTTCATTTCGCAATAATTCCCCCACCCCTTTTAAATGAATTTTCCCGCAAATAATACTTGTTTCTTTAATAGTAAAGGATCTTCTAAATACCAATTATCACGACTCTAACTTCTTCAGTTTTCGATTTATGTGTCCTCATGGAAGGAATTCAACTCCTTTACACTCCCGCCCTCCAAGATGGCTTCCCCGCCAAAACGCGTTCTTCTTTGTTTTTAAAGGAGGTCCAAATAAGTATTTTCACGTCTGTAACAACTTTAGTTTTTATTAGATGTACGTATTCTCATACAATTCAGTCAATTAATTTTTCAATTCTTTCAACCCCCCCCCCCCTTCATTGGATTTTCCGAGTATACGTGTTTCTTTACTTTCAAAGCAGATTGCAAATATCAAATTTCACGTCTGTAACATCTACATTTTTGAGATATCTGTAGCCTAATTAAAATAATTCATCACCATTTTCAGTCACTTTTACCCCCCCTCCACCCAAGTGGTATTTCCGATAACTAAAAGTACACGTTTCTTTATGCTTAATAGAGATAAAAAATACAATTTTTCACTTCTGTAACATGTTAAGTTTTTTTAAGATATACTGTAAAAATTCTCATTTTAAAATTTCACCCCTTTTGAGTTCCCCTTAAGTGAAGTTTCCAAAACAAATCACCTATATTTCTTTACATTTACATGAGATTTACACTCACTCTTTACTCTGTAACATTTTACGTTTCCAGGATATTCTGAAGATACAGTCTTTCAAAAAATTCACCCCAATTTGTCACTCCTGTTTAACCGCCATTAATTGGCTATTCCAAAAACTAAAAAATACGTGTTTCTTTATTTTTAAAGGAGATCCCATATGCAAATTATCAGTTCTGTAATATCTTTCGTTTCTGAGATATGTGTATCCTCAATTAAGGCATTCAACCCATTTTTCAACCTTTTACACCCCTCCTATTAGGATTTACAGGAAACAAAAAATACTTGTTCCTTAATTTTTAGAGGAGATTATAACTACCAATTTTTACATCTGTAAATTTTAAAATTTTAAGATGTAGACACACTCATTTTAAAAAATTCACCCCCCCCCCAATATTTGGATTTTCCAGAAACGAAAAAATACGTGTTTCTTTACTTTTAAAGTAGATCCAAAATACCAATTTTCAGGTCTGTAATATCTTCAGGTTCTGAAATATAAGTAGCCTCATGAAAGGCATTCAACCCATTATTCACCCTTTTACACCCTTCCTATTGGGATTTTCCGAAAACAAATAATAAAAAATTCTTTATTTTTTAAGGAGATTCTAAATACCAATTTTTACATCTATAAACTTAAAAAGTTTTGAGATATAGATACACTCATTTTAAAAAAATCACCCCATTTTCACCCCCCCCCATTAATTGGATTTTCCACAAAAAGAAAAATACGTGTTTCTTTATTTTTTAAGGAGATCCCAAACACCAATTTTCAGGTCTGTAATATCTTCAGGTTCTGAAATATAAGTAGACTCATGAAATGCATTCGACCCGTTTTTCAACCTTTACCACCCTTCCTATTACGATTTTCCGAAAACAAAATATAAGTGTTTCTATATTTTTAATGGAGATTCTAAATACCAATTTTTACATCTATAACCTTTAAAAGTTTTGAGATATAGATACAGTCATTTTAAAATATTACCCCCTTTTCACCCCCTTAATTGGGTTTTCCAGAAAAACAAAAAATACGTGTTTCTTTATTTTTAAAAGAGATCCCAAACATCAATTTTCAGGTCTATAATATCTTCAGTTTCTGAGATATAAGTAGCCTCATTAAAGGCATTCAACCCATTTTTCACCCCTTTTCACTCCTTCTATTGCGATTTTCCGAAAACAAAGAAATACGTGTTTCTTTATTTTTAATGAAGATTCTAAATACCAATTTTTACATCTGCAAACTTTAAAAGTTTGGAGATATAGAGTCACTCATATTAAAAATTCACCCCCTTTTCACCCTCCCATTAATTGTATTTTACAAAAAAACAAAAAAATACGTGCTTCTTTATTTTTAAAAGAGATCAAAAGTACCAATTTTCAGGTCTGTAATATCTTCAGTTTCAGAGATATAAGTACCGGTATCCTGATTAAAGGCATTCAACCCATTTTCCCCCATTTTCACCCTTTTTCATCCCTCATATTGGGATTTTCTGAAAACAAAAAAATACGTGCTTCCTTATTTTTAAAGAAGATTCTAAATACCAATTTTTACATCTGTAAACTTTTAAAGTTTTGAGATATAGATACACTCATTTTAAAATTTCACCCCCATTTTCACCCCCTTACCGAAAGAATATCCAAAAATCCTCTCTTAGCGAGCACCTACATCATAACATGAATATATCCCCAAAATTTAATTTCTTTATGTCCAGTAGTTTTGGCTCGGCGATGATGAATCAGTCAGTCAGTCAGTCAGTCAGTCAGTCAGTCAGTCAGACAGTCAGGACAAGCTATTTTATATATATACTAGCAAGATACCCGTGCTTCGCTACGGTATTACACTGAAATTTATAATTGAATGCTTGTTGTTTTAGATATATAATTCGCGATCCGACTCGTTTTCTGCGAGAATCCGCCAAAATTCGCGATCTGACTCGTTTTCTAATAGATTACGCCAATCTTCCTCCCATTTTTCAATCTTTCTTTCCAGCAATCGATTTCGTACTTCCCGGGGTAGTTCCAGGTATTCCACCTGGTCAGCTGGGTCCCTAAACCTTTGCCATCTTTTCCTATAAGCATTTTTAACATGGATCAAATCCTTCAGGAGATCCGGCGTGGTGTCGTCTTGGGTGCCTTGGCGGTACTGAACCCGCCGCCGGACTGCATTCTTAGTCATTACCCGTCCAAGACCCGTTTCCAGCGCGGTCCGCACATTTGACGACGGTCCAGAACATTATTATTATTATTATTATTATTATTATTATTATTATTATTATTATTATATGTTCTGGACCCCACAGCAAGATGCAAGACCGCTACTTGGCGGTAAATTATATCTGCTGCCAATGTCATTGTTGACAATGTGACCAGCACCATCGTCGTGGGTAGGCAAGTGTGCGGGTTTTCTGACGATACGAATGACTAACTTCCGTGCATTGTTGACCTTATTATAGAGGTGAACAATTTGACGGTCAATCGCATTCCTATCGTTTATTTCAAATGTGTTTAAATCTTTATTTATATGCCAGGAGAATCTACTGTAATCTAAGAACGTTCTCCGGAGGAAAAGATGGCTGTTGAAAATCTACAGCCTGTTTCCAGTCATTCGACAGGGTCAGGAATGGAATGAATAAAGCCCCATCTAGCGGCGACAATAGGAATTATGCCGGCTGCCGAAGCACTCCTCTGGGGCAATGATCGATGAATGACAAATGAAATGAAATATTGGACAGTGATACTGGAATGAATGATGACAGGAAACATCGGAGTAAACGGAGAAAAACCTGTCCCGCCTCCGCTTTGTCCAGCACGAATGTCACATGGAGTGACCGGGGTTTGAACCACGGAACCCAGCTGTGAGAGGCCCGCGCGCTTCCGCCTGAGCAACGGAGGCTCCTCATAAGTACATTATGAACAGTAAAATCAGTTGGTCTAACCTCCTTTTACACCCCGCCGCCGTTAAGTTTATTAACAACACCCCCCAAAATAAAATAAGGCGTGTTTCTTTATGTTTAAAGGAGATTCCAAACACCAATGATCACGTCTATTACCTTCAGTTTTGAGATATAAGTATCCCCATAAAAATAATTCACTTTCTTTCACTTCCTTGCACACTCCTCCCCCCACCCACCCACAAGTGAATTATCCGGCAAAAAATACTGTTTCTTTAATAGTAAAGGATATTCTAAATACCAATTATCACGACTCTAAGTTCTTCAGTTTCTTATTTATGTGTCCTCTTGAAAGGAATTCAACTTCTTTTACTCCCCCCCCCCCCCAGGATGGGTTCCAACCAAAACGCGTTTTTCTTTGTTTTTAAAGGAGATCCAAATACTAATGGTCACGTCTGTACAACTTTAGTTTTTATTAGATGTATGTATTCTCATACAATTAAGTCAATTAATTTTTCAATTCCCTCACCCCCCCCCCCTTCATTGGATTTTCCGAGAATACGTGTTTCTTTACCTTTAAAGCAGATTCCAAATATCAAATTTCACTGCTGTAACATCTTAATTTTTGAGATGTCAGTAGCCCAATTAAAAGAATTCAACACAATTTTCAGCCACTTCCCCCCCCCCTCCACCCAAGTGTTATTTCCGAAAACTAAAAATACACGTTTCTTTATTTTTAGTAGAGATTAAAAAATACCATTTTTTACTTCTGTAACGTGTTGAGTTTTTTGAGATACTGTAGAAATTCTCATTTCAAAATTTCACCCCTTTTTAGTTCCCCTTAAATGGAGTTTCCAAAAACAAATCACCTATGTTTCTTTACATTTACAGGAGATTCCAAATACACACTTTTTACGTCTGTAACATTTTACGTTTCTCAGATATTCTGTAGATATAGTCTTTCAAATAATTCACCCCAATTTGTCACTCCTGTTTAACCGCCATTAATTGGATTTTCCAAAAACAAAAAATACGTGTTTCTTTATTTTCAAAGTAGATCCCATATACAAATTTTCAGTTCTGCAATTCTTCACTTTCTGAGATGTATGTATCCTCATTAAAGCCATTCAACCCATTATTCACACATTTACGCCCCTCCTATTGCGATTTACGGAAAACAAAAAAATACGTGTTCCTTTATTTTTAAAGGAGAATCTAAATACCAATATTTTACATCTGTAAACTTTTAAAGTTTTAAGATGTGGACACACTCATTTTAAAAATTCACCCCCCTTTTCAACCCCCATTATTTGGATTTTCCAGAAACGAAAAAATACCTGTTTCCTAATTTTTAAAGTAGATCCCAAATACGAATTTTTAGGTCTGTAATATCTTCAGGTTCTGAAATATAAGTAGCCTCATTAAAAGCATTCAACCCATTTTGCACCCTTTTCCACCATTCCTATTGGGATTTTCCGAAAACAAAAAATACGTGTTTCTTCATTTTTAAAGGAGATTCTAAATACCAATTTTACATCTATAATCTTTAAAAGTTTTGAGATATATATACACTCATTTTAAAAATTCACCCCTTTTTCACCCCCCATTAATTGGATTTTCCAAAAATAAAAAATACGTGTTTCTTTATTCCTAAAGGAGATTCCAAACACCAGTTTTCAGGTCTGTAATATCTTCAGGTTCTGAAATATAAGTAGCCTCATTAAAAGCATTCAACCCATTTTTCACCCTTTTCCACCCTTCCCCTTGGGATTTTCCGAAAACAAAAAATACGTGTTTCTTCATTTTTAAAGGAGATTCTAAATACCAATTTTTACATCTATAATCTTTAAAAGTTTTGAGTTATAGATACACTCATTTTAAAAATTAACCCCCTTTTCACCCCCCATTAATTGGATTTTCCAAAAACAATAAAATACGTATTTCTTTATTTTTAAAGGAGATCCCAAACACCAATTTTCAGGTCTGTAATATTTTCAGTTTCTGAGATATAAGTATCCTTATTAAAGGCATTCAACCCCTTTTTCACCCCTTTTCACCCCTCCTATTGGGATTTTCCGAAAACAAAAAATACGTGTTTCTTAATTTTTAATGAAGATTCTAAATACCAATTTTTACATCTGTAAACTTTAAAAGTTTTGAGATATAGACGTACTCATTTTAAAAATTCTACCCCCTTGTCACCCTCCCATTAATTGGTTTTTCCAAAACAAAAAATACGTGTTTCTTTATTTTTAAAAGAGATTAAAAGTACCAATTTTCAGGTCTGTAATATCTTCATTTTCTGAGATATAAGTGAACCGGAATCCTGATTAAAGGCATTCTACCAATTTTTCACCCTTATTCACCCCTCCAATTGGGATTTTCTGGAAACAAAAAAATACGAGTTTCCTTATTTTTAATGAAGATTCTAAATACCAATTTTTACATCTGTAAACTTTTAAAGTTTTGAGATGTAGATACACTCATTTTACAATTTCACCCCCCTTTTCACCCCCTTAGCGACGGAATATCCAAAAACCCTCTCTTAGCGAGCACCTACATCTTAATATGAATATATCCTCAAAATTTCCTTTCATTATGTCCAGTAGTTTTGGCTCGGCGATGATGAATCAGTCAGTCAGTCAGTCAGGTCAAGCTATTTTATATATATAGATGGTACGCAGGGTCTTGTAAAATAACGTGCTACTTAGTCTCATGGGGTGATTAACAACCGAGATATTGATACTAAGTCTATATTTTTAAATGGAAGTGCACAAATTCATACAGCTGGCATAAAATATCAACTGCGTACAAGTTCAAATATCTAAGTACTTTCAAAATCGGACAATTGCTTTTTGAGATATAAGAACAGCATGTGCTGTTTTGCATGCCGCATTAGACGGTGCGAAGTCGGGCAAGGACATATTGAGGCGCAAGCAGTTTTCTGGGAGTGAGCTGAGCCAGAGAATGGATACCAGGCATGTAAGCACCTCGTACACATGTGATGGATTTGCAAAGTGTGTATGACAGGCGAACACATGACAGGACAGAAAGGGTTAATGTGTTCAAAAAGGAATAAAATAAGTACTTTGCCTTGAAAGGAACATAACGAAAGCTATAATTGTCACTGGTTTTAGTGTACAGTTCATACTTCTCTATGAGTTGAGAAGTAAACATAACACAAAACACCGGAAGACCTCCTTCTAGAAAAGCAAATGTTCTGAGCTGATCATGGTGAGATGGCAGCAACACTATTATTTATGATTAATTTTACACTCATTATCTCCGCAGAGCTCCAGCGCGACTGTAGTAGCGTGTATTCGGGAGAGCGCAGGTTCGAGTCCTGCCTCGCCCAACCTGAAAATGATCTTCATGGTGTCCCATGTTCAACACCAGGCAAATACCGAATAGGTACATTTGTGATAGGCCACGGCCGACTTCCTTTCCAAATCCTTGCCATTCCCATCCGTGAGAAAAAACGCAAAATTGATCGCAACCTATTTCATGTCAAAACAAAACAATACAACTTTAATCTCCCTTCCCCGTTGTGTGTTCGCCTGTCATACAATAACGTTGCACACCCAGGGTATGTTACGGTACAGCACGTTATGTTTACAGTACATGCCTGGTATCCGTTCTGTGGCTGGAATCAAGGCCAGGAAGCAGCTTGCGCCTCAATATGTCCTGGCCCGACTTCACGCCGTCTGATGCAGCAGCAAACCCGCACATGCTGTTCTTATTTATATCTCAAAAAGTAATTGTCCGATTTTGAAAATACTTACATATTTGAACTTGTACGCAGTTGATCTTTTGGACCCGCTGTATGAATTTCTGCCGTTCCGTTCAAAATATCGAGTTAGTATTAATATCTCGGTTATTAATCACCCCATGAGACTAAGTAGCACGTTATTTTACAAGACCTTCGGTAACATTTACGAATATGAAAACCCAATGCCGATATCTTTCATGGTTTAGAAGTTATTTCTGTGTAACATGTAAGGTGAATAACCCTGTATAAGCAAAAACTTAAAATTTATCTCTTATGAACATAAGGTAATTTATCAACTAGACAATCGCGATCACAGTTAGACGAAAGTAAGTTAAATATAACATTATTGCATCTACCAGTAATATTACGTTCGTTTTAAAAATTTTGCATCTTATAATCGACACAGAATTTTCACGTCAGAGTTAGTCTCAGCTTAGGAATAAAATACACTGACTTAGCAAATATCATGGGATAGTCACCTAATAGCGTGTGGGGCATCCTCTGGCCCTGGGAACTGCAGTGAGACGCCGTGGAAGTGAGTCGACAAGTCCCTGGTTGTCCTCTGGACGCAGCTGACACCAAATCGTTTGCAGAGCGGCCGCCAATGCTGGTCTGTTCGTGGGTGCAGGATCCATGGCACGGAGCCTGCGTTCCAGGACACCCCAGATATGCTCTATAGGGTTCATATCGGGGCTCCTGGGTGGCCATGGCAGTCGTTGGACCTCCACTGAATGTTCATTGAACCATTCCTGGAGGATGTGAAAGCTATATGGCAGCGCGTTATCATCTTGAAACACCGCAGAACCGTCTGGGCGCTAGAAGGTCAAAACTGGGTGGAGATGGTCTCTGAGTAGCTCAACATACCGCGTACCATTCAATGTCTCTTCCAGAACAACTAGGGGGCCCATTCCATACCAGGAAAATGCACCCCAGACCATAACAGAGACACCAACGCCCTGGACCACACCTTCGAGGTAGGCGGGATCCATCGCTTCATGTGGTCTGCGCCATACCGGTGCCTCCTATCCGCATGGTTCACTTGAAATCGTGATTCGTCCGACCATTTCACGTAACGCCATTGTTCCAGTGTCCAGCGCTGGTGACTGACGACAAATGCGCACCGTTGTGCCCGATGACGTTGGGTTAACAGCGGCGCCGGCTCCCATACACCATAGAACCCATGTTCCTACGGATTGTCCACTGGGAGACGTGTCTAGTACGGCCTTGAGCCGTGATTTGTTGCACGGTTGCCCGTCTGTCACTATTGACAATCCGTCTGAGATGTCGCCGGTCACAGTCATCGAGGGTTGCTGGACGGCCGGTCGTTCGTCTGTTGTGGACGGTGACACATGCATCCAACCATTCACGATACACTCTGGACACGGTTGATCGTGTGAAGCCGAATTCCCGCACCACTTTCGAAATCGCACTTCCCATCCGTCGGGCACCGACCACCATACGCCGTTCGAACGGTGTCAGCTCACGACGACGTTCCATGTTACACCTGTCACATGCACAACCACTGCTAACAAGGTCTCCTAAACAACTGCCGCTGGCACAGGGGGCGTGTGGTGCGCAGACAACACACTTGCGCATCAGTGCTCCGCTATCCCATGACATTTGCTCAGTCAGTGTATATTAGTTCAAAAATAACTTCGTCAGGTGTATTAATCTTTTTATATACTTCTAAATGGAGCGTTCAGTGCCAGAGGTGACTAAGCACCATCGGATACATTTTGAGTAAATAAAGGATAAAGTCAACAAAGGATTTAAAATTATAGCACCTTTCAAAATCGTTCATTAAAATGTATCCTCTTTCATAATGAAAAGTATTCCAAAGCTACTCTGACGCTAGTATGCGTATCAGTACTACAAATTCTACATAGTATGCCCTCATAGGAATAAGTATAATAGTATGCCCTCCGAGAGCTAGGATGTTTTAGGGTGAAAAGAAATGGGAAGCTATTTTTACACTTTGGTTAATTACACCTACACTATCACAGGAATTAAAATATAACATGCCCTCGCCATTCCAACCTGCTCTTGCCTCTACTGTTGCCAGATTTCTGGGGAAATGATGTTGAATAGGGGGCATATATTTCAACAGCTCGAATATGTCAGATTTTTCAGTCGTTATCCTGTGCCCTCGAGGATATAAAAGTAGGGCCGTGCCCCTACGTCCACTTGGGCGATTATCCGTTCTTTTACCCGGATCAACGGACATTGAAACCAGTTCTTCAAATTTGCAGAAACCTGAGAACTTAATTTTATTCTCTTTATGCAGAACAATGTGTCGAATCTATAAACAGTGCTTTTTTGTCCTGTGATAGATGTTTTCCTGTTAGTGGTCTAATTCTGGAGTTCTTTGTAGGAATAGAACATGCTGCTGTCCATGTGAGTGACGTGGAAATGAGGTTTCTTCTTTTTTGCCGATGCAACGGCAGTAAACCAGTTTTCTACTGTAAAGACGTCGGGTATGCGTGATAGATTAGTAGAGTACTTTCTTCCTTCTGATATGTCCTGTCATCGTCGCTATGTATGTTGGATACCGATGAACTCTGATGTAAAACCACCAATATCTCAGCACTTAGTCATGTATGGCTCACACATCAGAATCGTCTTTGTAGTGCACGTTACAGAAACAGTAAGGTTGCCAGCCGTAAGTGGCATATATAAAATACGATCTTTTCTACTCATTACACTGAAAATATCAAAATGATCCGCGATGATACCTAGTCATCTCTGGCACTGAGCCGCTCAAACTGAGCTTGGATAAATAGTTCCCATTCTCGTTACATTCTTGTTACAGACGTGAGGAAAGGTTTATGAGAGATGGGATTGAATATCTTACGACGAGCTTCTTTATTTCGATATTTTAATTTTATTAAGTAGTTTTCTCGGAAGGATAAATCTAGAGGCCCAAGTACTGAAGTACTGAAGGACAGCTAGTTTCCCTAAATCCGTGAACTGAACTTTGGTTTTACGTACGAGTGGGCTTCAAGCTAATTTGCATTTTATATGACTTTGGAACTTTCCAAAGGGATTTCCTGACTTACATTTTAATTGTCTAATTAATGACTTTTTAAACTGGTATATTTAATTAAATCCACAACTGAATTGGTGAGAAGACGACAACTAACTACGGGATACATTTTAAGAGGATAATCAAATCGTATGCACCATCGAGCAGGTAGACCACGAGATTATTATTTTTCCTTAACTTAATGCCGATCAAAACAAAGTTTGAAAGACTCTTATCATTTTTGTTCTTGAGAAATTCGTATCCTTCAGCAGTTCACTTGCCACAGAATACTTTCTTTTGCTCTTGTTATCCTAGCTTCATGGACAGGTTATTCATCTACACTAGTGCTCATTTAACAGAGATACACGAACATAATTATTTGAGTCAGCTCTATTTTAGGTCTTAATACTAAATTCTTATTATATACCAGTGAGATCACGAGGATGCAGCACACACAAAAAATTTGATATAGATATAAGATAATATTAAATTAATTACTCTTCTAACTTTATAAGTATTTAATTTAATATTTTGCTTGTACAGGTAATATACACATGTAATTTAAAACATACATTATAAAATATGTTTGAAACGGCAGCGTTGCTAAATGTATTATTGAGACAGAATAACTGATACATAACAGGGAAAGAAGCAATTAGGCTATGTAAGAAGAATACGGCTTTCCGATTGAGAAACAAAAGTTCACATATTCTAAGCCCCTTGCTTACTTCTCCAGGAAGAAGGATGTCAAAGACTGCTTTAGTTGAGTACAGTTAGCGTTATTTGTGAAACAGTGAAGGCTAGAGGCGTCAGAGATGATCTATGCCGTGCAAAGAAAAGATTTGTTGAATTTAGTAGTATAATGGATGGGAATTTCAAGAGTAGGTTGTCCTTTTAAACCTTTTATCTATGTTTTCAAAAATGACACCAAACGTTTAAATTTACAATAAATATATAACGGGATCTTCATTTTCATAGTTTTGTGCATAACAGCAGCCATTGAGATCTCCAGATATTCGTGAAATTTTAACCATTTATATTGTATATAATAGGGGGCTATGTGCTCATTACGCCTGGCATTCGTAACATAACAAACACATGAGCTTTGAACCGTCTTAAATCTCATGTTCAAAATTTTCTATAATTCGTTATTTACAACGCAATTATAGTTAATATTCGGGAAAATAAGACTTTGAAAAAGTAGCTTTCACATGAGATGTTGTGTTTCAAAATATGCATCGATAACACAATTTTTTATCACATTCAGCCTATCATCAGACCAGGATTAGGTTCTGTTCAAAACTGACGCATATTGTTAACGGTATCGCTGTAAGGGATGTCTGTACCCAGAATATTTATCGTTAGGATAAATTTGAGGTCAGCAGTTTAGTGTAATTTATTCAAGTAATTACAGGAAGGTGCGTTTGTGGGAAAGTGGAAGTAAGCTTGTAATTCATCGGAATGCATGTAAAAGGCACTGCTTGTAAAGACTAGATATATCATTAATGTAAATCGAAAACAGAATGTACCCAGGGCTGATCCTTGTGGTACGCCAAGGTCCGAGGATCGCCCGTCAAAGAAAGTTACCTTTCTCGATCTATGAGAGAGATATGAGTCAAAACATGAGAGAGCACTCTCCGAGAAACCAATTGACTTCAGTTTATAAAGATACAAATTTTTATTAACAGAATATTAGAAATCTAAGAGGCATTAGGTAGTAAGTTGCTTCTTATAGATGGCTGCAGGTATATCATCAGTATTTCATTAGAGCAGTGGTGGTTAAGTGGCCCTTCCTGGAGTCAGATTAGTGTGTTTTAGAACGGTGGTATTAGACAGATATTCAGATATCTGCTCATGTACATTTTTCTAGAGTGGTACAGAGGTATAAAGGATACTGATGGGCCTATAATCACTATAGACTTATACCATATTATTATTTTATAGACGTCGTACATTGACACACTTCTATTCTGAGGGATTAACTCCAATTGGAACGATAAAGGGAGGAAGAAGCATGTCAATGCAGCTAGAAACCATGGATATTGCAGTATTTCCCAGACATTTATCTTCATTGAGAATTAATCTGACTGCGTTTTTTTCTTATGATCATTAGGTAGCAGCTGATTGGTTGGAGGGATAAATACCATTTGCTCGAAAACAGGCTATGGAACAAAGCCCTTTCGATTGAAATTTTGATTTTCATCCTCTAGCCTTAAAGGGATAAAACATCTTTTGAAATAATTCATTGTTAAACTATGATAGCTTCTGATAAGATAGTGATGTGGGGAACCTTTTTTGGGGGACAAAACACCTTTTGATTGTAACCTGCTCTTACTCTCGAAAAGCATCAGAGACTGCCAAGCATTTGAGATTTCCCTTCCAAGAATCAAAGAGAAATTCTATCTAATTGGCCAGAAATTTATTTTGCTTTGTTTGGAGGATATGTGCGTAGAGTCGTGTTGTTCGTAGTAACTAGTGAAGCTGTGTAGTATGTAATGGCGTGAGGCAAATAAAAGTGACATTCTGAAATATGGACGAAGAATAAGACGAATTGCTAGTTAAAACAGTTAACAGTGGTAGCAGGAAAAGACAGAAATGTAGTAGAATAGTACAGCCAGGATTGAATACCAGATATTCAACTCCCCGTGGGTCAAATGTTTACGTCTCATGTGAACACTCAAATAAAAACTTTTCATACTACCAGGTAAATCCTAGAGATATCAACCACACCAAGTGAAGTTCATAACCTTCTTCAAACTCTTCGTACCATCAAAGCTACCGGTGCCGACAGTATAGGTCCTCTTTTCCTAAAAAATACTGCCAGCACCCTTTGCGTCGCTCTCTCTGAATTATTTAACAGATGTTTTGCCGCGGACTATTTTCCTATTACCTGGAAACAGGCAAATATTGTTCCACTTCTCAAATCAGGCAACAAATTTAATGTTTCATCTTACCGACCAATTTCTATTCTCCCCACACTATCCTTTATCTTTGAAAATTTATACACCAGCGTCTCCTCGCATTCACTTTGCCGTATATCTCAACCAAGCAGCATAAGTTTCTACCAGGTAGCTCTTGTCTAACAAACCTGGTCACTTTGCATCACATGCTATTGCAGCTAAATCACAGCTGGATATCTGATACGTAGACATTTCGAAAGCTTTCGATTCTGTAGACCATAATCTGTTGCTCCATAAACACTCCGAACGATTTAATATACATGGCAGTCTTCTGACCCTTCTTGCTGGCTTTCTGCATAACCGTTGGCAGTGAGTGGTGATATCAGGCACTTCGTCCTCATGGTTACCAGTCACTTTCGGTGTCCCACAAGGCAGTACTCTTGGCCCCTTGCTGTTTTCTTTGTTTATGGACGATCTGTCGTCCGAACTCAACGAAAGAGCGAATGCCCTACTCTTTGCTGACGACTGCAAGATATTTAGGGAGATCAGGAATCCAGCAGATACAGCTCTGCTACAGTCCTCACTTAATTCCCTCTCGAACTGGTGTCGTACTTGGAAACTTATCCCCAATACACAAAAATTCAGCCACATGACCATAACACTACGTAAATCTCCTCTACCGACATCATATTACCTACTCGACAAGCCCATCATCGTAGTTAGGCAACAGCGTGACCTAGGTGTAATATTCGATTCAAAATTACAATTTAAGACCCCACATAGAAACATATATAACCAAGGCTATGAAATTAGTAGGCATTCTCTATCGCATCACAGACATTTCTGACCCCATTGCTCTTCGTCACTTCTTCCTCACGATCATTCAACCTCTCTTGAACTACTGGTCTCCAATTTGGACAACAGCCTCCCCCTCCAATACTAAGCAGTTAGACAGAGCAGTGTATTTCTTTGCTGCAATTGCAAGGAACAGAAAACCCAAGCTCAGAAATCTATCTACGCAGCAGGTATTAGTGGCAATTAATACGTCACCGCTGCACATCAGGCGACAGGTAGATGACCTGAGTTTCCTCCACGGGATTGTAAATGGGCATTACCGCTCGGAACATCTTGTCTCACTCTTCTCTCTCCGTGTTCCTTCCCGCTCTACCAGAACCAAAGACCTTCTCCACATTCCCCACACTCAGCACTCAATACTTCAACGATCTTTCCTAATCCGCCTCCCAACACTCTTCAACAATGTTAATAGGAGACAATAGCATCAAATAAAAGCATATTTGAGAGGGGTGTAAATAGTCTCTTAAGGATAAGTTGATGTGAAGGGATTATACCGTCATCTTGACCCACGACGACTTGGCTATGAACATGGACATTCTCATGGTTTTCGATTTGGACAGTTGTTATTAGTAGGCTGTGTATCTGACCTTGTTATGTTTTGTTATGTTTGTTATATTTTATTATGCAAGTTTACGTTTGTTAAATAGTCTGTTGACAGTGCAAGTGAAATTTGCTCAGTGTGGCTGTATCTTGTGCTTCTTGAATAAATAAATAAATAACTAAACAACTACGAGATAAACTTTACAATGTTTCACATAAGTTACGTCTGGACTCTACCACTGCATCTTCGATTCAAACCAAAGCAGTTCAGAGACGTGGGCCTAACAATCCTAATCTGAACAAATCTAAGTTGGCTGGAACAGTGTATACAAGAGACTGACGAATCTTGCCAAGGAATTCGCGCGAATGATCCTATAGTCGATAAACGGGCTGGTGATCGGAAAAGCTTATTAAGTGAAGCGAAAAGACAAAATGTTCATAAATTCATAGGAAATTTTAATAGTGTATGAAAACCACTACACACGGCAGAAGTAAAGGAAACCTTCATTGCTCTCTTAGCATAAGAAAGCTTCATGATGCTTACAATGAAAAGTGTACTGTAGGGTACTACTATAACGCACCAATTATTACTTATTGTATACTACAATATTGGTGACTGTCGACATGGTGGTAGGCAGAAAGCCACGAGAAGGTAATAAGGAACTCTCGTGGTAGCTGAATAGGTAAGCGTGGAACTTCCTCCGCATGCTTTGCACAAGCTGAATCTCAATTTACGATCTCGGGAATCACTTCGTAGATGACAAAATTGAATTATCGAAATATTTCGGAGAATAAATGGGATCTAGTTAATTCCAAAGAACTTAATAATTGTAGTGCCGCAAAGGAATGATTATTAGTAATATTTTCCGAGAATGAAGAGCGCCAGGTGAAGAAGTTGATAAGAGAGGTTAAGCTTGGGGACCTGAAACCTAGCATGTTATTATGTAAAATGCGTGGTTTATCAGGAAAGAATTTCTCGAAAAAATTCCTTCGCATATTGAGGATAGATAAATTATCAGCACACATTAAAATTAGCGATATCAGACGAGAATCGTGACAAACATCTTCAAATAGGTGATCGCATTTTGTATCTTAAAAGTGTGAATTAATCGGGGGTCTTTAATCTTCACTTTCAACATCAACAACAACGTCACACTCCGATTCCGGCATGTCTTTACACGCAATTGATCTAAACTAGAAGTGCTAGAGAAGTAACTTAAATTAGGAAGACGAATGTCACGACCAAGCACACGTTCCCGCAGCGAATCTCACGCTCGCAGTAAGAGAAGGAGTAGGTATCGGCCAGGTGGATGTTTCCATTTTCGTTTTGGCAAGGGTAGTAGACCAGAGAAATGTGATCAGCCGTGTAAGATGAATGATCAGGAAAACTCACATCGGCAGTAGCAGCAACGATCGGCTCTATCGGAAAACACATTACAATTAGGCCTTAATCGGAGGTTATTCATTAAAGACAAACATTCAGGATTGATGTTTATCGTGGATAGTGGTGCTGGCATATCAGTTTCTCCACCAGTCGATGCAAATTCAAAAGAACAAACAGACTTTAAACAGCATGTAGCGAATAGCACAGAGATACCAACACACGGTTCTAAAATCCTCAATATTGATTTGGGACTAAAAGTAACATTCAAATGGCAATTTCTCATAGCCAGAGCCTCGAAAGGAATACTAGCAGCAGATTTTCTTAGTCATTTTAACCTAGAGATTAATTTAAAGGACAGAAGTTTAATACATGGAAATACTAACCTCAATGTTGCTGCCGATGTTGGCCTAGTCTCTGAAACTGACACTATGAGCACTGTACATGCCACCTGTCAGTTTATGAGCTCTTGAAGAATTTTGCAGAACGAACAAAATCTTCGATTGTGCCTACTGAAATTTGCCGTAACATCACCACCACTGATCGACCACCTGTTTTCTGTAAACAATAAAGACTGGATCCTGGTAGACTAAAGATAGCCAAACAGGAGTTTCAGTTCATGTTATACTATGGTATAACACGTCCTTCAAAGGCCCAAAGGGCCAGTTCTCTACATCTCGCCACGAGAAAGGAATGGCTTCTGGAGAATGTGTGGATACTACAGACGGCTAAATGATCGCATAATACCAGACAGGTACCCTATTCCACGAATTGATGATATCAGTCAAATTTCATTGAAGAAGACCATCTTAATTAAACTAGATCTACTGCAGGCTTATTATCAAATTCCATTGGCAGAAGAAGACAAGGAAAAATCGGCAATCATGTCGGTGTCACCAACATTTGTAGGGGACCAATAAAACGCAGGATTTATTGTTTGTTTTATACTACAATATTACTTTTACACTCGAATGCACTGTCAATGAATATCTAGTCATAACAATAAAAATAATCTCCAAAGACATCAAAACATTCCATAACACTTTCCTCTCTCCAAGGAGTACATAATCTGCATAATGTCAAGAAGTACATTGTCATGTGGTCTACACGTGTACCAAGGAGAATAAAGGCACACTGAAGATTCATTTTTCGATGCTCAGGAGGGCTTTTGTGAATGAGTTCAACATTTCTTTCAAAAACATCTTCTTCCGTTAAATGTACATATTGATCATTATTGGACAGAAAAATTTAACTTGGAGTTCCAAAATCCACAAAATGGCACGATTTAATGTTGGATAAAAGAATACACAAACTGAGAGCAAGTTTATTTTACTATTATATTCGACAAGATGTGCTTTGACCTGCAACAGATGAACCTCTGCCAAGAACTGACAATCAAGACAAATGTTGTTATCGAGGGTATTCGCGTGTATATGCTAGACAAATTAATTTCTACAGCCTTTGCTTCACAGTTCTCCAATAGAAGATCCCAGCCTTGTATACCGGGACAGACGAGCAAGATGGGAGGGGTTGTGTTGAAGTATCTTCATCCTTGCTCTCTCACTAGAGACAAAATCATGTGAAACTGGAAGGTAATGGAAAGCTGCGTGTGTTTTCAGATGGGTGTATTGCTAAAAATAAAACGACATAAATCTACACATGCTGTCTTACTTTTTGTATATGATTGAGGAGATACATGTTTTCTTTCTTGTGAGATGGCACACTTTTCTACACGCAGACGAGATCTTCGGGTATGTCGAGAAGACTCTTCGAAGGACAAGAAAAAAATATACTCTAAAGAGAAGTACTTCAAAATTTACGACAAAATAGTATCTGTGAAAGTTCTTGGCAAAGACGGACATTTGCATGACACTGTGTCCCTAGGTAAAACGAATTTTAAAAGCCCCGATTGAATTTATGATCTTTAAGCGCATCACGCTTCGTAAAATCAAAGGAAATATTGATGTGAAAGGGCACAGATACTACAGGTTTGAAGAATAAAGCGAAGACGACAGGATCGAGTGTCCATTTAAGAGCGGAAAGAAACCTGCTGATTTGGGGAGGTCGTTTTGAGGCGAATTCCACTTGAACATATAACTTCAAATGAGGAGAAAACGGATGTTGCGTAATACTGACGGCAGTATTTGAGGACTGGAAATTGTTAACTGATATAATCCAGACAGCGAGAATCTGGTGGGTTTTTTCCTGGTATAAAACTATTGTTGCCCATCATTTCAATAGTGAGCATATAACTGAAGGTAAAGACACCTGTGACTCTCTTGAGGCTAACGATGGGGGTAAAGCTGTAGTTCATTTATGAAGTTACCAAGGCTGCAATCAAGAGTTTACACCGTATGCCCTCTGCTCAACTCCACTTGATAGAGTATGCCATCTGAATTCTTACATATATCTTCTGCTTTGATTTTGTTTCGGTTTTCCTCTTTAATTTCGCCATTCCGTGAGTTAGACTTTACTCTCTGACTACGTTCGTAATTGCGAACATCGAAGGTTCAGCTTCCTGAATAACATCATCACTCATTACTTCGTAAATTATTTAACGTCATCACTGTTCGCTGCTTTTATCATTAGCCTTACTCATTCAAATACCTCATCAGTTGACTGATTTAAGCCTGTGAAATAAGCGAAGACGAGGCTGAAACTCCACCGTACTGCAACGCACACCAATTAAAGTGTTTGTTCCAGTGAGAAGTGTGATTATAAATCAAAAGAAGCATTTTTGAGTTTTTTTAAATTAAATAACTGGAAGTAAGCCCAGTAGGAGACTACTATCTAAGCAAACTAGTGGATTTCTTTTGCATTTTAAAATAACTTCAATATGTGTCCTCTATGCCCATTTAAGGGAAGTACTGTAGCTGTAACCCACTAAATTCAGACGCGAGGGTTGTAAGACTTTCGGGGTTTGTAGTGCCCTGACCTAGTCTTATTCTGCCGCCTGTACTCCATCTGTAAGATCGCGTGTGCGACCTTTGTCGCAGGTATGGACTGTGCCCTGTTTCACGGCCGGATGCCCTTCCTGCCACCAACATTATGTGGAGGGATGTAATGATTATTGCGTTTTTTGGTGGTTGGTAGTGTGGAGTGTAGACGGATTATGAAGAGGGCGTTTTGATACAAACACCCGGTCCCGGAGCCAGAACAATTTATAAGACGCGATTAAAATCTCCGACCCAGACGGGAATCTAACCCTGGATCCTCCGAACCGAGGGTCTCAGTGCTGACCATTCAACTAATGGGTAATACCTAGAGTATGCACTGCAAACATTTTGAGACTAAAGCGCTGGAAGGTACCCGTAATTTAATTTCATGATATGGATGTGTAAAAATGGCTTTGTTTTGAAATCAGTCAACCTTATATAATTTTACATTTTTCATTTTTACTTAAAAATTAATTATGCATTAACATAGGCCAATAGTAGTTTAAAACTCATCCGCATTTCACTTTCAGTCAAAAGATAATTCCTCCAACACCCCTTGATTGTTACACCCTCAGTTAGAGTTAGAGACTAATTTACTTAACTCGGATGGAGTGACTGCCATCTGGCTAATTTGTGAGAGAATAACTTCAATACGAAATGATTTTGAATTACGTGAAGCAGCTGAAAAATTCTTACAATTTTACGGAAGAATTAGCCAATGTGTCCGTTACCTTACTGTTTCTAATGACTTGTTTTGTCTCGATATGTAAGACTCTGAATTGCTCATAAATATCTGTAAATTCAGATTTTATATGTTTATTCCTGACTAGCCCTGTTACCTAACCATATCTGTAACACGGTTACGAAGAATTATTTCTGGGGGCGTATAGCTGTTATAGAGTGAATGTCCAAAACTCTTGGAGAGAGAGACTTTTATATCTACGTTATCACATCAAAATAACATAATCCAAAGTAGGGATTAAGTTTCACTACAGACATTGTTCACGTCAAATGTACTGAAGTCTTGAACGAGAATAGTTTAAGGAATTTGTTTGCGTGTGAATAAAGTGAATGCAGCATACGGTCTCCTGGAAACTTTTCCTCAGATACCAAATAGTGTTCTGAACAACCCCCACCATACTGGCAAAGAAATGAAATGGCTTTTAGTGCCGAGTGTCCGAGGACAAGTTCGGCTCGCCAGATGCAGGTATTTTGATTTGGCGTCCGCAGGCCACTTGCATCGTGATGAGGATGAATTGGTGATGAGGAGGACACATACACCCAGACCCCTTGCAAGTGGAATTAAACAATTATGGTTAAAATTCCCGACCCTGACGGGAATCGAACCCGGGACTCCTGTGACCAAAGACCAGCACAATAATAACTTCGCTACGGAGCCGGATGTACTAGCAATGAACTTCTGTGATTAGCCTTATTGTACCAGTGTAAGTGCACAAGTGGCTTCACTCGACGACAACAGCTTCTGCCGTTGCCTACTTCGGTCCGCACGTTCGGCCAAGACTTGTAAGCATACAGACGAACCACCGCACAAACCTTGAATTGAGCCATTCGTACATTCCATCTGAAACCGACATATCTGAAATATCCGGGTGGCAGTGTAGCCTTCCGTAATTTAAGCAGGACATGTTACTTTTGTAATACGTAGTACAGTCATTAAGTTCTGAGACTGACCTATGATGGCGCTGTGGTGCATTATAGCGTAAAGGTGGTGCCGTGGTATGGTACCATGTCAGTTAGTGTCTCGTCCCTGCAAGAGACAGTTGAGTGCATGCACTGGAAGCAGACGTACGGTCGTTGTTGTGACGGTGATGTGAATTCGCCCGACGGACCTTGACATGTCACAGTTTGAGCAACGGGCAAATATCAAGTTCTTCCAGAAATTAGGCAAAACCACTGCCAAAACGTTTGAGATGATGCAGCAGGTCTACGGTGAGGACGCATTGAGTCGCAGTGTTGTGTTTAGGTGGCACCGACGTTTTGTGCAAGGACGGGGCAGTTGAGAATATGATGTGCGCACTGGTGGGCCACAAACAGTTTAAACACAAGATCCAACAAGTTGCAATGTTGGTGCGTACTAACCGTTCCCAATCGGTAGACGATCTCGCAGCAGCAATAGGGGTCAGCCATGGTGCTTGCCAAAAAAATTTGACGGATGACCTCAACATGTCTCGTGTCACCCAGCACAGTGTGCCGCGAATCCTGTCGCAAGACCAATGTGATGATCGCATGACGATTTGTGGTGACCTCATCAGTAGTGCTGACGATGGTCCGACGCTTCTCAACCGGATTATTACTGGAGACGAAACACGGTGTTTCCTTTCAGTGGTGCTTCCAGCAGCTATACCAACGTTGGCAAACGTGCAGAACGGCCAACGGCGACTATTTCGAGAGTGGATATGGTTCCGCTTAGGTGGTCAACGAAAAAAGGCGACTATTTTGAGGGTGGATGAGGTTCTTTGTGGGTGTACGCCGTGTAATGCGGCATCGTGTGCAACATACGAAGTCATGTGGGTAACTATCCTCCAGGCGTCAAGTCTCATAACTTGATGACTGTACTACGTAGACCAAAGCTCATCTTGCTCTGCATTCGTACAATGTAGTTATGACCATTTAAAGACGTAAACAAGTTTTTCTTTCCAGCAGTGTGGGTATTTTAAGCATTGGTCTTGGAAACATTTAATTACAACGCTAACTGTAGTATCTGTCTTTTACAGGACAAACATACAGCATGGGCAAAGTTATCTAACTCCCTAGCTACTTTCCGCCAATACGCAGGCATGGTGTTCTACTCGGGACGCATCAGGAATCCCATATGTCGGAGATGAGTGGCAGAAGAAGAGAGAAATCACATCAAAACAATGGTCAAAGTAATGTTATTGTTGATCAGCTTTATGAACTTTCGATATGGTAGTCCTTCACATTTAGAATTATTCCGACTCTGTGATACTAGGCCATCTGATGTAAACCGAGACCTTCCTTCTTTCATGACTGCCGCTTGTCTTATTCTTCAAGCGATCGTTACTTTACGATCTTTTCCATTGTTTATTATCATATTTTCACAATTTTCCTTATGGATACGGACCGAATATCGCGCGGTTGTACACCTTAAGACATTACAAAAACCATCGCCACTTAAGACAATTGAACAATATTTCCATGTTAGCAATGTTCGGCATTGATATGTTGCTCATTTATGGGGAAACAAGGTAGAATGCTGTCCACTCGCAACGTCCCTATGACGAGCGTTATCCTGACAGAAGACTAAAAACTACCAATGCGTTCCGAAAAGTCGAACGAAGATTGCGGTCAACTGGGACGCTTGGAAGGGTAACTTCCGTTAAATTCTGGTCCAAATGAAGAGGCTGTTTTGGACGCTGTCCATAATAACCCCCATATTAAAACTCGGACACTTGCACAACAGACTAACATCAGCCGGTCATCAGTCATGCGTATACTGCTTAACAATAAATTCCACCCATACCATCTGCAGTTACACCCGCAGCTCCACGGACGTGATTTCGATACTATAGTAACATTTTGTCAATGGGAATTACGCAGGGTGACCAATAATGCAGCCTTTTTCTCAAGAGTCCTGTTTTCAGACGAATAACGATTTCACAAAAATGGCGTCGTGAATATCCAATATGCACTATTGGAGCGCGGAGATTCCCCATTGCGTAACACAGGGCTCATTTCAAGAGCAGTTGGAAGTAAATGCCTGGTGTGGGATCTTGGGTGAATATCTCATCGGATCATACTTCTTGAAGGACATTTAATGGGAGCACGCTAGCTTCATTTTCTTCAAATGAACTCCCACAATTGCTGGAGAACGTGGCGCTGCGTGAGGGATTACGAGTGTGGTTTCAACAGGACGGGGCCCCACCTCACGGTTCAGTACTCGTCCGAAACCATTTTCATGATTCGTATCCAAATAAATGGATAGGAAGGGGAGGACACGTTCACTGGCCTGCCAGATCAGCAGATCTAACGCCATTTGACTTCTTCCTGTGGGGTCATTTAAAACAGGTCGTGCATGCTGAAGAGCCTGAAAATCCTGGTCATCTTCGGCAACTGATCACCGTAGCATGCCAAGTTGTTACAGCTGACAAGTTACAAGGTGTAAGAATGTCTTTAAAACGACGTGCTGAAATCTCCATTAACCAAGGTGGTCGACATTTCGAACACGTTTTACACTGAATATTCAGAGTACCCTACATTTTACCTGCAGACCATCATGTCGTAGTCCAATCTGGCTACGTAACATCGAATAAAAGCGGTTTCATTTACGACAAAATAAAAATTCACTCTTGAGAACAGGATGATATGTGGCCATATGACAGGCACTGTAAACGGCGTTAATAAAAAACAAGGTGTACTAGTGTACTAGGCCGTGAATCGAAACTAGTAACTGACAGCTTGGCTGATACATTAAGAGTGACGCGCGATTTAGGCCTAGCCACCTTAACTACCGCGAGCCTTGCTCCATACATAGCACGTTAGAGCCTTCCTATCCAAACGTAAGATAGTGTTGTTCCAAACTGTGATCGTTCTGCACATTCTTTATAGTTTAAATAACATAAATGACACTGCCAATAAGGTTTTTCTTTCATTCCAGCAACACCCTCCAGCATCATTTCATTTCATCTTTCAGCCATTAACCATTGCCCCAGAGGAGTGCGATAGGCTTCGGCAGCCGTCAGAATTATTCTTATCCTCGCCGCTAGATGGGGGCTTCATTCATTCCATTCCTGAGCCAGTCGAATGACTACCAACAGGCTGTGGATTTTCATTTTCATTTTCAACACTGCCAATAATTATTTCTACCATATTCGCGAGCACCATATAGACGGTATCATTGTAGTGAGGCTATAAAGGATCAGGTACTAATGATTTTTGGAAGAGTATGATATACGCGTTAGTTGGGTTACCTACCTCCGAAAAAAATAAGGGGCTAGTGAACCACTCGGTATATTGGGCTGATCCTTGTTCATCAAGCCTTCCAAATATCTGTTGTCAGAATTGTGATGGGCCTACAGTAAATATATACTAGTCCCTGGATACGTATCTCAGGTCGTGTTTTAATGTTGTTCTGATTTGTAAAAGGGGAGACTTTGTCTCCGTGTGTTTCTGATATCGTACATTAGTGAAACATGAAGAAAATATATGTCGGTGATTCTGCAACTGGAACAGCATCAGCACTTAGATTTGAGTTTGTACCTGGGAAATGTAATGAATTGCTTGGAACGAATTATGAAACTGATCTCAGAAGAGACGGGATTTGAAGACTGCATCTCCGAACAGTGCAGTATTCCTCTCCTAATGAGGATATCAACCTCAATTAGGAACGTAGTAAGAAAAGCAGTAGCCGTGATCATGGTTTAAAAAGTACTAAATGACCACCACAAGCTCGTATTGCGTTAGTCAGGTGCTGAATAATACCACCTTATAAAACGCGAAGCGCTGGCGAAACTTGCAGAGACAATGCCGTTGTCTTGCCGAGCTAGCAGAGGGTCGAATGGCGCAGTCAGAAGCCTCTCAATTCCTTTCAACTCGTCCTTTCTTTCTCCTAACGTGAGACTGATATCCCATTAACCACACTAGAGAATTTCGAAAAACCTGTGACGCTGTTCGAAATAATTTCAAGATGTACTGATATATGCCATTTTCAATACAACTTTGTAATTTTATTTGCCGTCAAGCGGAAGTTCTGATTTCTTTAACATACAGAAACTAATGGTCATCAGTTTCAATGATATAACACGAGACCCATAGAAATCACGGGAGGATAGATATGTGACTTTGTGGCTAGCTTCTAAATAAGGCATTAATGGCAGGAATCCTGGTCGACAAAAGTGGTAATTTTAAAATAGAATGCCTTAGTGGTACACATTTATCCTGAAATTTCAGATCTAGTTTGAGATGACTATGTTACGAAAAATCCAGGCTTCGTTTACCTTTTTTAAGAATCCTGAATAAAAAGATTCAGACTTTAGCCGAAGTGTCCGACTCATTGGGTGAATGGATAGCGTTGAGGCCTTCGGTTGAAAGAGTTCCGGGTTCGATTCCCGGATGGGTCTGGGATTCTAACCACGTCTGATGAATTCTTCTGATTCGGGGGTGGGTCCCAACACTTTCACCTTCATATTCAGACAACACACTACACTACCAACTACGACAGAAGCACCCAATAGTGATTACATCTCTCCATATGGCGTTGGCTTCAAGAAGGGCACCCGGTCGGAAAACAGGGCCAAATACACATGTGCAACACAGTTTGAACCCGCTCTCTCACAGATGTGGGAAAAGCGGTAGAAGAAGAAGTAGGAGAAGAAAACTTTAGCCGAGGAAAATTTCTGTTAGAATCCCGTGATCTTTCCAGGAGGCTACACCCTGTCCATGTCCATGTACGGTTAGTTTCGTTGTTTATTACTAAAAATTAACTCACTCAAGTGAATTTTCATTTCCACGTTCTTTCATCTCACAGATCAAAATATACAGCATATTATTACATGAGTGCCATGATCATAGAAGCCTTCATTCTAAGAATGAGACAAAATGACTTACACGAGTTCATGTAATGTCTATGAACAGATTTTGACATAAAACGTCGCTTAGGTCTTACTCCTGAAAAAACATTTTTTATAATGTATCCAATCGATAGAGCAGCCTCAGATTAATCTATTGCGATATTCCGTAAAATAATATTTGAAAGGATCAAATACTTTCCAGACAATTTGTGCTGCCAAATGGACAATAATCCACGGGAAACAAAATAACCTAAAACTTTAAATTCAACACACATCAGTAAATCTTTTTCTCTAAATCCGTGTGAGTGACTGCGCGGTTTGAGTCACGTAGCTGTCAGCTTGCCTTCGGGAGAGAGTGAGTTGGATCCCCACTGTCTGCAGCTCTGAAGGTGGTTTCCCGTGGTTCCATTTTCACTCCAGGTAAATGCTGGGGCTGTACGTTAATGAAGGCCATGGTCGCTTCCTTTCCACTGCTAGCCGTTTCCTATCCCACCGTTGCCATATGCATATTTGTATCGGTGCGACATAATACTTGTAAAACAAAACAAGAAGTTCGTAAAACATCATTCATCGTCACAATAAAGAAAAATGAAGACCTACAACCTGCTTTCCAGTCATTGACTAGGTCAGGGATGTAATGAATAAAGTATAAATAGGCTGTTAGAACGATGGGGTCGCCACTCCCAAAGTGATATATTAATGACTGATGGATGCTATGAAATGAGAATGGAGAGTGTTGCTGGAATGAAAAATGACAGGGAAAACCGGAGTACCCGGAGAAAAGCCTGTCCCGCCTCCGCTTTGTCCAGCACAAATCTCACATGGAGTGAGCGGGATTTGAACCACGGTATCCAGCGGTGAGAGGCCGACGCGCTTCCGTCTTAGCCACGGAGGCTCCTCACAATAAAGACATCTACAAAGATTCATTTCACACCTAATGAAGTGGTAACACAAATCCTAGAAGTAAACGTTCGAAGCAGTACCCAGGCAGAACATGGAGCAATGTCATATCAATACAAGCTCTCTGACCTATTCATAATGAATGTTTCGTTTCCTCTAGTTTGTTATAATTTACCACAGGGATTTCAGAACAAAACTTTAAAGTATCGTTAGTACCAATAGTGTTCTCAAATTACTACCGAGCTCGATAGCTGCAGTCGCTTAAGTGCGGGATGTATCCAGTATTCGGGAGATAGTGGGTTCGAACCCCACTGTCGGCAGCCCTGAAGATGGTTTTCCGTGGTTTCCCATTTTCCCACCAGGCAAATGCTGAGCTGTACCTTAATTAAGGTCATGACTTATCGCTTCCCTCTTCTTGGCCTTTCCTGACCCATTGTAGCCATAAGACCTATCTGTGTCGGTGCGACGTAAAGCCGAATGTAAACCAAAAATGTTCTCAAATTACGCCAACTTATATATAGCAAGGAATATTGTTGTTACAACCCTTTTGCAGTTATCCAATTGCTGTATAGCATGAATTAGGAAGAGCGTCCATAACGTCGATGTTTTTACCTTAGAACAACCATCATCTTCTTCATAATCGCCATCGTCGAAATACGGAGAAGGTTATTAAAACATTAACACAATGGACACTGATGGCTACTTTTGGATTCCCCGCTAGGTCCGGGTGTTCGCGTACAGAGGGTGAAATTAGCGTTAAAAAAATCACCCAACGTGTTGGACTAGATTTCAAACATCTTGATTTGGCCCCTCTATATATTTTGTGAAACAGCTTTTTGTTCGCCTAAATATCTCGCAATATATGCGTACAAGATATCTGTATTATTGAAAAAAATAGATTTCCATTTTCACTGTTGGACATTTCACTACTGTTTAGAGAAAAAGATACATTCTGTAATATACTACTGTCATTTTCACCTCTACCTGTCCTATCACTAATCATAAGTCATAATATTCATTCGCCAGAAGCTTTCGTGACTCAGGCGGCAGCGTGACAGCCTCTCACCGCTGGGATGCGTGTTTCAAACACCGGTCAATGCATGTGAGATTTGTGCTGGACAAAGTACTCCGGTTTTCCCTGTCATTTTTCATTCCAGCAACACTCTCCAGTATCATTTCATTTCATTTCATCTCTCGGTCATTAATCATTGTCCCAGAGGAGTGCGACAGGTTTCGGCAGTCGGCTCAGTTGCTATCCTCGCCACTAGATGGGGCCTCACTCATTCCATTTCTGACCCGGCTGAAACTGGAAACGGACTTGAAATCATTCACAGACGCAGCCAGAGAGATAGAAATATAACGTTAAGTCTGTATTGGTGAATAACATCAACTTGGGGCACAACTCAAATACAGAAAGACATGTGTCACTAGATGTCGCATTGTATCCTATGTGTAGGTGCCATATCAACTGAGGTAATAATCTACGATACGTACCCGTGCGTTCATGGTAATTATGGTAATTATGCTAAGAGAATTATTGTAAACGCTTGACATAATTTTATTACTGGTAGTGGTATAGAACTCTCCATCATTAGACTGCTTGGGTTTTCAAGGAATATTCCTCAAATTACATGGCTATTGTAGACTGGTTTGTATGTGATCGATGTTATTACACTAGAGGTCTACGGCTAGCTCGGAGGGATTTCTCGGATTTTATCATTCCTTCAGGTCCCATATGTTGTTTTATATCATGTTAGAACATTAATGTAATGAGACTGCTGGGACACATTCATCTCAGTCTGACCAGAAAAGCCGATGGGTAATTGAGACAATATGGTGCTATACAGGGTGTTAGGTGTATACGTGCAGATATTAAGCTAGTCGGCTAAGAAAAATACATCTCATAATATATGCTATGTACTTTTTACCTTGTCCTATTAGTTTGCCCATAACTGAGCCAAATATTTCAGGACCTAATGTGTTTTGAACGGCCGTAGCAGGATACGCCGGTGATGTCATTCTGTCCACGCGTAGCGGAAGTACAGTAGCCGAGTATAGAGCTTGTTGAACCTGTTTCTTATCGCAGGCCAACACATGTTGTTGTGCACTTCCCCTAAAGGCTTGGCAAGTAGAAGAGGATGACTCACGTGCCAGGTCACTTGCTGTACTCGAAAACCGGTGTAGGGTACTCTGTGTGAAAAGTACACAGAATCCTTACAGTGACGTCGAAGATCCGTACAAGCACATACGTGCGAATCAAGTGTTGTGTATTTGTGTGCTATTTTTAAACGTCAATGGCATTACTCAGTGATCCAAGCTGACAAAATGAAAGGAAATGGTTAATAAGTAAATGAAATATGGGCGCAACATTTCTGTGCTGTTATTGCGACAGTCTACGATGAATTTCTGACAATAGGCAATGCGGGTTGTCGATGCTTATTCATAAACTTTTTAGGTCATTGAAAGGACGGTGGACATTGAAAGAAAAGGCTATAAGTATTCAGTGAAATTGTTATTAATGAGACAAATTTCAAAAACCGTAGTTGCATCCATCGTGAACATTGCTCGAAGGAAAAAGACCTACTGTGGAATTGCCGCCGGGCATTTCTAATAGAAGGCTTATTCTTCTTTTTCCTAATCTGTTTACCCTCCAGGGTTGGTTTTTCATGGGACTCAGCAAGGGATCCCACCTCTACCGCCTCAAGGGTAGTGTCCTGGAGCGTGAGACATTGGATCGGGGATACAACTGGGGAGAATGACCAGTACCTCACCCAGGCGGCCTCACCTGCTATGCTGAACAGGGGCCTTGCGGGGGTATGGGAAGCTTGGAAAGGATAGACAAGGAAGAGGGAAGGAAGCGGCCGTGGCCTTAAGTTAGGTACCATCCCGGCATTTGCCTGGAGAAGGGGGGAACTACGGGAAACAACTTTCAGGATGGCTGAGGTGGGAATCGGACCACCTCTACTCATTTGACCTCCCGAGGCTAAGTGGACCCCGTTCCAGCCCTCGTACCACTTTTCAAATTTCTTGTCAGAGCTGGAAATCGAACCCGAGCTTCGGGGGTGGCAGCTAATCACACTAACCACTGCACCACAGAGGCGGACGGAAGGCTTATTACTGAACAGCAAGTACCGATAGGTAAAATGATGACTGTAATGGACCCGTTTAATTAGAACTTCCGTAAAAATAATATTACTACTACTACTACTACTACTACTACTACTACTACTACTACTACTAATAATAATAATAATAATAATAATAATATCTTTACGTTCCACTAACTAATTTTCACGGTTTTCGGAGACGCTGAAATGCCAGAATTTTTTTATCGCAGTATCTTTTAATGCAAATAAATCTACAGACACGAGACTGACGTATTTGAGCACCTTCAAATACCACCGGACTGAGCCAAGACCAAGCCTCCCAAGTTGGGTTCAGAAGGCCAGCACTTTACGCAGTGCTGCACCAATCATCTTGCCGGGCTGAGTGGCTCAGACGGTTGAGGCCTTCTGAGTCCAGACTTGACAAGGTGCTCAAATACGTCAGCCGTGTGTCAGTAGATTTACTGGTACGTGAAGAACTCCTATGGTACTAAATTCCTGCAAATCCGCGTCTCCGAAAACCGTGAAAAGTAGTTAGTGGGACGTAAAGCCAATGACATTATTATCATCATCTTACCTGCACAGTTCATAGGGGTATCTTACCTGGAGTTCCTCATAGGTACGTTATTAGAGCTTTCAGAGGACGCTCCGTTTCGACTACGCCGAAACATGTGGTTTTTACACGATGGTCCACCACCTGATATAAGCCGCTTACTGCGTGATCATTTGGATCAGTCCTTTGGTCTATGGCGAATAGAACTACATGGACCCATCAAATGGCCCGCCAGATCTCCAATGGATATTACGGAAGACTGGATTCGGAGAAGTGATTTTCTTTTGTTAGTTGCTTTACGTCCCACCAACACAGAGAGGTCTTATGGCGACAATCGGACAAGAAAGGCCTAGGAATGGTAAGAAAGTGGTCGTGGCCTTAATGAAGGTTCAACCCCCGCAATGCCTGGTGTGAACTTGGGAAACCACGGAAAACCATCTTCACGGCTGCCGACATTGGGGTTCGAAGCCCCAATCTCCCGGATGCGAGCTCACAGCTGTGCGCTCCTAACCGCATGGCCAACTCGCCGGGTACGGAGAAGTGAAGCCTGCAGAGTAGTCCAGGGAGGTCACTTGAACAATTGCTACGTGTTTCACATTGGTATGTCAGATGATACACCATTTCTGCAGCGTATTGAGTTGGGAATTCAGTTCTCAATCGATGTAGTCTTTTGAGTCTCGATAGTTCGATATTCTCATAAATCCGAGCAGAAAAATTGAAGTACCGGTAACAAAAATTATAAATCTAGAGTTTCAGTTCGCGATTGCCTTGTACGTGGCGCAAGCTGAACACAACACACGGAAGACGTGCTTGTTAAAACGCTAGATATTGACCTTGAACACAGCATGGCAGTTCTTCATTCTACACTGTACTGGTTTGGGTACATTGCGTGTGTGTGTCTGTTGCTGTGCATGTTTGATGTTTATACACAAAACCTGTTTGTCACACTTTGTCCTCTAGTGCTAACCACAAAACGAAGATACACCTGACTCATCGCAAAGAGACCTGGTTCTTGTCTTACGCATACTATCCTGTAGTAAACTACTGCGAGCGATGTAGGCACGGGTGAAGTACATTTCATTTTGTTTCCTCCTACACGACGCATATTTTACTATTTTCTTCCCTGCCTTTCAGCTCCTAATGACCTGATAATAATAATACCGGTAATGTTATTTGCTTTACGTCCCACTAACTACTCTTACTGTTTCTGGAGGCGCTGAGGTGCTGTAATTTAGAATCGCAGGAGTTCTTTTTACGCGCCAGTAAATCTACCGACACGAGGCTGACTTATTTGAGCATTTTCGAATACCATCGGACTGAGCCAAGATCGAGCCTGCCAAGTTGGGGTCAGAAGGCCAGCGCCTCAACCGTCTGAGCCACTCTGCCCGGCAGCAAAAATATTATTATTATTATTATTATTATTATTATTATTATTATTATTATTACCGTGCGAGTTGGCCGTGCGGTTAGAGAAGCATGGCTGAGAGCTTGCATGCCGGAGACGATGGGTTCGAATCCCACTGTCGGCAGCCCAGAAGATGGTTTTCCGTGGTTTTTCATGTTCACACCAGGCAAATGCTGGGCTGTACCTTAATTAAGGCCACGGCCGCCTCCTTCCAACCCCTAGGCCTTTGCTATCCCATCGTCCTATAAGACCTATCTGTATCGGTGCGTCGCACCGACACAGATAGGTTTTATGGCGACAGATATAACTAAGGACTAGGATCGGGAAGGAAGCAACCGTGGTCTTAATTAAGGTACAGCCCAGCATTTGCCTGGTGTGAACATGAAAAACCACGGAAAATCATCTTTAAAGCTGCCGACAGAGGGATTCGAAGCCAGTACATCCCGAATATTGGATACTGTTCGAACTTTAGCGACTGCTACTATCAAGCTCGGTGATGATTTAAGATTTGATTTCTGCCGCTGGTTAATTGATCAAGCACTCAATCCAGAATTTCTGTCAAGTGTATTAGTGACACATGAGGCAATTTTTATAGAAGGAGTGTTTAATATTTAGTATACCAAGGCAACCTCTAGCACCGGCTCTCAATTAATATCTGGATGGATGCAGTGGGAAGTCTGTCTCTTTGACCAATCGTCTTTTTATTAGCGTTATTTTGCTTTACGTCCCACATACTATTTATACCGTTTTCTGAGACGCTGAGGTGACGAAATTTCATATCGCAGGAGTTCATTTACGTGCCAGTATTTCTACGACACGAGACTGACGTATGTGTGCCCCATCAAATATCATCAGACTGAGCCAAGATTGAACCTGCCAAGTTGGAGGTCGGAAGATAAGGACCTCAACGGTCTCAGACACTCAGACCGGTACCAATCACCTTACTTGCATAAATTTGATCGGTGTAGCTTTCCTTATGGTGACGATGGGACGGGAAAGGGCTAGTATCGGAAAGGATGTGATCGTGGCATTCATGACGTTACAGCCCCAGCATTTGCCTGGTGTGAACATGGAAAACCACGGTAAACCACCTTTAGGGCTGCCGACAGAGGGGTTGGAACCCACTATATTCCACTCATGAGCTGTGGAATATCCCCATTCAATAGGACAAGGCAGTTTCCAGCACCGGTTCTAATTAATATCAGGATGGGTGTAGTTGGAGATCGGTTACATCTTTTTATTAATGTTATCTTGCTCCTGTACAGTAGATACAGTACGTTACTGGAGCTTTCAGAGGACGTGTCGCTTCGACTACGCCGAACCACGTGGATTTTACACGATGGTGCAGACATTTCCTCAACGGTAGACAGGACGATGTGGAACTATCAATTGGCCAGCCCTTATTCCAGTCGATTGTTATGCCTGGGGGGACATGAGAAACAAAGTATACCGAACTGAGGTAACCACTTCGGATGACCTCCGTGAACGTATGTTTAAGCCCCAGAGGATATTCTGAACCACAGTGGTGTCTTGGCTCGAATGACAAGTTGCTTTACGTCGCACCGACACAGATAGGTATTATAGCGATGACGGGGCAGGTAAGGGTTAGGAGTGGGAAGGAAGCAACCATAGCCTTAATTAAGGTACAGCCCCAGCATTTGCCTCGTGTGAAAATGGGAAACCACGGAAAACTATCTTCAGGGCTACCGACAGTGGGGTACGAACCCACTATCTCCCGAATACTGGATACTGGTAGCACTTAAGCGACTGCAGCTATCGAGCTCGGTGTACCAGTAAATATACCGACACGAGGCTGACGTATTTGAGCACCTTCAAATACCACTGCACGGGGCCAGGTTCGAACATGCGAAGTTGGAGTCAAAAGGCTGGCACCTCAACCGTTTTAGCCACTCAACCAGGCAGGAAGCACGAAATGTAGGTACGTTTAATTTACTTAGTTGTATAATATGTCCATTTTTCGTTTGAAACAAAACGTTCGATGTGCTTCGATAATTCAATTCTGATTCTACTCATATGGATATCCTATGCCATGCATTTGTTCGTTGTTCTTCTACCTTTACGCAATGCACAACGGGGATCGTACCGCATTTCACGTCCCGGCGTGCGTATCCCAACCAATAATTATATCACACGCTTGTACAGGTCGCGCACCGACACAGGTTTTCAGGTCATTTCCATACTCACTAGATCACAGGGCTGACGACCACAGATATCCCTATCCCCTAAAGGACGTAACAGCAAATGAACCAGTATTAACGCTGAGAATTCAATACATCTCCAGGGTCCGAAACCGATAATTAGTGTTGTCTGAAACCCCTAAGACGAAAACTAAATACTAACAACAACAAACCAGTCTGGCGATAATGTAACGTAACATGTTGTAGACTGGTAGCCTTCAGCTGTTACCGTAGGTCAGTTGCTCGTAAACATAAAACCAGTTTGGCAAGTATATTACGTAACATCTCGTGGCATTGAATAGGGAGCGCTCAGCTGTCACAGTAGTAGATTTGCTCTTAAACATAAACAGAACAGAAACCAGTTTGGCAGGGATGGCGCGTGACTTGCCTGTTATCAAAGGAAAGCTATTCATTCACAAGAACAAGGCATACTACCTATTCTAAAAACATCGTACCCCTTTGCTCTCGAAAATAACTTCCGAGGATTACTAAAAGTTTGATATATAGTGGTTCGTCACATCGTTCTCTATTGCTACAATAAATATCTGCACGTATACACCTAACACCCTGTATATGTATATACTTCCACGTACTAAACTGGTTATAATTATTATTGAATTAACTTCTTCTACTATCACTTTTCCAATACTTATGGGGCCGTTGGAGTGAACTAGGTCGCACATGCCGATTTGGTACTGTTTTGCGGCCGGATGCTCTTCCTGACGCCAACCCTATGTGAAGGGATATAATCACTATTGTGTGTTTCTGTGGTTGTTGGGTGTGCGGTGCCTTGTCTGAATATGAAGGGGAAAGTGTTGGGACAAACCCAAACACCTAGTCCCCGAGCCAGAGGAATTAATCAGACGCGATTAAAATACCGGACCGGGCCGAGAATTGAACCCGGGACCCTTTGAACCAAAGGCCTCAAAGCTGACCATTCAGTCAAGGAGTCGGAGATAATTAATATTGAATACACAAAGAAAACCCCTTCCAATGGTGAACCAAGCTCAAGCAACAACGTTGTACCACTAAGTTTCGAGGTTACGAATAGTAGAAATGTTCAGCTACCATTCTCACTAAGAATTCGCTGGCCTATAACAGAGATTGCTTGGCCTTTTTGCCTTCTTACTTACAAAAGAGAAACCAGAAGAGACACCGTGCTTGTAAACAAAACCTCGTAAATACAAACAAAATCAAACCAAAGGCATCTCTGTGCAGGCCATGGAAGCCCTTAGAATAGTTGAAGGTAAACTTTTCCACTTTCACTTACCTCAACACTAAGTAGAATAGAGTGGTTAGTCCTATACCTTACCCAGGGGTATGAAAATGGTTCTTAATTTGGTTTTGCTTGATTATACATTGATTTTTGCTCCTTGAGAAGGGGAAGTCACGTTCCTAATATTTTAACTCTCTCATGGAGAACTGGATTCAAATGCGTGGAAATGTAACAAGCAGTTTGGCAATTGCCGACAGTTTCGTGTTAACTATAGACTGTTCTGAAAGCCTACAATAGGTGTTATGTTGAAACTTGAAAAGAGATGCAGCCAATGAAATATGAATTTTTCAGTTTTCCATTACGTCGCACCGATGATGGCGACGATGGAATGGGAAAGGGCTAGGAGAGGGAAGGAAGCGAACTTATCCTAAATTGAGGTACAACCCTAGGATTTGCCTGGCGTGAAAATTGGAAACTACGTACAACCATCTTCAGGGATCCCGACGGTAGGATTCGAACCCGCTAGCTCCCAAACGTAAGCTGACAACTATGTGCAGCCACTCGCTCGGTGATATGAAAATTGGCACTTCCAAGTCTAAAGTGATGTCAGTAGGGAGAAAACGCAAGAGGATATAATATTGTTACGTGCCGGCCCCATGGTAGCCCTTTTCGATACTTCCAGAAAGGGGCTGGTGTCTCAGACGACCTGGAATCTCACAGCCGGCCTGTGGGGTGGGGCAGGCCTTTCCGTGTTTTGTTCTCGGTGGCTGGCTTATATGCGAGTTTCTTTGGGATTCAACAGGAATATTCTGCCTCAATGACATCGTGGCATTTCTGGATCAAATTACGCGAGCTATAGGAAGGGAGACCAGCCGCGGGCAGTCAGTTAAATGTTGGACTAGGAGTGACAGTTGGGCTCCGAGGTGGAGTCAGTGAGTTGGTATTCGGTGGCTGGACTGAGGGCGACAGAAGTGTTGCCTTTTGCCAGTATCCCACTGAGGTCTGAACAAGGAACTGTTGTAGTGTAGGAGAGACCAGTGAGTGTGTGAGAGGAGCCGACAGTGTGTACTTCTATGGACTGAAAACCGCCGCGAATCAGCGATTGAAGCAGTTATCGTGAGTGTGAGGATAATTGGACGTGTGTTAATATTCGCTGTTGTGAGTATCGTCCTGCTGCTGGATACTGTTGAGTTGTTGCTGATTGTTGTTCACTTCATGTGACTGTGTGAAGTACTGAACTATCATTGGAGTCAAACCGACGAACAGTCGTCGTGTGTTGTATAGCCAGCGGGCACTGTGTTCAAATCCAGCTGTCTACGCTCAGTGGCTGTACGAGATGACTGAACTTGGGGGAAAGTGAAAGTAAGGAATATAGACGTTCCCAGGGAGCAGCCGGCCGCGACAACCTTGTGTGGCTACAGAAGAGAGATTTGTAAATAGACTGGTAGTTAGTGTGTGGCCATTCATAACTGGTTAGAATTTTTTGTGTTTAATTATGTGTGTGTGCATTTCTTAGGTCATCCTGAAATAAATTATAGTAATGAAAGAGATGGAGTTTTATATTCGTAAAAATATCAAGTCATGATTTCTAGACTGGGACAGGTAGAACATGTCATGTACCGTATTTAGGATGTGAGTTCTCCCAGGATGGTAGTATCAAGGTGTAGCAGAGCTAATTCAGTGAGCTAGCGTTTGTGATCTACGGCATTCTGTACGAAAGTAGTCAGTTCTCAGGAGAACTAAACCGACAAACTTTTGGGGGACCGGGCGAGTTGGCCGTGCGGTTAGGAGCGCGCAGCTGTGAGCTCGCATCCGGGAGATAGTGGGTACGAACCCCACTGCCGGCAGCCCTGAAGATGGTTTTCCGTGTGGTTTCCCATTTTTACACCAGGCTCTACCTTAATTAAGGCAACGGCCGCTTCCTCACCATTCCTAGGCCTTTCCTGTCCCATCGTCGCCATAAACCTATCTGTGTCGGTGCGACGTAAAACAAATACCAAAAAAACTTATGGAGTTATTCGGGGATTTATTTTGAGTAGGTTTATTGGTACAAGGGACGCGTTGTCGCCTGTGGATCGTTACAGAGTTATTGCATTTCGTTTGCTTTATTGCCAATATTACCTTTGTATCCGTATTACACTGAAAATAAATAAACAGATAAATAAATATTTAGTTATTTTACGTCCGTCCTAAATTTTATACCGAATGGATAGAGAGTTGCTATAGTCACCCCTGTGTAGAAAGGAAAGGGTGATAACATAAAGCTGAAAATTACAGGCCAGTCAGTTTGACATGCATTGCATGTAAGCTTTAGGAAAGCATTCTTTCTGATCATATTAGACATGTTTTCGAAATTAATAACTGGTTTGATAGAAGGCAGTTTGGATTTAGGAAAGGTTATTCCACTGAAGCTCAACTTGTATGATTCCAGTATGATATAGCAGATATCCTGGATTCAGGAGGTCAAATGGTCTGTATCGCGACTGACCTATCTAAGTCATTTGATACGGTAGATCATAAGAGACTACTGGCAAACATGAGTGCAAATGGACTAGACAAGGGAGTCACTGAATGGGTGGCTATATTTCTAGAAAATATAACTCAGAGAATTAGAGTAGGCGAAGCTTTATCTGTCCCTGTAATAATTAAGAGGGGAAATCCTCAAGGCAGTATATTGGACCTTTATGTTTTCTAATATATATATCAATGATATGTGTAAAGAGGTGGAATCAGAGATAAGGCTTCTGCAGATGATGTTATTTTGTCCAGAGTAATAAATGTTACAAGATTGTGAGCAACTGCAGAATGACCTCGATAATGTTCTGAGATAGGCAGTAGGCAATGGTACGATGCTAAACATGGTTAAAAGTCAGGTTGTGAGCTTCACAAATAGAGAAAGTCCTCTAAGTGTTAATTATTGCGTTGATGGGGCGAAAGTTCCTTTTGGGGATCATTGTAAGTACCTAGTTGTTAATATAAGGAAAGATCTACATTGGGGTAATCACATAATGTGATTGTAAATAAAGGGTACAGATCTCTGCACATATTTTTGAGGGTATATAGGGGTTGCTGTAAGGATGTAAAGGAGAGGGCATATAAGTCTATGGTAAGACCCCAAGTAGAGTATGATTCCAGCGCATGGGACCCTCATCAGGATTACTTGATAAAAGAACTGGAAGAAATCCAAAGAAAAGCAGCTTGATTTGTTCTGTGTAATTTCTGACAAAAGAGTAAGCATTACAAATATGTTGCAAAGTTTGGGCTGAGATGACTTGGGAGAAAGGAGACGAGCTGCTCGACTGTTATGTTCCGAGCTGTCAGTGGAGAGATCGCGTGGAAGGACATCAGTAGACAATTAAGTTGGAATTCAAGAGGTCAAATTGGGGCAAATGTTCGTTTATAGGAAAGGGAGTTAGGGACTGGAATAACTTACCAAGAGAGATGTTCAATAAATTTCCAACTTCTTTTCAATCATTAGAGAAAAGGCTGGGAAAACGACAGATAGGAAATCTGCCTCAATGGCGACTGCCCTAAATGCAGATCAGTAGTGATTGATGATTATAGTTTTTGACAGGCGCCGGGGGGTCTGAATTTCGTACCGCAGGCGTATTTTAACGTGCCGGAGTTTTTACCTGCATGGGAACTGTTCTGCGTTTGTTACGTTCTGTACTGTACAGTACGCTGACAGAACAGCCTGAACACACTGTGATAAAGTTGACGTGTTTCGTTTGAGGGTTGTTGCATTGCTCTGTGTTTTGAATTGTACTTTTTGGTTATTGAATTTTACAGGATTGTTCACAGTTTAGAAGGTATATTCACAGAAGCAAAGAGGATCGGGATAACAAAACCGAATAAATCTTAATTACATTATTATTCTGTAACGATTGACTGGTGTCCACTGGTCTCGTATAACAACATACTCAGAACGTATCCCTCAACAACCTCCGAAATTTCCGATTCACCCTGTGTATGTATGCATGCATGCATGTATGTATGCATGTATGTATGTATGTATGTATGTATGTATGTATGTATGTATGCATGTACATGACGGGGTGTCAAATCCTCGTCCATGCAGATAAATCGATGACGCCATCAGCGCCTCATCCATGTAGCCTCTACATGTAAATGCATACAATATTACATGTTGAATGACATCAGTTCATATTTACAAATCCCGTACCATATCTCATACGAGGGACGAACTGCCTCTTCCAACGACAGTGTCCTAGAGGAACTCCAATATACCTTTTTGCTGCAGAAGGATGATAATGGGAATTGATGGCAGCCGTTATGCATTAGTTAGGTGACAGTACTTGGGGTGGAAGTACAATGTGGCAATGGTGAGTGATGGAATACATTACTGCCACAAGACCGACAACTGCTTTGTATGCTGGACTAGTGGAGTGCAGTCTTCTACTGATTAACATGGTACGCCGTTCCGCTCAGCTGGTTCGTGCCATTACAGCCGCTCACACCGACTGCCTCCCCCGCCTCTATCACAGAACCAGCAGCATGCATATTGTCGCTTGATGATATTGCTCGGCTTGGTTCCGTATAGCTCCCTTCAACAGCTAAAATTAGCATTTTGTGTATATAAAAACAGCAATGTGTACCCGAAAGTCGCCAGGAAGGATAGCGGACTCTTCCACCATTTATTTAAAAGCATTGAGGGAAATGTTCCTCTCAACAAATATTACCTGGATATTAGATGGGACTCCAGTCTAAAAGCATTTCGCTGACTTCCACCCTGGAGCGTTATCAGGTAAGGGCTATTCTTTTCTGGGACTGAGCGAGTTGGCCATGCGCTTAGGGGTGCGCAGCTATGAGCTAGTGGGTTCGAACACCGCAGTCGGCAGCCTCAATATGGTTTTACCTGGTCTCCCCATTTTCACACCAAGCGAATGCTGGGGCTGTACATTAATTAAGGCCATGATCACTTCGTTCCCACTCCTAGGCCTTTCCTATCTCATCGTCGTCATAATACCTTTCTGTGTCTGTGCGACGTAAATCAAATTATTTATAAACTCACAACCAGAATTTGCTTGGCGTGGAACTGAGAAGCCACGGTAGATCATCTTCAGGGCTGCCGACGGTGGGGTTCGAATCCACTATCTCCGGTATACAGGTCGACAGCTATGTGGCCAACACCCCATAGCCACTCGCTCGGTGATAGCATAAATATCCACTCCCCGAACCAAGGCAATTTACCGCTTACGATTAACAGTTTACGACAGAAACGGGAATCGAAACCTTGTCTTCAAATTCAGTAGGTCAAGATACTGACCACTCAGACATGAAGTGGGAGAGAAAATATAATTCAACACTGTATGATCGGCCGTGTTAGCACCTGATCTGTGACAAATGAAGTTAAGATTCATAGCTATCGAAATCGGCTGACTGCGCAGGACAGATGTTTTGGTGTACGTCTCACATGCTCTATATCCTAGATCTGACACCGAGGAAAGTCAGTAGGCTAGTCTTCTTCTTCTTCTTCTTCTTCTTCTTCTTCTTCTTCTGCTCAACCCTAAGATTGGCGTATAACATGGATGTCTCCCAAGCGTTTCCGTTCTTTGGCCAGCAGATTCAAACGGGTCAATATGTGTGTTGTCGATCAATTGCACTCTATGTCTTCCTTTGTTCCTTCTATCTCCGATTTTCAGTTCAAACAGGGTGGCACATCAGTCACAATGATGAAGCCAGTGGTGGCAAACGAAGCTATTTTGGTCTTTTATTCAAGGTTTCAACCAAGCTACGTTTCTCATTTGCTATTTTGAGAACGTTCTCGGTTGTGATCTATCATTCTAAGGTATTCTTAACAGTCGGTGCCAGTACCACATTTCAAAGGCCTTGCGTTTCATTACTTCGGCTTTCCGCAGGGGTTAACGTTTCTGAGCCATAGTTTACAAAACTCCACACTAAACGTTTCACGAAGTGTTTTCGTACAGCCTTGCAGTAGCGACTTATTTTTTGAAAAAAGCTCCCTTCGCCTATGTAATCCGAGCGTTTACATCTCTTGTATGTTTTCCGCCAGATGTTATCAGACTTCCTAGATATTTGAATTCATTCAGTTGATCTATTTTATGTCCATTCATCAGCACATTGGCAATTTGGTAATCATCCCATGTGCAGGTCTTCTTTCTGTTTATTCTCATGCCACACCTCTCTTTTATCAGTTCGTTCATGTGATTTAGTGACTTCTTCATATAACTTTTTCATATTCAATTACCAGCTCAATATCACCTGCAAATCTTAGTAGGCAAGTAAGTGCGGTTAAATGAGAACAGTGTTGCCAACTCAGCGGATTTTTCGCCGAATTTGGCGGATTTTTAAATGGAACAGCGGATAAATTTTCCATTTAGCGGACAGCGGATTTACTGACGGATTTTCAAACTTATTTTAGCGATTTTCAGCGGTAACAATATCACCTTTCATCACCAGGGGAGGAAAAAAATAGAACTTAATACAGCATAATAGTCTACTTATTCCTGTTGTATTGTACTTATGCTGCGTACTACCACTCGTTTTCTAGACCAGCTCTGGCCCACAGCCTCAGTCAGCATTTGTTACAATCGTTACTATACTCTGGATGAGCCGGGTAGTGTCGTGTTTGATTACGTGTTTCTTTGGACATCAGGTTCTTTTTGGCACGTCGAAAGAAAAGTTTTAAAACCAATCAGATATTTCGTAAAGAGTAGTTAAATAATTAAACATTAAAAGACAAGTTGATTGAGCTTCCCAATGATGTCAAATACGGACGGTGCGCCTCCTTGGCAGTGCAATATAAATGCCAAATTGTTTGATTTTACATCTTTCTGCACTTATCAAAAACAATGAAAACAGTAACGAAAGTGAAAATACTTTTGAAATAGATTTGAAAATTGCCGTATGGTCTTTCCTGCTGTGAACTGCCAGCATATTATTTGAAAAAGAATAGTACCATGTGGCTTCATATAAAACTACAGGACCCTAACTCAGCACATCTGCTTCAGAGCATATAGTGAGCGGAGGAGAAGATGATGAACTCCTGTCCAGAAACTGGTGAGTGTTGAGTTAATCTCTTTTATTAAAACAGCTGGCATATTCTATTTTGCTTCAGTTCGAATTTAGCAGATTCTCAATTACAATTTAGCGGAGAAACGATTTATGGGTTGGCAACACTAAATGAGAAAGCACTGCGTCAAGAAATTTAATGGTACGTAAGAAAATCCGTGTCCCGGGTGACATTTTGGCATTCAAGTGTCACACAAAATCCATCCTAGTTGATGCTACGTTAAAAACAAAATATCATAGTTATTTTATTACTTCAGGGAAGATTATTGGAGTAGATTTAATCATCATCTCAATGTACTTAGTATCAGAGTGAAGTTTCTTATATGATAGTCCGTCTGGATGTAGTATCTGCACTTGTGGAGGAATATATACCGTAGTTAACAAGCGCTCGGACTTCGAAGGAAGCAATCCTGACTGTATTTTAGGGCCATCCCGGCATTAACCTGAAATTCAAGTAGAAAACCCTCTGAATACTACGTCTGAGATGGCCGAAAATGAATTGTAACCCAGTTAGTTACATAAAATGTGTTAGTTGGAGCCTAGAATCCCTCAAATCAAACGTCAATAATAACGTCATTGTACCGTTGCCAAACAGCAGATTTATAAGGCATTAACACTGGATTCTCACCAAGTAGACCGTGTTTCGAATCCCTGAAAATAACGAAAACATTCTACAAAAACTGGACATTCCGTGGCTATGATCACACGTAAAAGTACATTTTTTAATTCAGGTAAATACACACAGATGACCATTTAATAAATCCCTTCTGAGAAAAAAACCGACTCTCTTCCGTTAGAGGTATTATTATTATGATCATAATTTAAACGTACAGTTTACTTACGAAATGATGGGTGTAGTTTCATTTGATTGTTCTTTAGTTTCATCCATTTTTCCATGCGTTCTATTTGGCTCTTGCCGGGCTGAGTGGCTCAGACGGTTCAGGCGCTGACTTTCTGACCCCAACGTGTTAGGTTCGATCCTGGCTCATTCTGGTGGTATTTGAAGGTGCCCACATAAGTCAGCCTCGTGTCTTAGATTTCCTGGTACGTAAAGGAACTCCTGCGAGACTAAACACGGCACCTCGGTGACTTCGAAAACCGTAAAAGTGAGTTAGTGGGACGTAAAGTCAATAACATTATTAATTGCCTCTTCATTTTTACACAACTAGTGCATCCTCCATATACCCAATATTTTTGACATTGTCATATCGTTGCCTCCTCTACCATTTCTAACTTATACATTTTTCTTAAAACAAACTGAACAAATGATATAGAGGGAGATTGCGAGGGTTTTTTGTTTTTTTTTACAATTTGCTTTACGTCGCACCGACACAGATAGCTCTTATGGCGACAATGGAATAAGAAAGGGCGAGGAGAGGGAAGGAATCGGCCATGGCCTTAATTAAGGTACAGCCCCAGCATTTACCTGGTGTGAAAATGGGAAACAACGGAAAACCATCTTCAGGTCTGCAGACAGTGGAGTTCGAAACCACTGTCATCCGAATGGCAGCTTCCAGTTGCGCAACCCTAACTGCACAGCCACTTGCACGGTGAGTATGTCAAAATAATATTGTTTCAAAAATTAAAAAAATGATTTTCCAAAGCTGAAGTTTTGTAGCTCAGGCAATATTTCATGATGAACGATTTAGGGCTTTGGTGACATACATTACAATATATTTCCAATGTGGAAACGCTCGCTTCTTGTACATTGAAACGTTTTATACAACTTACGCATGCATACTGCCTGGAACATAGTACGGCGGGCGGTATAAGCCGATGTGTAAATGAAGCTACTACCTATATAATAAATATCACATTCTACTTCAAAGTCCTCCGTAGTTATGGCGTTCTAAATGTCGGTTTACCGTAGAACATTTTTATAGGTCGTTTATTTATTTGTACCGGCAAGGCGTGAATAATTAAATATTTTCTTGCAGTTAATCACTTTATACACTCAGTAATGAGTTCATTTATTTTCTTACCTTCGTATCCCAACAGGTAAGTCAGGTTCTGCTCCACAAAGGGACTACGAAACGGCACTGTTCAGAGATACGAGGTTCAAAACATGGTGCTGAGAGCCACTATCTTGGATGTCAACTTTAACTTCGTTCTTTTTATCCTCTCACGACTTGAACGCCGCAACAATACCTTATTTGAAGTTTCAAGGTATGAGGAGTATGTCTCACAACACTGCTCTACATTTATCCCGATTATTATCTTATTACAGTTACTTAAATTTATTGTATTATTAATGTAAAATGGCCCTACATGCGATGTTTCTAATAAATAAATAAATAAATAAATAAATAAATAAATAAATAAATAAATAAATAAATAAATAAATAAATAAATAAATAAATAAATAAATAAATAAAATACATTAATAAATAAATTGTGGATAGATAAGCATTAAAGCCTGCAGCGTAACATTAAATTAACCACGTACTAAGGAAAAAGTCCCGTACAAGTAGTATTGGATCATTACAAAAATTTTGTGGTAACACAACTGTGCAGATTTCTCCATTTAAATCCCGCTATCGGTCATTATAAAACGGGTTGTCTATGGTTTCCTACACAAACTTCAAGCAAATACTACGATAGTAACGAACGTAAAGATAACGGATAATTTCTCCCTAAACCTAGCCCCAATGATCACAACCAGCAAAATAGAGTAGGAACAGCAGAATGGAGTAATTTTCTCTCGTAATTATGAGACCATGTGCAAGAGATTGCAAGCTTTCGAAATGTGGACGTACCGATGGATGCTGAATGTACCTTGGACAGCAAAAATAACCAATATAGAAGTTTTGCGTCGTATGAGTAAGGAACCAAAAATTATCACTACCAAAAAGAGATGGAAGCTAGAATACTTTGGTCATATGATGCGGAACAGTAAGTACCACCTTCTATAAGTAATACTCTAATGGATAATTAACAGAAAACGTGGTCCGGGACGAAGTAAAACATAGTGACTCGGCAACTTGAGCCGGTGGTTTCGAGCGACGAAGCTTATGCTATTCCGAACAGCTATGAACAAACAGTAGATCATGCTACCAATCGCCAACGTTCTTTGAAGTCAAGGCACATGAAGAGGAATAAGAAGAATCATTAATGACCAGCATCTGAAGAGGCAGGGAGGTATAGTCTTTATACACAATGGTCTCAAATTTCTCTCATCAATATGTAGACCGTAGTCAAAGTAGAGTTTATTCTATTTGAGAATGCACAAGGTAAAAAAATTGATGATACCTCCAATTACACAATTGAAAAACGTGATATAGCCAGTTATTGTGTGCATAAAAATATCATAATCCTTAAGACTGAAGAAGGTGTGGGTGCTGACGTTTTGATGCGGTTTCAACGGGATCATCTTCCGTAACAAATATTTTTTAGGGACTGGGTATTTGTGACTTCTCCAACATTCTTGCAACTCTATACCACACACAACACTTCCTTCCACACATCAACAAACAGTTTACTACATTACAAGAGCTGATGGCTATTAACAGCCAGGTGAAAGGTTATTATTATTATTATTATTATTATTATTATTATTATTATTATTATTATTATTATTATTATTATTATTATTATTATTATTATTATATTCCTTGATGATGTTTGATGCTTGTCGTTTAAAGGGGCCTAACATCGAAGGTCATCGGCCCCCTTTATTTCTTTCCTTCTTAATCTGCTTACTCTCCAGGGTTGTTTTTTCCCTCGGATTCGGAGAGAGATCCCACCTCTGCCGCCTCAAAGGCAGTGTCCTGGATCATGAGAATTTGGGTCGTGGGATACAACTAGGGAGGAGGACCAGTATCTGGCCCAGGCAGCCTCATCTGCGATGCTGAACAGGGGTCTGGTCGGGGAATGGGAAGATCGAAAGGGATAGACAAGGAAGAGGGAAAGAAGTGGCCGTTGTCTTAAGTTAGGTTCCATCCCGGCATTTGCCTGGCGGAGAAGTGGGAAACCACGGAAAACTACTTCGAGGATGGCTGAGATGGGAATAGAATCCACCTTTACTCAGTGGACCTCCCAAAGCTGAGTGTACCCGGTTCCAGCCCTCGTACCAGTTTTCAAATTTCGTAGCAGAGCCGGGAATCAAATCCGGACCTCCGGGGTTGGTAGCTAATCACGCTAATCACTACACCACAGATGCGGACTATTATTATTACTATTACTTGATTTCATAGCATAGAATAATATAAAAATACATTGAGCTATTAAACCTAAGGTAAATAGGTCTTCCTTCATAATAATTGACTATTTAGCTGACAATTCTTATTATACATACATGCATACATACTGTACATTCATGCATATAGTATATCTCCATTATAAACTTTTATATATTTCAGCGTTCAGTCTGCAAGCCTTTCTCAATTGACTAAGTGCCTCCACAATGCTCTGTTTGTAACTAACTCTGAGGCAACGTTCAGGTCTATACCTGTTATCATTAAATCATTAGAAAACTTAGACTAACCATCGTCGTCTTGGTCTCCTTCTACATCTCTTAATCTGCATGCCCGAATCCATTATTCTCTTAGGTTGCATATCCTACTCCATTCGTCTCACATGACCACATCACCGAAACAGGTTTATTCGTACTGCTTCATCCATCCAGTTCTTTCCTAACTACTTGGTCTTTATCTCCTGGTTCCGAGTACTCTCTTGCCATTGTTCCCTAGTGCATGTACCAGCAATCAATCTCGCTACTTTCATATCTGTTACTACTATCTTGTGAATAATATATTCGGCGTTCACCCAGCTTCCACTCCCGTACAGAAAAGTTGGTCTCAAAATAAACCGATGTAAAGATAGCCTCGACCGGTTGCTGACTTTTTTCCTACAGAGTTTGCTGAACGCCACTGCGAGCTCACTGCATTAGCTTTTCTACACCCTGATTCAATCTCACTTACTATCCTACCGTCCAGGTAGAATACGCATCGTTAATACTTGAAATGATCTACCTGTTCCAGGTTTGAATTCCCAACCTGACATTCAGTTCTCTTAGGTTATTTCCCTACTGACATCACTTCAGTCTTGGAGAGGCTGATTTTCATATCATATCTACTACACCTATTTTTTTAAGTTTAATGTGTTAGACTGTAGGCTATCACCACAGTCCACCATTAAGACGAAGTCGTCGGCACAGTATAAACTGCTTACTGCATTTCCACCTAACTGAATACCTCCCTACCATCTTATACCTTTCAGAATATGATCCATGCGAAATATGAACAACAAAGGTGAAAGATTACAGCCTTGTTTAACACCTGTAAGTAACTTAAACGAATATTGTTCGTAATACAGTATATAAGAAAACCTAAACTTATGTCCAAAACCGATTTACGGAAGTTGACACAGGCCGTTTTTTTTGGATTGTGGATATGTGTATTTTAACGGTTAACTACGCATATTCGGAGCTGCATTATTGAAACAGAGGATGGTTCATAATCCCGTGTTCGTAGTTTTTATCTCAGCCGTATTAGCCCATTACTGAAGCGGAAGGAGACGTCTTGACAATCCACTTTTAAAATACTATGTTTTATACCTATATAAAGATTAACATAAATTCGTATTTGGTGACGAAGTAGAAATGAATACAAAAACACTATACTATATGCTGTTATTGATGTTGTTGTTAGTGACGGGGGAACGATTCTGTGGCATTCGAAGAAAGTTACCTGAAGGGACAGATTTGACACAAAGAGATAGGACCGAATATGAACAGTCTTGGCAGGGTCCTGTAGTCACATATACAGCACTATCTCACAGAAACGTTTGGCGGTTTGCCGACGTAGCCAGGCGTCACACTGTATCATTACGTTTAACTATTTCACTACTTCATTTGAATTGGTTAAAGGGCTTCAGTCCATTTGACCTAATTGTTGGTAAATCAAGCAAAACTATCTGGATATTTTACTATCATTATGTATGTATGTATGTATGTATGTATGTATGTATGTATGTATGTATGTATGTATGTATGTATGTATGTGTGTAAGTACGTATGTATGTTAGGTATTCAGTCCGAAGGCTGGTTGGATCCTCAACAGGTCCACCATTAGCTGTCATAGATGGCCTAGGTGTCACTGAAGAGGCGTGCTAGGGATATGCGGAGTGAAGTAGTTTCCCGTTGCTTTCCTCACTGAACCAGAAGTTGCTATTGCATATCAGTCTGCCAAGCCCACTGAAATACGTGCACCAACCGACCCTATGAGCGACATTTTCACACCATTCATAGCAGGGACTGGCTGCATAAGGAATGGCATTATTAACATCACTCATCCCTCAGCCACTTTCAAATTGTCAAATCCAAGGATAAGACTGAGACAGGTCAATGAAAGTAACAAATTTATTCTAGCCCATACCAGAAGACATAGTGCACTGTAAACACTACATAGAAATGTAAAAATGGATACTATTAGATGAAGAATGCACATTAGGATTCCTCTGAACATACACTGACTGACAGAGCAAATGCAACACCAAGAAGGAGTGGTTCGAAAGGGATGAAAGTTGGGGAAAAAACAGAGACGGCACGGACGAATAATTGATGTTTATTTCAAACCGATATGCAGGTTACACAATGCGCACGGCATCGACTCAGTAGGATGTAGGACCACCGCGAGCGGCGATGCACGCAGAAACACGTCGAGGTACAGAGTCAATAAGAGTGCGGATGGTGTCCTGAGGGATGGTTCTCCATTCTCTGTCAACCATTTGCCACAGTTGGTCGTCCGTACGAGGCTGGGGCAGAGTTTGCAAACGGCGTCCAATGAGATCCCACACGTGTTCGATTGGTGAGAGATCCGGAGAGTACGCTGACCACGGAAGCATCTGTACACCTCGTACAGCCTGTTGGGAGATGCGAGCAGTGTGTGGGCGGGCATTATCCTGCTGAAACAGAGCATTGGGCAGCCCCTGAAGGTACGGGAGTGCCACCGGCCGCAGCACATGCTGCACGTAGCGGTGGGCATTTAACGTGCCTTGAATACGCACTAGAGGTGACGTGGAATCATACGCAATAGCGCCCCAAACCATGATGCCGCGTTGTCTAGCGGTAGGGCGCTCCACAGTTACTGCCGGATTTGACCTTTCTCCACGCCGACGCCACACTCGTCTGCGGTGACTATCACTGACATAACAGAAGCGTGACTCATCGGAGAACACGACGTTCCGCCATTCCCTCATCCAAGTCGCTCTAGCCCGGCACCATGCCAGGCGTGCACGTCTATGCTGTGGAGTCAATGGTAGTCTTCTGGGCGGACGCCGGGAGTGCAGGCCTCCTTCAACCAATCGACGGGAAATTGTTCTGGTCGATATTGGAACAGCTAGGGTGTCTTGCACATGCTGAAGAATGGCGGCTGACGTGGCGTGCGGGGCTGCCACCGCTTGGCGGCGGATGCGCCGATCCTCGCGTGCTGACGTCACTCGGGCTGCGCCTGTACCCCTCGCACGTGTCACATGTCCCTGCGCCAACCATCTTCGCCACAGGCGCTGCACCGTGGACACATCCCTATGGGTATCGGCTGCGATTTGACGAAGCGACCAACCTGCCCTTCTCAGCCCGATCACCATACCCCTCGTAAAGTCGTCTGTCTGCTGGAAATGCCTCCGTTGACGGCGGCCTGGCATTCTTAGCTATACACGTGTCCTGTGGCACACGACAACACATTCTACAATGACTGTCGGCTGAGAAATCACGGTACGAAGTGGGCCATTCGCCAACGCCGTGTCCCATTTATCGTTCGCTACGTGCGCAGCACAGCGGCGCATTTCACATCATGAGCATACCTCAGTGACGTCAGTCTACCCTGCAATTGGCATAAAGTTCTGACCACTCCTTCTTGGTGTTGCATTTGCTCTGTCAGTCAGTGTATTTCAGGAATTTATCATCAGACTTTAAAAGCATAAAAGTAGGGCTTCGGTCCGGACGGATGCCCTTCCGCTACAAAACTCTAACTTTCCAATCCCAATCTCACAGTGAAGGAGAGGCTGGACTGATCTCTTTCCTTTATAAACAATGTGATGACCATTCAGGATCAGAAATTCAATGTTAGTTCAATTTCGAAAAAAATGTGACTGATTCCCTTTCTTTATGAACCAATTCATTTAACAAAGAGCCTCCGTGGCTCACACGGCAGCGCGTCGGCTTGTCACCGCTGTATACCGTGGTTCAAATCCCGGTCACTCCATGTGAGATTTGTGCTGGACAAAGCGGAGGCGGGACAGGTTTTTCTCCGGGTACTCCGGTTTTCCCTGTCATCTTTTATTCCAGCAACACTCTCCATTATCATTTCATAGCATTTATCAGTCATTAATAATCATCTTGGGAGTGGTGACCCCATTGTAATAACAGCCTATATATGGTTCATTCATTGCATTCCTGACCCATACAAAGACTGGAAAACAGGTTGTCGGTTTTCATTTCTGTCATTTAACAAAATGGTTTCCGTACTTGTTCAGGCACGGTTCTAGTTCAAATTAGTAATTTTTTTCGTTAACGTCCAACTCGTTGGCTGAACGGTTGGCGTACTGACCTTCGGTTCAGAGGGTCCCGGGTTCGATTCCTGGCCGGGTCGGGGATTTTAACCTTAATTGGTAAATTCCAATGGCACGGGGGCTGTGTGTATGTGTTGTCTTCATCATCATTTCATCTTCATCACGACGCGCAGGTCGCCTACGGGAGTCGAATAGAAAGACCTGTACCTGACGAGCAGAACCCTTCCTGGGATATCGCGGCACTAAAAGCCATACGACATTTTATTTTCGTTAACGGCCCATATTCAGCAGTGGTGGTAGTGGTGGTGGTGGTGGTGATGACGATCACACGAAGAAATCAACACCATCTTTGGCCTCCAGTGGGAAAGTAAGGTCCTGTATGGCATTTTCCAATGCTTAGTAATGATAGCTACAAGAGCAAAAATAAGGCAAAAATAACAATTCACTCTTCCTCACCTTCTCAGCTTCCCCATATTACCAAACCGGACAACATAAAAAAAATCACTGGGCGAGTTGGCCGTGCGGTTAGGAGCCCGCAGCTGTGAGCTCGCATCCGGGAGATAGTGGGTTCGAACCCCACTGTCGGCAGCCCTGAAGATGGTTTTCCGTGGTTTCCCATTTTCATACCAGACAAATGCTGGGGCTGTACCTTAATTAAGGCCACGGCCGCTTCTTTCTCATTCCTTAGCCTTTCCTGTCCCATCGTCGCCGTAAGACCTATCTGTGTCGGTGCGACGTAAAGCAAGTAGCAAAAAAAAAAACAAAAAAAAACCTTTACTTTCACTGCTCATAAAAATGTGAGTTTGAATTATTTTGAATAAGCTTTTGTTCTTTCATTTTTAATCGTTTGGATTAATCTCATCTGTAACGTCTCATACTGAGGAGAAAGTGATTCCCTTAAGAATTTCGTTATACCTCATCAGTAACTTTAAAACTTTATATTAACCTTTCCCGAATGGTGGTAGATTTTTGGCACACTGAGTAATCACTGCAGATTGTGACGTTATGCAACGTCAGCGTGTCGTATCATATAGACCTTCAATTGTGGATTCTTATGCCAAAGCCGCTCTCTAGCCGTCAGAAAACTTCTCAGTTATTCTCACGTAGGCCGAGTGAACCTCCAACCAGACCTCCGACTTCGTTTAATATTTCTGACCTTGACGGGAATTGAACCCGTGTCTTCAAAGTAGAAGGCAAGCTCACCATCCCTAGACCACCAAGCCGGCAGTTTTATTATACTTATCGGCACAGAAAATAGTTTAATTCCTCTGATTAAGAAATAAGAGATAGAAGATTGGGTGGCGTGGTGGTGACGTGTGATGTTCGGCATGATAATGGAGCGGTACCTAGCAAGTGAGGGATATTGTTATATTTTTAAGACATTCAAGCTTCTATGTCAGTGGGTTTCACATTTTTTTTAGAGATCATAGTACCATAGTACCCAATGCGTGCTAACCCCTATGGCAAGAAGCTGATAACTCGTACTTTTCTCTCTTGAATGAATAATATTCAGCGGAATGTCAGAGGAAATATTCACTAATAATATCGCTTTGTGTTTGATTTGCTTGCCGTCGTGCTGTGGGCTACTTCCCTTGATATTCGTAATATGTACATTCCCGAGCATCTCTATACTAATTAGGAAGCTCTGCAGCGTTATGTGAAACAAGAATTCCCACCATTCCAGGTCATCGTTCTGCATGTTCTCAGGACAGTAATTTTTGATGTAGTCAGCCATTTTTTATCATCATAGAAATATGTGGATTATGAAGGCAAAATTACTACTGAATCTGTTATATCTACCTAATTAGGCTACACACTACGGGCTTTGTGGTTAATCATAGATATTGTGAAGCCAAATTAGAACTAATTTCTAATTATCTGTCCTAGTCATGTCTTGTACTATAATTCTAACCTAGATTCATACACACACAGCCATCTTTATAATTAACTGTTATGCCTTTCGGCGTTCAGCCTTCAAACCTCTGAGAATTAATTAAACGCCTCCGCATTCCTCTATATGCAACTAGCTCTGTAGCCTCTTTAATTCATTCTCATCACTAAACCATTAAAGAATTTGTCTAACCATCGACGACCACGAGCCTTGCTCTCCATGGCTGAGCAATTTATTCTTCTAGATATTCTATTCTCCTCTATTTGCCTCACAACACTCCATCACCCAAGCAGGTTTAGGCGTACACTTTCGTCCATAGATTTTATTCTTAATGTAGCCTTTATCTCCTCACTTGGAACACTTTCCTGCTATTTTTCCCACCTGCTTCTACCAGCAAGCATTCTCGCTACCTCCATTTCTGTTACTTCTAGCTAATGAATAACATATCCTGAGTCCACTCAACATTAAATCCCCTAGAGCAAAGAATGTCTGTAAACATATTCGAACGTATTCGAAGCCAACAGTTGAGCTTTCTACCGAACGTACTTCAGGACACTTTGATATAATCTATCGTTCGAAACTATCAAAATGTTATATTGAAAACCTGCAGCTCCTTAGCACTTTAATTAATACTGCACTCATAACCCCAGTAAAGGGTAAAATATAGAACCAATTTTTTCAAGGCAACTTTTCTCTATAATGTAAAATCTTTTGAAACATTTTCTTAATGTTTATTACTATTTCGCTCATGTCGTATTCACTCATAATTACCTGGACTGACTGCAGCTGGAAAGAAATAGCCTATACTTACCTTTCATTTGTATTTCTAGAAAATTTACCCTTTGAGAGAAGGAGTGTTAGAGATGAATATGAATGCATATTTTAGACTTAAATTCTCTTTCACTTTCATGTGAATTATGGTGGTATCATGCAGAAGTAATTAATTCCTTTTGTACCGATAATGAGAGAATGGTAGAGGAATTTGAGGGAAAATAATTGTATAGTAGAAACACATACTATACTGAGTGTTATTTATTTATTTATTTATTTATTTATTTATTTATTTATTTATTTATTTATTTATTTATTTATTATTTATTTATTTATTTATTTATTTATTTATTTATTTATTGAGACAATCCTTGTAAATAATATTTAAACTATTTGTCAGATTTACGTCTCCCTAACTAGGCTACTTTCACGGTTTTCAGAGATATCAATATGCCTAAATTTTGTCCCGCAGGGCTGGTAAATCTACCGACATGAGGCTGAAGTATATGAGCACCTTCGAATACCACCGAACTTGGTCGGAATCGAATATGCCAACAGTTGAGCTTTCTACCGAACGTGCGGGAAGATACTTCATGAATGTTCCAGATGAAAGTTCACATAATGCTGACCAAATGCAAAGCACTACAGGAACATGGAATAGAGGACACCTTCCTCTACTCAGGGTTTAGGTCAGCAAGGGTATCCAGCCGTAAAACTAGGCCAAATCTACAAGTGTTGACCAAAATGTAGTGGAAATAAGGTCAAAGTGTCCTGAAGTACGTAGTCGTACCATTTCCACATCTACTTCTATTATAACGTTCCAAATTCAAAAGTATCATTGTTTAAGAAGCCTTTCCTGTGGACAGTCGAGAATTCCTCTGAGGATGCATAGCACAGTTTGCTGCGAAACATTAAGAATTTCACCTTATTTTCTTGACACGGCACAAGCCCAAAAGCCTATACAATAACATGTCTATAAATACGGGCCGTGAAAGCATTAATGGCAATGTAATACGTTAATTCAGTCCCTAGTAAATGTAATGAGACGTTGGCACTTGAGATACACTCCTCAGCAGTTCATTCATGTTTATATCTAGCAAAATTGGATAAAGCAAGAACAGTGATAATGTATCTTAGTAGTACGAACTGTTTGTTAGGACATAAACATGAACAGTGCGTTACATGCACATTCCAACACTTTATTAACTTTGAAATACCTTTGTCAAAAAGTTGTACCCATTCAATTACAAAATTAAATGTTCTAACCACTCTCATTATTTTCCGCAAACACTTGCAATCTGCCGCATTATGAATGGGTAATACGGCAGACCATGTATGATGTAATCCTTCAGCAGGCTGCCTCCATACGATGTTTCATGTCCTCTGGAGTTGTAGGCACATCATGGTAGACTTCCTCTTTAACTTACCCCACAAAAGGAAGATCCGGAGAACGGGCTGACCAATTTACATGCCAGCCACGTTCTATGAAACATCCATAGAATAATATATCCAGGTTCCGCCTAGTGCTAATTGTAGGGTGCGCTGGACAACCACCATGATAATACCACATCCGTGTCCCAGTGTTCAGCGGGACATTTTCTAGCAAACTTGGCAGATTATTTTGTAGTAATTCTATGTACTTTGCAGCTGTTTTGGCGCCTTCAATTAAGTGAAGTGCAATGGAGGTGGCCTCACTATACACTGACACTGCAAGGTCGCTGGCTCTCTGCTTGTTGAAGCCGACGAGGTTTGTCCATGAACCAGTAATGCATAATTTATAAATTCACTGATCCGTGATTTGTGAAACCTGCCTCATCAGTAAACAGGTAGAGCTGCAATGCATTCTCTGTTAATGCCCATTCAGAGAAATTCGCCAGGCTATGAAATTCATTTCTATATAATTCCTGATGAGGTGACACATATGATATGAGTGATATTTATGTCGATGCAGTATGCATATTTTACTGCTTTAAATCAGTCCACTGCTTGTTACGTGAAATAATGTGTGGGCTCACGGCAATACAAGCTAACACACCAACTTTACCTGGATCTCATGCGGCGGGTTTGCTACGGACACGTTTGCGTTTTGTTACACTACGTGTTTCAAACAATTGTTTGTGGAAGTTTACAAAGGTGCTGTGCGTTGGATGTTCACGGTCCGGGTACCTTTCTGCATGCCACCTACAGGCTTATGCAGCATTTTTTCTACATTCGCCGCAGATCAGTGTCATTTCTGCCTTTTCATATCCTGAAATTACCATTTTCTCAGCACAGTTCTTACAACATTGTATACTGTTGTACTTTCGACTACTTTTTTAAATAAAAGTGTTCTCAGTTTAGTATGTTGTAAATATAAGTGAACGCTCTTACTTGCGTACAGTATCACAGAGGCCTGGTTACTTTGTGAACTTTTCTGAGTACAAAGTAATACAGTAACACAGTGCTAGGTACGACGGATGGGACTAGTAAAATAAACATACACAACATTAAAGCCAAAATCGAAAATATTGTAGTCACCTTATACACAGCCTTTTGCTTCTCTCGGGTCAAGAATCATGTTTGTTTCAACACGCCAATGAAATTCTGAGGCATTTTCAAGCGTCAGTCTCACATTACAATTACTCAGCATAACGTAGCTTATTACATTGGGTCAAAAGTTATTTTTAACAAAATTCAAGATTAATCTCTTATTTTTCTGTTTTCAGTTGTGCTACAGAAAAAAGGGGATTCCATTTAAAAATATATAAATTTGTATTGAAAATTATACGTCCGTACATTTGTGAATGAACTGTTTTTACTAATTTCATGACCCCCTCTCCTGACGTTGTGTCTGAGAAAGATGATTTTCCAAATTCCTTATGTTTTAAGAAATATATCCGGTGGTAATGTTACTTACTCACTCTGTACACTGAGACTTATGGCAGTTTAAAATACATACGGAAACAAAGAAAGAATATATAAATATAAAATTAGACACTATCCTGCTATGGTCAGACCGTCAGTCCTTTACGCCGCATAGTGCCTACTTCTAACTAACAAAATCCCACTAAGAGGTCTTGAAGTACAAGAAATGAAGTTCCTGAGAAAGATTAGCTTTAATAATAATAATAATGTTATTTGCTTTACGTCCCACTAACTATTTTTACCGTTTTCGGAGACGAGAAAGATAGTAGGACCAAGGATCCCATCAGAAGGAAGGCGATGGTACAAACCAAACCGTGAATTCTACCAATACCGAGAAACCCTCACAGATTCCACGGCTGGCTATCTATGGACACCAAATGGAATGGACTCCCAAATGGACTCCCACAGACTCTGCTGTAAGATCTTCAAAGCAGCCAGGAAGTGTGTAGGCACTAGATCTCTGTGGATCTGGCAGGCAGGGAAGGATTTCGTAGAACATACTATTAATCATGTCTTATGAATTAACAGATGTAACTAAAGTTGAACCAGACCCTTCCTAACATCCCTTGCAGAATTAAATTACAATGAGAACAGGAAATGTTCCTAGAAACACAAGATAGAGTACAGCAACAAAGTGAAGGATTACTGGGCCAGCAGGAAAGTTCAAGGTACCAAGAAGAAAACAACAGCCAAATCCACCGTCAATAACATCAAAAGCGATAAACATCGAAAAAAGCACAGCCAAAGCACAAGCACCGTGGAATTCAGGCGGGCCAAACCAACTAAAAATAATTGGAAAAAGTGAATAAATGAGTAATCTGTAAATATACCACTTCAAGGAAACAATCGTGCAACTTAATTGTGATATCCGCTCAAAAATGAGATCAAATAAGAATAACAACCATTGTGTATTAATGAACAGAGTCCTCTGGAAGGAACACATATTATGACTTTGTCATGAGCTTCAGGAATTAAACTTCCACCAATATTACTAAATAATCAACCCTATTTATATTTGGGGCATACTAACTTATATTGAGAACATAATAGGAAAATCATCGACGAAGTGATAGAGAAGTGGTTTTAGAGACGTTAGTTCTCACCGTTTTTTTATTGCCAGTTGTTTTACGTCGCACCGACACAGATAGGTCTTATGGCGACGATGCGTCAGAGAAGGACTAGGAGTGAGAAGGAAGCGGTCGTGGCTTTAATTAAGGTACAGCCCCAGCATTTGCCTGGTATGAAAAATGGGAAACCACGGAAAACCATTTTCAGGGCTGCCGACAGTGGGGTTCGAACCTACTATCTCACCGTTTTAACCAAACTATAAACCAGTAGCTAACTTGATTGCACGTATCAACTCTGAAAAAAATTAGAATGTTAAAATTGAAACTCTGAAGCTGCAACTTTATTAAGTTAATTACAAACCAGTAAAGGAATGCAGAATCAAATTTGCCTTACTCAGGATTCATGGGAAGTATTTCTGTGTTGAGGTAAATATCACTTGAATTATTATAGGGAAGATTAAAAACCGCCTGTCATTTCGGCCTTGCCGGACACTTGCGCCGCCACTCGTTACTGCAAGCAGACTACAGATTTAAATAATTTCATTAAATGGACGCAATGCCGTTATGAAACGTCAGAAGCTTCCCTTAGCAGAATTTCACGGAATTACATTTGCTCGGGACGCCGTATGTCAGGTATCCCTTTGTTACGTGTTTCTGAGTAACGAAGCCTGTGGCAATGCATAACACTGCAGTGCGATTGCGTCCATTAATGTTCTCCTAAGGCAACCACACAGGCTACATTTTGCTTAATGATTTGCATGCGAAGAGCTAAGTCGCAATGTAAAATTGAGCGTGAGTGCTAATATGTCATCCTATTTGTTTTGGAGTCGGCAATAGGGAAGTTCGAAATCTTCCTACGTGTACAACCAAGACGGCGTGCACGTTGTAACGTGTGTGGTGATGGTTTGCGTTCGGTTTCAACCTGTGATACAACTGCATCGTGAAATGAACGATCTGTATTTGATACCGCGTCTCTTTTTAAATCCGAGTTCATTCATTTCTACAGACAAATCTCTTTCCCGTAAAAAATTAAGTCGAAATAGTGTTCAGATCGGTATATGAAAGATGGTCCGACTCGTTGGCTGAATGGTCAGCGTACTGACCCTCGGTTCAGAGGGTCCCGGGTTCGATTCCCGGCCGGGTCGGGGATTTTAATAGCTTCTGATTAATTCTTCTGGCTCGGGGACTGGGTGTTTGTGTCCGTCCCAACTCTCTCCTCTTCATATTCACACAACACGCTACACTACCAACCACCACAGAAACACGCAATAGTGATTACATCCCTCCATATAGGGTTGGCGTCAAGAAGGGCATCCGGCCGTAAAACAGGGCCAAATCCACATGTGCGACACAGATCGCACCCGCGACCCCACAGGTGTGGGAAAAGCGGTAGGGAAATAAAGAAAGAATCGGTATATGAAAGATGGTAGGCCTATCCACAATTTACTGACAGAAAAAGTGCAAGGAGGTTGATCCAGAGGTGAATAACGATAGTTACAAAAATTAATACATTTCATCTTGATCAAGGTGTCCACAGAAGATTATTAAAGCCGACAAAGCTGATGTGGTACTAAATATAGGTATAGATAGACATTTATTAATTCATTACCTTGTTTATATATTTACGGGGCTCTGTATGTAATATACAATACATACTGTTGGTACCCTATAACATAAACAATAACATTTAAAATTAAAACTCTAATTACCTCTTAAATATTACATTTTTATTGTTGTAATTGCTACTGTGTATTAATAATTATATTATTATTATTATTATCATTATTATTATTATTATTATTATTATTATTATTATTATTATTAACAGAATCATATCAAGCCGCGCGTTTAGGGTCGCGCAGCTGTGAGCTTGCATTCCGGAGACAGTGATTCGAACCCCACTGCCGGCAGCCCAGAAGATGTTTTTCCGTGGTCTCCCACTTCCACACCAGGCAAATGCTGAGGCTGTACCTTCATTAAGGCCAAGGCAACTTTTTTCTCACTCCTAGCCCTTTCCTATCCAATCGTCACCATAAGACTTCTCTGTGTCGGTGCGACGTAAAGCAGATAGTAAGAAAGAATCATATCAACTTCTACATAGTCGAGTCTCGATATCAGTAATATTACGTAAGGTGAAACCTTGTCTGTCATCATTTAGAATCCTTTGGAAGGAAGTAGTCATTTTAATACTGGTGCACGAAATCATGCAAAAAACACTCAAGTCACAGGAGGAGGGAAAATATGCAACATTTTGTAGGAACATTGCAGAAGATCTGCCTGCACTTGAAGATTAAATGCCTGTATTTCATAAAATAATGCCATCAACTGTAGTGAAGCAGGGAATGCCGTTCTGTGCACTTAACCATGAACACTTCGGAAATTCACAGACTTCCTCAACCAGTGTATGTAACATTACGCAAGATTTAGTTCTGCCCTTCTAAACTACCTTTATTATTGAGGAATTGCATGAACACATATCTCTTACTTCTCTCGCCTATGGAACATAATTAGTGCTAAATTATCTTTCTAGTGGATTAGACACATTAACGCCTTGCTCTACATCCGTCTCGTTGAATTATACATGCCTGTAGGGTAGTTGAGAACAGTATGATGGTAGATCGACTTCGTAATTAGTAATGCAAAATACAACAATCCAAAACAACAGTTTCTATACGATATAATTTCAAGTCTATTTCTATGTGAAAAATTCTAAATCGAGAGGCCATTGTTCATAAAACGGTCTCCTTGCTCTTAGAGTCGGCAGTTGAATACTTCTCGTTCTGTATTGAGATCCCTTTTGTCCGAAGGGCTTTAAAAAGTCTCTCCCCAAGGTGAATACTTCGTCTCCCACAGACACATATGGGAGTTCGACTGTACTCTTTTCGGGTGCCTTGACTGTGACAAGTAAATACGATCAACTACTAATTTCTTGTAGAACCTTGTTTTTCCTAAAGCGCTTCCTTTATGAAATGCTGCCACTAGTTCCAACGTCACAGTAAATATATTCACGACTAGCATTGACACTAGCCATTCAAAGTAAACTGTTGGATACCATGCAGTTCCAAAGGAACGATCCACTTCCTTCAGGAGGGATTATATTTTATTTTTCTCGTTCACAGACCTTAAGCAGTGTGGGAATTATCACATGTCTTCATATTCTGCTGCAATATGCAACTACTCTTCTTCACTTGAGGGGAACTAAAAAATAAACGACGAAACGAATTTTAGTACTCGTATCATTTTTTCAAGGACCAGAAAATTGTGTATGAAGAGACACGCACATTCACGAATTGCATATGGTGACGACTACTAATTGCAGTTATTCTATCTGTCTACAAATTATTAAACAATCTTATTGGTAGCTCTAACTTGCTCTCTCTGTTCAACTTGTCTGTCCCTAATCCATCTACACGCCCGAAACATGTTACTTTCTACTGCTCTAGATCAAGAACCCAACAACATAGTAATTCACCAGTATTAAACTCAATGAAAATATTTAATAAATATAGCAATGAGTACAGACTAGATATATTTGCAACTACATACACATCCATAGTAAAACAATATAAACAAGTAACTTAATTGTTTTCTGTTCTAAATTAAATCCCACTTTGTTGAATCCTATTGCTTAGCTCACAACTTTAGTTTTCTTTCTAGTTTCTGGTTATACCATCTACCCCATCATCATTATCTTCGATAACATCACTACCATCATGTATAATTACAGTACTACTGCAACTTTAAAGCCAAATCGTAAATCGTAAATCATTTTAATTGTAATATCTTAAATACCTTGTTACTTGTAACTTACTTACATGTAACTGGATATTTGTAATATTATGTTACTGAAGAAAAGAGTATTTTTATTTCATTTATGACTATTTTACACGGACTTTCATATGAGATATTAAAATTTTAATTTAGTATTTGTGTTATCTAATGCAATATTATATGTATATGTGTTTCACATCATTAGGTTTGTACTTGTCCGAACCACAATAAATAAATAAATAAATAAATAAATAAATAAATAAATAAATAAATAAATAAATAAATAAATAAATAAATAAATAAATAAATAAATAAATAAATAAATAAATAAATAAATAAATAAATAAATAAATCTCCAGCTGATGTTAATTATTTCATATGTTTTACGTTTGCTTTACGATATTCATTTAATTGTGGTATTACTTTCTAATTGTTCATAAATTGCTCTGCATATTTCTGGAGCTATTACTCCTAGGGCCTGGGATGATATCAAAGAAGGGGATATTAAATCTTCATACTTTCTTCCAATGAATAGGAAGCGGAGAGGTACGGGGTGCCTTTCATATCGTAGCGGTGCGAGCAATACCGCGTATCTGACAATGCTGTTCCTAAACATACACAAATACAAGTTACACCATTTACATAAAGTTATTAAAGAGAACAGTATTTGAAAGGTTCAATTGGTTCCTGTTGAAGTTCACCGCAACATAAAGTAAGATTGATCCACACCACAGAAGGATGTTTATCCCAGTTTAAAAGATTTTTTTGCACTTTCATATATGTGACACGTAATTTGGTTCTCGCTGCATCAAGAGCTCGTGTATCAATACATCAAAGAACAATTTTAAGACTTCAGTGATTAACTTGCCAGTAATATGTGTGATTTTTACGACTTGATACCTACACTTTTCATTCATATTTTAATTTGGTGTTTCGTTCTAAATTTTAAAGAGACATGCAATAGTTTCCCCATAGATTATATTTCCATTGTTCTCTTTAATAATTCAGTGTAAATGGTTTAGTACTGATGGTATTTAGCTGAAGATGTCCAATAACAAGGGGCCATCAATAAATGTAAAGAAACTTGAAACTCATTTGTACACCATCCGAAAAAACACGCTAAAAATGTAAAATCCTCGAATATTACATACGATCGTGCATATATCTACGAGTTACAGGGCGGTAAATATGTACGGGTAGGGGTCGTCAGTGTCCAATCAGGGTGAAGTTATTTTGAACTGCTGGTGCGATGTAAGGAGAAGAGAACTAGGTAGAGGGAGAAAGCATTGTGAGAGCAGTAAGGTATCGTGGGTTGTGTACCGGTCGTTGCGAAATAAGCTTCTTCCTATAAAAATTAACCCTCTTAACGTAGTGAATCACTTTAAAGAGAAGAATTTCCAGCTCTTCGTTTTAACCAAAGAAGATGAGACATTTTTTCAGTATTTAGTAGATATATTAGAGCCTAATATAGAAATAACACATACGCAGACTTTAGATATTAATGAATACGAACCAGTATTTGAAACAGTATTAGTGGACGAATACGAATCTCCATTAGGAGAATCTACTTTACTTTCATCAAAACGGGAATCAACATCAGAATGTCCATAGAGCCCGGAAAAACATAGAGTATAATGTTCACTGATGATAAAAGGAAAGATTATAAGCACACGGTTTAGTGCAAATAAACAGAAGCCAAAACAAACATTTCCTCACTTATAGTGATACTCTATGATAATCAGATATCCTCGACTGAAGCACGATACGCAGTTGTACCATTTTAAGGAAGATATTGCAAAAGCGGATTATGCCGGCAAGCCGCCTTCTAGTTTAACAGTCAGAGATATATATAAACAATTGTACGAGTTGGTGTTTACGAAATTTATAGACTCTCGCGCAAACAACTTGATAGTGCAATTTACAAAAATGGGCCCGTGAAGAACCAGATCGCTCAATTTTCCTTTGTCAGCAAGTGCGATATGGATATTGAATTTCAAGCAGCATTTTCTTCGAATACTACATCATATCGTGCATATATCTAAGAGTTACAAGGCAGTAAAGAGGTGTGGGTGGGGGTCGCCAGTCTCCAATCGGAGTGAAATTATTTTGAATAGCTGGCGCGATGTAAGGAGAAGCGAGCTAGAGAGAGGGAGAAAGCATTGTGAGGGCAGTAATTTATAGTGAGTTGTATACGTGTCCTTCCGCTACGCAATTTGTCACACGAAAAGAAAAAGAAGATGAAACTATTAGCAGCATACTGCATTCCTGGAGAGAAGATACAATTTTGCTTATAGAGCAGTATTTTGCTATGTGTATAATGCCGATCAATCTGGCATCAGTAAGGAAACTCATTCCGGGGGAACACTTGATCGCCGTGGTAAGAAGATAGTGTGTGGTGTTACACAATGACAAAGCGCACAGACACATTCATTCACAATTATGCGAATTGCATCATGCATAGGATGTCTCCTTCCCTGTCTGTTCATCCTACAGAAGGAATCAAATCCACCAAGAGTCAAGCTATCCAGCAGGGTATGTATAAGCCCCTAATTTAATTGTGCAGTGGTTGAAATATAGAAAAATTACAAAAGAACTTTTCCATATATTTCCTGAATTGACATATTTACCTCCCACTGCTCCATCGAACTGTTCATTGATGGATTCCTGGGTGCCTCACAAAGATAATGTAATACATGAAGTACTTTCGTTAAATAACTATGAACCTGAAATGTTAAAAGTGTAAATCACTCCAGCTAAAACAACTTGCGAAGTACAACCGTTGGAAAGGCATTTTTTCCTAATGTTAAGAACGATGGACCGACATATGTGTGATTTCGTTGTGTTAAATATCGATGTGAGCTTGCAAGAGCGTGACAATCTTATCAAACGCATGCCACTGATCTACAATGAAGAACGTTCACCGCGTTTCCGTTTGTCACATAGACATGGGTGGAAATTAGCGGTCCTATTTAGCACCAATGAAACTTTTGAAAATAGCACAGACTACTGTATTAGGAAAGGAACTTGTACTTGCGAATTTCTTATGAAGGGCAATAATAATTTTGATCAGCTTTCCTTACTCAAATGTAGCCGGTGCAAGAAGCTATTGTGTTTCAAACATTAGTTTCTTAATCTCCATTAGCATTCACAGGGGTTTGAATATGTTGAAGGGGATTAAACATGACTGGCACACTGTTGGCGGGTATGTAATTGTTTAATAAGTACATACTCATACATACAGTGTTAAAATGTTTACCTTGAGAATATTGTTATCCATCATACGATTACAACACAACCACATCTTAGTATTTAATTGTTTCTTTAAAGCATGTATAAATTAATTCCAAGTTTCTGTGATTACTGCTTTTTGATTTAAAACAAAATGACTACGTAGTATAACAGGCGTAGGGTATTCACATGGTCCATTGCATTCACAGTGCTGTCTCCGTCTCAATATCTCGCCAGCAGTTCGAAATAACATCACTCCGATTGGACAATGACGATCCCAAACCGTACACCTTCACCGCCCTCTAACTCGTATATACATGCACGATAGGATGTAATAATCAAGGGTTTAACATATTTCGATGTGCTCTTTTGGATGGTGTATAAATAAGTTCCAAGTTTTCTTAACATCGATTGATTGTTCCTTGTAAGTGGACGAAGCATGTACTACTAATTCCTGTCAAGTAATAACTTTTATAAGAATAAATAGTGTATTCAATCGGTGGACCTTTTATACTTGTACCTGTATATGTTTAGTGACGTCAATACGAAGCCAACATCAGACTTTTACATTATTATGTAATGCTCTTTCTATCCGTTAATTTACTTAAGTCAGGCGAAGCCATCCAGCCATATATGGGTATGTAGTCCAGCAGAACAATTCTCGTTGCGTTCATTTTCCTGTGCTTTTGTTTAAAGGAAAGTGAACATTACCGTACTCCACAGTAGGAAAAATTTTTGCCTGACATGTTTACGCACTCCTATAGTATAATGTATTTAAGGTTAATTTTCATTTAATCTCACTCATAGGTAAATGAATACAATGATAATTGTTCTGATGGACTGCTAATTCATATGTGGGAGGGAGGGGTAACCAGTGTTAAGGAAAACAATGGATAGGAAGAATATTGTCAACTGTACGGTATCGCTCGCGCAGCGATGATATGGAGTAATTGCTTGTCTGAAAAATATGTCGGACTTTTTAATCGAAGGTGTTATCTTATTTTAAGAATAAGTGATTATTTTTCTTCGTCCATCCGCAAGTAATTATACCAGTAACCTCAGTTCATTCAATAAGTTCATGCGAGACATCTTTCTGTTTCGGTAAGCCGTCATTCGTCCAATTTCTTCCAGAAAGTTGTTCTCTTCCTTTCCTCATTTTTTTGCAAATAATGGCAAGAGATATGTGCTCGCACACATCATCGCCCGACATGTTCCCACTTAAGCCTGCGAACAGAAGTGAGAGAAAGACTGAGAGGTGTTTGCCATTCTTCACGTTCCGTCTTGCTTGCCACTTATATTTGAGCAAGAAAATCGTCAAGCAAAACGCAGCGTGTGTGTGTTCAATTATTTTTGAAGATAATTAATGTTCCAGTATTTACGACCCGATAAGTACTTTTTTATATTTTCTGAAACACTGAGATGACATAGTTTTGTCCCGAAGGAGTTCCTTAACTTGCCCGTAATTATAGCAAAACGAAGCGAACGTATTTGATCATCTTCAAATACCAGCGGACTGATGTGTGATTGAATCCATCAATTTGAGCTCCGAAGGTCAACGCTCTACCGTCTGATCTATTCAGCCCACCTTGCGGAAAATATATGGGGTTGATGATCAGAATGGCTGCTGTTTCAATCTGTAGCAAATATAAAGCAAGTCAAACTCTCCGCACTTGCTGTGATTTCCACACTATTAAACTAATTTGAAGCACTTACTCCTTCAATTTAAAACTTGTGAACAGGCGCAGCAATATCTGTATTATAAAGCCAGAAGGCTAACTGACATTAATGTTTACCCACTCCCAGATGTGCTAGAAACTTGAAATTCGGTAAAGTGATAGCTATTAGATGTAACCTAAGAAAATGTGTTTAATTTTACCCCCTAACAACCCCAAAAGAATGGCCCACCCAAACTTCCCTGCGTGCTAGAAAATTGAAAGTTAGCAAAATTATGGCGCTTGTCCTGCAACCGACGGAGTAATTCAAAAACGTTCCAACGTTTAACCTTTTACCTCCGAAATAATCGAATTTTGGAGGTAATTTTCATGACGTTGCAGACCATCGTTTCGAGGTGTTTTGTGGCTAAACGGTAGGTCGTATCGCGAAAACGGATAACCTATTCGGTACGCACAATGAATAGATCAACAACTTTGGTCCTATTACTTTTAGTCTCATCTGGATCCCTTATGCCTTAGACAGAGCTGCATTTTCCGATTTTAAGTCAATTTTGGACAATTTCCATAATTAATTTTACTGCTTGGCACACTTATAAGACTGATAGAATCATGAAACTCGGCAGGCTCATTGGCATGTCAATGAGTCATATATGAGCCAAATTGCATGATTCTAGCTGCCGTGTAATTACGAGAAAGACGAAAGGAATATGTGAAAACTGTACTCAAATTTCAGCCTAATCTAAATTTCTAAAACTGTCTGAGGTGTATCCGACACAGATAGGACAAAACTTCAAAGAACCAAAATGGACATCGTTTCATCCATAATACGCTTCCCAAGTGTCAATAATGTAGTTGTCCATTAGACGGGGAAAAGAAATTTGCCCAAGATCGAAACGTTTACCACTATCTATGCATTAAATCACATATAAACGAGAAAATGTCATAGGATAAGACATGTAGGCCACTAAAAGTGCCCTGTGGTGGCACAATCCGTTTCGTGGTACGACGTGCCATTTCGCCACAGTGAATTTCCGAATGACCACTTCTAATGAAGAGCAACTGGGGGTTTTGGGGGCCGAGCCCCAAACAAGCAATAGCGCGTTTCCTTTGTAAAAATGGATGTTTCTTCGAGTTCATGGGTTACAATATCACATTGTTTTTGGTTTTAACTTACTTACACAGATATAGGAATAAAGTGGGGGACGTACATAAACTTTAAAAACTTTGAAAAGAATAGAAGTTATTCAAACCGTGACTATACGTGTAAAACTAACCGTGAACCGAACATCCTTATAATATTTGTGATCACGATACACGTAAAATTCGTGTTAACGGATAATGAAGATCTTCCGTGTAAATGAGCAGGTGGTATTTTGTGACAAAATCTAAAACTTAGTCCTGAATCAAGGGAACTGGTCCTTGAAAACCTCTCAGTATCAAATTAAAATTGAATAGGTCCTATGATAAATTAAATAAATCGTTTAGCTCGAATGTGTAGAATGTCAAGTAAAATTGAATAAATCACTTCGATGGCAACGAAAGGAGTCAGAAAATAAAACTGAACTTCACTGTCTCTAAGACGTTATCTTCAACTGTAAATAAGGTACTTACTGAAGTAAACACTAGACTTGTAACTATCAGCATGCAAATTCATCAATCCGAGAGCTGCGTTTAGTGATACAGTATCTTTAGGGATAGAATCAATTTCCACGACTAGAGAGAGGTCTTCTCGAGACGAGAAGGTAATGCATTTCTTGTAACCCTTTGTATTTATTTAAAAAGAACGTTTCAAGATATTTTCCGATGTTATTTGTAACTAGCTGCTACACAGGACGTTCGGAAATGACATGAACCGAATATATGAGCGTTAGAGGGTTGAACATGGTGATAAATAATTAGAAATAAATAATACGATTTCTCCTACTGCTGTCATTTTATCAACTTCTGAAGTTAGCCAATCAGATCAGTTCGCGGGAGAATTAACATGGGCTTTGCGAGGCCGTGTTGTTTAATCTGTGCGTGACTTAAGACCGGAATGAGGACAGCAGTCAAAGAATGAAACTTCGCCAGTGTACAGGTTTGAATACGGATCTCTGAACTGACAGGATCGCTGAAATCAACAGTGTGTTTATGTTTGATGCTGATTTAGTAACACCACCGCGCAAAGACAATTTGAATTTGCCAGCGAAGAGATCTGATTGGCTGACTTGAGCAGTTGGTAATATGACAACGATGCGAGATATAGAAATATTTCCTTCAAATTACTTATCGGCATGCCCAAAACTTCTAACGCTCATATACCCGGTTGAAGTTATTTCAGACCACCCTGTTTATCTGTCGTTAACGGGTTCCTTTCTTTAATTGCAGCAGTGACACCGTCTAACAGAGATGACTGGCAGAAGAATGGAAAAGGAACTCCTCCGTTAAAAACAACAATCAAACAATCAGTGAAAAGTTATTATAGGTCATCAAATTTTGTTTCCTTCCGCCGGTTTTCCAGGCCTCGGCTTTCTTCTCCCCTTTTTAGACTGTTGTTCCTCGAACGTTTTCGAATGGTCGTTTCTTCACGGCTTTATTCTCTTCTCGACAAAAATCTTCATTATCTTTCTGATGCTGCAGGTATCAATGATCACGTTGGTTTGCAGCTTATAAGATCCACCCACAAAAGCAACCACTACTCTTGATAGTTAGTCATTTACCATGACGACTGAAAAATACTTCGACATCAATGAAGCTCGCTGTTAACTGACTGCGCAAATAAAACATAACTTCGCGAATAATTCCAATTATTATAGTCGTACGGTACTAAATGCATTCTGTGATTGATTGATCAAAGATTTATTTACCCTGGCAAGATTAAGGCCAGATGGCCTCCTTTTACATCTAACCAGTTTAATGCACTATTTACCCCAAGTTGTTCACGACTATATCTGTACATGCCTACATTAAAATTATATTATAACTGAAATTATTAAAAACCATTCATAAACAGACGTGAATATTGTATCCTACCTGATAAATAATTTAAAATAATTATACATACCGGTAACACAGGATTAATTAGTAATATAAATTAACTAATCTATATATATAAAATAACTTGTCCTGACTGACTGACTGACTGACTGACTGACTGACTGACTGACTGATTCATCATCGCCGAGCCAAAACTACTGGACATAAAGAAATGAAATTTTGGGGATATATTCATATTAAGATGTAGGTGCTCGCTAAAAGAGGATTTTTGGATATTTCGTCGCTAAGGGGGTGAAAAGGGGGGTGAAATTTTAAAAAGAGTGTATCTATATCTCAAAACTTTCAAAGTTTACAGGTGTAAAAATTGGTATTTAGAATCTTCTTTTAAAATAAGGAAACTCGTATTTTTTTGTTTTCTGAAAACCCCAATAGGAGGGGTGAAAAAGGGTGAAAATGGGGAAAAATGGGTTGAATGCCTTCAATCAGGATACCGGTACTTATATCTCAGAAACTGAAGATATTACAGACCTGAAAATTGGTACTTTTGATCTCTTTTAAAAATAAAGAAACACTTATTTTTTGGTTTTTGGGAAATCCAATTAATGGGAGGGTCAAAAGGGGGTGAATTTTTAAAATGTGTGAATCTATATCTCCAAACTTTTAAAGTTTGCAGATGTAAAAACTGGTATTTAGAATCTTCATTAAAAATAAAGGAACACGTATTATTTTGTTTTCGGAAAATCGCAATAGGAGGAGTGAAAAGGGGTGGAAAAGGAGTTGAATGCCTTTAATGAGACTACTTATATCTCAGAAACTGAAGATATTACAGACCTGAAAATCAGTGTTTGGGATCTCCTTTAAAAATAAAGAAACACGTATTTTTTTTGTTTCTGGAAAATCCAATTAAGGGAGGGGGTGAAAAGGGGGTAATATTTTAAAATTAGTGTATCTATATCTCAAAACTTTTAAAGGTCATAGATGTGAAAATTGGTATTTAGAATCTCCTTTAGAAATAAAGAATGACGTATATTTTGTTTTCGGAAAATCCTAATAGGAAGGGTGGAAAAAGGTTGAAGAAAGGGTCGAATGCCTCTCATGAGTCTACTTATATTTCAGAACCTGAAGATATTACAGACCTGAAAATTGGTGTTTGAGATCTCCTTTAAAAAAGAAACACATATTTTTTTTGTTTTTGGAAAATCCAATTAATGGGGGGGGGGTGAAATGGGGGTGATTTTTTTAAAATTTGTGTATCTATATCTCAAAACTTTTAAAGTTTATAGACGTAAAAATTGGTATTTAGAATCTCCTTTACAAATAAAGAAACATGTATTCTTTTGTTTTCGGAAAATCCCAATAGGAAGGGTGTAAAAGGGTGAATAATGGGTTGAATGCCTTTAACGAGGCTACTTATATTTCAGAACCTGAAGATATAACAGACCTGAAAATTGGTATTTGGGATCTACTTTAAAAGTAAAGAAGCACGTATTTTTTCGGTTTTGGAAAATCCAGTTAATGGTGGTTAAACAAGAGTGACAAATTGGGGTGAATTTTTGAAAGACTATATCTACAGAATATCTTGGAAACGGATAATGTTACAGACGTAAAAAGTGGGTGTTTGGAAACTCCTGTAACTGTAAAGAAATATAGGTGAATTGTTTTTGGAAACTCCACTTAAGGGGAACTCAAAAGGGGTGACATTTTAAAATGAGAATTTTCACAGTATATCTAAAATAACTTAACATGTCACAGAAGTGAAAAATGGTATTTTTTTCTCTATTAAACATATAGAAACGTGTATTTTTAGTTTTCGGAAATATCACTTGGGTGGAGGGGAGGGGGGGTAAAAGTGACTGAAAATGGTGTTGAATTCTTTTAATTAGGCTACTGATATATCAAAAATGAAGATGTTAAGACGTGAAATTTGATATTTTCAATCTGCTTTAAAATTAAATAAACACGTATTCTCGGAAAATCCAATGAATGGGGAGGGGGTGTGTGTGAAAGAATTGAAAAAATAATTGGCTTAATTGTATGAGAATACATACATCTAATAAAAACTAAAGTTGTTACAGACGTGAAAATTCGTATTTGGATCTCCTTTAAAAACAAACAAGAAAAAAAACGCGTTTTGGGCGGGAAACCATCTTGGAGGGCGGGAGTGTAAAGGAGTTGAATTCCTTTCATGAGGACACATAAATCAAAAACTGAAGAAGTTAGAGTCGTGATAATTGGTATTTAGAAGATCCTTTACTATTAAAGAAACGAGTATTTTTTGCGGGAAAGTTCACTTAGGGGGGGGGGGGGGTGAGTAGTGTGAAATGAAGTGAAAAAAGTAAATTACATTTATGGGGATACTTATATCTCAAAACTGAAGGTAATAGACGTGAACATTGGTGTTTGGAATCTCCCTTAAACATAAAGAAACAAGCATTCTTTTAATAAGTTTTTTTTTTGGGGGGTGGCGGTAAATAAACTTAACGGCGGTGGGGTGTAGAAGGAGGTGAGACCAATTGATTGTACTGTTATTAATGTACTTATAAGGATCCTCCGTTGCTCAGGCGGCAGTGCGCCGGCCTCTCACAGCTGGGTTCCGTGGTTCAAATCCCGGTCACTCCATGTGACATTCGTGCTGGACAAAACGGAGGCGGGACAGGCTTTTCTCCGGATACTCCGGTTTTCTGTCATCAGCCATTCCAGCAAGACATAATAATAATAATAATAATAATAATAATAATAATAATAATAATAATAATAATAATAATAATAATAATAATAATAATAATAATGTTCCGGACCGTCTTCAAATGTGCGGACCGCGCTGGAAACGGCTCCTGGACGGGTAATGACTAAGAATGCAGTCCGGCCGCGGGTTCAGTGCCGCCAAGGCACCCAATATGACACCACGCCGGATCTCCTGAAGGATTTTATCCATATTAAACATGATTATAGGTAAAGATGGCAAAGATTTACGGACCCAACTGACCGGGAGGAATACCTGAGCCTATCCCGGGAAGTACGAAATCGGTTGCTGGAAAGGAAGATTGAAAAATGGGAGGAAACGTGCTGTACAATAATAGAAAACGAGTCAGATCGGGAATTTTGGTGGATTCTCGCAGAAAACGAGTCAGATCGCGGATTTCGGCGGATTATATATCAAAAACAAGCATTCAATTATAAATTTCAGAATAATACCGTAGCGAAGCACGGGTATCTCGCTAGTTATTTAATAAGTAATTAATTACTCAATTAGTTCTACCGAACTAAACATAAAAGTTACACAAAATAAATAAAGCTATTTGTGTTATGATTGAGTATGAATTTAACAGCTATACAAATATAATAGACATGAAAGTAATTAATAACCAATATAACATAAGCAAATCATAACTAAGTTATTTATAACTGACTAAACTGAAAGTATAATAAAAAGAAACACATCTGTCTAATAATGATTATACATAAATTTACGAAGGTTAAGCGACCAATATTAGGAGGATATAATAGAAAAATACGTTGATTAGTGCTGTTTAAAAATCAGTCATTCATTTACACGACAACCCATGAACATCTGCTTGGGATGTATTAACATTTTTATAGCCCTGATATTCCAAGGACCGGACTGAGTGGCTCAGACGGTTAAGGCGCTGGCCTTCTGACCCCAACGTGGCAGGTTCGATCCTTGCTCAGTCCGGTGGTATTTGAAGGTGCTCAAATACGTCAGCCTCGTGTCGGTAGATTTACTGGCACGTAAAAGAACTCCCGCGGGACTAAATTCCGGCACCTCGGCTTCTCAGAAGACCGAAAAAGTAGTTAGTGGGACGTAAATCAAATAACATTATTGTTATTATTTTAGATATTCCAAGGATTTTATTTAATTCATATGCTGAGAAAGCTGTGAAGGAATTGGTGAACGTGGTAGTTCTGTGTCTCGGCAGTGCAAGAAGGGTGGTGTTACGTGCTCGGGTACCTATTTCTGTCATGGTGTGAGGAGAAGTAATGGAAATAATTTCTCTGGTATTTGCTACGTACACAACTAATATGTCTGGATATATCTTGAATCTTGTGAAAATTGTTACAATCACGAATACCTCCGTTTTTTATTCCTTATACAGTAAAAAAAATATAGAGCCGATGACCTATATTTTAGGCTCCTTTAAGCAACAAGCATTAAAACCCAAACATAAAATATCGGAAATTTTATTCTGTGCATCTTTCAATATGTACCGTTGATACAGAAAATATTAGCGGAGAAATTTGAAATGTCCTAATATGGCCTCTAAATTTTGCTACGCCACTTACATTAATAAAATAATATACAGTCTATTAAACAACGCGGCTATCACAGACTTAAATGCAGAGTTTTTAGGATTTCTCTGCTTGTTGTTTAAAGGGGCCTAACATCGTGGTCATCGGCCCTTTTAGGATTTCTGTTAAGCCATTCTTCCGTGATGTGACTAACAGACATACAATAATTGACCAGAACCTACTTTGAACATTTGTGTACTTAATCCGAGATACACATGGCAGAACAGGATCTTCTAAGATCATAAATAACTACGGTGCGCAGGCATCAGGATGTGAAGAAGGGCCTGAAAGAAATGGGAATACACAGAACGGAAGTCAGTAACAGAGAAGTTTGCAAGTCGGGAATCGAAAACACCAAGAGTTTCCAAGAAAATGTCAGATCCCAGACCCAAACACCGTCGACGGGAAAGAGGAGGAAATAGCAGAGAGAAATGATGAAGGAATACTGGGCGAGGATTAAATCCTGGAAACAGCTGAAATCGAATCAGGGTGATCCACATCCGGGCGAAAACGAGAGGAAGAGAAGAACATAAGTATTTAGCAAAAATATCACAAGTATAGACTAATTTATAGTTTTCTTTCTATAGTTCAAAAATGAAAGATAATTATACTTCTCTCAGTCTATCAATGCTACATAATAGATCCCCGTAACTTTTCGGTTCATTTCTTGTATCTCTAACTGACCCTGTGGGCTCATTATAACCTGTCCACTTATTGCAAGGCATGCAATTCTATAGCCTGACATAGAACAAAAGTCGTTATTCTATCATATCTGATATGGATATCATCAAGCCGAGTAGCTTGAACGGCATTATTTATAAATATCTGAGCGTGACTTGATAGAATCTGACGACGTTCTTTTATGAACGAAGCTTGTCATTCTTTGTTTAATAGTGTGTATTTTATCGCTTGTTTTATATTGTACTTCACAGGTATGTTGTATTATATCTTCGCTGCCAGGACAAAACTCCTATGTGAAATGTTTTAGCTTAGAACTTTGGCCGGTAAGGTTCTGTCATCTAAGGTGCAATTTTGTGTGAATATTATCAAGACATTCTAGCTCTTCATAATGGATGTGCTGCGGGTCAGTATATCTTCAGAAATATTATCACATAGGAGGTTTTGACCTGGCAACGACGATATCTATATTTAACCTGTGTATTCGACAGAGTGAAGAACTTCTAATTTACATTGCTCTGTCAATCATCATTAGTTTGCAATTACTGAGGTTGAGCTCCAGTCCGTACTCAAGACTGCTGGCAAGCAGGGTGATGTCATCAGCAAACCACAAGTTGTTAATTTTCTTCCACCAACTGAGATGCATCCAACCCAGCTATCAAGTGTTATCCTTTAAGATACACTAGCTGTAGACGTTGCAAAGTTAGGGGACAAGATACAGCCTTGTCTGAGGCCACGACACACATTGAAGTATTCTATGACGTCACCATCTACCTTTATAGCTGCAGTGTTGCAGTCATGCAGACCTTTCATCAGTGATATAATATGAGGTGAGAAAACAAATACATCTAGCACGTGCAACAACCTTTCCCAAACAACGTAGTCACAGGCGTTTTTGTAGTAGAGGAAGCAGATGAAGACAGGGAGACAAAACTCTGGAGTTTTTCCATTCTTTTCCTCAGGTTCAGAATCTGCTCAGGTGATCCTTTACCCGAGACAAAGACAGCTTGTGCTTTGGATGTCTGTGGTCCCATGTAAGGTTTTAGATGCTGATTTGAGATGCATAAGGGGATTTTACAGGCATGTGGCATCAGTGCAATAGTACGATATTTAGAGCAAATTCTAACAGAGCCTTTCTTGTGCCATGGAATTACAGTATTAAAGTAGATGTTGTCCAATCATTCGGCCATTCCCCATTACTCCTTATTCTATTACACGATGAATGAAACACGTCTATGTTACGCCAGCCCCCCCCCTAATGCCTTCTCTTTAATCATCACTCCTTCTCCCCCTGGCACATTACCCGTAATATACGGTTTTGATCAACCTATATTTTACTTATTAGGTTTCTTTAATCACCTCCCCATGCCAAAATTCCTTACCCAAGAACAAAGTGAATCATAAGCGCAATAACCCTCTATTTAACAGTTTCATACTGGCTGCGGATTTCAAATTGTTAAATATATTCACTCTTCTCCTGAGTTTCTTCCTTTAGTTGATAATATGATTTTTCCATTTCATGTTAGTGTCAATTATTAATCCCAAATACTTAACATCAGTTACTTTATAATAATTTTATACTAGTTACAAGTAAATTTTCACTTGATGTAATGTACAGCGAGTTCAATAAAATCCTCCGTATATCTGTTATTGAAAAAGTACATAAATTTGTTTTCGTTAACGTTTGAGGTCTATTAACTATTTCCTAAGCAAGCTTTAACTTTACACAGTACAAGGGTTGCTCGCTGTCTGACGACATTCAAGCTATTTACTTAAACATAAATTACTGAATAATCAGCAAGTTGAAATGCTCGTATATTCGTCGGTTTCTACAGTTTATCTAGATCATTAATAAGTAGAATATATAATAATGGACCTAATACTGTACCTTGCGGGTCACCGTTTATTATCATCACCGGCCGACCCCGATAATTGGATAATTATGTCACACTGTGTTCAATCTGTCACGTAACTCTCAAAGAAATCCAGCAACTTACCCCTAATGCCGTTATTTTCCAATTTATGGAGGAGCAAGTGGTGCGACACACTATCAAAAGCCTCCTGAAGGCTGAGAAAGATCGTCGCGGAGATCAGAGGATAATAAACAATTTCATATATCTCTTGATTAAGGTGGATTTGGCATATGTCGTTCCAGGATTCTTAATGAGATATATAATAAGACTTACTTGTACAGGATATTCCTTCTTAATTAATCAGAGATGAATGTTCTGATTTATAATTAATGATAGACTGACAGGTTATTTGTGCACAGAGTTACAGATTTACACAACTTAATTCCATAAAAGATGGTTCAAATAGTCCAATATTCTCAGCTGCGCATATCGATCAGTAGTCGGTATACGTAACATCTCAGGGCTCCCACGATCTTCACCAAGGAGAATGCAAGGATCCTGATACTTCCCTTTAAAAGAATCACCACCGCTAATCACCAATATTCAGTAATACTTTACAAGCAACATCCCTGACATCTTCTACCGTGTGACTTTGTAGCGTATTCTCACAAAGAACAACAAACTAATTACTTATTCAAGGACAGTAAATCAGCTACATACACAGATATGCACTGTATACAGTATTTTACTGCACTTTAGAAGCTATATTAGAGCGTGGACTTACTTACCTGGGATCCACAATAAATCAGAAGAAGCTTGCCATCGTTAACATCACGGAGCTTGTAGTTACGGGAATATTCTGGTTTAAGCTGTAGCTCTGGAACAAAAAACAAAAAGGAGTCCATTAATGACCATCAAATACACAGGGCTTTGATGCCGTATTTTGTACAAATATTTTTTAAAAATCGTTAGGAAAATGCTTCTTATGTTCACCGCTGACTATCTTTAATGAAAGATTGAAGAAATATCTGTGATAGTGCAAGCTTCAATGGATAAACATTATTAAATTATCTAGCTCATACGAACGTTGGAACGATGGAACTATTTCATTAGACATTTCAAAGAATGCATATTGCATATCTCTAGGTTCATTACAAAAGGCGCACTTTAGGTCACCAGAACAGATTGTGGGAAACAACTATTGTAACCTGTGTTATTTTATCTTCAGGAATAATGGGTTCAGCGGTAATTATTCAGACCTGAAATGGAAAATTATCTCTGAGCTACCACCTCCTTATGGATACATAGCATCACTGTGTCCACAAGTGAAAAAATAATTCACTAGGTCTGTCCACTTCCAAGTGCTAACAGTGAAATGTTCAACGCGCGAAAACGGCGCGGAGACAAAAGTGAAGTTTTCACTTCAAGCCCTACAAATTATTTCTTGCAGAAAGGCAACGAATAAAAGATGCCCATTCAGTGCTCATGGCCGTCAAGTCCATTAATAAATCCACAAGAAGATTAAATAGAAACATTCAGCTCACGAAGTAAAATAGAAAAGAGAGCAGTTAAGTTTCAAATTGGGGAAGACGAAACTTGGTACCATCTGCTGGAAAAATGTTTCCGAGGATTGATCCAGTGCAGTTTATGTCAGCGTTGGGCTCATGTGCCAATGTTGAAGGGAATGAAGGTCATTATAAATGTGGCATGTGCAGTGTGAAAAAATACAGCAAACTATACGAATGTAAGAACGTACCTTTTTTGAAAGCAAAATGTCCGATACATGTCGCTGTGTTTTAAAATCTTTAAAAACCTAATATTTCCTAAATTACTGATAAATTGCTTTTGTTTAATGGTAGTGTGTTAGAGTGCAATAGGAGTCATAGGGTGAATAATATGATTCCTGAAAATATTTAATTTGTTTAATTCCACATTAGCCTGGGATTTAAACTCGAGCATTTGCTTAGTTTCCTGGTACTGCCGGACCTTTCCCTACTGCAAAGTGTTTGAGTAATAATGAGATGACACATGAGTCAAGTGAAAGTGTACAAAATGATAGAAATGTGTTAATTGCCATTGGTTTTATGGTAGCAATTAGGTATCCATTGTCTCAAAACATTTTACAGTAGGTCAGTGATTTCTATAACATTGACACTGTGTTCCAAAAAATGCCATGGAAATCATGATTGTCATTTTAGAGTGAGAAGTTGATTCAACATAAGAGTTCAAGAGGTTTCCTTTACTTACAATTTGTTTTTATTTTTGCGTCGCACCGAGACAGATAGGTCTTATGGCGACGATGGGTTAGGAAAGGCCTAGGAGTGGGAAGGAAGAGGCCGTGGCCTTAATTAAGGCACAGTCCCAGCATTTGCCTGGTGTGAAATGGGAATCCACGGAAAAACCAACTGCCGACAGTGGGGCTCAAACCCACTATCTCCCGGATGCAAGCTCACAGCTGCGCTCCCCTAACCGCACGGCCAACTCGCCCGGTGGTCTCCTTTACTTTCGAAAATATAGTTCATTTACATTCTATATACAGATCTCCTAATCCTTCCGCAAATCGTTCCTACCTGACTCCAAATATCCAGTCTTATTAGAAGCACACCAAATACGCATAAAGCCGTATCAGATAAACATGCCTTAATTCACGAGATATTTTAGTGCATGACTTCTGGTTGCACCAATACTTTCTCTATTAGGATGTAGATCTCTATCTTCAAGTCAATAGATAGTATTCGTACTGAGCTCGATAGCTACAGTCGCGTAAGTGCGGTCAGTATCCAATATTCGGGATATAGTGGGTTCGAACCCCGTTCCGTGGTTTCCCATTTTCACACGAGGCAAATGCTGGGGCTGTACCTTAATTAAGGCCACGGCCGCTTCCTTCCCAGTCCTAGCCCTTTCCTCTCCCATCGTCGCCATAAGGCCTATCTGTGTCGGTGCGACGTAAAGCCAATAGCAAAAAAAGGTGTATTCGTAGATTCACGACTTGTGCAGCGATGAGCAGCAATATGTATTTCACCGACTGATGTAACTTCGCGGCAAGAGGTGTGATGACATAGTGGTATCACCACTGTATTCCCACCAAGGAGGGTACAGTTTAAATCCCAGCAAATGTATGTCGACCGCTTGGAAATTCACGTTTTTATGGTTTAGACTCCACATAAAATTTGAAGTACCAAGACTTGATCACAACAGTAACAGTCACGAAAAACCTACCAGCCTGATTGTTTGACTTTGTAATACGCGGCGTATAGAAGTAAGCATGTATTTGGAAACTGGTGGTTCTCTGTGGTTTCTGATTTTCACGCTAGGTAAATGCTGTGTCTACACTGCACTTCAATAAGTCTATAGCAGCAGCATTTCTAATCCTAGTCCGTTCTCATACCATTATCGTCGAAAATGTGTAGCTGTTAGAGGAACATTAAAATTCTAGCATATGCATTTAAGAACCTTCCTCCACAAACCTATTATGGTTATTTATTCAATAGATAATCACACTCAATGATCTCTTTAGTACTGTTATTTAACAAGTTAGCCAGAGTTACGTCATATTAATGTGATTGTTATGAGTTTAGAGATAACAATGAGCATCGATTTTCGCCAAATTCCATACACATGTCGTTAAAATTCATGATATCGTAATAACATAGAACTAAGCAAGTGGGCTAAGTGATTCAAGTCGTGTAACCCTGAGCTAACATTCGGGGGATGGTGGGTTCGAAATCCAATGCCGCCAGCCCTGAAGAGGGTTCTTCCGTGGATTCTTATTTCCATACCAGGCATATGCTGGAGTTGTACGTTAACTAATGCTACAGCACTACCTTCCTTATATTAATCCTTTCTGATCCCAGGCTTTCCGAAAACATCCCGTATGTTAATAATACTTTAAACTACTATGAGAAAAATAAAATAAATCCTTACAGCATTGATGATTATTATGGCCATAGTTTCTTAATGCAGAAAGAGGATAATCCTGAATCAATTATTGTTGTATCTGGTGTGTTATGCTTAAATTATGAAACATAGAAAGCGTCAGTGGTGAAGGCTTAGAAAAAATAGCTTTCTCCCTTAAATAATAGTTTCCTGATGATGGCATTTCTTCAAAGACGTTTCTAAAATTCAATTGAAACGAACATAGCTGAAGATCTGTGATCTGCTAAAATCTCCAGCAGAGGAAATCTTATAAGCTGCATAATGACTCAGGATAACACGGGAATATTCTAACAGTGTTCAGCCTACTCTTCCTCCTTAGTGAAAACTATTTTCTACTTCAGTTGAAAGCATACCCCACTTGGCAAGGAAATGACAATATTATACTGAATTATTAGAGATCATAACATCTTAAAAATAATGAGGTACGTATTCTAACTCCAAGCCTGATAATGGTAGACAATTAGTAAGTTACTATGATGTTGCTGGATTTAGAATGTTAAACTATTAGTATTTATTACAATATTTTTTCCATGGAATTTCTTGTTGTACTCTTTTTGTTGTTGTTGTTGTTGTTGTTGTTGTTGTTGTTGTTGGGTAACTATGTTTTAACTTTATTTTCTTATCACACCACTCTAAGTTATCATTGTCAACGGGATATTTCCCTATCGCGATGCACTTGTTAATAATAATAATAATAATAAGTACCTAGTCTTTAAATTAATATTCTAGGTTAGAATCGTATAATAAATGTACAGGAAATTGTAGAATACTTGGAAGTACATTTTTGTCCCCTTACGCAAATGTTAAATTATAGCAGCAAATATTCAGACCTAATATGGATTACTAGTAGTCCTTTCATAAAAAGAACTATTTTATAAAAGTTTTCAGCCATCAATTTTACATTATTATAATCTTTCATCAAAGGTGCAATACGCATAGAATAAAAATCATGTGAAGTTCTAGTTGTTTAATTCATCGACAAGTTCAAGAATATCGACGAATTTAAACACGCGCGTACACAAACGAAGTACACATACTTTATGTCCATTCACGGTACTTCTTTGCAGACCTGGACGTCCATTTAGAATAAGAAATCAGATTTAAAGCTTTGAATATTTGGCCTCTCTCATGAAAAGGGGAATTCCGTTCTCTGCTCACAGGATACCACTAACAACGGAGTTACGATTTATGGAATATCTCTGCAGCAGAGATTTAAAATAGTGGACGGAAAGGTATGCAGAACGTTCAGAGAAACCACACAAATACAGATGCAGAGGCTTATACAAAAATAGAACGTGCACTTCGAAACTAAAAGAATTTAGCAGTGAGTTGTAAGCAAACACGAATTCCATATATTGCAAGATTTTTAATTTGTCTATAAGAAAACAAGCCACATTCACAGAACACGTTTCAGTAAGCATTCAAATACCCAAATAAATTTAAGGAGAGATTTATTACCAGGAAATAATCAATATTTCCTTTTTCAAAGTATAAGCCCTACCGTATGAGTAGGGCTTGGATTTGCCAATTGCTTTCATCTATAGGTAAATGAAGAACTGGTTAAAGAAGTGACAAGAAGAATAATTTGCGCAGCATAAATAATCCAGATCAACGATATACAGTATTTTCATCAGACTTTGTATGCGGCATGCTGGTAGGTAGAGGAAGTACTGGAAAAAATGATTTATTGTTATTTTTATCGTGTTTATTATTATTATTATTATTATTATTATTATTATTATTATTATTATTATTATTATTATTATTATTATTATTATTATTATTATTATAAAAGTGAGCACTGTATACTGTAAGAGCATTAGGGGATCGCCTTTTATTCTTAACGCTGAGGTATCGAAATTCGGCACAGCCGGTTGATACCTGAGAGTGCTTAAATATGAGAGACCCGTGTGAGTAGACGCACTGGAATATTAAATAATCCCCCATTTGGGGTACAATTTCAGCATTCCTATGCCTGTTGAATTCTAAGGCAGTAGAGTAGACTTTAAGAACATATAACTAATTATTTACTATTATGTTCATCGAAACAGTCCTATAAATTTAATGTCGTCATATTCTTAATAATCAGAGTGGTAAAAATATTTTTGAGAGACGGAAGTGGGCTGCAGGTAGGTAAGTGAATAATTTTATGCAGTATATTTTGCAATGAAAGTTCCGAAATGCCAATACAAATTAGATTCCCCGTGGAGCCACCCCACTCTCACATCCCGTTCCCAAAATAATTCACTGGATTTTTATTATTCAAGCTAATGCAGTGAGTTTTTAGTTGCGATTATTGCTCTTATTTAAAGACTATATCTTCGACGAAGAAACCAAACCTCATATGTCACAATGCTCTTCCTGTTCATTATGTTCGTTAAGAATGGTCACGCCTCCCAGCCACGCACGGAACAATGCTCGTTGTGTTCACTTTCGTATGTGAATGTGTAAATAATAATGAACCTTAAATACGGTGTTCTGTTTAGGAGTGAGTAAGTTCGTCGAACAGAATCACCGTGGCTCAGGCGTGGCTCATCTTTCATTCCAGAACACTCTCCACTATCATTTAATTTCATCTCTCAGTCATTAATCATTGACCCAGAGCAGTGCGACAGGCTTCGGCGGCCGGCACAGTTCCTATCCTCGCCACAAGATTGGGGCTACATTCCTTCCATCCCTGACCCGGTCACTGACTGGAAAACAGGCTGTAGATTTTCATTTTCAAGTTTTTTGCACAAACGTACATTCCTAAAGTATTGTACGGTAAGGTTCGTTTTCCTTTAAACATAAGAGTTAGGGCCCAGATATTTATGACAGGTCATATTTTGTTCCTTTATATAATTTTCAGGGAAAATACAACTGAAGCATGATTTCTATCTGCGGCAACTAAAATTATGCAGCTTGCGAGGGTCATGTAAAGTCATATTTTCACTTTATTAATGTTATTTTGTGTTTCCGGTAACATAATAGATTATGGCCATATTTCCCAGTGAATTTTCGTATTCTTGTCATATCTTTTACCTTTCTATCCCATTTGCGCATACCTGCTTGCAGTCGTCTCAAAGACAGACTTTTTAGATCTCCTGATTGTTGTCTGCAATTTCTTACAATTATCTTTCTTATATTTATGTGAATTTGGGGGGTAAGCTCTATAGAAAGAGACTGATGCGTATAAGGAGACAGAATAGTCAGCCTCAGTTGAATTCTAATGATTTGACGTATTTCAAATGAAATGAAAATTCACAGCCTGTTTCCAGTCATTCGACCTTGTCAGGAATGGAATGAATGAAGCCCCATCTAGCGGCGAGGATGGGAATCGTGCTGGCTGCCTAAGCCTGTCGGACTCCTCTGGGGCAACCAAAAAAGTGACTGACAGATGAAAAGAAAAAGTGTTAATGGAGAGTGTTGCTGGAATGAGAATGACAGGGAAAACCGGAGTGCCCGGAGAAGAACCTGTCCCTCCTCCGCTTTGTCCAGCACAAATCTCACATGGAGTGACCGGGATTTGAGCCACGGTACTCAGGCTCCTCTTGACGTATTTCAAATATACCCCAATAACATCCTGGGATATTGAACGATCTTTTCCCCGTTACAAGACAATGTTGCGTGAAAATAGAAGATCGTTCCTATTTGAAAACTTAAAAATATATGGAATTAGCTATTGTCATTTTTTTTGTCGCCCATAAAAATGTGACATTTCGTTCGTTCTGTACAGAATCGAGAGTTACCTCCGGACTGAGTAATTAAAGAAACTCAAAATATAATAATAAGTCCGCCTCTGTGGTGTAGTGGTTAGTGTATTTAGCTGCCACCTCTGGAGGCCCGGCTTCGATTCCCGGCTCTGCCATGAAGAAGAAAAGTGGTACGAGGGCTGTAACGGGGTCCACGTAGCCTCTGGAGGTCAAATGAGTAGAGGTGGGTTCGATTCCCACCTCAGCCATCCTGGAAGTGGTTTTCCGTGGTTTCCCACTTCTCCTCCAGGCAAATGCCGGGATGGTACCTAACTTAAGGCCACAGCCGCTTCCTACCCTCTTCCTTGTCTATCCCTTCCAATCTTCCCATCCACCACAAGACCCCTGTTCAGCATAGAAGGTGAGGCCGCCTGGGCGAGGTACTGGTTATCCTCCCCAGTTGTATCCCTCGACCCAATGTCTCAGGCTCAGTCCGAAGGGAAAACCAACCCTGAAGGGTAAATAGATTAAGTGAGTTTAATATAATAATGATCAAATTAATATTATTTAATTTTTATTATTATTGAATGTTCTAGATTTTAAAAGCATATTTTCGATATAATGCTAATTTAAACTGCTAGGAGATTTTGAAGATTCGAAAATGTTACCGACAAATTTTGAAGTCATATCTATTGTCACATTTTATACATTTTTAGGCCGTAAATGCTTGGATATTTCTAACATTTTTGGTCATAAACATCCCAGCCCTACATATACTGCATATATGTATGATTGTATGTGGCTGGGAGAGCGACTAGTCTTAGGGTACGTTTATGCTGCAGCCTGGCTGCTGGCACATCGCTAAGCCTCGCTGCTCGATGTTAGGCGATGATGAAACAAACCAATGAATCTCAATCAGTGCATTTACCCTGGAGCCCGGCTCATAGCTGCGCTGCTGGCTGCTATCCTTGCCACATCCATGGTCTCAAACACGTTTGATTTTCGAGCCTGGCCCATCGCTGGTAATCTTGTAACTTGGACTGTGATTGGTTCTTTCAAGGTCACCCGCTCTCCCACTCCTTCCTCTCTTCGCACTCTATACACACGTTCAGTGATCACTTGCTCACTTGCTATCTGAACCTGTCTTCGAACGCAATGCGATTTGGAGCCAGCAGCATGCGGATCATCACACGAGTTTCATATGAGATAAAAGGAGTGACGAGATGACGAGCCGCCAGTAGACCCTTTCCTACGATTTATGAGAGAGAGTGGCTTGTTTTATCGTGTTTAAAAGTAAAGTAACTATTTGTGTTTTAATTGGTTTATTGTTAACTACTATTTTACCCTAGCGGGCGAGTTGGCCGTGCGATTAGGGGCGTGCAGCTGTGAGCTTGCATCCTGGAGACAGTGGGTTCGAACCCCACTGTCGGCGGCCCTGAAGATGGTTTTCCGTGGTTTCCCATTTTCATACCAGGAAAATGCTGGGGTTGTACCTTAATTAAGACCACGACTGCTTCCTTCATATTCAGAGGCCTCTTCTATCCCATCGCTGCCATAAGACCTATCTGTGTCGGCGCGACGTAAAACAAATAGCAAAAAAAAAAAAAAAAAAACTATGTGTTTACCTTTGTGTATTTTTAATTGGAATTAAATATATTATTTTACTTCAATATCAGTGCATTGCGAATTAGATCCACTGCTTATTTTAAATTAATAATTTTCCTCATCATTATCATTTTTCTAATCTACCGAGTTCGATAGCTGCAGTCGCTTAAGTGCGGCCAGTATCCAGTAATCGGGAGATAGTGGGTTCGAGCCCCACTGTCGGCAGCCCTGAAGATGGTTTTTCGTGGTTTCCCATTTTCACACCAAGGCAAATACCGGGGCTATACCTTAATTAAGGCCACGGCCGCTTCCTTCCAATTCCTAGGCCTTTCCTCTCCCATCGTCGCCGTAAGACATATCTGTGTCGGTGCGACGTAAAGCAAATAGCATTTTCCTAATCCTAGTCAGTGGATTAATTATAACTTTTAATCCATTTCGTCTCATCTCGTACCATCAGGGGCCGATGACCTACATGTTAGCCCACTTTAAACAACAAGCATCATCATCATCATCATCATCATCATCAAACTATCGAATGACGTGGCAAAAGAATGCGGAACGATTACATCAACTTTGTTCTTTTAATCTTGCCATTTTGGGGACCTCTATTTTTACAAGCAGGTGATTTATATGAAGTACCTCGTTTTTCATGGAAAGTTCGACAGTTATTTTTTCAAACTGTAAACACATTTTGTTAAGGAGACCTAACTAAAGTCAAAATGACATACTCCATAACCCCCTATTTTACATTATATAAAAGTACACTATTAAATTACGAAATGAAGCATTTGTAGCTTCATTCTTCAATCAACTCCCGCAGTAGAAATGCACTGAAAAATCCAGGCGAAGCATTTTACACTTTTTATTTCACATTCAGTACACCAAATTATTGTAAGATACACTCGTCAACAGAACTGCGACTCACTCGTTAAAAAAATCTCTGAATTTATTCCGCACTTCAGAAGCTTCAGCTGGAGCTGTGTTGTTTCTCCTCGACGGGGTAGCTCTCGGAAGTACGTCTTCGTAGTCTAAGAGGTGATTTTTTTTTGCCTTACGTCGCACCGACACAGATATGGCTTACGGCGACGGTGGGATAGGAAAGGCCTAGGAATTGGAAGGAAGCGGCCGTGGCCTTAATTAAGATACAGCCCCGGCATTTGCCTGGTGTGAAAATGGGAAACCACGAAAAACCATCTTCAAGGTTGCCGACAGTGGGGCTTGAACCCACTATCTCCCGATTACTGGATACTGGCCGCACTTAAGCGACTGCGCTATCGATCTCGGTAGTCTAAGTGTTCATGCCCTCTATATCTATAATCAAATTATGCAAAATACAAACCGCCTTAACTATCAGTTCCTCTGTTTTGAATTTTCGACTACAGCTGAGAGCTGCCAGCAGCGTGCGCGCGGGGCTGCTGCAGGGTAAAAGCTCCATGGCAAGCAGCCAGTCTATAGCCAGCAGCGAAGTGCTAGGGCGAGCATCCATGAGCCAGCAGCGAAGCTGCAGCATAAACGTACCCTTAAGGAACATAATGCATAGAATGAGCATTGTGAGATATGGGGTTCGATTTCGCCTGTTTTCAGATTGAATTTGCTGTACCGATTTGAAATCTGGTTGGATTCAAGATATATTGGCTATAAATTAAAGGTTAAAGATATTCAAAAGCGAGAATTATTAATAGTACAAACAGGAGAAAGCAATTGAGGGAGGGTACCAAAAATGACTAAGTTACGAGTGAAATGGATGAATGGAACCAGGTCTATGAATCGACTTCGGTGGTGGGGTGAAATGAGGAGAATGGAGGAAGATGAGCTACCTAGGAGGATAATGGGTTTAGCTATAGCCTTTAAGAAAATCCGGCGTAAGTTAAAACGACGATCATTAACATAATGATTTATACATATTAGGTGCGGAATAGGCCGGCCCCGTGGTGTAGGGGTAGCGTGCCTGCCTCCTACCCGGAGGCCCCGGGTTCGATTCCCGGCCAGGTCAGGGATTTTTACCTGGACCTGAGGGCTGGTTCGAGGTCCACTCAGCCTACGTGATTAGAATTGAGGAGCTGTCTGACGGTGAGATAGCGGCCCCGGTCTAGAAAGCCAAGAATAACGGCCGAGAGGATCCGTCGTGCTGACCACACGACACCTCTTAATTAGCAGGTCTTCGGGCTGAGCAGCGGTCGCTTGGTAGGCCAAGGCCCTTCAAGGGCTGTAGTGCCATGGGGTTTGGTTTTTTTTTGGTGCGGAATAGGCTGCAAAAAGAGGACTGTACAGGTGCTTAGGCAACTCAAGGAAGCTTGCAGACTGAACGCTGAATGACACAACAGTCTTTAATGAAGACGGATTAATATTTGCCGTTTCACGTGACAAAGACTTTCCTGCAATTTTATATCAGTCCGACATATATCAGCTCATTAATGTATAACTGTTCGGTTTTTCTGTCTGTCGAAACTAATTTATGATTACGTAAAATGTGGAAAATACTTTAAAAAGGAAAACATATAACAACAAATTACACTGCACAAAAAACAAGTTAATTAAAATAGAATGACATGCTTTGTTCCTGAAAGAACATCAGATCACACTTTCTTTTAAATATGAATTGATTAATACTATTTTAACTGTAAAAATATTTATGTTAAGAACCTGTGCCCGATCTTCTAATAATTGTTGAAATATTATAACACAAAATAATAAAGTACTCGTCATGTGTTTCTTCTCTCCTCACTGGTCCACCTAGGATGAACCACACGATGAGTACTTCATTAATATGTGTAATAACATGTCAAAACCTATTCGAGGCGTGGAAAAATATTTTTACGTAAATGGTTTTACACTTTGTAGCAAGGGTTCCGACTCCAGGGGTGCTACGGTCCTCGATCACCCCACTCCGACCTTTGGTGAGAGTGCCCAGCACCCTCCACAGAAAAGATAAGGAAATGTAACAAAAGAGGTAATAACAGAAAAGAAAGGAATCTTAATTTTTCGTCGCATTTCTTGGTCCTAGCAATTACAATGCATATTGTTTTGTCCCGTGAACTACCAATCGTGCAGGCGGTGAGTGGATGGGAAGCTGAGTAGCCCATTAAGATTCTCTTCTTTTCTTTATTTTCGACCATAATTGAGGTATATACCCTTGTTTCTTCCCGTTCGCTTTTCGCCCTGAGAAGATTACAAATTTACCTGCGCAATACCATGACGCAAGGAAATTTGAATGATAACGCAATCATGAATGTCCATGATAAAATCCAAGATAAACTGAACCTCAAAACAATGGTAACATCAGACGATCGACTGTGCGCAGGAACACTCCTTTTAAGTGTGAAAATTAGATATTCCACAAAGATTTTACATTTTGTACTGAAGACCGTAAGACCTTCAGTTTTCATTTAACTGTAATATTAATAACAGGCAGGTAGCAGGTAGGGACCCTCTTCGGAAGCAGCCCTACCCAGGGAGTGGCGCCCCTGCCTATGTGAGTCCCAGAGCACATTGACCCGGTGTGTAACATCTGGTATGGGTCCCAGCTCAGGGTTACGAGTGAAGACCTCAACGGCATCTACGGCGGAGAAGGTGGACTTCGGTACGGCGGGGATGGTGGAAGGGGCATACCCGTAGCGTCTGTACTCCAGAGGAGCGGCTACGAAAGGCGTCTGTCTCCATGTTAGGGGCGGCCTAATTTTGAACCTGGCAGTAGGTATGAAATGCCTTTGGGTGTGGCGAGCCCATCGTAACAATAGCCTATATGGACAAAGCAAATATGGTGCCTCGGAAAAGGTTAGGGCGTCCCCTGCTAAAAGCGACGCGCAGCTCTTCAGGTGCTGGGGGAACTGTGAAAAATGGGCAACCAGCACCCAAACTACATGAAAATTGCAACAGTTAATGTACTGACACTGACGGGAAAGACAGAAGAACTAGTTGACTTCATGATAGAAAAAGATATAGCCATACTTGGACTGGGCGAGACCAAGAAGAGGGGTACAGGGGAGATCCCTCTGAGAGATGGATACAGGCTGTATTACAGCGGAGGCCCTGAAGCAAAAAATGGAGCGGCCATCATACTTAGAAGAGAAATCCAAGAATATCTGGAATATACACTGACTGACAGAGCAAATGCAACACCAAGAAGGAGTGGTCAGAACTTTATGCCAATTGCAGGGTAGACTGACGTCACTGAGGTATGCTCATGATGTGAAATGCGCCGCTGTGCTGCGCACGTAGCGAACGATAAATGGGACACGGCGTTGGCGAATGGCCCACTTCGTACCGTGATTTCTCAGCCGACAGTCATTGTAGAACGTGTTGTCGTGTGCCACAGGACACGTGTATAGCTAAGAATGCCAGGCCGCCGTCAACGGAGGCATTTCCAGCAGACAGACGACTTTACGAGGGGTATGGTGATCGGGCTGAGAAGGGCAGGTTGGTCGCTTCGTCAAATCGCAGCCGATACCCATAGGGATGTGTCCACGGTGCAGCGCCTGTGGCGAAGATGGTTGGCGCAGGGACATGTGGCACGTGCGAAGGGTCCAGGCGCAGCTCGAGTGACGTCAGCACGCGAGGATCGGCGCATCCGCCGCCAAGCGGTGGCAGCCCCGCACGCCACGTCAACCGCCATTCTTCAGCATGTGCAAGACACCCTGGCTGTTCCAATATCGACCAGAACAATTTCCCGTCGATTGGTTGAAGGAGGCCTGCACTCCCGGCGTCCGCTCAGAAGACTACCAATGACTCCACAGCATAGACGTGCACGCCTGGCATGGTGCCGGGCTAGAGCGATTTGGATGAGGGAATGGCGGAACGTCGTGTTCTCCGATGAGTCACGCTTCTGTTCTGTCAGTGATAGTCACCGCAGACGAGTGTGGCGTCGGTGTGGAGAAAGGTCAAATCCGGCAGTAACTGTGGAGCGCCCTACCGCTAGACAACGCGGCATCATGGTTTTGGGGCGCTATTGCGTATGATTCCACGTCACCTCTAGTGCGTATTCAAGGCACGTTAAGTGCCCACCGCTACGTGCAGCATGTGCTGCGGCCGGTGGCACTCCCGTACCTTCAGGGGCTGCCCAATGCTCTGTTTCAGCAGGATAATGCCCGCCCACACACTGCTCGCATCTCCCAACAGGCTCTACGAGGTGTACAGATGCTTCCGTGGCCAGCGTACTCTCCGGATCTCTCACCAATCGAACACGTGTGGGATCTCATTGGACGCCGTTTGCATACTCTGCCCCAGCCTCGTACGGACGACCAACTGTGGCAAATGCTTGACAGAGAATGGAGAACCATCCCTCAGGACACCATCCGCACTCTTATTGACTCTGTACCTCGACATGTTTCTGCGTGCATCGCCGCTCGCGGTGGTCCTACATCCTACTGAGTCGATGCCGTGCGCATTGTGTAACCTGCATATCGGTTTGAAATAAACATCAATTATTCGTCCGTGCCGTCTCTGTTTTTTCCCCAACTTTCATCCCTTTCGAACCACTCCTTCTTGGTGTTGCATTTGCTCTGTCAGTTAGTGTACAAAGTACGTCAGCGATAGGATGATGATGATGAGACTCCAGTTTGAAAATGGCGTGAAAGATCTATTTCAGTTGTATGCCCCACAAACTGGTTGCATAGATGAACATCTAGAGGACTTCTTAGAGGAAGTGGAGAGACAGATAGAAGATAAGGAAGTGCTATTGATGGGAGATCTAAATGCACAAGTTGGAATGGAAAGGCAAGGAAAGGAAGATGTTGTAGGGCCCTTTGGATATGGAAATGTAAATCCAGAAGGTGAGTTGTTGGTGGATTTTTGCATGAGGAATCAAATGATTGTTAGAAACACCTGGTTTAGGAAGAAGAACCGTCAGAAGATTACAAGATATGGCTGGGGAGACAGACGGACAAAGACCATGATTGATTATATAATCATAGAGAAAGAACACCGGAAGAATCTTGTAGATATAACAGCCATGCGTGAAGAAGCCTTTGGTGGAGATCATAGAGCTGTGATAGGAAAATTGAAAGTTGGAAAGATTGAAAAACCCCAATTAAGAAGAGAGAAAAGAATTAAAGTATGGAAGTTGAAGGAGAAAAGCATACAAGAAGAATTTCAAAGGGAAATAATACCCTTGTTACCCAGGACAGAGGTGGGGAATGTTGAAGAGGAATGGAAAAGATTTAAGGAAGCACTGGTTGGATGTGCAGAAAAGGTGTGTGGTAGAACATCAGGAAATGTGAAAGACAAAGAAACACACTGGTGGAATGATAGGGTAAAGATTAAAGTGAAGGAAAAGAAAATGGCATGGAAAGCATGGAAAACATCTAAGACTGAAGAAAGTAGAAGAAAATATGTGGAGGCAAAGAATTTGGCCAAGAAAGTAGTGGAGGAAGAAAAGAGGAAATGCTGGGCCTTATTCACACAGACATTGAGAGATGATACGCAGGGCAGCAAGAAATTACTGTATGGTATCTTAAGAAACAAAAAGAGAGATCAAGTAAACACCAGATTTGTGAAGGATGAAGGTGGCATAATTTTAACAAAGCCAGAAGAAATAAGAAATAGATGGAGAGAGTATTTTCAGAAGCTGCTGAACATAAGAACGGATGACAGTCATTCAATGGAGGACCAGGAAAGGCAATTAGTTGACGAAGAAATGGATAAAGAAATTACAATGAATGAAATTGAAATGGCAGTAAGAAAGATGAAAAATGGAAAAACTGCTGGAATAGATGAAATTTCAGTGGAGATGATAAAGGCAGCTGGAGAAGTAGGCCTGCAGTGGACATATCGGATTCTCAGGAATGTCTGGGAGAATAAGGAGGTCCCTGAGGATTGGCAAAAAGGAATAATCATCCCAATTTTCAAGAAAGGTGATAAGAAAGTTTTGAAAAACTACAGGGGAATTACTCTAATATACCATGTTGCTAATATAATGGAAAGGATACTGGAAAGTAGAATAAGGTTGAGGGTTGAGAAGCAGATACAGGAAAATCAGTTTGGTTTCAGAAGTGGAAGGTCAACAATAGAGCCCATTTTCATTATGAGACAACTAATGGAAAAGCATTGGGAGTACGGGAATGATATGGTGATGACATTCATTGATATTGAAAAGGCATATGACAGTGTCCCTAGGACGAAAGTTTGGGACAGTCTGGTGCAAAAAGGAATTGGACAGGGATTAATAAAAATGATCATGGCATTGTATAAGGAATGTTGTAGTTGCGTGCAAACACAAGTTGGCAGGACAAGTTGGTTCAAAATAACTAGTGGGCTGAGACAGGGAAGTGTTCTATCACCAATCCTGTTTACAATAGTAATGGATGACATCATGAGAATGGCAAAAGCAGCATATGGAGGAAGAGAAATGAACATGATGTTATTTGCAGATGATATTTTGATTTGGGGAGAAGACGACAGGAAGGTTCAAGAACAGTTGAATGTGGTGAATGGGAAGACTGAAGAATGTGGATTGAAAATAAGTGTAGAAAAGAGTAAAACTCTTGTTATGACTAGAGGGGAGAAAGAAGGGAAAGGTCAGATTAGACTTACAGACAAGTCCCTGGAAGTAGTGGAAACGTTTAAATACCTGGGAAGTGAATTAATGGAGAATGCTCGACTGGATGCTGAGATTAGTAAAAGGATTCAAGCTGGAAGTTGTTTCTATCATAGTGTAAGAAATATGTTATGGGACAAAGATGTGCCAATGGAAGCAAAGGATACTATGTACAAGATGTATTACGTACCCATAACAACTTACGGAGCAGAAACTTGGACAATGACAAAGAAGGATGAGAGTCGAATACAGGCAGCCGAAATGAAATTCTTGAGGAGTATGATACAGAAGAGTAGAAGAGACAAAATAAGGAATGAGAAAATCCGGGAAGAAATTGGAGTGGAAAAAATGAATGATAGAATAGAGAAGAGCCGACAGACTAAGATGGTTTGGGCACATAAAGCGAATGAGCGACGAGAGAATGCCAAAAAAGGTGATGGAAATGCAAATTCAAGGAAGGAGAGGCCGTGGACGACCACGATTGTGATGGAAGGATACCATCCAACGCAGCATTATAGAAAGAAACCTGGACTGGGACACAGTGTTGGAAGAGGAGTGGTGGAAAGACCGAAGAAAGTGGAGAGGGACCATATTTGCCCCTACCCGGCTACAGCTGGATAAAGGGAAATGATGATGATGATGATGATGATGATGATGATGATGATGATGATTAATAACAGCTAGATTTGAAGCATTATAATTTTAAAATCTTAGTATGGTACCATTCTACGAGAAAAATAGACTAAAGCTTCAGCTTTCAGAGACATAATTTGTATTTCTTCAACTTCCCTCCTTTTAATTCACATATGTTAAAAATTTAAAATATGTTACTTTTACATGACGAAAACACACCTTCGCCATTTATATGAATTTTACGTCGACTGTATGTGGACTTTTGCTTGTATTCATTCATTATTCTTGAAAAAGCGCCTTATGAAAACGTAGTATATGTTATCCATCGAGTATGCCTCATTCAAAAACACATAAAACATTCATTTACTTGAACGTTAAATTTCGACGTTTTCCAAGGCCTTTCCCGCTTTCTGTACTGTGAGTTTGAAGCACTCCCATTAATTTTCAATAAAATTAATTCTCAATAAAATTAATTAATTCGTATTTGTGAAAAAATGTTGTAATGGAATCGCGTGATTTTCTTTCAAGCATGACACATGCATTATATTTTAATTAAGTATACTCTGTTGTTTTATGATTTTCCTGTAGGTATTTTCTAAATATTAATTGATCATAAATTAGTGTTGAAATACTGAAAAATCTAACAGTTATAGGTTAACTATTTCGAATCTCTAAAGAAATGGCTTCCACTATAACAAAAGATAAGTCATCTCCTTCAAGAGAAAAAAAGCAGATATTCACAGCAACATAGAATTTCACACATTACAATGCAGTAGAAAGACTGAATTATTTGTTCCTCTAAAGTAACTGAGACTTCAACTCTAACATCTGTTAGATAAGGGTTGGAAATCACGCTGGAAATTCATTGGTAATCTCCCCTAATGAGAAGGCAGCCCATAGTTTACAAACATGCAGGACATGGGACGTCTTCCGGCTGTGAGTGGTGTACGAGGGAGCCCTTCAATTAGTGGTTACATTCCTGGACCCTGCTTATCAACTACCAAGCTTGCTTAACAGAGGAGTCGATATACTACCAAAATATTTCAAGCTGTTAAATTTCACCACGAAACAAACCCTTCCACACTTTCTTGATAACTGATAAGCGTACGTATCGAAAGTGTTGAATGTATCAAAGATAATACGCTATTCGGGTAGTTGCATTAAACTGTTAGCTTTAGTTGGGAAGTGTTCAGTGACATCCAAGCACTCTCATATACATCATACATTCATACCGCTTGGTTATATAATGTATTGCCTTTCAGCGTTTAATCCTCAAGCCTTTATAATTTATCTATGCGTCTCTCCAATTCTATACGAGGGATTGGGCAGAAGTTGCGGCAACTACTTGCGGAACGAATCTAACAAACAAATGGAAATATTAAGATGGGAGTGGGGGACGTAAGGTACTGTGGGATGTATGGATAATGCCGAGTAGGAGCACCAGGTGTAGGATATAAAGCAAGGAGACTGTCAGCCATGTAATATTTGTGCTACTTTTCTCAGAGGGTGCAGTAACATTTAGGGTAAACCGTCATAAGTAGCCCTCTGGAACAACTCGATGCCAACGATGTGGGTGTCGTCGAATACCAGTCGCTTCACCATGTGTACATTTTTAATGTCATATTTCACAGCATCGGGGATGTCCTTTGGTGTCCCAAACCATCTCCTACGCAATGGTTCTTTCACTTTGGGGTAAAGTCAAAATAGCATGGAGACAGGTCTGGTGAATATGGCAGATATTCCAGTACTTGCCTCGTGACGTCCATTACGCAAGGAGGCTGACTCGTTAATTCAGCCCCATTGCCATGTGTGTGGAATCTGTCCACCACACCGCCATCTCGTGCTTTGTTCATATAACTTAATATAAATGTCATGCTTTCAAAATGTGACCAATGTATGGTAGCGCCGTAATGAGGAGAAAAATAGTTGCCATGATTTAATCGCCAATGGTCGTATTTGCAACTAGCTCCGTGGCCTTGTTTATTTCTGCACCTGGTATCTTCACGTAAATAAAAACTGGGCCTAACGATCGTCACATAAATCTCCCTCTACCACTTTTATCTTACAAGGTTGAGTCAATTGATCTCCTGTCCTCGAACACTGTTACATGACTCAACCACCGAAACCGAGTTACGCGCAACAGCTTCATACTTTTTGTTAATTTCTGGCTTAGTCCTGAACTCATCACTGCTAGTACTTTCCTGTCATTGTCCCGACTTGCTTGACAAACACCTAATTTCATCTGACAAATTACATACCATATTTCTTACAGAATACCGCCGGTCGCATCTGGTGGCTCATTGGGTTAGCCTTGAAACGATTTCCTTATTATTCTACCAAGCTCGGAAGGCACAGATACTAACTACTTGAAATGGTCCTCCTGTACCAGATTATATTTCCTACCTGGCATTCAGTCCTACTAGATTTCCTTTCAACCGATATGCTGATTTTTATATCGAACTTTCTGTATCTTCTCAAGTTCTAAGTATCATCTTCAAGCTCCAAGATATCATATTGCAGCATTTAGTGCAGTCTGCCAAGACAAATTCGTCAGCATGAACCAAGATGCTTATAATACTTTCACCCAGCTGAATTCATCCTCTCATTTTTTATCTCGCAGTAAGTGATCCATGTAAATTACGAACTATGAGAATGGGCTATTGCAGCCTGGTCTGTGACTTCGTTGAACCAACGACTCATTTAAAAATTCATTCTCACCGCGGATCAATTGTCAACATAAATTCTTCTAATAACCTACCCCTGATCCCATAATCCCTCAGTAGGTCAGTAACTTGTCTTTGGTATAGTTCCCTCAATTTCCTCGTTAACGAACGGCGACTCAAACGTTAAGCAGTACCACCCGCCGACAGGAACCAGATTCATGTCTGTCTAGAGTCGCCTCTGTTGCGACCAGTAGCATAGGGATCTAGCCCAATAGCATGCTTGCTTTGCCAGTGACTTTCCACGTGGAGTACGTCAAATGCGTGCCGGTCCTGAAGCCGGTTCGCTTGTCAGGTCTCCAGACGGCCACGCCTCCATAAAAGTAAATAGTACAGAAATATCTTATAGTATTACTGAACTCTTCATACCTTAGTGAATTTAATATAATTAAAACAAATAAAAATACATTCACATTCATTTCTGCAGTAAATAATATACAACAGTATGTAGATAATTCGAATAATAGATACAGATGCTGTAATAAAATGCGCATTATTAAATACTGTATTGCCAAATATTAATGCTGTATGAATAGTTGTTTCTCCCACGGTAACCAAAGTTTACAATAAAATGAGACATCATAACAAAAACTAATCGCTATATAACACGTTACGCTCCGAGCATTCTGAATTTTTTTTCTTAGCAGGAATAATATACATGCGCGGCACAGAACTCATGATACAAATTTTCTTATGATTTACCGCGTTAAGGAAGTAATGTTGTACTTTAGACTTACAAATTTGGCTCGTATAATACCTCCCGGGGCTGAGTTGACCCCGTTCTAAGCCTCGTAGCACTTTTCAAATTTCGTTTCAGAGCTGGGAATCGAACCCGGGCCTGTGGGTGTGGCAGCTAGTGACACTAACACTACACCACAGAGGCGGACTATAGAAAAATCCAATATCCAAATTTCTGTTATTGATGCGTCTTTTTCGTGCTAGTGATAATAATAGAGATGTTCACAAAATTAGATTGTATACATCACTGAGCCGTAATAAAAGAAATGCTGGTCGAGAAAGTCCTAAGACTCTAAAATTTGTCACAAATGACATAATTATACAGTATATAACTGACTGACTGACTGACTGACTGACTGACTGACTGACTGACTGACTGACTGACTGACTGACTGACTGACCTACTGACTGATGCTCTTAGTTGAGGTGTGCTCTGCCTCCTCTGGTAGCAATCATCTCCTTTAGATGGTATTATTGCTGCTATGTCCGGCTCCATGGCTAAATGGTTAGCTGCTGGTCTTTGTTCACAGGGGACCGGGGTTCGATTCCCGGCAGGGTCGGGAATTTTAACCATCATTGGTTAATTCCTCTGACACGGCGACTGGATGTATGTGTCATCTTCATCCTCATTTCATTCTCATCAAGACGCGCCGGTCGCCTACATGCGTCAAATCAAAAGACCTGCACATGGCGAGCCGAACATGTTCTCGGACACTCCCGGCACTAAAAGCCATACGCCACATCATTTTCTACTGCTGCTATTACGAATTCTAACACGTCGATGACGGGTAAACAACAGATTATTTAACCTCAAAGTTAAAAGACCACCTCTGTGGTGTAGTGATTAGTGTGATTAGCTGCCAATCCCGGACGCCCCGGGTTGAATTCCAGGCTCCGCCACGATATTTGAAAAGTGGAACGAGGGCTGGAACGGGGCCCACTCAGCCTCGTGAGGTCAACTGAGTAGAGGTGAATTCGATTCCCAACTCAGCCTTCCTCGAAGTGGTTTTCCGTGGTTTTCCACATCTCCTCCATGCAAATGCCAGGATGATACCTAACTTAAGGCCACGGCCGCTTCCTTCCCTCCTCCTTGTCCATCGCTTCGAATCTTCCCATCGCCCCGCAAGGCCCCTGTTCAGCATAGAAGGCGAGGCCGCCGGGGCGAGGTACTGGTCATCCTCCCCAGTTGTATCCCCCGACCTAAAGTCTGTAGCTCCATGACACTGCCCTTGAGGCGGTAGAGGTGGGAACCCTCGCTGAGTCGCTGAGCGTAAACAGATAAAGAGGAAGGAGAAGAAGAAGTTAAAATACCATAAGCTCTGAGTCATTACGTGGACACATATGTGTTAATCACGAACAAAATGCATTTGTTTGACAAATGCATATTGTATGGGATCCTTATCAGCAGCGTCCGTGATGTGTTACATTAGCTGAATAGTCAGCGTTGAGGGGTACGGTTCGAAGGGTTCTGGGTTCAGTTCACCGCCGGGTCGGGTGTTTAAATCTCGTGTGATTAATTATTCTGGCTCGGGGACTGGGTGTTGGTTTTTTCCCAACACCATATTCAGACAACACCACACAGTTCCAATTACCACACAAATACGCAATATTGATTACATCCCTGCAAGTAGGGTTGGCGTCAGGAAGGGCATCTGGACGTAAAACAGAGCCAAATCCACATGTGCTACGAAGATCCCACACACGATCCCACAGGTGTGGGAAAAGCGGTAGGAAAGGAAATATGCATAATGATTTAGCACCCAATGATGTACTTCGTTTCTTCTTTACACATTATTCCAAGCATACGGCATATTAAATCAGTGACTATGCACACTGGAAATCGATGTATTCTTCATCCCTACTGTTCCTTTCATAGTCGACTAGAAACAGTCCAGTCCCTGAAGTAAAGTGAGGAGTCTCGGTTCCCTGGAGCAAATATTTGTACGTTTCAGTTCGCTACATTGGATTACAACGTAATGCTAAGTGTCCTTAGATTGTTGTTTGGCAAGCATTCGCATTTGTAAATCAGGTACTTTACGGTTGCACAAGATGCAGAAACTGCTAGTGGCTTTACGTCGCACCGACACAGATAGGTCTTATGGCGACGATTGGATAGGAAAGGCCTAGGAGTTGGAAGGAAGCAGCAGTGACCGTAATAAAGGTACAGCCCAATCATTTGCCTGGTGTGAAAATGGGAAACCACGGAAAACCATCTTCAGGGCTGCCGACAGTGGGACTCGAACCCATTTCTTCCGGATGCAAGATCACAGCTGCGCGCTCCTAAAAGCACGGCCAACTCACCCGGTTTGAATTAAGTGTCTTGTTTTATTTCATAATATGATTATATATTCCATGTTTGTCGAGATAATTTCGAACACTTTTTCTTTCATTACCTCCTTTCAAATGTTCTTGACATTGATTTTTATGAGTCTGCCATCTAAATGAAACTTTTAAAACACGACGGAATAAAGCAGTCTCTGTCTCCTATTTCTAATTCTAACCTGCATGTCTATAATGGGATTGAATTTGGGTACTTCAAATAAAATGACACAAACATTTTTATAGTAGTATAAACACTATTTAATAGCTACAAATGAGATTGATCCATAACTCGAGCACTGACCTGGTATATCATCAGAGAGAGAGAGAGAGAGAGAGAGAGAGAAAGAGAAATTGATTGATGATAAATTGAAGGATTTATTTATTTATTTATTTATTTATTTATTTAGTTGTTTTTACACTGTTTCGTTCCTGGCATTACAGATGACAAGCACGATTCACATGATTGAAGTCAAAGTGCAATGAAACAAGTAAAATAAATATAGAAACAACATTTTACGTAGTGATAAGTGCGGTGTTAAGGTAAACTCCAAGTTGGTGGACCATGGACAACATTCTGTAAAAACACATTAGCGAATAGTCTGCACAAATGTTAATCGAATTAAATCTCTGATGTCTCCCGGCTGCACTAAACTCACTGCCCAAATTCAGCCGGATGAACTACGTGAATTATTAGCTATATAAATAAAATAAAGTTTTGTCTGCACGAGCTTGTGGCTGCGCGGTTTGTGTGAAATAGCTGTGAGCTTGCATTCGAGATATAGTGGGATCGAACCCCACTAGCGGCAGCCATGAAGATGATTTCTCCCTGGTTTCCTATTTTCACACAAGGCAAATTCTGGGGCTGTACTTAAATTAGGGCCACAGTTGGTTCGTTCTCGTTTCTGGCCCTTTCCCATCTGTGTCGGTTTGACGTAAAGCAAATTGTAACAATTTGTCTGTATTTCGGTAGAATAAAAAAAAGTATTCGTGTGTTGCTCATCTCCAAAATAAGAAGGAAGTGCACCTTGCAAAATTTCCGTAATCTCTGCATGTATGTATGTACAATGTACGTACTTTTGTATGTATACACATCACGAGAAAACGACTTTAAAGAATTTAAGAAAGCTACTGAACTAGATGATGCGCTTTCCAGCTACGTATCGGTATTACCAGGTTTATATCCGCAATAAGAGGACCTTTAGATCAACGATCTACAATAGACGTAACCTAAAAATCGTTTGTGATTATTGTACTTAAATATATAAGTTGCGCCAAATGTATTACTAATACACTTGTGGTATAATAACGCGCGTATTAACGCGTTACGTTTATGGAGCCAAGATCTGTATTTCGGAGGTAAGTGGGTTCGAAACTCACCGTCTTCTTCCTATTCATAGGCCACAACAAATTTCTTTCACCTCCTTAGACAACTTCATTCATCATAATTCATTTCATCTTCATTAGCTCCTCCACAGAGGTTGGGGACAGGAATGGCATCATCATACACTAAAGGGTAACCATTCTCCTGCTGTTCTCTTCCCTTCCTTTTAGTTTTTACATCCCATCCTTGGTCTTCCTCTTCCTTTCTTTCCTAATATTTTTACTTCAAATTCTTTTAATAAGAAGTCATTATGTCTCAGGATATGACCTAAAAGATTTATCTTCTTTCTTTCCATATCATTTATCTGTCTCCATTGTTCATTGATTCCCTTTACATCTTGATTAATCTTTTCTTGAGTCCAACATGTTCTCGTCATTTTCATCCAAATCCACATTTCACTTTCTTACAATGAATCTCTTTCCTTTTTCCCAGCTCTCAAAACCAAAAAGTAGCACACTCGAGACAAAGAATAAGAAAAAGCCTTTCTTGTTTCTAAACTTATATGGGTATTTATTGAAAGACTTTTTTTTATTTTGAAAGGCCTATTTAGCAACATCTCTTCTTCTTTTGATTTCCTTCCTTCATCTAATTTCTTCAGTTGTAATGCTTCTTCATTAACAGAAATGTTGCAACTGTTCTATTTTGGAATTTCCTATTCTCATATTTGTATTTAGCTTCCGTGCCATCTTTGTTCACAACTGAAAGTTTGGTTTTCTTACTATTGATTTTTAATTTTTAATGTTTCAATGTATCACACAGAACAGTCAGCATTATATTTGATTCCTTCTCAGAGCCTGCTGCTATGGAAATGTCATCAGGAAATGTAATACTGTGGATTCTTTTCCGATTCATCTTTATTCCTTTAGTACTTTCCTTTAAAACACACATTGCTTCTTCAAAAAAAAATTGTAAAGGTAGAGAGTGAACAACCCTGCCTCACTCCTTTCTTAATTTTTGCCATTCTTGTACATCCATTTACCGCTACATTTGTAAACTGTTTCTTGTAAATTTTCCAGATGAGCCTCCTACCTTTCTAGTAAATTCCTACTTTCTTCATGAATTTAAACAAAGGACATCGGGCCATAAAAACGTGGTTTATAATTTCAACTCACCTTGTTCTCGACCCCTTATCAGAAAACGGAACTTGCATCCGGAAGATCGTGGGTTCGAGCCCCACTGTCGGCAGCCCTGAAGATGGTTTTCCGTGGTTTCCCATTTTCACACCAGGAAAATGCTGGGGCTGTACCTTAATTAAGGCCAAGGCCGCTTCCTTCCAACTCCTAGGCCTTTCCCATCCCATCGTCGCCATGAGACCTATCTGTGTCGGTGCGACGTAAAGCAACTAGCAAAAAATATCAGAAAACGGGACTAAGGAGTAGGCATATATACACAGTATACTTCTGGCGTAATTGTCACATAAAAATATCCTTTAGAAGAAGAGTACAATTTTCCTATCCAGAGCTTCGAGAAACCGTACTTTTAGAACCCCTCCTAAATATTGAGTTATTCATTCTGAGTTCTGAAGTTCTGTTCCTCGCACCGGCCTGAGTGAGTCAGACGGTGAAGGCTCAAGTATGCGTGATAGTCCCTGCTCAGTATGTCAGCCTCGTGCCGGTACATTTAACAGCACATAGAATATCTCCTGCGGGATACATTTCTGACACCGCGGATTCTCCGCACATTTCAGTGGCTCAAACGTCGGGGCCAAGGTGTTTTCTACCTCCCATAAAGAGAGCCACTCTGCACCCCCCAAAAGGAAGCTCCTTCTAGGTGTTAAGTCCCCTTAAAACACTTAGTTTGCTAGTCTTCGGAGGCTAATAAGGCGTTAAATCTGGAGAAGGTGGTAGATAGTTTTATTTCAAGAAATGAGATTAGAAAGTGGATATTATTTCCGAGACCTACATTTCCCATTGGAGAATGTTCATTCGGTACACCTAGTGGTAGAGCCTTTCACATTTCATACTTTGAAATGCATAATATACATTAATATGGTAATTATTAAAAAAATATATTTATGAAGCAAGTTTATTTTTTTATTTGCTTTTAATTTTATTAACTTCGTATCGAAAACGTACCATCAAAATATTTATTTATGAATCAAATTCCACTAGTTTTCTGTTTACTTGGAATATTACTGAAAATTACGTACATACGATTCGTTCAAAATATATTTCAGACACAAGCTCTAATTTTGTTTTCATTTTCTGTTTGTGAACATTGTTATTATACAGGAATACTGGATAATACACTCATTTAATTTCGTGAACGTCTCTATTATTATCACTAGCACGGGCAAGACGCATCAATAACAATAACAGAAATGTGGAAATTCGATTTTTCTACAGTCCGCTTCTGTTGTGTAGTGGTTAGTGTAATTAGCTGCCAAACCTGCAGCCTAGGTTCGATTCCCGGTCTGCTACGAGGGGTCCACTCAGCCTCGGGAAGTCATCTGTGTAGAGGTGGATTTGATTCCCACCTCAGCCATCCTCGAAGTGGTTTTTCGTGGTTTCCCACTTCTCCTCAAGTCAAATGCCGGGATGGTACCTAACTTAAGGCCACGGCCGCTTCCTTCCCTCTTCGTTGTCTATCCCTTCCAATTTTCCTATCCCCCACAAGGCCCCTGTTCAGCATAGCAGGTGAAACCGCCTGCGCGAGGTACTGGTCATCCTCCCCAGTTGTATCCCCGACCCCAGAGTCTGAATCTCCAGCACACTGCTCTTGAGGCGGTAGAGGTGGGATCCCTCGCTGAGTTTGAGGGGAAAACCAACACGGGTGGGGGTAAACAGACCATGCCCCCTCCCCATAAATTACTCGAAGTCGGCGCGCGTGGTACATTTGTAATGTGGACGTAAAATCAATAACGTTAGAAAATTTAGTCTGCATCTGGATTAGATTCTCCTCTAGTGCCCTACCTTATTATTAATCATGATAATAATAGTACGAAAAAGAAACATTTTTGCCACGTTGATACTGTGGCATTAATTCTCTTATTTTAATGCATATATTTGTTCTTAAGACTTGCAATGAACACAGCTAACGACCGATATTTCATAACAACTAGGCCACACTTATATTTCCAGATACCACCGTGTCCACTTTATTTCTGTCTCGGGCAGTGTTTGTTGCGGCGTGCGGCGAGGAACACAAAGCAGGCCACAGCAGTGATTACATTGGGGACTTGCCACATGCTAGGCACACGATGCTGTCAGTGGCTGACCCGAGATAGATATGAAGCAAAACAACGTTGGTTCTGAAGAAAATCCATTTGATGTGTCTCTCCGGAGGAGGCATTTTACGTGTATGATACAACCACTTACTAAAATCAAAGAACAGGTAATTTCGATCATAGGACGACTATATTATACACTATTTGCACGGTTATGAAGTTATTTTACTTATGTTTGAAAGCAGATTTCCAGTATTCATGTATAATTTTCATTCATTTACAGAATTCTTAACATCGCTCACAACTGATCAACTGGCTACGTGGTTTGATTCACGTAGCTGTCAACTTTCCATTCGGGAGATAGTTGATTGGTCTTAAGTTCTTCGTCCGCGTGAAAATGCTGACACGAGGACAGGGATTTCTTAAGGAGCAAGAAAGGTGAATATCACAGGGAGCAAGATCAGAACTGCCCGGTGGATGATCAAACATCTCCCAGCCGAATACCTGCAAACAGTTGCTGAACGCCTAGCCGTATGTGGGCGAGCAATGTAATGAACATCTCACACAACTTGCTTTGAATAGCCAATCACAAATATCCGTAGAAACTTCATCAGAGGACGAAACTCGCAGTTGGCGGCGACAAAAGGATACGAGCCGCCATTTCCACCACTGCTGCTGCGCTGCTGACACCAGGCGGGGCTTGTCCGGCCGGTATATGATTCCTACGTCTGAGGTATGTCAATCTTGCTCACATTTCCTGGCTAAATACGTTTTTAAAAGAAAATAAAAACCCCATGGCACTACGGCCCTTGAATGACCTTGGCCTACCAAGCGACCGCTGCTCAACCCGAAGGCCTGCAGATTACGAGGTGTCGTGTGGTCAGCACAATGAATCCTCTCGGCCGTTATTATTGGCTTTCTAGACCGGGGCCGCTATCTCACCGTCAGATAGCTCCTCAATTCTAATCACGTAGGCTGAGTGGACCTTGAATCAGCCCTCAGGTCCAGGTAAAAATCCCTGACCTGGCGGGGAATCGAACCCGGTGCCAACGGGTAAGAGGCAGGCATGCTACCCGTACACCAGGGGGCCGGCCCAAAGGAAGAAAATAAATAGAGAAACTTAATTTCTAGAAGGTCAACCTAACTCGTTAACAGTCGACATCCCTGAAGATTGTTTTTCGTGATTTCCTAATTTCGCACCAAGCAAATGTAGGGCTGTACCTTAGGTAAGGCCATGCTCGCATCTCTCCCACACATAGTCCTTTCCTCCTGTCCCATAGTCGCCATAAGACCTATCTGTGTCGGTGTTACACAAAGCAAATTTAAACAAAATTAAATAGTCGATGACTCGAGGTCAGTTGGGCACCTCATATTACGTAAACCACAAATCCTGTCCTTTCCAGCGCCATAATTTCTGACCTCGACCTCCTCAGAGGTTGTTTGATCGTACATACCAAGAGGCGTCAAGCGACTTTTCTCCGGTGTTTCGGAATGTATTTTCAGTTTCAGTCTTGTAATGTGTAGATAGAATCATCCCAGTATGTTCATCCAGTACATACGTCATGCGACGTCCAGTGTTAGCGGAGAACGACGTTTTGGTCTCACTGACAACGAAATGTTGTTGAAGCGGAGTCATGACTCAAATTTTGATCTTTTACCGTTTACCGCTTATCAAAACCAAATTTAAAACACAAACACACCTTAACAAGATACAGCCCCACACAAAATTTGGAGTGGATTAGTTAATTGATTGCAAAGATTTTGAAATTTAAAAAAAATGTTATATGTTGAATGCAAAATACCCCTTGAGGCACAGTTTTCCTTATTTGTGGGCTATAATTTGGCAGACATGCCAAAAATGCTCATATATTCGAGTACAACTCCGGGTTTTGCAGTCAAATGTGAACTACTGAAGATAACTTTTTTTATTTTTAATTATTCATTCAATAGGAAAAAGTCGTGTTTCATGTTATTTTAGGAAAAAGATATGAAGGTAAAATTTATCTGATAATAAAATGCAGAACCACTTTTAATTCTTGTGCATATTCAAACATTCTCTGAAAATTTCAGGTGAATGTGGTAAGAATTCTGTTGCATGGAACATTTTATACAATGCAAAGAGCTGAGAATGTTACAAGGTAGAAAAAATGAATTGGAAATTTTAAGAGAGATACTTGCTTTAAAACTGCTCTGAGCTCTAAATTACTAGACGGCAAATGTATTCCAGTGACATTCATGAAATGATAGTCCGAAAGAACTTCGAAGCTAACATTTTTCGACAGCGTGAGAGACAGGGGCTTGCTCTATATTCGTCGCAGTTTAAGGGTTCTTATTTGCAACGATGTACAATTACAGTGGCTATCTCATTAAGGGATACGGAGATATCAGCGTTTCAAAATAGTGTCACGTTTTGTGACGGGCTAGTACAGGCTCAGCGCCGAATCGAAATGAACTGGGCGAGTTGGCGTGCGGCTAGGGGCTCGCAGCTGTGAGCTTGCATCCGGGAGATAGTGGGTTCGAAACCCAGTATCGACAGCCCTGAAGATGGTTTTCCGTGGTTTCCAATTTTCACACCAGGTGAATGCTGGAGCTGTACCTTAATTAAGGCCACGGCCGCTTCCTTCCCATTACTAGGCCTTTCTTATCCCATCGTCGCCATAAGACCTATGTGCGTCGGTGCGACGTAAAGCAAATGGCAAAGAAGAAAAATTGCGAACGGAAATTAAAAACGTTTTCACATCAAAATCGCAGCGTTAAATTTGAAAAAATCATAAGACTAAGGATGGGTATAGGACAAAGTGTATTTACATGAAAATTACAGTGTTAGTAGATATTGAAAGTGTGATGAAATACTGCAGGTGTAATTATGAGCCCCTTAGCACCATTAGTGAATGTTAAAGTGTTAATACATCTAACGGTTCACGACTTACGTAGGCCTTCCAAAATTAAGTTTACTTATTTCCTTTCTTGTAGATATGAGCGTGCTGAACAGTTCTATGACGTAGCAATAATATACCGGCCATCCAAGTCCCGCCTGGTGTCAGTAGCGCAGCAGCAGTGACTCGAAATGGCGGCTCGTACTCTTCTCTCGCCGCCTGCGAGGTTCGGTCTGTGGTAAAGTTTTTTTTTTTTTTTTTTTTTTTTGCTAGTTGCTTTACGTCGCACCGACACAGATAGGTCTTATGGCGACGATGGGACAGGAAAGGGCTAGGAGTGGGAAGGAAGCGACCGTGGCCTTAATTAAGGTACAGCCCCAGCATTTGCCTGGTGTGAAAATGGGAAACCACGGAAAACCTTTTTCAGGGCTGCCGACAGTGGGGTTCGAACCTACTATCTCCCGAATACTGGATACTGGCCGCATTTAAGCGACTGCAGCTATCGAGCTCGGTTTGTGATAAAGTCTCTGCGGAAATTGCGATGGGCAATTTCAAAAAGAGGGGTGGAATTTTCAGTGCAGGTGTTGCGCTGATCCATCACAACGCTCGCCCAAATACGGCTAGGTGCTCAGTAACTGTTCTTCAGGAGTTCGGCTGGGAGGTTTTTGATCATCCACTGTGCACTCGTCATCCTGATCCCACTGAGTTTCACCTTCCTTGCACCTTAAGGAATTTCTGTTCTCTTGTCAGTATTTTCACGCGGACCAAGAGCTGAAGACCAAAGTCAACGCTGGTTCTACTGTACTTGTATTCCCAAACAGCTGACTTCTAAGACGCAGACATAGAAACGTTGATCCCACGATATGACTAGGGTCTCAATTCTGGTGGTGATTATATCGATAAATAGCTCCAATATCGATGTACCGTGTTAAAATAAAGTTCTGTGCCATCCGCTTTCTTAAAAAAAAACAGGGAAACATAATTTCTGTGTGGTTCTCGTATTTGAAGTGGACATCCTAGATTAATGCTCCGGTACTTTTAAATACGGAACGCCTTTCGTCCACTCACTAATAATAATAATGGGTGTGGCCTCCAAAGAGGCCTGGTGCAGGTCTTCCAAGCTGGCACCGTATAGGCGACCTGCGGGTCTATGAGGATTGGACCCTGCCTGTGATGAATTCTATTGATTAAGATTTTGCTCCTCACAACACAGCAAATTCCTTATTCCACCTCCAACCTCGCGGCTCCGCAGAGGATTGTGCCGGCAGTTGGCAATTACCAGTGCTTTTGAACGATTGACTTGGCGGGACAATCACTTAGAGAGATTCGGAAAATGTTTACTTCACAAATTGCAATACTCTATTCGAGTTAAAAAAAATTAATTCGGAAATCACTTCACGCCCACCCACCCTGTTAAAGCACCACGCCCTCCAGGTGGGGCGCGCCTCCCAGGTTGGGAACCCCTGCTATACAGTATTCATTGAACTTTTTACCATTACCGAGTACGTGGCATACATATATATTGTTTTGCAAGTTGCTTTACGTTGCACTGACACAGACAGGGCGTATGCTGACGACGGGACAGGAAGGAACTGGGAGTGGGAAGGAAGCGGCCGTGCTCTTAATTAAGCTACATCCCCAGCATTTTCCTAGTTTGAAAATGGAAAACCACAGAAAACCATCCTCAGGGCTGCCGACAGTGACGTTCGAACACACTATCTCCCGAATACTGGACACTGGCCGCAATTAAGTGACTGTAGCTATCGAGCTCGGTGACAGACATATTAATTCGACCCTACCTCCTCCATAAATAGCAACAATTCAACGTACACTTCATAGGAATATATCACGAGGAAATGAATAAATGCTGTGATGTCACCTGATCATTGTGGATTACTATTTGTGTGTGTTGGACTCGGGAGGTTGTGGATTCGAATCCCATTCTGGCCGTTCTGAAAATGGTTTCCCTCGGTTTCCCATATCCGCCACCTATCAAATGCCTGGACGCTACCTTAAAAAAAGACCAAGGCCGATTTCCTCCCCAGTCCCCTTCCCCACACATCCTTAGCGGAAAGACGCCAAATTAGAGCTCTCCCATTAAAACATTCGTCATTCTCTTTTCTCCTTAATCTGTTAACTCTCCAGGGTTAATTTTCCCTCGTACACAGCGTGGGATCCTAACTCTACCGCTTCAAGAGCAGTGTCCTGGAGCGTGAGACTTTGGGTCGGGGGATAAAACTGGGAAGGAGAACAAGTACCTCGCCCAGCCGACCTACCCTTCTATGCTGAACAGGGGCCTTGTGTGGGGGGAATGGGAAAACTGGAAGTTATAAACAAGGAAGAGGGAAGGAAGCGGCCGTGGCCTTCAGTTGGGTACCACCCCGGCATTTGTCCGGAGGAGAGGTGGTAAACCACGGAATACCACTTCGGTGGCTTAGGTGGGAATCGAACCCACCTCTACGCAGTTGACCTCCTGCGGCTGAGTGGACCCCGTTCCAGGCCTCGTACCACTTTTCAAATGTCATGCCAGAGCCAGCAATCGAACCCGGGCCTCCGGAGTGACAGCTAACCACGCTAACTGTTACATTACAGACCTTAAAACCAATAGCAAATAAATATTGACTATTATTGTCTCTCTGTTAAAAATGGAGCACCTCTGTCGTAACGACTTTCACACACACTCCTTGTGCTCCACCCTTTAACCGCTTCAGCCATGAAGTCAACATACTTGTTGAAGGTTTAGAACTTAATTATGACTGCACCAATTCGAAAGTTAATATCCGTGTCAAAGTTTTCGATGATGGTTTACAGTGTTCATTTAACTTCCTATTACAGCGCACGTGTCATAACCTCATAATAATAATAATAATAATAATAATAATAATAATAATAATAATAATAATAATAATAATAATAATAATAATAATAATAATAATAATAATAATAATATTTGCTTTACGTCTCACTAACTACTCTTTTACGATTTTCGGCTACGCCGACGTGCCCGAATTTAGTCCCGCAGGAGTTCTTTTACGTGCCAGTAAATCTACCGACACGAAGCTGACGTATTTGAGCACCTTCAAATACCACCGGTCTGAGCCAGGATTGAACCTGCCAAGTTGGGGTCAGAAGGCCAGCGCCTCAACCGTCTGAGCCACCCAGCTCGGCAACTATTAATTCGATCGTATTAGGGGTATCTGTGTTATTTCAAGGCGCAATAAATCACATGTTTGCAGGATGGTCCTTAGTTTTTGGAGCAGAACTGTGCATACTAGTTTTTCCTTTGCTAGGTCCATGAATCAATTTACAATGATGACACACAGTAAGGCAGAGCCTTATCGACCATAAGGAGAAATTTGAAGTTATTTGGTGTCCATAAAACTAAATTATAAGAATGTTTATGTTATACGCGATATTTGGGTTGCCTCTCTCCGGTAAAATAAGGGGCTGGTTGAACTACCCGGTATAATGCAATATATTTAATTTCTCGGGCAATTTTGGTTTAAAAATTGGAATTTTGATTAGGACATATTCGAATATTCCAGCTTCGTTTCGCAGAGGTTCATTAATTTCCGATAAGTGGCAGCGCTGTAAGTAGCCTTCAAAGTGGCCTCTGTAACGGAAGTACGTGCCAAACAGAGAGCAGTTTCGTTTAGTGGAAAACCAGGGCATCACAGACATACATAGACGCTTGCAGAATGTCTACGGAGACCTGGCAGTGGACAAAATCACGGTGAGTCGTTGGGCGAGGCGTGTTTTATCATAACATTACCGAGAGGAGCTTAGTAAACTTCAGTGGACTGTTCTTCTTCATCCACCCTACAGCCCGGATCTCGCACCTTCTGATTTCCATCTGTTTGGCCCAATGAAGGATTCACTCCGCGGGAAGCACTACGTGGATGATGGGGAAGTTACTGATGCTGCAAGACGTTGGCTCCGACATCGACCTGTTGAGTGGTACCATAAAGGCGTACAGGGCCTCATATTACTATGGCGTAAGGACGTAGCTTTGAACGGAGATTATATTAAAAAATAGGGTATTGTGGCAAAGGTATTGGAGAATGACATGGTGTATTTGAATTCTCAATAAAACCAATCTGCTTCAAGAAAGTAAATTATTGAATTATATATTTAGCTTCCTTCCGTACATATATATTGTACCGGGAAATAGTTGTTGGGCAAGAGCGTGGGAAGGATCTCAGGTTGTGTACGGTTTGCTATTGGATCAGGTACAGAGAAGGATGATTTCGCAGGGTTAATAATAGATTGTAATGAAAAATTGACAAGACTTTATTAATAATTTCAAGAAAATAACCCTACTTTTCATTCATCAAAAATTGAATCATCCATTGATCTCTTCGAAATGAAATTAAATGACTGAATTGTATACGCTGTTACGATTGAACAAACTAGAGTCTTTGTCCTACAGATCCACTTGATGTTTATATGATGTTCTAAATGAATACCAGCTTTGAATAATTTCAGCACACCCTACAGTTCATCTAAGATTTCACACATAGATTCAAATTCAAAAATAAAAACCTTGATCATAAACCTTCATCCAATCACTTTGTCAATTGACAGAGATTTTAAGAATTCAAAGAAAATTAAATCAATCACTTTCGGTGCAGCTAAGGTCTGTTTAAAATAATTGAACATAATATCAAATTGCACTTGCTTTCTGAATCCCACAGTCCAATTAATAATTTTCAATCACTTGTTTCAGATATCCTACAGTCCAGATAAATAAATTAAACTTAATTTTTAAATTGTGCACTTGTCGTAGAACAAGCCGTACAGTTCAATTAGGCTGTTATGAAATGACTTTAGATTACATTGACTTCAACTTTCTAAAGTTCACTTTAAAATTGATCTCCAGTTATACTTGTTTTGAAGAGAAACCTAAGGTTCATTTAAATATGACCTAAAATCTTGTTAAATGACCTCCTACAATTTCTACAAGTAGTAGGATTCACACGATCAAAAATTATTTTGTTAGACAAGGCACTTTTCACTTATATGCGTAGCACTGTTGAATAATGAGAATGATTGAGTGCCTAATTAATAAGTCAGTTAATGTTTAAGTGTAATTAATCACTCAAGAAAATGTAAAATACACTTAGATCACCTGAATTCTGCTTATAAGAGTATTTGAAGTACGGCTCTGCAGCTTGATGACTGGAACCTCGGCAACGAACAGCCTGGAGTCGAACATAGCACCAGCAGTGAACCACGTTCTATCCCTCGAAGTTACCACGTCTCAATCCTACGAAGTTACCACGAAAAATACTAGAAGATACCACAAATAATCCCTCGAAGATACCAGGAATAATCCCTCGAATTCGCTTGTCCTACGCTGGATACCACGTTCAAAGTAGTATGAGATTACGATACTTCGCCAAGATTCCCGGTGTTTTAAAACGAAATGTAGAAACACGGAAAAGTCCAATTGGCACTATACTGCACGACGTAGCACTGTCAATTCTTATTAATGAGTTGCATTCCACACAGATATAAGCTTAAATGCACAGTTTGTAATTGCACTTTTATAATATGGCAGTGAATATGCGACTTGAAATAGCACAGTCTATGTCACAGTTCGAAATACACATCAAGTTTCTGTGGTAATAAAATGAGATCACATCTGAAGTCGAAAGCACAGTCTTTCACTACACATTAAATTAGACATAAGCACAGTTCATAATATCTACAACTTATATCGTAAATTCAGCAATAGAACGAGTGGCACAGTCCATTAAATTCACTAGTAAATGCAATTAACACAACTTCTACAATAGTCGCTAGAATTCTGGCATTCACTGCTTAAGTGGATTTCATTTGTGAGTTTTCATGATAAAAGTTCATATTACCTAATATCACCATAAAATGTCCTTAATATTCAGTCCATTTTCTCACGACAGTGGTCGAATATTCAAGAAAATACGTGAAAATTGACTACACTCAGTCCTATCAATCACTGAATATTAGATTGGAATAATACTTAAAATAGTTCTTAGTCGTAATTATAGACGAGAAACATGCCTCAGAACTCATGAAATTGTCACTAGTTGGAAGTATAATTTATCACGCACATTTTCCCAATATGCATATTACCGTACGTGATCGCAACAGATTTCAAATACACGTCGAACTAACAAAGTCCATAAGGCTGTCAACTTGGCAAATTTAACACTTGTATTCCAAGTTTTACTTAAGTACACAGTTAATATCACGAGATAACTATTTAGTCAGGAAATTATTAAGTATTATACGACGAAACTCACTTTTATAACACTCTATAATATTCCACACGTTCACGACGTGGTTGATGTTTCCCATTTATTACGATCTCGCACAACGATTTTCGAAGTCTTACAATACGACTTACTCGTATCTTGCGCAACGCGACGAAGCAGCATGACCTTCAGTCATGATTGAGTTGCACATTTCAACTGACTATCCCTCTGAAGTCGTTGACCTATACATACCCCGCTGGAAGCGAATTCACTGTGTAGAACGACAGATGAGTGGTTACGTAGGATAAAATTCTACTTGTCATATCTGCTAAACGAATGGATGGATTGATCTCAAATTATAATTATGAATTTGAAATATGGGCTTCACGTTGGTGTATGTCTCATTTTTATATGTTAAGCCGTTTAGAAATTACAAAATAATTTCTGGAATTTTCCATAGGGGAGGTGAAAAACATGTGGCGCTTACGTCACTTGACCTTGTTCCCCTCTCGCTGTCTCCCTCACACTTGCACGGAGCAGTAGAAAATAGAACTTTCTTTCCGATGTTAAAACTCGGCCGTTCGTTAATGATTAAAGCTTTATAGCAATAATGTGCCTGGGCTTATGCATTCCTGGAACAATGTACAGTATATATATATATATATATATATTCTTCGAGTGACAAAGATATTTTTATAGCACTTCCTAAACTTTTGAGCTTCGCGATCGAATGTTTTAACTGCCTTAAAAGAAATCAAGCTTTTTTTATTGTATAAAGTAGCATTTAACCTTCAATACCGACGTGTTTTATGTGTGTTCTGTGGCTTTCGAAATGTTAGAGAAGTGACTCGGATAAGGTATACAAGAAAGAAGAGACGTTGAGCTTAAATAAGAATTATAAGATCTGTTTAGATCATTTCCAGGTCAGCGAAGTTAGATATCCCAGACTATACAGTCATGGGTATGTTATATTCGTACTGTAATCGTACGTGAATAATCCTCGAAATAAATCGATAACATTTTAATGCATTTTTTATCCCTCTCGTCAGATTAAAGCCGGGATCTGTAACAACACAGAATCTCCCTAAAACAGATCACCAAATGCTACCACCTATTCCAAAAGGGATAGTCCTTCCAAGAGGAAAAGCAGGAATGTGCCGAACTGTTAATTGACAAGTGACTTACTGTGATGATGCAATGTTTTCAAATATGGAAGAAAGACAAATCTAACGGCAAATTTTCAGGCAAAAAAGTCTTGCATGAATGAAAGATCAAACCATTTCTCAACAGTGCATTTCATATCTTGAATATATGTCTAATTTCAGTCTCTAAATAATAACCTTTGTTATTTCATGTATCCAGAATTGCTTCAGCAACATCGAAATTAACATCTTAATAACACTTTCTTTCTAGGCGTAATTTATTTATCCATTTCCGTATATTAATTTCCGTCGATATTTGTATTTCACTTGCGAATTTTTCCCCATTTTAACAAGGTTAAATCCGGAAGTATCCCGTATTTTCTACACTGTATTTGGAAGAACGCACCATTCTACCCAGTGCAATATACACTGACTGACAGTGACAATGCAACACCAAGGAGGAGTGGTTCGATAGGGATGAAAGTTGGGGAAAAACAGAGACAGCACGGATGAATAATTGATGTTTATTTCAAACCGATATGCAGGTTACACAATGCGCACGGCATCGACTCAGTAGGATGTAGGACCACCGCGAGCGGCGATGCACGCAGAAACACGTCGAGGTACAGAGTCAATAAGAGTGCGGATGGTGTCCTGAGGGATGGTTCTCCATTCTATGTCAACCATTTGCCACAGTTGGTCGTCCGTACGAGGCTGGGGCAGAGTTTGCAAACGGCGTCCAATGAGATCCCACACGTGTTCGATTGGTGAGAGATCCGGAGAGTACGCTGGCCACGGAAGCATCTGTACACCTCGTAGAGCCTGTTGGGAGATGCGAGCAGTGTGTGGGCGGGCATTATCCTGCTGAAACAGAGCATTGGGCAGCCCCTGAAGGTACGGGAGTGCCACCGGCCGCAGCACATGCTGCACGTAGCGGTGGGCATTTAACGTGCCTTGAATACGCACTAGAGGTGACGTGGAATCATACGCAATAGCCCCCCAAACCATGATGCCGCGTTGTCTAGCGGTAGGGCGCTCCACAGTTACTGCCGGATTTGACCTTTCTCCACGCCGACGCCACACTCGTCTGCGGTGACTATCACTGACAGAACAGAAGCGTGACTCATCGGAGAACACGACGTTCCGCCATTCCCTCATCCAAGTCGCTCTAGCCCGGCACCATGCCAGGCGTGCACGTCTATGCTGTGGAGTCAATGGTAGTCTTCTGAGCGGACGCCGGGAGTGCAGGCCTCCTTCAACCAATCGACGGGAAATTGTTCTGGTCGATATTGGAACAGCCAGGGTGTCTTGCACATGCTGAAGAATCGCGGTTGACGTGGCGTGCGGGGCTGCCACCGCTTGGCGGCGGATGCGCCGATCCTCGCGTGCTGACGTCACTCGGACTGCGCCTGGACCCCTCGCACGTGCCACATGTCCCTGCGCCAACCATCTTCGCCACAGGCGCTGCACCGTGGACACATCCCTATGGGTATCGGCTGCGATTTGACGAAGCGACCAACCTGCCCTTCTCAGCCCGATCACCATACCCCTCGTAAAGTCGTCTGTCTGCTGGAAATGCCTCCGTTGACGGCGGCCTGGCATTCTTAGCTATACACGTGTCCTGTGGCACACGACAACACGTTCTACAATGACTGTCGGCTGAGAAATCACGGTACGAAGTGGGCCATTCGCCAACGCCATGTCCCATTTAGCGTTCGCTACGTGCGCAGCACAGCGGCGCATTTCACATCATGAGCATACCTCAGTGACGTCAGTCTACCCTGCAATTGGCATAAAGTTCTGACCACTCCTTCTTGGTGTTGCATTTGCTCTGTCAGTCAGTGTAAATGAATCATTAATCCATGAGAAATCAACGAATAACGCCCGTCTCCTTGTCTGAATGATCGGTTCAGAGGATCCCGGATTCCATTCCAGGCCAGTTCGAGGATTTTAGCGGCGTTTGGTTAATTTCTATAACATGAGAACCTGGTGCTGTGATCATCTCAATGCACATCTTCGTTCACATACAACAAATAGACTAACACTGCAAACCTCCACAGAAACACGAAACAGTGAGTACCTCCATCAACGCAGGGTTGACGTGAGTAAGGGCGTGCAGCCGTAAAAAACAGCTCGATCAACGTAAGTGCCACACCAAGATGTTTGGGATAAAGGCCAGGAAAATGGAGATGTTGAAATGCAAACGTTGTTACACGTCATTCTTGTACATCTACCATCATTACACAGCGTGTAAGGAAAACTTATATCAACAAGGTGATGGTTGTATAGGAAGTGCCTTTGTCGCAATTTGGTACAGCTCTCAGCTTCCCGTTGTTGTCCAGAAGAGCAAAGTCAATGTCTTCTCTTTTGTTTTACGTCAAACGCGTGGTGAGCGTTCGTAAACAAAGCACACGTGTGACCATCAGACAAACAACCATGGCACTGTTTTCTGTGTCTATGACACACGACGACTGTAGAAAACATCAAATTACACAAGCAGTTTGTTCTCGATTTACGATATCACTCAGCTACTCTGACCTCCATCCGGGTGTGCTATGTTTGTCACAACAGGTCGCCTGACCTTGTGACTGGGATGACTCACAGCATACAGAAGCAAGTCAGCCACTGTACTGCGGCGCGTACCTATTGTATTACTTTCCATACAAGTATTGTTTTTAACAAAATATCATCACAGTACCTACAGCATTCTGAAGTGTACAAATAATTTTCACGGGGATTTTAGCTGGGAACTGAATTTTTTTTATCGTCTCCACGCATCTTTAAATACACCATTGTCCGCTTTACTTTATCAACGCGGTACAACAGTCCCTTACATCCTGTCCACTGTGGGATCAGCTCCAGTAAGAAATAATTTCTGAATGCCAGAATAAGTAGAGATACATGGCACAAAATCTGTATTTTGCACATGAGAAAGAAATTCCAGTGGTGAATGACGACATACTAAAATATACTGAAATTAATTTAATATATGGCTCTGCATTTGTTACTACTTTAAATCGTTAGTATTATTCAATAAGCTACCTTAAGACTTAGACAAAACCAGAAATATAGTTGTCATTCTACCTAGGTATAACCTACTGCAGGGCCTCTCAGGGTGCATGCGCCTGTTGCATGCACTGTGCACGATGCAAAATACGACTTCGCTTGGTTGACCAGGGTGCAGACCACCACTCCTCGATTTGGAGCAATAGCGCTGTCTCTCACTTTCCACACGCCTGTCTCGCTCGCTACCCCTGTCTCCCTCTCCCTCATTTGCCCCGTAGCGCTCCAAATCCGAGCCGAGTTGAGCCGAGCATAGGCGAGTAGCTCAGAGACGAAGCGTTGGTCCGAGCCGAGCCGAGCGGGACCGATGCACAGTGCATGGAGCTCTTGCGCCTCAATTTGCACGCGTGAGATTTTGTGCGTTTGAGAGGCCCTGACCTACTGTATTATAAACTTCCTAAACACAGCAGTGCGCTGCACACCTTGAACTACCTGTATTAACGATTTCACAGTTTTTCAGAAAACCACGGGAAAAATACCTGAGCGTTAAACACGACATTACTGTCCTAAGGATTAAATCTCAGTCTACAAACATCCTTCAGTGTTGTTACCAGCTGTTAATGGAACGTCCTTTCACAACAGGTCAGAGGGATATCAAACCACTGAAGCATTAAACTAGCAGGCTAAAAATTCTCCAGCTCTTAGAACGACTGCAGTTGTTGTTATGTTGTTGTTCTTGTATTTTCCATTAATTTATTCGTACGTATAACGTTATTATTGTTTCTATGAAGCAAAATGGCCATTCATTTTTATATTTTATAATGTATTAGATAGCACGGTACTATAGTATTCACCGGTTAATTGTAAGACAGAGACAACTGTCCTTAAATTTGTCTGTTAAAATAAATAATAAATCTATCTATCTATCTATCTATCTATCTATCTATCTATCTATCTATCTATCTATCTATCTATCTATCTATCTATATACCTACGTATCTATCTACGTACGTCCGTAGATCATTTAAAAGATGGAGTACCAAACGTAGCTTACAGGTACTGGAGAAATAAATAGTTTATCATTCGTATTTTGTATTATTGTTCTCCCACTGAGTATTAGGAATTGTTTCTGAAAGATGCTGATGTTGTTTATAAGTACGAATATGAACTCAGTAATCAACCTTAATATCAGGCGTTAACGTTCTGAAGTAAAGTTAGCTCACCGTGTTTTATATGGAATTCAAGTGAAAGTTCAAAATTCATTCATTAAATCAAACGTTGAACACGGACGCCTTGGCATTAATTGCTAGGAGATCAGAGTGTGCCATTAGCTCATCTCATTGGCTTTAATAGCACGAGCTGCTCGCTTGATTGATGTCACGTTATAGAGCTCAGATTCAGGAATATCACTGCACAGGCTCGTAACTCCTCACTAGAGAATGGAACCATTTTTCAGAGAATAAATCATTATTATTATAAAAGTGATGAGATGGAGGTCCCCCTGTAAACAGGAACTCGTGTTGTTGGCCCTCCACCTGCTCGCTTTGTCCTGCTCTCGTCTCCTTCGACTCCATTATCGATCAGTTTACGCAATGCAGGCGTGATGGGCTTATTCTGTGCGCTGATGTCCTGATTACGCTGATTACCCGCGCGATGATTGATAAGCAGCCAGTCTCTCCCTCTCCAACTGCACGGACCGGAGCGGCGCCACCGCACAGGCTCTGACGGTCGTCCCTTTCCATTTATATTCTTCTAAAATAGGGCATGACCTTTAGTGTCACAGAGCATTGACAGTTCATTGAAGTAAGTTCATCCGCCTTTTGTTTCTTCTCTCCTTTGTGATACGGTGCTACAAACATAGGAGAATAGGGATGAATATTACTGATGAAATTTAGACCTGCAAATCCGATTACCGGATGAGTGATACAAAATGCAGACCTTCTGTGTTTCATGAATTACTGTTTTTTATTAAAGAAAAATAAGTATGATTCGTGCAAATAATACCACGTGATACAAAATACCAGTAAGAATTATTAGTAATGAAGTTTTCGAGTGTGCGTGGTATCCGAGGGGCATAGTCACTAATAAGTTTCTCACCAAGGCCGATGGGGTTCGAATCCAGACCAATGCATATCGGATTCTCGAAATTAAAAGTCGGCAGCCATGAAGATGGATTTCTGTGGTTTTCCCCATTTTCACACAAAGCAAATGCTGGGGCTGTACCTTCATTAAGGCCTCGGCCACTACCTTCTTAATCCTAGCCCTTTCGCATCCTTCCCTCACCGGAAACCTTCGATGTATTAGCCCGATATTAGATCACTAGCATATAAATAAATACAATAATTAACTAATTCAAAGTAAGTTTCATGTGGCTGGGATTCCACGTACATCTGGAGCCCCCGAGGCTATAATCACCATATCAGCAGTCACGTAAAAGTATTAGCTTCCTTGCTTGCTTTTGAAGCTTTCGATTTAACTTAGCCTATTTAATCCCGTTTTTCCCAAATGAGAACATGTAAAAATATTCTTTGCTACTCTTATTAGTTAACTTGCAGAAATTCTCATTCTGGTGGATTTTAGCAACGGTAGTACTGAATAAATGCCTCCGTGGCTCAAGCGGCAGCGTATCGGTCTCTCACCGCAGGGTTCCGTGGTTCAAATTTGTGCTGGACAAAGCGGAGGCGGGATAGGTTTTTCTCCTGGTACTCCGATTTCCTTCGTCATCTTCCATTCCAGCAACACTCTCCAATATCATTTCGTTTCATTTCTCAGTCATCATCGCCCCAGAGCTTTGCCAGCAGGCATAATTCCTATCCTCGCCTCTAGATGGGGGCTTCATTCGTTCCATTCCCGACCCGGTCGCATAACTGGGAACAAGCTGTGGATATTATTATTTTAGTAATTAATAAAATTATGTATTCACTTTCCCTTCACTGTGCATTGCTGTCTAGTTTACAGCATATTGCCGATCCTCAGTGTCTTCCCGTGTATGTAGACTGTGACATTTACATGTCTTCCCGTCTGTGTACACTATGACATTTACACCTTGTGATGCAAGTGTTTTATTTGAACGATGTATTGTATGAATGGGTACGGTAGTAAGATTCTCATATAGGCTGCGTGTAATGGTTCAGTTTTCTACAATCTGTACAGTTAATATTAATCAAAATCTGCATGTTTTCATTTAGGGACAACAGCCATCAATGAGTAGGTGTAACTTTAGTTCTTTCTTTTCCTTTTCCGGCTCACTTTCCACAAGGTAGCAGTGATATGGGATAGAATGATTATTTCTTAGAAAGCACAAGAACTCATTAATTATGTAATGGTTTTAATTTGGATGAATAGGATGAGGTGAAGGGTACCATAAGGATTTCTATCGCCTTTCTGGTAAGCATTTATAATCTCAGGCTGAGGCAGTAGTTATATAGTCACATAGTCACCAAAGGAGTAGCAGTAACATAATAGAGCCAAATAGGCATGTCACGCGAAATACCTAACTAATTATATTTCTATGCCAATAATTGTTCTCCTTCCCTCTGATTATGTCTGTGTCAGCTACACATATGGACGAAGGAAAGCAAATTAGATCAATTCAATCTTGTTGGTTTCAGAAGACAAATATAGGTATCTTCTATTCCTGCTTTTGTAGGCAGGCCAGTGACCATGAGAGAGCTGTAGCTAAGGGGGTCATTCAAGGATTTTGCTCGATGTGATGACGAAATAACTTGGTTAATTGTAATGAGAAGAAATAACCATGTGGACAGTGCAAAGTAATTGAAAAATTGAATTGCAGCAAACTTAAAATTATTCTACATGTCCAGGGCTTTACTGTGTTTCCTAGGAAATGACGGACTAAAAAACCGAGAATTTTTATTTGTACTAAGTGCCAAATGTATCCAGACTTTTCATGTTGTTCCCCATGAAAATATAAATAGTTTCGATAAAAAGTTATGTTACAGTATAGTTCAAACTTCAGTCATTTCTTATTTCAGGAATTCTTTTCACGCAATGTAGTTACAATATGCATAGGCTATGTTTTCTGTAAAATAGCATCAAAATTCTTATTTCACAGTAAATTTCATACAAAAATACTGTTAAAAACCACAGCGATCCGTTCGACCCCATTGTTCACAAATCAGAGCACGCTTTATTTTTGGCATAAGTGTATCGGCAGTAACAAAATTGGTTACAATCGTCGGTTTGGATGTCAAATTAAAGAAATCAACCGGCCGATGACCTATATTTTAGGTCCATTTAAACAACAAGCATCAAAGATATAAACAAACGACATTCACTTCCCATTAAAAAGCGTAAATTTGGCTTCAACGGGTTAGCGTTAGAGTTCATCACTTTTAATCATAAGTTTCTTAGATGGTAAAATGCAGAAATTAGTACTATCCACGAAACGTTTAGTGCCCTTTCGTTTTACTGGGGTGAGGAGTAAGGAGGGAGCTACAACGGTTCGGAGAATACTGCCAACTTACTGGAAATGAAATTTGAATTGAATCGATAGTATGATCGATCGATATGAATTTTCTAAACCGTTGTTTCTATGTAGGAGTTTTAGGTTGTTCCTTTAATGTACTTTGCTTTTACTCATTCATGTTCAAACTTAACCACTCTGTAGTTGGGCTGTAGCCTCTAGCAACCATATCTAAGGCGTTACGTAAAGTTGGATTGCGTGAACGTAATATGTTTTGGTTAATAGTTCGTAGATATTGATGTACAGGTAGATCGGGGTTCCTTAAGATTTTACTGAATTCCTTGATGAGAGCGGTGGATCTGCGTAAATCAGATGGCATTATTCCAGATAGAAGCGGGAGCCAATGAGTTGGTGTAGATCGAATTGTGCCAGTTATTATGCGCATAGTGGAATTCAATTCAGTATCAATGAGTCTTGTGTGATGACTGTTCATCCATACTGGAGCACAGTACTCAGCACTTGAATACACCAAGCCTAAAGCTGAAGTCCGCAAAACGCTTGCCGAAGAACCCCAGATAGTTCCACAAAGCTTATTGTGCCAGGCATTTCTTCGCATTTTGTCCCAGATTGATCAAGAACTGGGGATGAATTCCATCGAAGCCAGGAGCTTTAAACGGTTTTACATCTCTCAGTGCTGTATCAATCTCGGATACTGTGAAGGGATTTGCATATTCTGAAGACTGAGGTGCAGTTGACTTCAAGAATTGAAGTTGTCGTCTAATATATTTGGTGTGTTTCTTGTCACCTGGAACTCGTGACGTTGCAATGATGTGAGAGGCAATTTGATGTGATGTAACTTTAACCTGTTCTCTGCATACTGGTGGGCTTCCTCCTAATTTTCTGAGAAGACTCCAAGCTTCTCTGCTAGAGCGAGTAAAATCTATCCTCTCAACTGTTTCTATCCACTTATGCCTTCGAGATGAGTCCAGACTGGACAGAAGATCGGTTGCTACATTAGGATCTCCACATCGTTGAAAGCCTTGATGTAGTGCTTCACCTTCTTCATTCCATCCAGGGATATGTTCTTTGCGGTAACCTTTTGGAACGAACTTCTTAGCTGTTTCTATAACTGCACCAGAAAAATGCCTATAGTTGTTATATTTAGGATGTTATATATCGGATGCACTTATCAAGTTCTGCTGTGAAATTGGTCCAGTCAGCTTTACAAAAATTCCAAAGAGAATGTCGTGTTGATCTAAATACAGGGATTGTGATACCAATTTCAATTAGGATGGGCTTATGTTGGCTATGTGGAAATTCACCAATCACTTTTCTCGTGATGTTTTCAGGAAAACCACTTTCATTAGAGCTTACAAAACAGAGGTCTGGATTTGTATCTTTGATCCATGCAGCTGAACTAAATGTGCCCTTGTCTTTAGCACTGTCATTGGTGTTATTTCAATCATAACAATTCCCTTTATCACGTTAGATATTCTCATTGCTTTAATCCCGATAATAACACTGATAAGAGTTTCTTCTTTTTTCTCAATTCGCTTAAACATGGACCTGTTGAGTTTTGGAATTAACCGACTCACTTGATCCAATGCCCTTCTTTGTGCAATACAGATGAATTACAATGACGGCTATACTGACAATTTAATTACAAAATAAAATAGAGTAAATAAGGCTATGAAATGTAACATGATGTAATAGATGATGCAATGCTTTGCGAACACAATTACCATACTATATTAAGTATTTTGTCACATTACTCTTGAAAATAGATAAAGTTGTTAAAATTCATATAATTTTTGGAGGTGAGTAATACACATTTATAGAAAAATGCATGGAGAATTTTTGACCGTAACTAGTAGAATAGTCCGCCTCTGTGGTGTAGTGGTCAGTGTGATTAGCTGCCACCCCCGGAGGCCCGGGTTCGATTCCCGGCTCTGCCACGAAATTTGAAAAGTTGTACGAGAGCTGGAACGGGGTCTACTCAGCCTCGAGAGGTCAACTGAGTAGAGGTGGGTTAGATTCCTACCTCAGCCATCCTAGAAGTGATTTTCCGTGGTTTCCCACTTCTCCTTCAGGCAAATGCCAGGATGGTACCTAACTTAAGGCCACGGCCGCTTCATTCCCTCCTCCTTGTCTATCCTTTCCAATCTTTCCATCACCCCGCAAGGCCCCTGTTCAGCATAGCAGGTGAGGCCGCCTGGGTGAGGTACTGGTCATCCGTCCCAGTTGTATCCCCGACCCAGAGTCTGAAGCTCCAGGACACTGCCCTTGAGGCGGTAGAGGTGGGATCCCTCACTGAGTTCGAGGGAAAAACCAACCCCGGAGGGTAAATATATTGAGAAAGAAAGAAAGAACTGGTAGAATGAATCTGATTGTAGTGAATGTTATAAATAATTCTTGTTTCATAATTATGAGTCTGTGAATTGGTAATTCTTGATTTGCTTGAGTGGACTAATTTATTTTAAAGTTTATAGACTATTATTATTATTATTATTATTATTATTATTATTATTATTATTATTATTATTAAGGTACAGCCTAGGAGCATAGTAAATACCCCTCAAAAACCCACTAAATAATTTTTAACTCAGTCTGCTAAGGATAACAATTACAGGGATAATTTTATCAGAGATAGTTTCCACCTGCTTACTCCACGATACATATTCATCTACAATCATTCCTAAGAATTTAGTACTCTGCACTCTCATTAATCTATGATTGAAGAAATTGAAGAATAGGTCTAACCTCTAGCTTCTATCTTCAAAATCTATAGTTCTAAGTAGATAATTTCGAAAATTTAGAAAAATATTTTCAGTTGGTCATATGCCTAAGGAGCGAACGAGAACTGATTTATGCCGACTTGTAGGCCTACGCAAGGTTGCTGTTCAGAAATTCACTAACCCTGCCCTCAAATAGTGATCTTGACAACTGAAAGATAGCGTTCTAATTGCTCAGCCATAGTGCACTCTGCGTTCACAACGCAGACAACAGTTTTACACATCCCTTTTCTGAATAAATACCGTAAGTCGCAATTAACAGAATATTTCTGTTATTACTGTGTTTCCGTATGTTGCAGGACAAGGAACAAAGCTAAAATACATATGAATCGCCGTCGGCTAACTTGTTTCATTATAACGGCTTGATATTAAAGCAGTAATATGCTGGATTTTGACCAATATTACTTTTTACGTTCAGTCTACCCACTGGAGAAATTTAATATTGATCTACTTTCACAGCTCAACTGTTTTTACCCAGGTTATTGACAATTATGAACCATGGGAGAGCACGAGCAATGTATTATACTTTCATTAACATGTAATTGGTTCCCAAGGAATATAAAACGCTTCTGCATTCACAGCATAATACCATGCAGAATATTTGATTAACTCTAAATATTTCCGCATAAACACTACTTGTATAATTACCGTTAATTGTAAGTGTACGGATACGTGAGTGCTTCAGAAGACTGAAGGATTCTACATGGAAGCAGACGAACAGAACTTGACATTCTCAGCGAACAGAAATGAATGGTCTAAGCGTAGAGAGCTATGTGACCCCGCAGAAAATAGAGTATACTATTTAAGGTCAATATTATATTATATTTTACACGACATCGAAGGAATGTATCTTCAGAATTTATTCAGAATTAATGTCACCTAGTGGAGACGAGTGGAATAATAATAATAATAATAATAATAATAATAATAATAATAATAATAATAATAATAATAATAATAATAATAATACCGGGCGAGTTGGCCGTGCGCGTAGAGGCGCGCGGCTGTGAGCTTGCATCCGGGAGATAGTAGGTTCGAATCCCACTATCGGCAGCCCTGAAAATGGTTTTCCGTGGTTTCCCATTTTCACACCAGGCAAATGCTGGGGCTGTACCTTAATTAAGGCCACGGCCGCTTCCTTCCAACTCCTAGGCCTTTCCTACCCCATCGTCGCCATAAGACCTATCTGTGTCGGTGCGACGTAAAGCCCCTAGCAAAATAATAATAATAATAATAATAATAATAATAATAATAATAATAATAATAATAATAATAATAATAATAATAAACGAACGTTTTTTTGCTAGTTGCTTTACGTCGCACCGACATATATAGGTCTTATGGCGACGATGGGACAGGGAAGGGCTAGGAGTGGGAAGGAAGCGGCCGTGGCCTTAATTAAGGTACACACCGGGCGAGTTGGCCGTGCGCGTAGAGGCGCGCGGCTGTGAGCTTGCATCCGGGAGATAGGAGGTTCGAATCCCACTATCGGCAGCCCTGAAAATGGTTTTCCGTGGTTTCCCATTTTCACACCAGGCAAGTGCTGGGGCTGTACCTTAATTAAGGCCACGGCCGCTTCCTTCCAACTCCTAGGCCTTTCCTATCCCATCGTCGCCATAAGACCTATCTGTGTCGGTGCGACGTAAAGCCCCTAGCAAAAAAATTTAAGGTACATCCACAGCATTTGCCTGGTGTGAAATTGGGAAACCACGGAAAACCATTTTCAGGGCTGCCGACAGTGGGGTTCGAACCTACTATCTCCCGGATATTGGATACTGGCCGCACTTAAACGACTGCAGCTATTGAGCTCGGTAATAAACGAACAAAACTCATACAAAAACTAGAGGTCATGGAAAGACGTATCATGAGACAGGTCATAGGCCCAAGGATCATAAATGGAGAAAGGTACCTCAGGCCCAACAATGATCTCTACCTAAACAAGAACCGCTAATGGACACCATAATCAAGTGACGCCTCCAATTCTATGGATACCATGAGAGAATGAACGAGTAAAGACTGAACAACGTCATTCACAGAGTCAGCTCCTGCGAGAAATCAATATCACCATGGTACAAGCAATTTTATCAAGATCTTCAAACCTTCCACATCTCTCAATACCATATCAAGGACAGATATAATTTCCGGAAAATGTTAAAGGAAGACCCACAGATTAAACATAACAAATCAGGTACCTTAATTAAGTCCACGGCCGCTTCCTTCCCATTCCTAGGCCTTTCCTGTCCCATCGTCGCCATAAGACGTATTTGTATCGGTGCGACGTAAAGCAAATAGCAACAAAAAAAATGACAAAGGGCAGAGACCAATGAGATTAGAAGCAGCTAAACAACTACAAAGCCAGAAAATGAAGGAGATTTGGAATGTGAAAGCAATCCCTTGTTAGCTGCAAACCATTGTGGTCATCCATCGTAGTCCATAGTTGGATCATTCGAAGAAAGAAATAATAATAATAATAATAATAATAATAATAATAATAATAATAATAATAATAAACGAGTGGTGTGGCCGCGCGTGTTAACACGCTACGGCTATGGAGCCAAGCTCTACGTTCGGGAGACGAGTGCTTTCGAACCCCACCGTCGGTTGTCCCGAAGATGGTTCTCTGTGATTTCCAGGAGCTGACATCCTGCACCTATACGACACAGTGCATGCACGTTTGCAAGTCTACATTCAAGAGTCAGGCGATTACAACAATTATTTATGGACCACCAGTCCACAATTGCGATGGCTTTTCTTGTATCTTTAATCAATAAAATAGGTTACCTCGGCAAATATATTGCCAAATTTTCCGTATTCTACATTCCTTATTTCATGGTGTTTGGATATGTTTTCCGCCAGTGTATTCTACAAAAGTCCTTTTAAATCTAGCTATGTACCCAGAATCGACATCGGAACAACTTATCAGATAGTTGCTACCACCAAGCAGGTCTGATATTACTAATCATGGCTTAATGCACACAATCATTTTTCTATCCCATTCGTTTTCGTCGGTTTTCAAAAGTCACTTTGCTCTTCTTGCTGCATAGTTCTACTGGACAGGGTGAGTTGGCCGTCCGTTTAGGGGCGCGCAGCTGTGAGCTTGCATCCGGGAGATAGTGGGGTCAAACCCCACTTTCGGTAGCCCTGAAGATGGTTTTCCGTGATTTCCCATTTTCATACCAGGAAAATGCTGGGGCTGTACCTTAATTAAGGCCACGACCGCCCTAGGTCTTTCATATCCCACCGTCGCCATAAGACCTAACTGTGTCGGTGCGACGAAAAGCAGATTGTAAGAAATAAGTTCTACTGGAATTTGTACTCCTTCCAATTATCTCTCCGAAATTATTTTCCACGCGGATTTCTGATCCTTTTTTGATACACTTAAGATAGGCCTATATAAAACTAGGATCGAGAGCAGAAACATCCTGATACGTCTTCAAATTTCATCAATCATTTATCCTTCCCATTAAATACACTGGCGGAAGAATATATCCAGACACGAAGAAGGGCTTGTGCTATATTAACGAACGGGCCGATGACCTTAGATGTTAAGGCCCTTTAAACAACAAGCATCTTCAAGATTAACTAACGTAGGTAGGCTTGTTTATAGATCTGAAAGATGGCATTGATTCCAATTTCTCGCAAATCGCATTAGCGTGGCGCTAGTAGCTGCCCTATGACGTTGCACATCAGGTTTGCTTTAAATACGGGCTGTACTGTGTGAGAGCGTTAGTTACCTGTGAGATTAGACGGAGTGACTGTGGGTGGGTCAAGAATGCCTTCACAACGACGAAGAGGCCAGTATCAACAGCTCACTGCGGTTGAACGAGGCCGTATAATGGGGCTACGTGACTGTGGATGTTCCTTCTGCGCTATTGCAGAACGACTTGGAAGGATGTCTTCACTGTGCATGCGTGCTGGCAGCTGTGCTCACGAGAAGGTACATTCGCAAGAAGACCGGGCTCCGGACGTCCCCTTGGCACCACAAAGAGAGAGAGAGGACCGTCGTATTTGGTAAATGGTAGCGGACTGCGTCTGCAGCAGCAATTCGAATGGCAGTTGTCACCACAGTGACGCAGTGAACTGCTCGAAATCGGTTACTTGAACGACTGCTCCGAGTCAGACGCCCTGCGACTTCAGTAGTATCAAGTGACAGCTCAATGAGGATGGAGTGGAGGACCGTTTTGTTTTCCAATGAAAGCTGGTTCTGCCTTAGTGCCAGCGATGGCCGTATGTTGGTTAGAAGGAAGACAGGTGAGCGCCTTAATTCCACCTGCTCTTTCAGTTCCTAGAATGAAATTTCTCGCAGTGTCAGTGCAAACAGCGACAATTTTATCATCCAACCACCATTCACGAACTACATCTTCAAATGCTTCTGTGTAGTTAGCGACATTGTGGTTTCCTGTAACATGTTTAACTCGCAATGTTGAATTACGATATTCCCAATTTGAATCAATCCCGTGAGCTGCAAACTCCAAATAGCTACCGTACTGTTAGATATGGAAGATTACACTGTCCCGTGAGACTAACAAATTCTGCTTATTTCAGTTCATCTAATAACGTTATCGTGCCCCATGAGGGAAGTGTGAGAATTGAGAGCTACCCGTAAAACCTCTTCAAGATCACGTTCAACAACTTGCTTTATGTCGCACCGACTCAGACAGGTCTTACGGTGACGATGGGTTAGGGAAGGCTTAGGAGTGGGAAGGAATCGGCCGTGGCCTTAATTAAGGTACAGACCCAGCATTTGCCTGGTGTGAAGGTGGGAAACCACGGAAAACCATCTTCAGGGCTGCCGAGAATGGGGCTCGAACCCACTATCTCCCGGATGCTAGCTCACAGCTGCGCGCCCCTAACCGCACGGCCAACTCTTTTTATTTATTTATTTATTTATTTATTTATTTATTTATTTATTTATTTATTTATTTATTTATTTATTTATTTCAAGGAGTCAGTAAAGAGTTTGCCTCCATGTTTGACCCTGTGGAATCCCTATGCCTAAACAAGTTCTTCCTACACAACTTACCAGACAAATCTATATAAATAAAATAAGAGTTTTGTCTGTACATTGCTCAGAATTTGAAAAGAATTGTATTTCTGTATCGATCATGTCCACAGTAACAAGAAAATGCATTTTCTACTTTTCCGTAATTTCTGTCTGTCTGTCTGTCTGTATGTACACGCATCACGAGAAAACGGCTGAAGAGAATTTAATGAAAATCGGAATGTAAAGTCGGGTGATGAACCACTACAATCTAGGCTATACATTATTTTATTCACGCTGAGTGGAATGGTAGTTTAGGGGAATGCCTGAAATTTAATTCTCAAATGTTTATGTTAGTGGTCGTGTCTAACTGAAAATCGGTATGCAAAGTCGGCGTAATAAGTCGATATAATCTAGGTTATAAATAATTGTATTCACGCTGAGTGAAATTGCAGTTTAGGGGAAAGCCTAAAATTTAATTTTACCGGGCGAGTTGGCCGTGCGCGTAGAGGCGCGCGGCTGTGAGCTTGCATCCGGGAGATAGTAGGTTCGAATCCCACTATCGGCAGCCCTGAAGATGGTTTTCCGTGGTTTCCCATTTTCACACCAGGCAAATGCTGGGGCTGTACCTTAATTACGGCCACGGCCGCTTCCTTCCAACTCCTAGCCCTGTCCTATCCCATCGTCGCCATACGACCTATCTGTGTCGGTGCGATGTAAAGCCCCTAGCAAAAAAAAGTTAATTTTAAAATATTTATGTTATTAGTGGTCGTATCTTCATGGAAATCGGTAGACAAAGACGAGAAATAAGTCGCTACAATATAGGCTATACATAATTGTATTCACACTGAGAAAAATGGTAGTTTACGTGAAGGCCTAAAGTTTAATTCTCAAATAATTATTATATTAGTGGTCGTATCTTCACGAAAATTGTATGCATAGTCGGGGAATAATTCGCTATAATCTAGGCCATCAATAATTTTATTCACACTGAGTCAAATGGTAGTTTAGAGGAAGGCCTGAAATTTAATTCTCAAAAATGATATTTATGTTATCAATGGTCGTATCGATAAATACCACATAACTAGCATAACTTTAGTTATGTCGTAAGTTAGTAGTAGTTATGTAAGAATTTATTAAATTTCCGATCACTTATGTCTTATACATTGTTACCGTACCGCATATAATCACAGAGATATTCATGAATTTGGATTTTTGTTACTAAGTCCATATCAGCGCCGAGTCACGAGAAAATGGGTAAACAGAATTGAGTGAAAATCGGTATGTAAAGTGTGAGAATAAGGAACTACAGTCTACGATATAAATAATTTTGTAAGAAGCCCTAATATCACAGAGTCGAAAGAAAACATATGTGAAGGCCTGCAATATATAAAGCTCATAAACTTTATCAACAATAACATTACATTGGCCATTGTTTGTTGTGATGTGCTTTTTGTCTTCTGTTTCCACTCATCTCCGATAGACAGGATTACTGCAGGGTACCGAGGTTTTTAATTTGCTTTACGTCGCACCGACACAGGTAGATCTTGTGGCGACGATGGGATAGGAAAGGAATAGGGGTGTGAAGGAAGCGGCCTTGGCTTTAATTAAGGTACAGCCTGGTGTGAAAATGGGAAACCACGGAATACCATCTTCAGGAATGCAGGCAGTGGGGTTCGAATCCACTCTCTCCCGGATGCAAGCTCACAGCTGCGCGCCCCTAACCACACGGCCAACTCGCCCGTTCGTACCGAGTGTAACAGCCTGCCTGAATATTGGCGGGACGTAGCTGGAGAGTTAGATTACTTTCTTCTTTAGCATGCCATTCCTCTGTTTCATACATTTTCTGATATTACTGGTACGTAACACACTGGTTCATCATAGCATTCGAGCTATTCAATCCCTACTCTGAGGCACTGATTGGAATGAGTAGTGTGCATATTTAACGGAATAATGACAGAGGAGTGGTCACGGCAGTCTGCAACCTGGTTATTCCAGCTCTGGAACATTGGACTGTTAGATCGGCACCGTAGTAGTGTTCGTTGAAAGTGAGAAAGTGTGCGGTTTGTCATTTGATCGAGTATTTTATATGATAACATTGCTTTCAATCGCTACATTCCTACTGATGTTTTTGTATTGACCTATGTTGAATTCAGTTAGGAAAACCGCCAAGTCACTCTTTCTGAGAATCTCGTAGCGAAGCACGGGTATATCAGCTAGTAACAAATAAAGTTAAGCAAACCTATAAAAAAACAATATAGTAATTAGAAACAAGTGGCCCACGGTCAACTCACTTTCAGAGATCCTTTAGCCATGGCAATAAGGCAGCTGAATAAAAAACGAACATAACATAAAATAATATGAAATATCGACAGTACGGCACCAGAAGGCAAAGGACCTTCACCCCTCTCCTGGCTGGTATCGCAAACTTAGCACATCCAACTCAGCTATTGCCCTATCTCTTGACCTGGTCAGGTTTGCTGAGCCAGCCATCACGTTACAGCTTCTGCCAAGCCAGTGTGCCACAAACCTCACACATTGAATTTACCACATGGACTACTTCCTTGTTGCCAGAGAGCATTACCTAACTTCACCTCCAAGACAATGTCTTGTCGACCAAACGTAATCACTCTTACGTTCACATATAATTCAAATAACTCCTGATCACTCTATGACCAGACTCCATCCACCTTTCTACCAACCACCATTACTTCACCAATCTTCACCTCAACCTCTTCAAAACAATGTCTTCTCAATGAACCATAATCACTCTAACATTCCCTTATAATTCACATAATACTAATCACTCTATAACCAACCTCCAACCACCTTTAAATTCTTACTAAACCTCATTGACCATACTTCCTTTACTTTCCTAACCATATATCATATAAAGCTCACTATACGTTTCAATTTTAGCTTACATCCAGTTAGCGAAGACACATATCCAGCATTAACTTCCTAAAAAATCCATAATTACCAATTACACTTCACTACCTCTCTTATCATTCTACCATAATAACTCTGATCACTCTATGATCAACCTGCAAACACCCCTCATCACAACCAACAAATATTTAAATTCAAGGCCATATTCACTTTAATTAACGTAACCCAACTCTTAACCATCTACCATATTAAACTCCATATACGTATCAATTACAATTGGCGTACAGTTAACAAGACCACAGCTCTCCACCATCGACATGTTAAAAAATCATTATACAGTTAACAAAGACACAGCTCCACCATTAACATGTTAAAAATCATCCATAATTACCATCTAAATTCATATACAGTCTGCAAGGCAGAGATCCATCATTACAATTGTAATACAGCTACCAAAACCACAGATCCACCATTCTATAAAATTACCACACCCGACTCTTAACCAAAAACTAAACTTCACTACCTCTCTTATCGTACAAACGTATTTCTTAGCTTTCTTACTACTTGTTATTATACCACCAAGCTCACTATCTCTGATCTCCGACTCGTTGGCTGAATGGTCAGCGTACTGGTCTTCAGTTCAGAGGGTCCGGGGTTCGATTTCCGGACGGGTCGGGGATTTTAACCTTCAGTGGTTAATTCCAATGGCCCGGGGGCTGGGTGTTTGTGCTGTCCCCAACATCTCTGCAACTCACACAACACACACAACACTATCTTCCAACACAATAACACGGAGATACCTACGCATGACAGATGCCGCCCACCCTCATTGGAGGGTCTGCCTTACAAGGGCTGCACGAAATGAATGAACTAACTCTGATCACTCTATGACCAACCTGCAACGTTCCATTCCGCGCAATCCACTATCACTTTGAATCCATGCCACCTTCATTTAAATTACCAAACCCGTCTCTTAATCATGTACCATATCAAGCTCGCAATACATTACAATTAAAATTGGCATACATTTAAAAGAGACACAGATCCACCACTAACTTGCTACCAACTCATCCATCATTCCTCACTACACTACACTACCTCTCTTATCATTCAAACATATTACTTGGCTTCCTTACTTCTTGTTTCTACGTCCTCCTCATTATTGCTTTTCTTACTCCACAGGTCCTTTAGACTTAGGCTTATTCCTTTAGCCATAGTCTCTCTTCTCTTCGCGTTCTCACATATATCTTCACTTTCGCTATACTTTGTGCCACTTTCCAGCTCAACTCGCCACTTTTACATATCCTTTAATGTCTCATGGATTTTTTCCGTCAGCACACAGCCTCCTATTAACCTTTCTTTAGCACCAAGACAGTCTTCCCCTGGACTGTTTTCTGAAACCTGCCTTTCTTCAACTCTCACTCCCATACATTCTTCCATTGCCTTGAGTCTAGGCAGCGACCACCTCTGCGTCCATTTCCCATTGGTCACTACCAAAATTTGGTACCTGATATGAGCCTTCAACCCTTGCAGTCTTGCCCTCACTAGATGTTTCCATAGTGTCTTGTAATTCTCATTCCCATCTCTTCCTACGTCCCTTTTTATCCTCATTTTATCACCCTGCAGATCTCCAGCATTCCTTACTACTATGTCCGTCATCAATGTGAATAGTAGCGTCACCTTTATTGGTCTACTCCCCCTCACCTTTCCTACTCACACACCATCGTCTATATCGTCTATGTAAACCTCTCTGAAATTGATTTTCATTTTATGTTGAACAATATCTACCATTTTATAAATAATGTCCACCTTAGCTTTTGCCTTCTCTTCCTTCACACCATAAATAAATACTATTTTTTTCTACGTTCTTGACTGTCGTCTGCTCTTTCTTGCTTCAAGTTCCTCACCTCCTCTTCCAAAGTTTTTATTTTCTCCCTTAGTGATACAGTTTCCCTGTCACTGCTTTCCTTTTTTGTTTTAGTTTCCTTCATGTTCTCCTCCTTTCATGCTCCTTAACATCCAATTTAGCTGTTAAAACGGGCAGAGCTCCTCCACTACTTCCTTAACTATCTTCCTTATAGCTTCTATGTCCTCCCACCTCATGTTGCCACCGTTCTAAGGGCCTGGATTTACTTCTATGCCCTCAATCACCAACAGCACTGTAACCACAGCTGCCACCAACTGCAATCCCTCCTTAAGACCTATCTCCATTTCAAATTCTTTTCTTCTGATTGTTCCCTTCTTTATTGCCCCTTGCCATCTTCCTACATCGACCCTAAACTGCTCTAAACCGATCATCTTCCTTGTCACACTTCGGTTAACCCGTCCACTCCCCCCTCTACTCCACTCATCTCAACCAGCACACTCGGCACGGCACGTCTCTTCCGGTTGCTTGCTTAGGCTAGACTGCACGGCCAACACGCCCGGTAATATCACGATCAGAGACAATACTGACCGGCCTACTATACTATACAATCCACTTCACTAGTTTTTTCGTAATGTCAGTGTCTTTATTAGGGGACACAGACTTCACTACTAGGTGCTGTAACGTTGACTGAGGAGATGAACTAGTAGTGACATTGACAGACAAAAATACACTTTGTAAATGATAAATGAGTTTAAATTGATATTGAAAACTACTTGTCCTTACAGTATAACAATTTTCCGCATTTCTTACAAAAGACTGCTTTTCTGTCTGTCACCTTACCACAATCGTTTAGTTTCAATACGGAACTTTCACTAACCCTTTATTTCTTTATTACGAGAAACCTCCTGCCGTTATCCCACCCGTTTGTACAAGCCATTATTATTCTCGCTACTTCCCAAGTCAGTTACACTCAACTTCCAACAGAGAATGCAGACGATCTAGAGATATTTCTGAATGGTATGAAAACAGCCTTGGAGAATGAGTACAAGACGAAAATGAATAAATCCAAAACAAAATCAATGGAGTACAGTTGAACGATGACAGGTGATGCAGGAAATATTAGATTAGGAAATGAAGCCTTAAAAACTTAGATGAATATTGTAAGTTGGTTAGTAACTAGCGATGGCACAAGCAAGAAAGGCCTTTATTAGGAAAATAAATTTGTTCGCTTCGAAATTCGATACAGGAATTAGAATGTTTTTGAAGACGTTCTTCTGGAGCGTGGGACTGTATGGAAGTGAACGAAATATTATAGAAGATTTTGAAATGTGGTGTTACAGAAGAATGCTGAAAGAGAGATTGGTGGATAGAATCATGAATGAAGGGATACTGAATCGAGTTGGTGAGAGAAAAACCATTTGGCGAAATTTGACCAGAAGAAGAGATGGAATATCAGGCCACATCTTATGACATCCAGAACTTGTTCAGTTTGTTTTTGAGAGAAGAGAAGGTGGTAATAATGTTAGGTCAATGGAGTGATGACCCAAACAACTAAGACATCCAAATTATGAATATATCCTAAGCCCACCCAGCTTTCAAACCTGTACAGCAGAACGTGGCCATATAAGGGACCGATGTAAAAATAGTTTCGTCCTAGATATAACCTCTTTCTCACAGAATACCAATGATCGCAACTGTGGGCTCGGTCCATTATTTTTGCAATAATTTAATTCGATTTCTGTTTCTATACAGCCATCATGAGATAATACACTTCCGAAGTACTTGAATTGAACCATGGGTTCCAGTTTTGTATTTCCTTCTTGACGTTCAGTCCTCCTAGGTTTCTTACCAACTCATCATTTTCATACCAAACTGGCTGCATCTCATTTCAAACTCCATTGCAGGCTTTCAGCACTGTCCGCCAATAAAACAAAGTAGTCGGCCTAGGCCAGACTGGTTATTAAATTTCCACTCTGCTGAATCCTCCCTTGCCATCTGATACTTTCAGTAAATAACTCATATAAACTGTCCTGTGTACAGCTTTGTCCAATCTCTGAAACTAATATGAACCAAGAACTCATTCCACCATTAATTCCACTGTGGACCGATTGTCTGCAATATCTTATCTCTGATCACATAATTGCCCAGTACGCTAACGTTCTTTCCCTTAGTACTCTGTTGTACGCTTTCTCTAGATCCGCAAAACGTAAGTATAATTCACCGGTAGCGGTTTATGTCACTTGACGCATACTGTACATTTTGTCCTTACAGCTTCTGGGACGCCAGAAATGACTTCGGTGGGTATTCTTTTTTATTTTATTACTTGGTCCGTATTTGAACTGTTACCACCTTGATGAGATGCTGATGATGATGCCAATCAGCTGTCTCATGCTCTCGTAGATACACTTTACAGTGATACAAAAATAATTTCTTCATATATTGCTGAAGAATTGTAGTTATAATACACCATCCAGGCGCTTGACGACAAGGTATCAAGATATCATCTCTATTTTCTATTAAAATTTATATATAATGCATATCGCCATTGCCCCTAGAAAAACCGCTATGTGAAGATATTCCAAGTTAGAACTCTGAACAGATAGGTTCTGTCTTCTAAGGTTCATTATTGAATGAAATGTATCAACGAATTTTCGTTTACCGAGCTCGATAGCTGCAGTCGCTTAAGTGGGACCAGTATCCAGTATTTGGGAGATAGTAGGTTCGAACCCACTGTCGGCAGCCCTGAAGATGGTTTTCCGTGGTTTCCCATTTTCACACCAGGCAAATGCTGGGGCTGTACCTTAATTAAGGCCACGACCGCTTCCTTACCAGTCCTAGGTCTTTCCTGTCCCATCGTCGCCATAAGACATATCTGTGTCTGTGCGACGTAAAGCTAATAGCAAAAAAAAAAAAAAAAAATCGTTTTAAGTGATACTTGTGCCGCGGGTCAGTATTTCCCCCCTCAGCATTGTCACATAGCGGTATTTCGAGGCGCAACGACTATGTACTGTACATGTCTTCCTCCTTGTTTGAGTAATAGGCATATTGGCCTTCAGTTCAGATGGACCGGGTTCGTCTGCCTATGATTAATTCCTCTGGCTAGGGGACAGGGTGTTAGCATTCGTTTTAAGATATTTCTCTTCATAACAACCTCGAAAGGATGTGATTCTCTTTCCACTTTATTCAGTACCAATCAGAATCTTAAATTCTTTAATAATTAATTTATAACAATCGTAATAATAATAATAATAATAATAATAATAATAATAAATTATTAATCAATAATAATTAATAGATAGATAGGCCCTACATGAGTATTTCTTAAAATAAAGAGCATCGGCGTTACACATTCTAAAAATTATTCCACTAAACAGTCAAAGTATGACTTTCTAAGTGAACATTTCCTTTTCTTGATGTAGTGAACAAATGGTATTATATTTATGTGTAGTCTCCGATGTTTAAGAAACTTTTCTTAATCATGTGTCCATATGTTTTACCAAGTGTATTGGCTGAAGGAGTCCTACATTAAGGACGAAATATATGCCAAATATGTGCGATTTATGAATGTTAATAGTAATAATAATAATAATAATAATAATAATAATAATAATAATAATAATAATAATAATAATGATAATAGCATTAATAATTGAAGGATTTTAAGAATCTAATAGGTATCGAATGAGGTGGAACCAGAGTCATCCCCTTTGGAGATTATTATGTAGTATTGGCGTCAATACGGAACATTTTTTTTCTTTTTAAAAGTTGTTTTACGTCGCACCGACACAGATAGTTCTTATGGCGATGATGGGTCAGGAAACGGCTAGGAATAGGAAGGAAGCAGCCGTGGACTTAATTAAAGTAAAGTCCCTGCATTTTCCTGATGTGAATATGGGAAACCACGGAGAACTATTTTCAGGGCTGCCGACAGTGGGGTTCGAACCCACCCGGCTGCACTTCAGCGACTGTAGCTATCGAGCTCGTTCAATACGGAACAGAGAATATGGGATTTATAAATGGTAATACATCACACTATCGACCACCAAACGAACACGCAATAGTTAAAACATCCATCCAGTTGGGTTTCGCGTCCGGAAGCGAATCTAGCCGAAAAACTGGTCGAAAATCCACATGAGGTGCCAATTATAGTAAATTTAGGAAAAAGGTTGGATGGAGGATGAGAAGAGGACTGCCTGTACTGTACATATCTATACTAATCAACAAGAGAATCGTCCTATGATCCTCAACATGATTCGGTTGACAAAGGATATTGTGGCAGTCTGCATTGTTGTACTTAACCACACGGTTGGCCTGGATTCCATTTCCAGGTCTACCACAAATCAATTACCGCTTTGAGAGTCTACAATGGAGATTACTTAGTCTCTAGGACAAAACAGAGGGCTTTGGTTAAATCCCAGTCTTGGTTATCCTAGAAGTGATTTCCTGCTTTGGCCGACTTCACTTCCACGTGAATGCTAGAGTGCTGCCTAACATACAGGACGCAGTCGCTTCCTTTCCAACCCTAGCCAAATGGTCACAAGTACCAATTGATTGATGAGAATAACATTATTAAATCAAATTTTGTGAACTATTAATGTATATCCAAATATATTTTAATGAATGATTATCGCAGCAGAAGTAGCAAACACAACAACAACAACAATAAAGTAAAAAATTGTGATTGGTGGTCCACAGTATTTTGAAATGTTCCAATAGTTCTCTGAAACTGGGTACGCAAATATTTCTTGCTTTTTACATTCTCGAGGACGCGGATGGAAGTGCCAAATTACTTGGGCAGTGCGCGCGAATTTGCTAGGCGTTAAAGTATTATTTATTTATTTATTTATTTATTTATTTATTTATTTATTTATTTATTTATTTATTTATTTATTTATTTATTTATTTATTTATTTATTTAATTGCCGGTTTACAACAGGGTAGTAAAAATGAAATGGCCTATGGCTTTTCGTGCCGGTTGTGCCCAAGGACAAGTTTGGCTCGCCAGACTCCCGTAGGCGACTCGTCGTAATGAGGATGAAATGGTGAAGACGACACGTACACCCAGCCCCAGTGCCAGCGGAATTAAACAGTTGTGGTTAAAATTCCCGACCGTGCCTGGAATCGAACCCGGGACCCCTGTGGCCAAAGGCCAGCATGCTAACCATTTAGCTATGGAGCCGGACAACAGGGTAGTAAACCCAAATAACAGTAAACCAAAAAATCTTTAAAATATTTATTAAATTACATTGAACAAAGCTTCGATCCTACAACTAAAAGTAAACTTCTTAATAACTAAATTACTCAGCATCTACAATTACTTTTTGGCAGCTTTTAGTGGGATTTTAATTCTCAGTGTCGTGGCAGTGTAGCTGCAAAACATTGTATGAATTTGGATATTGACATGTCGAAGTCCAAGTTATTGTTTATGTAAACCGCTTCATAATAGTCACATAACCTATAGAGTAGTGAGCAGTCGTCAGAGCTCTTTCCGTCCTAAACGCGCAGCGTTCTCTTGAGTACATGCGAGGTACGAGAAAATTCAATAGCGAGAGTAAATTCATATTATCTATTTTATTGTTTAATAATTTATGCAGGCACTTGGCATCGAATATTTTTCTCTTATTTTCAAGGCTGGTCATTTCGACATTGGTTATTCAATTTTTGTGTGGCACTATAAACGGGTAAAAGCCATGTGTTTGGTAGTGTAGGAATATTACAAAACGTTTTTGCACTCTTTCGATGAACTTAAATGGTTCACAGTGTGGGTTACTGTAGTCACGTCCTAGTTGTGAACCATGGTTGGTCCTGAGAGTCGGGATACCAGTTGCTATGGAATGGGCGTGGGCATCTCGGACATATTCTGAATCATGACCCTCTATGTGCACAGGCGGCTAGGGCTATGCAATTCACCACTGATCCCTAACCCGTTAGAGCAGAGATCCTGACTTGGACTATGTGTAAGAAGGGCAGCATCCTGCTTCATGAATTTACCGAGCTCAGAACAATTTAAGCAAGCCTCGGACCTATTGGAGTAACGGAGCCTCCCTCCCACTAGACAGGCGAGGGACTCGTTGGAAACAACTTGGCGAAAGAAATGGAATTCGATGGGGAGCTATCAATATTAATGGGGCTTATAGAAGAAAGAAAGTAGAAGTGGCTGAGTCAGCAAAGAGGATGCACCTGGATGTGCTAGGAGTAAGTGATATTCGGGTAAGGGTAGATAACGAGGAAGAGATAGGTTTTTATAAAGTATAATTGACGGGTGTTAAAAAGGGAAGAGCAGAGTCGGGGGTATGGCTGTTCATCAGGAATACTGTTGCACACAACATAGTTTTTTTAGGCACGTAAACGAGCGAATGATGTGCGTCGATTTGTCAGTTGGAGGAATTAGGAAGAGAATTGTCTCAGTGTATTCACCATATGAGGGTGCAGATGAGGATGAAATTGACAAGTTTTATGAAGCATTGAGCGTCATCGTGGTCAGGGTCAACAGGAAGGATAGGATAGTGATAATGGGCGATTTCAATGCGAGAGTTGGAAATAGTACTGAAGGATACGCATGGGTGATTGGTAAATGCGGGGAATATATGGAAGATAATAGGAATGCGAAGCGTTTTCTGGACTTCTGTGCTAGTATGGGTTTAACAGTTACGAAGACATTCTTCAAGCATAAGGCTATTCACCGCTTCACATGGCAGAGTAGGGGTACCAGATCCATAACAGACTATATCTTAACCGACTTTGAATTCAGGAAATCTGTTAGGAATGTACGGGTTTTTCGGGGATTTTTCGATGAAACAGATCACCATCTTATCTGTAGTGAACTAAGTATCGCTAGGGCTAAGATAGAGAAAGTAAAATCTGTCAGCAAACGAATAAGGGTAAAAAATCTCCAGGACGAGGAAATTAGACAGAAATACATCGATATAATTAGTGGGAAGTTCCGAACTGTGGACAATAAGCAGGTTCAGGACACAGAAAGGGAATGGGTGGCATACAGGGATGCTGTAGTAGCAACAGAAAGGGAATGCCTAGAAACAACTGTGTGTAAAGATGGGGAAAAGGTAAAATCTTAGTGGAATGATGAAGTGACAGCTGCTTGTAAACCTAAAAATTAGGCTTATCAGAAATGGTTCCAAACAAGGGCTAATGACGACAGGAATTTTACGTAGATGAAAGGAACAGAGCTAAACAAATAGTTGTTGAATCCAGAAAGATGTCGTGGGAAGATTTTGGTAATAACCTTTAAAGGCTAGGTTACGCAGCAGGGAAACCTTTCTGGACAGTAATGAAGAAAGGAAGGGAGAGAAAAAGGAAAGGAACAGTGTTTTGAGTAATTCAGGTGAACTCGTAATAGATCCCAGGGAATCACTGGACAGGTGGAGGAAATATTTTGAAAATCTTCTCAGCGTAAAATGAATTATTCCTGGTGGTGTCACGAACAATGGAGCTCACGGGGAGGAGGAAAATGATATTGGCGGCGTTACGCTTGAGGAAGTGGAAGGGATGTTAATGAACTCAATTTTTATAAGCAGCAGGAATAGAAGAAATTAGACCTGAAATGTTGAAGTACGTAGGCAGGGATGAAATGGATTCATAGAGTAGTAAGATTAGCATGGAGTGTTGGTAAGGTACCTTCAGTTTGGACAAAAGCAGTAATTGCACCTATCTACTCGTATATGCAAGGAAACAGGAAGGATTGGGAAAATTATCGAGGTGTCACACTGATTAAAATACCAGGCTAAGTATTTACTGGCATCTTGGAAGGGAGGGTGCAATCAGTGGTTGACAGGAAGTTGGATCAAAACCAGTGTGGTTTCAGACCGCAGAGGGGCTGTCAGTGTGCGCCAGGTATTTGAAAAATCTACGAGGGGAATAGGCAGTTGTGTTTATGTTTCGTAGATCTAGAGAAATCATATAGCAGGGTACAGGGGGAAAATATCTTCACCATACTGGGGACTATGGGATTAACGTAGATTATTAAAATCAATGAAAGGCATTTATGTTGACAATTGGGCTTCAGTGAGAATTGATGGTAGAATGAGTTCTTGGTTCAGGGTACTTACTAGATAATTTTAAGTATTTAGGTTGTGTGTTCTCCCAGGATGGTAATATAGTAAGTGAGATTGAATCAAGGTGTAGTAAAGCTAATGCAGTGAGTTCTCAGTTGCGATCAACAGTATTCTGTAAGAAGGAAGTCAGCTGCCGGAAGAAACTATCCTTACATCGTTCTTTTTGCAGTCCAACTTTGTTTTACGGGAGCGAAACCTGGGTGGTCTCGGGATATCTTATTCATAAGTTAGAAGTAACAGACATGAAAGTAGCGAGAATGACTGCTGGTACAAACAGGTGGGAACAATGTTAGGACGGTACTCGGAATGAGGAGAGAAAGGCCAAGTTTGGAATGAAATCCATGGATGAAGCTGTACGCATAAACCGGCTTCGGTGGTGGGGTCACGTGAGACGAATGGTGGAGGATAGGTTACCTAGGAGAATAATGGACTCTGTTATGGAGGGTAAAAGAAGTAGAGGGAGACCAAGACGACGATGGTTAGACTCAGTTAATAACGATTTACAGATAAGAGTTAGGGAACTAAATGAGGCAACAGCACTACTTGCAAATAGAGGATTGTGGCGACATTTAGTAAATTAACAGGTGCTTGCAGACTGAACGCTGAAAGGCATAACCTTGATGTATGTATGTATGTTAAGTTAATATATTTATCGAACCTTGGATTCCATACAACGCTAGCATGTTCAAGTTTGGTTTGTACAAAGGCACTGTAGAGTGCTTTGATGGAATTCGTCTTACTGAAAAGTTTCGTGTTCCGTATGTTAAATCCCAATGCCCTGTAGGCCTCTCCTGTTAACTTGCTTACACGAGCTGTGAAAGTAAGGCCCTTGACAAGCCGAACGCCTATGTCACTGACTTGGTCAAGTTCTTGCAGGGTGTTTAGGCCCGCTGGTATGGAAATATTGTTTTATTCTTCTTCCGGGTGAATGACATTTTTACACATTTTGAGACATTATTTTAATTTGTACATATGACTCAATATCAGAATGTCATCAAGGTATTTTTGTAGTAAGAGGCAGTCTTGTTTTGAGTTAACCGGTCTGAATATTTTGAAGTTATCGGCATAAAGGAGACAATTGGAAATTCTTACAAGTTTAAGCGAATATTTTATGAAAATCACGAATATAATTGTGCCCAGGTTCGAACCCTGAACGATTCCCGAATTTATATTGTATTCCATACAGAAATTTCCAATATACAGTACATACTGTTTTCTACTGGATAGATAAGTACTAAAACATTTGAGCATATCCCGCGAGATTTCAAATCTACTCAACTTATTTAACAATATTCACGCTGTCAAATGCCTTTTAAAAATCTGTGAAAACAACGTCCATTTGCCCCCCATTATCTAAGTGTTTCGATGTATCCTGAGACAGGTTGACCAGATTTGTAACTGTAGATCTCCTAGACTCAAACCCAAGTTGCCGGTAAGGTATTAGTGGTCCAATATGTAAGATAATCTTATGAAGTATAAGCTCGAAACTTTTGAAGAACCCGATTGGATACACACTGGTCGATAGATTTTAATTAACATCGGATCACCTGATTTTAGTATGGGGCAAACTCCAGACTTCTTCCAAACATCAGGAAAAGATTTTTTGTTTTTAGAGCAAAACTGTAAAGAAAACATAATGGCTTCCTAAGAATTTCCGCACACCCCTTTACGATATATGGAGGTATCGGATCCGTATCTGCAGATGACTTCGGCTTTAAATTTCACAATGCTCTGTCAATGTGTTCCATCGTCATTTCATCGATCTGTAAAATTTCTGAGTCACTAGTATCATCTGTGGGAATATCGTAAAGAGCAGTGTGTTAGATTAGACCGATCTGAAATACCTATCAAACCCATCCACAACTGATTCAAGACTCCTTAGCTCCTCAGTTCCTAAGTTACGTTTTCTACTTCTTACATAAGACCATTTGTTTACAATCCTGTGTAATGGTGTCTTCGTTAGTCGTTATAAATATTTCCTATAAGCTGCTTAAATATCTGCCTTATTTTTTCTTCTGAGTAGCTAAAATTTTATATCTCTATATTGGGAGATGCCCTTATGCTTTCTATAGAAATATTTCTGTATTTATTAAGCCTCTGTAAATCAGACACTGGAACGTTTCTTCGCAGCTCATGCCAGTAAGCGTTCCTTAATTCCGTGCACAGCTTTTCAACTTTAACTTTCCTAAAATGAAATCTTGTTTCAATTTTTAACCTGAAATTCTCTTGAGCAATTTTAGTGGTAAATATAATTCTAATGAATGGTGGTGGTTATGTCCCGGTAAGAGAGGGAATGTGTTTTTTTTTTGGAAACTTCTGATTGCGTATAATTGTTGAAAATTAAGTCGGAGTGCGGCCAGTATCCAGTATTCGGGAGATAGTAGGTTCGAACCCCACTGCTGCCAGCCCTGAAGATGGTTTTCCGTGGTTTCCCATTTTCACACCAGGCAAATGCTGGGGCTGTACCTTAATTAAGGCCACGGCCGCTTCCTTCCCACTCCTAACCCTTCCCTGTCCCATCGTCGCCATAAGACCTATCTGTGTCGGTGCGACGTAAAGCAACTAACAAAAAAAAAAAAGAATTAAGTCATGGGTTTCCCATTGCAATTTTGCACAGAGTTATGAGATGTTAGTTGAAAAAGGTTCATACATTTTTTTATCATCTCTCATTGACTGTTACCATCATTAGGGACGAAGGTCTGTACTTGTTATCGTGGGAATGTCAAAGTCACCTGATGTACACTTAGTATCAAGTGCTACAGATCTCACAGTCATATATACTATCATTTAGCCATGTTTCACCTAATATACAAATATCTACATTATTAGATAATAAACTTTCATTTAAAGTCTAATTAAGTTGTCATTCCTCGCACATTCAGATAGTAAATATTTATCAATTCTAGCTCACCCTCTAGGGGCTGCCTGGCCGAGGCGCTAAAGGCGTGCTCGGTTCGCCCGGAAGGACGTGGGTTCGATTCTCCGTCAGGAAGTCGTAAAATTTAAGAAATGAGATTTCCAATTCCGGAGGTGCATATGGTCCTGAGGTTCACTCAGCCTACACCAAAGTGAGTACCAGGTTAATTCCTGGGGGCAAAGGCGGCAGGGCGTAGAGCTAACCACTATACCCCATCAAGTGCCGAGGTCACGGATAGTGGAAGCCTTTACCTTCCACCCCTCCAAGGGCCTTCATGGTCTGTAAGGAGAAGACTTTGCTTTGCCTTTTAGCTCACCCTGTACAGTTTTTCAAGGTCCTCGGTAGGTAGAACAGATGATTACTACTTGTGAACCCTGACTTTTCTGCATCTTAATAGTTCCATTTCTTACCGATAGGAATGTGTACTGTTTCTCCTTCCACTTCTGACGGGCAGCAGCTAGAAGCTTCCTCTTCTCGGGAACCAGGCTGTTGTTCACGTACACAATGGACTCCCCAGGGAGTCTAATATGATTCGTAGAGAGTTTATTCTTCACCCTGCGACGTTCGATGAATTTCTCCTTGTCGAAGCACGGCACGAATTTCACCACAATCGCTCTATCTTCTTGGCTGGGTTGTGTAGGAAGTCGGTAGCATGCGTCAACCATCCCGTCCTTGACTTCAACGTCCAGAGCTTACCCAACTTTCTTTACAGTTTTTAGCACGTTTTCATTCGCGCACTCAGAGATATCCTGTATTTCAAGAGTGTTCCTTCTGGAATACTGGTAAAAAACCTGTGGCACTACAGCACTTGATGGGCCTTGGTCTACCAAGTGACCGCTGTTCAGCCCGAAGGTCTGCAGATTACGAGGTGTCGTGTGGTCAGAATGACGAATCCTCTCGGCAGTTATTTTTGGCTTTCTAGACCGGGGCCGCTGTCTCACCGTCAGATAGCTCTTCAATTCTAATTACGTAGGCTGAGTGAACCTCGAACCAGCCCTCAGGTCCAGGTAAAAATTCCTGACCTGGCCGGGAGTCGAACCCGGAGCCTCCGAGTAAGAGGCAGACACCGTTCTCCAGAGCCTTCACTTTGGCACGCTGATTGATATTATCCTGCGTTAAAAATTCAATTTTAGTCAAACACTGACCTGTATCACTCTGTTGTTTCTTCAGAAGAAGCCTGGCGTTGTATCATGTTTAGCGTGACACACTTCTAATGAATTTCCTAGGTCTATTTTCCTCTGGTCCTATACCTTTCTCATCTCCTTCCTTTCTTTTCGAAACTTGTTATTAAGTTCGATCACATGAGAAATTGATGGGGATTTTTCTTTGTTAAAATGTCTACACTTCACGTGGTACCAGTTTTTACACGCTTCGCACTGTACTTTGGCTACCGCCTCTATCTCCTTCTTACATTCCACGCACAAGCCCATGGCGACTAGGAGATAGCTCCTTCACTTCTTTCTTACAAACATAACGTTACTAAATCGTCACTTTTCAATATTTACACTTCCGTCAATCCTCAAAACCCTCCAGGTTTTGAGAAAGTTATGAATTAACGTGTTATTTCCCGTTGTACGCACTTAATATGCCCGTTTCTGAGGAACTCTACTTACGCGCGGTTAAACTCTGCCTCCATATTGGATTACTGAATGTTATTAATATCGCCGTTGAAGGAAACAAACCTCTTACGTCACGATGCCGTTCCTTTCCATTATATTCCTTGAGAATGGTCACGTCTCTCAGCCACATATGGATATGCATTGCATCAGAACATTTTACGTTGTGTTCATTTTCGTATGCTTATGTGTAAAGCAAAACGAACCTTATCTTACCGTACTGTAGGAATGTATGTTTGCGTGATGAATTTACTCACTCGTAGACTACACTATATTTATGGTCATTGGAAAAAGTAATAATAATAATGTTATTTGTTTTACGTCCCACTAACTACTCTTTTACGGTTTTCGGAGACGCCGAGGTGCCGGAATTTAGTCCCGCAGGAGTTCTTTTACGTGCCAGTAAATCTACCGACACGGGGCTGACGTATTTGAGCACCTTCAAATACCACCGGACTGAGCCAGGATCGAACCTGCCAAGTTGGGGTCAGAAGGCCAGCGCCTTAACCGTCTGAGCCACTCAGCCCGGCTCATTGGAAAAAGAAACGCAACGAACGTTGTTGTGGTGGATTGCATATCCATATGTGGCTGGGAGGCATGGCTAGTCATAATGACATTAATGGATAGGAAGAGCATTGCTTGAATCTTTCACCTACGATATACTCCTCTGAGCATGTGGCCGGCAGGGCTGGACTAAGAGAGAGGTACTCACTCTGGACAACGCAACATGTCTGTCTGTTAGCTCATCAGCCCAGAGGCTGGTTGGATCCTCAAATAGCACCACCAAAGGTTATGCGGTTATAAGGAAACCGCAAAAACCAATGGCAGCACCAAAATGAGGCGTACTAGGCAAGACGAGAAGTGAGGTAGTTTTCCATTGCTTTCCTCATTGGGTCAGAAAGTGCTATTGCAGCACGACTGAGCCTATGAGCAACACCTTTCATAACACTCAGATGCACTAGTCGTGCTCTGAATGCCATTACTCAGCACCACCCATACCCCAGCAGCTTCCATATTGTCACAGCCATGGATGAGACTGGGACTTCGGTGAAAGCTACACTTTACTCTGGCCTGTGCCAAGAGATGGATACAAAAGTACTGTATCCATCAAGAAATGGCAGCAGGCAAAACGCAACATATAATACATAATATGTGCATGGATACTATTTGATAATTGGTGTTATTCTTGTGGCCTGTACATGTAGCTTCTCAGAACAAGCAAATTTGTTAAGTGATTAGCAAATGTGGATTACAGAAGAATCATAAACAAGTTATCATGTTAAAGTGGAATCCCTTGTTGATGTTCGTAATTATCAAGGGATTTTCCTACCAATGTTCATCTGCCTCATGATAATACTCTCAATGATTAGAAAGTTTCCGCACACAGATGGAATGATCCAACTTGGACGAAATTTTTAAACATGAACGCCACACAAGTGCGTGCCAAAGATTAGACTTACAATGATCTGCAGCACGTGGTATTCGTGTTATCACCACAATTTACGGCGATAATATCGTCAAGCATGTGTGCAGCGTCAGTCACCACAGTGAGGAAAGGTCGCCGAGCGCAGAATATGCCTCGTACATGCAAACCAGTAATTTACACTCTAAGTGGTGGTTTTCCACGAGGCAGGGAACACGTACTGTGCAACTTCCACGAATCTGGGACACTCAATTATCACAGTGGCCCAATGTTGGAATCCAGTGTCTATGGTAGGGCACCAGCGCAAGTCGTGAAGTTTCCGGTCCACCAATCCACACCACATCAAGGAGGATCGCCGTGTATTTCACCATACCTACGCATTCCCACGATACCCCGCCTGTCGTCTGGACATAGAAATGGACCACGGTAACAGTGCAATCGTGTGACGTCAGCGACCACCGCTGCGACTGATCGCAAAAACATCAGTTAATATTTCAGCGACCCCGCACACTTCAGCTCTCATAGCCGGCTGGTATCTTGCTTCGCAATAGCCTCTCCGCACGTTCCGTTCCAATTGGTTTCCACCACATACGGCTGCCTATTTTTAAAGGACTACCAGTGGCGAGTTAATTGTCTGACGTGATTTGGAATATTGTGATAAAAAGATTATTTCATGAAGAAATAAATAATGCTCACATCAAAACACTAATTAATACACACAATGAACACAATCAAATCTCATCGTCATCACCATTTCATTCACACTGGTGAAGAACTGAAGTCATTCTAACACGATCTGGCATTCGTTTATTATTCATGGCACAAAATGTGAATAACCAAAAAGAAGAGAAAAATTGTGCGAAACGTATTCGATCTTCCGCACGTAACGAGTGTTTTAAAGTTTATAGACAAACCTAGAATCAATAAATCTGTCAGTTTTAATGCTGTACAATAACACCCCTTATTTTTAACACCATTGCCTTTATGCTTAGATTTTATGACACAGCGCTTAGACCCTCCCGTTGCTTTTGAAATTCTCGCTAGAGCTGACGGCGGTGGCTTCATTTTTCATGAACTTCGCCACTTTATAAATTATCTCCCTCGCTTGTGCATGCAAATTCTTGTTTCCTTTACTTTTGAATTCTCAGGTGACATTGTCTGAAATATAAGTAACATCACAGTCACTAAATCTGTTTACCGAACCTATACTGAATGACTTTAGTTCACACACTATCACGTATCGTAATATAATAAGAGAAGAACTTTATAGTTTGTCCAGGTTAGTTATAAATAAGTGTATTTAGCACTTTTATGTAAATACACCGTACCAATTTTTCATTTGGCTGAAAACCAACCATTAATATTATCAGTTAAGCAGTATGAACAAATTTCACTTTCCCAAATTACCAGGCACGGTGACGTCATTTGTCTGTCAAAAAGCACTGGCTCATTCTGCGATAAAGTTCCGCTGTGAGATGGGAAGGATGTCAGAGGCCGGCAGAATGATAACTCAAGAGACGTACTGAAGTAGAAAAGATATGCGCGGAATCTCTCTGTCCCTTTATTTCCTCATTTGTCTTCTTCGGACAATAACCGTCACGAGTTCCACAGTTACCTTCACCCACCTCTACTGGACTGTTCAACACCCCGTATCATCCTCTCCATATTTCGACAATCGTCATCAGCCAGTCTCTGGGCTTACCGCCCCATGCATACGCTACCGTTAATACCAGAGTAGAGATAGCTGCAATGTGAGTAGTGCTGTAACCAAAAAGCGAGATCTGATGGAGAACAATGATGCATCGTATGCAGGTATGAATCTCGGTTCTCTGTTTCTACGGATGGCCATCATGTGCGAGTGTAACAGCACCTTCTCAATTTTGTGAAGAGATATTCCAGCTTGACATAATGACAGTGTACTATTCCAGGTCACCTGTGGCAGGGACAGCGCCAATGGTACCTCAGTGGCATTCTGCGTCTTCATATGTTATCCCCCGTGAGACAGTACCATAGCAGAGTCTTTAACATATGGCATAATTGCTTTCGTCATCTTAACGTACTCCCGTCGCCTACAAGTTCCCCCGACCTGTCCCTATTAGAACTATTGTAGGATACACACGGATGTCAACTTCAACTCAGTCATCCAAAATACATCGGGGGATACTTATGAGTTACAAGCCGAGTTCGTTCTGGAGAGAACACGTGCAACAGAAATGGTGCATGTATTGTAATTCGAAGGGATGCTACACCCTACAGACATGAGACAAGCAGTATGCCCGAACTGCCAAATCCGTTGTCTGTTTCATCTGATGCAATCATTGCAGTGCAATCACATGATCTTCCAACACGTTTAGCTTAATTTCCAGCAGTTTTTAGGTTATACATTTCTTTTGCCAGTGAAACTATATTTAGAACAGTAATGATGAACCTTTACGCATAAACCAACGTCGGTGGTGGGGTCGTGTGAGGCGAATAGGGGAGGATAGGCTACCTAGGAGAATAATAGGTTTGGTCATGGAGTGTAAGAGAACTAAAGGGAGAAAATGACGATGATAGACTTAGTTTCTAATGGTCTAAAAATAAGAGGTAAGGAACTAAAAGAAGTCACAGGGCTAGTTACGAATAAAGGATTGTAGAGGTGTTTAATAAATTCACATATACTTGCGGACTGAACGCTGGAAGGCACAACCATCTATAATGAAGATATATGTATATATGGTTGTATTGTAACGGGAAATGTTTGTTATTTGCTACCGTCGCTAGCTTGAAGAGCATGTGAGTCACTAGGTGTGTACAGTAACAAATTGAGATGGTACAGGGAACGTAGTCAGTTTGCTGAATTCCACTTTTCTTTGAAATCTTGTTTATTGTATATTTGCAAAGTTATATCATATTTTATTTGTATAAGTTAACTCACTCCAATACTAAAAGAATCTCCACTCACCAACCCTACAGGTGATACGGTAGATTATTACTGTCCGTTTCTAGCTTCGTAGGCTCGCCTTTTATACTCTGAGCGGCACCTGCGGTCGCGAAAAATACAAATTCTTTTCACTTCGATAACTTCCAAATTACTGGATGTATATTTCAAGAAGTTAACAGCTTGTAGATGTTGCCATGGTCTCCACGCTGATGATGTCAGATTAATTATAACTCCATAATTTATAGATTTATTTCATGAATTATAATGTATGGCATGCTTCACTTGGCTGTGGATGACTCAAGGTGATGACGTTAGTACTCGGGTACGTCACCGCGTTCGGCGATCGGCTTAACCATTACTCCGCGCCAAGTTTGATTCAAATACTTCGAACATGGCTCTCTCGTAGTGGCTTTTGTCGGTACAGTATGTATGTATGTATGTATGTACACCAGAAGGCACTATACAATACTATATTTCAACTGAAATGGAACTCGGCAATCTACTTAGGGTTATCGTTATCTCCCTTGATATGTCGTTAATTAACAATTACCGACCTGAAGTTAATGTCAATAGATTATGAAAAATCTCATTATGTTTTGACGAAAATGACCAAGAAGCCACTAAAATCAGTTTTATGCCACTGTGAGGTACAGCAATGATTGTTTTTTCACACCTATCTTACGAACTGTTAAGAGCATTAAACCAAAAATAATAATTCCTTATTCAGTCAAAGTATGTCGCAAAGTGATCATATAAATACAGAATGATTCACCATGAATCAAAATGTTTTCAGGTTCATTCCCAAAATTCTTACACATGTCACTTAATTTTCATGTATATCTCACGAGATCCTATTCCAAATCTCCTCCATTGCCACTCCATAGATGCTTAATATAGAAAATACCCTATTCATCGAACAACATCCCATCACCTATCAGCCTCACTTCATATAATCCCAGTGAGTTCAACCTCCCTGGCGTCCTGCCGCCCTCCACGCGGCACGGAAATTGCTATTGGGCTCTGGGCGCAGACACTAATGGATTGAGTGCGGGCTTTTTGTGATGAAACACACTTCGCTGTACATGAGGAAACAATGTTCTGATGTGCGTGAATTTTAACATTAAACTGCAACAAAACATTAAAAATTCACAGTCTGTGACCTGCAAACCCTCAGTCTCCAGTGGAAGGAACAGAGCGAATGTCCATTGTGTAAATCATAACCATGGAGCGGACTTCTATGACAAGTTATATTTTTCCTTAACACTATATCATGTAATTTTGTATTTTCAATACGTTTTCAAGCATGATAATCGAAATTAAATGGGTTTTATTGGGCATGTAAATGCATATTTAGTTTTTTTAGTTTTGTGGCATATTTTGAAAAATCTCATTATAACGGCATGTTTTGGTTATTTCCATTTGAATTTCATTTTATAAAAATCAGAGTAAGTTCTAGAAATTATTTTTCAGAAGATACTGGAATGTAATTCTAGTGAAGAACCATTGAAAAGTAGTGTGTGGGATTTTTCTAGTAGGTAAGAAACATTGTTTGCTGGTTGGCTCAATTCCTGTTAACGGGCTATCGTTTTCGTGGAAGCAGAGGCAATTCAGCACTTATTTGTCTTCAGATTTCCAGAAATTCTCCCCAAATGATTTAACTCTATTCAAGTACGTTCCCGTTACATCATATGATGTTAAAAAAGATTTTCTCGTACAAGACGATACTCAGCGACAACAGGATATGATTCTCATTCAAAAACTTATTACGCATGTGGTCATAAAGTTCAATATTCCTGATAATGGGGACTAGATCAGGTACGAATGCTTCACTCAAATTGCACATATTTTGTGTATAACGTAAAATTGATTGAATACTGAACAAGAATGTAACTGTAGTGTTTGTCTTCCACAGAGTCCTTCATTGGCTAGGAGTATGCAGTGTAACCTTAATGAGTTCGTGAACTACTCAGCATTTCGAATGATTACAGCTATTTTCATTCTACATCAGAGGTGCTCAGCTGGGCACCCGTTGAAGCTAGCCCAGTGCGGCTGGGCTGGCGTGACGTAAATGCGGGCAACTTACGTAACTAGCATACGTCACAATGAAGCGAGAGAGCGGACACACTTTGCAGGGAAGAGAGGGAGCATTGACGTTCAATTGTGATTACGAAGCTCTCCTCCGCTGCTCAGCGAAATGCTGATTGAGGTGCAGTATATAAAATAAAGCGCTATAACCGCAACAACAAAACCCTGACTTTCCAAGATATTCCGGATTGATTTTTACTGCGCTCGAAATAACCAGTCAGTTTTATTATGTATATTCATTCAAAGAAAACTGACACGTTATAATTTTTTATTGCGATCTACAAAGTTACAGTGTTTAAGCGTAAAAGCTACGATTTACAATTCCTTGGATGGACGTTACAGTACTTCCATTTAAAAAAAAGTAAAATTCCTGTTATTCATGACGCAAAAAGTAATAAAATTACATAATTTAACAAGTTTACGGATTGATTTTGCACAGTATTGTAGTGTTGTGTGACTTTCCCAGTTCACTGATTATCTGAAAATAGTATTTAAAATATAACAGGCGTCCGATGATAACAGCTACCCTCTAAATGGCGACAGGGAGTTTCATCACGAATGAGGGAATAGCCAAGACTAAAGTACAACAACAATGTAAATATATCTTTTAAAAAACCAAACCCCACGGCACTACAGCCCTTGAAAGGCCTTGGCCTTCCAAGCGACCGCTGCTCAGCCTGAAAGCCTGCAGATTACGAGGTGTCGTGTCGTCAGCACGACGAATCCTCTCGGCCGTTATTCTTGCTTTCGAGACCGAGGCCGCCATCTCACCGTCAGATAGCTCCTCAATTCTAATCACGTAGGCTGAGTGGACCTAGAACCGGCCCTCAGGTCCAGGAAAAATCTCTGACCTGACCGGGAATCCAACCCGGGGCCTCCGGGTAAGAGGCAGGCACGCTACTCCTACACCACGATGTAAATATATCTACCGTACAGATGATAGGATTGTTGGTGAGTTTATCAGACAGTTTAAACCCGAACAACCACAAGCTTCATTTTATCCACCTTAACTCCGTATTATATTAGATATGTTTCAAAAGCACCTCTTGAAATTTAACAGTAAAAATTGTAATTAATTATGCTTATTGAGGTGCAGTATATAAAATAAAGCGCTATAACCGCAACAATAAATCCCTGACTTTTCAAGATATTCCGGATTGATTTTTACTGCGCTCGAATTAAACAGTCAGTTTAAAAAAATTTGAGGTTTTAGGCCTAACTCTTCATTGCATCCAGTCAAAATACATAAACTTCAATGAACGTAAAATTTCTTACAAAGTAAATTGAAAATGACGTGGGTTTCTGCCTCAATTTCGAACTCGGGTACCGCCGCAGTGATCGAGAGTGTCTGGGAGAACTTGGTCCAACCTTCACGGCCTGTAACGTAGCCACAACGTCACTGTACTTCAATAGCATACGCTCATTGCGTGTCAGTCCACCCACATACAGTGCTGGACGCCCGCGGGAGGGAATGGCCAGCGTGAGCACCTCTGCTCTACATCAACTTCAGCGTGTAGTAATGGTAATAAAAGTGTTTCTTTATGTAAATTACTCTAAATTCTACTCATATTTTGAATTTTATAGGATATATTTGTATGTTTTAGGTCAGAGAAATCCACACCCTAGTTACAAATAATCAGTGGTGCTGTCGAGAAAAGTCCTATATATCCAAGGTTTCTATACACTTAACATTACTTCAAAAGCCTAAGCAACATTTTTTGAAAAGGAAGAGAACGTTTTATACCCTATCGCAACTTTGAGGTGTTGATTTACAATGAGACACGCATCCAATTGAATTTCCATAGATCGTTGAAGTAAAACTACCGATGTTGGAAGTAAACACATTTCACTGAGAAATAAGAAAGTCTACCGATGAGTATTATATAAACAACGTATACGTTCATTTTCTGAAGCAATGGTCGGTTGAAAATATTTAAGTACTCAAGTAAATGTGCAGCTGTAAGAAAGGAGTACGTTGACATAGTGATTTCTTGGCCTAGTTTTATCTATATTTTACCAATAATATGGTGCACTTCCATGATTTGAGAATGAAACACTCGCTACAAATTACCTTAATTGCTGCTTGTCACCTTCGTAACATAATAAAACTACGCATGTTTGATGCCATAATATGTAGGACAAATGTATATAAAGGAGTAAGATACGTTATGTTTCATATGATGTAAACAAAGTGATTATTGGGGGGAAATTGTAATTTTCAACTAGATAGATATTTTTATGTGTCACTATACTGTATAATGACATGCTCCGTGAAATTAGTCATGTAGGAAGTACTGTAATCGAATTATGAAACCTCAGTAATTTAGAGTGTTTGAACCTAATGCTGGTATATGAAATAGGAATGAATTTGTGTAAACCTGTAGTATATGTGGAGACTTGATGTATTTTAATTATATTTACTTGAACTTTTTAAGACAAAGAAGACATTGTATACTTTCTTAAACAAACACTTAATTCGTCATTAGCATAAAGGTGGAATATATAATTTATTGAAAATCCTGTTTCCAGCCATTCGACCGGCTCAGGAATGGAATGAATGAAGCCCCTATCTAGCGGCGAGGATAGGAACTGTGCCGGCTGCCGAAGACTGTCGCACTCCTCTGGGGCAATGATTAATGAATGACACATGAAACGAAATGATATTAGAGTGTGTTGCTGGAATGAAATATGACAGAGGAAACCAGAGTACTCGGAGAAAAACCTGTCCTACCTCCGCTTTTTCAGCACAAATCTCACATGGAGTGACCGGGATTTGAACCACAGAACCCAGCGGTGAGCGGCCGGCGCGCTGCCGCCTGAGCCAGGGAGACTCTTAATATATAAGTTATTACCGATCTTAAATTTCCGGTCATTTCTCATGTGAATTAAGGTCTTCATTTTACAACTAGGGACAGAGAAACCCTGCAAGGCTAGCGTGTTGGCATCCATTGACACTAAAATAAGATTAAAAACTTTCATGGGTCAAGTTATTCCTACATTACCTCCAATAGGCTGCGTGACCTCATTGCATACAATTGAGCCGGTCTTACGCTACAGGTTCAGGTACGAATCCATACCGCGGAGCTAGCTTGCTGCATTTCCCACTGTATTAGAGTGGAGACGCTAGCCTCTGAGTAATTACCGACTGAATGTAACCACATTTCAACCCAAGTTATTAACTGCATGATGGAATTCTACATCTCTTTCGGACTTAGCATTCTTTCATAAATATTTGGAACCCATGAGGAAGGAAGAGAAATGTTTTTCATAAGCAGGTTTACTACACGGCGCTGAGTAATCATTGTTACATGCATAGCAACACTTGGCCTATCAGATACCGAACATAACTCGACGTAGAGTGATGACTGGGGGGAAACTGTCATTTTCCTTAACCCCGTTGAAGTGGTCAAGAATTTCTCCCAGTGTGGACAGCCGTGGATTCAACAAAGGGAGTTGAAAAAGATGACAGTGTTGGATGTGAGAATATAATGCATCGTTCTCGAAAATTTTATGTTATGTGGAATACATTATATCGGTTTTGGCGACAGTAGGCAAAAAGCTCATTGAAGCTGTATGTACCAAACGTTCGACATTGACGTTGACAAATACTAGGGAGAAAGTTAATAGTATGTGGTGGTTCGTACCCCCACTGTCGGCAGCAATGAAGATGGTTTTCCGTGGTTTCCCATTTTCACACCAGGCAAATGCTGCGGCTGTACCTTCTAGCACCTTCCTGTCCCATCGTCGCCATAAGACCTGTCTGTGTCTGTGCGACGTAAAGCAACTTTTGAAAAAAAGAGTATGTGGGCGTACTCTTTTAGGTTAGTGCAATATCGGTCACATTGACAGTAGCAAGTGGACAGGTGCTAACAGTGTCTTCATCAGAAATTCGTCATCGTTTATTACGGTATACTTACTTTGGATGCTTGTACCTCTCTCCAGAGGCTTATTTTGCGAAACCTTTGCAAGGGTGCCAGACAGGAGTGTTGTAATCGATGGCGAGACTAGGTCACTAGATTTCTATTTCCTACTTTCTTTGAGGTAACCTTTCTAGGGTGCACCTTACAACCTCATCAAGCAAAATATGGACACGAGTGCATCATGTATCGATGTCTATCCTAAGGGACACAATTAAAAGCGGAACCTAATACAATGCCCAGACCATACGACAGATGTATAAGCCACGGGTGAGCCCAGTATTTATCGGTTTATTCTTCGCATTATGTACTTAAAACAAAAATGCAAAGTCATCTCAGTACGCGTAATAAAGAATATCATGTCAACATTATTCTGGTCTGTGAAAGCATTGATCTAAACATTCTTATTATTTTATTCAGCCTGTTGAATTTAACATTTATCTTGGTACATGGGGACAAAAACCCTTCCTTCAAATTCCCCTGGATTGAGTTCCTTGAAATTTCCCCGCGGTAAAGATGAAACTGCAGTCACCGACGTGGCAACCGTCCGTGACCGCATTGTGAAATAACATGTTGGAGACCCTCTCACGTCTGCATTATTTCACTAGGCAACATGTTAAAATCTCTAATAGAGGAGACGTACAGCACCACATATCTAAGCGTAAACACTAATTGCCCGGTGTTTCAAACGAGGAGTTGAAAGTGATCAATGTGATGTTCCAAACCACCGTACGAATAATGTGTTTGGTTCCTTAAAATGCCAGAATTCTTGATCAATGCTATTGAAACGTTCTCCATCAAGATCCATTCGCTTCTGGTTGATATATTTCTACACGCCATCAACAAATGATCTCGGGTATCGTATGCTCAATTATCCCCACTACGCTTATTAAATCCCGAAAATGGAGATGTCAATTTACCAAAATATCACTGTATAATTTTCCCATTCCGCAACTATACTAAAATTTTCTACTATATTCTGGAATCGATGTTCCATAATGTAGCATTTTATCCCCGAAATGTTCATCTGGTTGACAAAGCGTCCAACGGGACATATCTGATACTATGAAGTGTACAATATTTATGTTTTAATTCAAATAATTAAGGCAAATTTGTAAAATATCTCATCTACTATCACGCCCTCTTCGGTTCCTTCAAATATTTGTTTTCAGAGTGATCTTATTCTTAGATTACGTGTATTGAAAGATGTCTAAGAAATACATATCCTCACTGCTGCCCCGAAACCGCGAATGTGACAATGCTCTTCCTGTCCATTTTTTATCTTTAGACTGGTCACGCCTCCGAGCCACATATTGATATGCAGTCCCCAAGAATAATTTTTGTTGATTTCATTTTCTTATGCGCGTGTATAAAGGAAAATGAACCTGACTGTATCGTACTGTAGGAATGTATGGTTGCATGACATGTTTACCCGCTCCTAGAGTAAGATGTAATTAAGGTTCATTTTCCTTTACACATGCGCAAAGGAAAATGAACTAATCGAAAATTATTATGATGGACGGCATATCAGTATGTCGCTGGAAGGTTTGACCAGTCCTAAGAGATATACAATTTTTTTTCAAAGTTGCTTTACGTCGCACCAACACAGGTAGGTCTTATAGGGACGATGGGATTGGAAAGGGATAGGAGTGGAAAGGAAGCAGCCGTGGTCTTAATTACGGTACAGTCCTAGCATTTGCCTAGTGTGAAATTGGGAAACCACGGCAAACCATCTTCAGGGCTGCCAACAGTGGGGTCAGAACCCACTATCTCCCGAATATTGGATACTGGTCGCACTTCAGCGACTGAAGATATCGAGCTCGGTCTTAAGAGAAATAATGGATAGGAAGAGCATTACTACATTCGTGGTTTCTACACAACAGCGACGATATGTGAACCTAATCGTACCGATGGTTTAAGGGTGATTCAGAGAATGAACCATGCCAAATACCTGGTTAAAAAAGTAAACGACCATGCTACGCGAACGCCCAGTATATTTGTTTACTTTTGTTGAATATATGCCATTGTGCTTAATAAAGTGGAGGTAATTTCGAATTCTAGGTTAAATCCTATTCTAGAGGTATTTTAAATAAATAGTAGCCAATATGATAGATTATACAATCAATGTTAAATCATACTTTCGTAGTCATATAGTAACATGTACTAATAAGTTCATTCATTGCATTCTTGTTTGGTCATGTAATTGTGAGCTTACATTCGGCGGATAGTGAGTTCGAACCCCACTGTCGGCAGCCCTGAAAATGGTTTTCTGAGCTTTCTCATTTTCACACCGGAACTTTACACTAATTAAGGCCACGGTCGCTTGATCCCCACACCTAACTCTTTCCTATCTCGTCGTTACCATAACACCTATATGCGTTGGTGCAACGTAAAGAAAATAGTCTTAAAAATCCACACAGTTTTTATGTTAAGTGCAATATTTGACACACAATCTTTATTCACTACAATATAAGTTTCTTCGGGGGAAGGACCGATTAAGACTCCATTAAGACAACTTCAGATTTTTTATTCCTTTTCATCAGTCAGTGATCGGCATATTCTCGTCAAAACTGTGTATGTCAAAAGAGCAGATTTCGCAGGAAGTGAAGAATTAGCCGTCTAACTTGTGAATAATTTCAAAACACGCGAATGTGAGAGAATTGAGTTTCCTGTGCAAATATTGTGTTCTATAAAAAAAAATTCTTGTCGGCTTTGAAAATAATTTGAATTATCAGTGCAAACAATTGTAGAATACCATCTCTAGAAAATAAAAGGACAGCGTTAGTTCCATAATTTTGGAAGTTATTGACACCCTGGAATACTCTTGCACATTATGCTTCAGGCTCTTTCTTAGCATTAATCGAAATGAAAACTAATTTTCAATTGCTTTAATGAATTTGAAGTTACTTAAGGTGAATATTTTCGACTTGGAACACGGTATATTGTACGCCTCTGTGGCATAGTATTTAGTGTGATTAGCTGCCTCCCCCTGACGCCCGGGTTCAATTCCCGGCTCTGCCACGAAATTTGAAAAGTGGTGGGAGGATTGGAACGAGGTCCACTCAGACTCCGGATATGAACAGAGTAGAGGGGGGTTCGATTCCCGCCTCAGCCATCATTGAAGTGGTTTTCCGTAGTTTCCCGCTTTTGGTCCAGGCAAAGGCCGGGAAGGTACCTATATTAAGGCCACGGCTGCTTCCTTCCTTCTTCCTTGCCTATCCCTTCCAATCTTCCCATATCTTTCCATTCCCCACAAAGCCCCTGTTCATCATAGCAGGTCAGGCCACCTGGGCGAGGTACAGGTCTTCCTTCACAGTTGTATCCACCCAGACTAAATGTTTCACGCTCCATGACACTGACTTTAGGTGGAAGAAGTGGGGTCCCTCGCTGAGTCCGAGTGAAAACCAACCCTGGACGTTAAACTGATTAAATCGTAATAATATAACACTGTTTAATACAAGAAGTTTTCGACTTTACATTTTGTAATAACTGAATATTCTATAGTAGAATCCCTTTATACAGGGTGTAGGAAAACTATTTCGTAAATTAAAGGAGTATTAGTGGGTACAAGTATTGTGGACATAGGAATCATAAGTCAGCGGTGATTAGTTTTGCCTGCCTACCTTCTAGACGACCGACTCGTTGGCTGGACGGTCAGCGTACTGGCCTTCGGTTTAGAGGGTCCCGGGTTCGATTCCCGGCCAAGTCGGGGATTTTAACCTTAATTGGTTAATTCCAATGGCACGGGGGCTGGGTATATGTATTGTCTTCATCATCATTTCATCCTCATCACGACGCGCAGGTCGCCTACGGGTGTCAAATAGAAAGACCTGCACCTGGCGAGCCGAAACCGTCCTGGGATATCCCGGCACTAAAAGCCATACGACATTTCATTTAACCTCATAGACACTCGAGCTTAAACGACCCACACTGTCGTAGGTGAGACGCTGTCCACGTGACCTTTCTTTTGCCTTCCTGGAGGCTTTCCATCTGTTCGTCACCACTTCTGCACATCCTGTCCGAGAAGCACCGGAGATTTTTCAAAGACAACGCGAATCATTGTTGCGTCGATGTGAGTTGTGCTGCCAAGTTGTGGGAAGGAATTTCGAACACCTGCTCTCATTTTCATTACGTGCAGCTAAAGCATAAACCAAAAGCAGTGTCACGTTTACTCTCGAACATCTGGGAGGTTGGCAGCCGATAGGAAATCCTTAAGCAAGCGAAGCGCCAAAACTTATCACCGCAGACTTATGGTTTATATGTTCAAAATACTTGAATTTGTACCATCTAAAACATCTTTGATTAACGAAAGAGTTTTTCCTGCACGCTCTATTGAAACAATAGGTTTAGCCAATGTACTCCTGGTATAGATTTACAATATTGCGGGAAACGTTTAATAAATGCTTTGTTTTACATCAACGTAGAACTTTGTAAATATCTGCGTGAAAGTGCGAAGGCAGCACGAGAGGAAAATAATACTTCTGTTTATTAAAAAACGAATTGTTCCCATGATTTACTGCATCATTTTACTGTAAGATAATATTGGATTACTTGTAATTATGATTAATTATAATGTTATTAGTTTTATACCAACTAACTAATTTTACGTTTTTCTGGAAACGCCGAGGTGCAGGAATTTAGTCCCACAGGAGTTCTACTACGTGCCAGTAAATCTACCGAAGAGAGGCTGACGTATATGAGCACCTTCAAACACCATCGGAGTGAACCAGGATCGATCCTGCCAAGTTGGGGTCAGAAGGCCAGCGCCTCAAATGTCTGAGACACTCAACCTGGTCGTAATTATTATCGCTGAATGTCACGGTGATAGGACATTTACAACAGGAGTTCCTAATACATGGGTTGGAAAGGAAGTAGTGGCAGCAGTGGATAGGAGCGATTGAGGGCGCTGCTGTTTGTGGCACATGCAGAAGAGAGGTGAGGTTTCACGATGGATTCAAAGATGGATCAATGAGCACAGATAAACATTTAGGTGACATGTAGAAGGTTTCTGGAATGTTATCATGGTCCTGTACTGCGCAGGGAACGGTCACGTTTAAAACACATAATGCCATTGTCCTACAAGTAAATGCCCTACCCCTCAATGGTGCTACTGCGAGGGAGTTGCATGGAGGTTCTATAATAAAAAAACGCATATATGCGTGTAAATGGACGTGTATGGTCCTGAAGTATCCACCTTATTCACCGGACATTAGCCCCTGTGATAAGTGTTTTCCAGCAACGTAGAACTTCGTATGTATCTGCATGAGAGTATGAAGGGAGCATGAAAGGAAAATCATACTTCTGTTTATTAAAAAAGATTTGTTCCCATGATTTACTGCCTAATTTTACTGTAAGATAATACTGGATTACTTGTAAATATGATTAATTATAATATTATTAGTTTTATATCAAAATAACTAATTTTAGGGTTTTCCGGGAACGCCGAGGTGCCGGAATTTAGTCGCACAGGAGTTCTACTACGTGCCAGTAAATCTATCGAAAAGAGGCTGGCGTATATGAGTTCCCCAAACTAAATGTAAAACTCCAATCATTGCTATTTGTGTTACGTCCCACTAACTACACTTTTACGGTTTTCGGAGACGCCGAGGTGCCGAGATTTAGTCCCGCAGGAGTTCCTTTACTGCCAGTAAATCTACCGACACGAGGCTGACGTATTAAATGTAAAACTCCGAGTGAAGAGTTTCCATACAAGAGATGACGTACTGCGCTTCGAACGGTGGAGCACTCCATCGCGAACATTAATAGGGGCGACATTGCTACTGGTATCTTGCTCCTTCCAAACATCCAGCAACGGAGCAACGTGTTCCAGGGGTCACACTGAAGATCTATAGCTGTATGGAGGTTCTACAATAAATAATTTCGTATATATGCGTATGTTATCACTACTTTTTCCCAGTTCTCGTAATAACTGTAACCGAGCGAGTTCGCCATGCTGTTTGGGGTGCCCAGCTGTGAGCTTGCATTCGGATGATAGTGGGTTCGAAGCCCATTGTCGGAAGCCCTGAAGAAGGTTTTCCGTGGATTTCCATTTTCAGCCCTTGCAAACGCTTGGGCTGCACCTTAATTAAGGCCACGGCCACTTCCTTTCTACTCCTAACCCTTTTCAATCCCATCGTCGCCGTAAAACCGAACTGTATCGGTGCACCGTAAAGTAAGTAAGTAAGTAAGTAATAATAATAATAATAATAATAATAATAATAATTGTACCGGTTGGTACACCTCCCCGTCGCTAATTCAAACTTTGCGCCAGTTGAAACTCCTCTACTGGAGGAAGTCTGAACTTTATCTACTGTGTTAATTTTCAAGTTTCTCACAAGATGTCCCTACTTGTAAATTTTGAAGTTTCTGAACTGTGTCGTTTTCGATGTATTTTTGTTTTGCCTGTAGTAAGAAGTGTGAACATTCTCTTCTAGAGCACACTATGGAAGAACTACAATGGTGCACCCTAGTGCGAAGTGAAAGAACTGTTTTTTAGGAGAAATTTTGATTTCAAAAGTTTGTTTCTTGTTAAAGTTCTTTCAGTCATTGTTTAAGTTGGCAATATTAACCCTTTCTTTCTCCTTGTTTTGAACTTAGCCAATCCCGAATTTCTTTAATTAATTTATGACCAATCAGGTGTATCTTCTCCAACTTGGATATGTTGCTTAACCCTAGCCAATAAAATTCTTGTGGGAGGGTGTTCTCATTCCTGAAACGCCTCGAACTTTCCGCGAGAGTATATAAACTGCTGATTTTAGGGTCTCTGCGTCACTTCTGTAACATCTTTCAGTGTGTAAAGTACGTAGCAGGGGGCGGTAAGCGCCTCTTTCTTCGGGCAGCAGTTCATCCACAAGGTAATGGCCGTTTAATAACTTCTTTTCTTGCTAGCTCAGCAGTTTAACTCTCGGGGCAGGTCCGAAGCCTCACCATGTAACTTTCCCTTAAAATGTAAAAACACTTGGTATCTATTCTATCTTTTTAAACTACAAATTGGGATAGAGAGTGCTTAACCCTCTCGAGCTCCCACTCATATTGCATTGAGGTGAACTTATTTTCACAACCGTTTCTTCCTTAACGTAATGTAAATTGTATCCTTCTAAAAGTCACCTCTTTAGTATGGGACTAGCCCTTGCAGTAACGGCCTAGTGCCAAGTAGGTTTTATATAAAGTGTATTAGGAGTGCAAGAACGCCTCCTCTCAAGTTGGTCTTTTAGAGGCCATGTAATTTTCAGGTTTCTTTACTTAATAGGCCTCAGTAGGTTGGGTATTTTACCCCTGTGTTTATGTCCTTAGAGGACAACTTGAAGGTGGAGTTTGGTGTGGCCTTTGATAGGCTTAAATTTTAAGAGCGAGTTGCTCTTTCTTGAAAAATTGAGTTGTTGTATGCCTCGAGGAGGCTTTACCGTGTAAAGAGGAGCTAGTGCTCCAAGGCATAATTGGGGTTTTCTGCCCCTCTGTTGTATCTTGTTTTTGGGGTAAAGTTGGGCTAATTGCTCGAGAATTGTGAGGTCGTGGCTCGAAGCCTAAATCCTGTAAATACTGTAATTCTACTTTTGTTGCCTTGCTACTCTGTACCTGCCATTCTTGTTATTTCTTGATTTTGAAAAGAAAATATAACCTTGTTAAATTTTACCTTAACTTTAACTTCGTATTTTGAGACCCGTTCACCCCCGCACCTTCTTTCACCTCTGCTGTTCCACACATAGTTCGGAACAATAATAATAATAATAAAAATAATAATAATAATAATAATAAGAATAATAATAATAATAATAATAATAATAATAATAAGCCGTCATAAACTACTGTCCCGGTGGGAAGAGATCTCTGGGACGCCCCGGGAAGAGATGGCGTGAAAATACAAGTTTTTTGTATAGACCATAACAATTTTTCTATAGGACTGATACATGAAAGGATGCTGATGAAGATAATAATAATAATAATAATAATAATAATAATAATAATAATAATAATAATAATAATAATAATATCGTACGGTTTTCAGAGACGCCGAGTTTTCCAAATTTAGTCTCCCAAACGTTCTTTTACTTAGCGAAAATCCGCGGTCAATTGGCTGGCGTATTTGACCCTTTCGAATACCATCGGACTGAGCTGGTATCGAAACCCCAACTCAGCATCAGAAAGCCAGCGCTCTACCCTATGAGCCACTCAATCAGGCTCGATAGGATTGGACACACCTGCAGAGTTAGTATGTAATGAACGATTACAACCTGCACGAATCATTCGAGAAGTCATTCTCGTTCATGTACGTTTAAATCGGAACCTTAGAAGCCAAGATCAATCATTTCAAACTAGCCAAGCTGCTTGAGCACAAGGAGAGATTAAATAATTTAACAAATCAGTAACTTCGGGAAGAGTAATCTTCGAGGCGTCTCCTCAGCTTCTCTTTCGAAGTTATGTGCTGACCAATTGCTAGATATTTCACTTCAAAACTGTCTTATGCTAATTGCTTTACCCAGCAGCTACTAATTGGAAAGTCACGACTCAATTTACATCTCTGCCAAGGAATTAAGAAAGTTTTTTGCTGTAGTGTTGCCCAGCCTAAAGAGACAAATTACGAAAATGGCTGATTCTTCTGACGATGTAGAATAGGACTGAAAAATGTTCATCTAATCACTCAAAATCTTTAGATTATTGTAGCAATAAACATCAATACACACTTGGCCTACAATAAAACAGATCCTTTTCCGTTCTCTCTCTCTCTCCCTCAGACATTCGGATGATGATTTACTGTGTTTACATTCTTTCTCCCATAAAGAAATTAATAACAAGGGAATAAGTTTAGCTGTTTTCTTTCCGTGACATGATACAATTTCAGTAACACCATCGATTTTAATGAAAGTAAGAAATTAATTCGCCGCTGTTCACGCAAAAGGTCATATAACCCAATGTTCTTCCTATCCATTATCTTCCTTAAGACTGGCCACGCCTCCCAGCCACATACGGATATGCCGTCCATCAGAACAATTTTCGTTGCGTTCATTTTCGTATGCTAACGTGTAAAGGAAGAATGAACTTTCAGTACACTATTTAATATCCTCAGTCACACCATCAAGACAACGCTGAATGAAAATCTGACCAATCAAGTGACCATTCCCCTTTAACCAAATCCAGCGTGGTCCCATGTCCACATTACCTATCATATGGTCAACGCTTTAAAACTGTTCTAGGACTGTTAGATTTCATGGTCTACGATGCTATGTGCAAATTACCCAGCTGGTAATTAGTGATCATAACAGCATATTTTAATACACTATATATACAGCTGTATTAAATGCCGTGCCATTATTAATTCCGTTCTTGCGAACAAGGTTGCTATACCATCCAGAAATGGAACCCTTGGACGAATCACCTAACACGACGACTCAGATTATCACCGATGAAGTCGTCAATGCCACAGCCTGTCCACATTGTGGTAAACACTATAAAGGGAAACAAGGAGTGAGCATCCACATAAGCCGATCTCATCCACAAGAACATAGAACTCCACTGTTAGCTAAGCAGCCCGAATGGAAATCAGCAAGAAGTGGTCGTGCACCCCTTTCAAATGATAGTGATATTCTGTCTCCAGGCAATATCAACGAAAGCACGCCAGACATAACGTATTACAGTGCGTTTACACAAAATCAAAACACACAGACACACAATGAAACGATGGAAAAATTTAAGGTGGAATTCCAGAATATCGGTAATGACGATGACTTCTGTAATCATGTCAATGAATTCATGGAATTCTTATCCAAAGCCGTGCATCAGCTTCCCGGTCCAAAACACCCGGCAGTTAAATTTTATGAGATACGGTGGAGAAAAAAGTTACTGAATAATCAACGAAAATTTTCGCAATCAAGCAATCCGGAAAGGGCGACCAATAGAGATAGAGTAAAACGCCGTGAGCAGTATGAATACCAAAAAACTCAATTCTTATACTACAACCAGAGACGAAAAGCAATACGTGCGGCAATCAGTGACACCAAAGAGGTCTGTAAGGTAGATATAAATAAAATACACAACTACTTTTCCTCTCGTGTCTCAATCCCTAATGATTTGGAAAGACCAATATATACTTCACACACATCTGAAGCTGAATATGTAGAATTAGATGATACAATGAATACGGTCATTTCTAAACAAGAAGTAGAGTATGCAATCAACAAAATAGCCGTCGACACATCCCCTGGCCCAGACCATATATTGATGAGGGCACTTAAACATGACACGTGCTATGAAATTATAGCATTGATTGCAACAACCATGTTAAAAGGAACTCTGGTGCCCGAGATTCTTAAGAGAGCTAGAACCGTGCTTATCCATAAGGGAGGAGACCCCATGGATCTAGATAGCTGGAGACCAATAACCATCTATTCACTAGTGAGAAGAGTAATAGAGCGCATATTAGATTCACGACTACGTAGCTATGTGAGCTTTAATGAAAATCAACGTGGTTTCACAAACTCTGCCGGCACTCATATCAACACTTCCATTCTGACATCAGCCAAACACCAAAAGGTCGACTGTAACCTGGTTTTCCTGGATATAACTAAGGCCTTTGACAACGTCGGGCACAAACACTTGAAGAATGCCCTCTCCTCCCTCGCCATACCGTCAAAACTATCTGATCTAATAATGGCACTACAAACTAATAATACTACTCAAACTGAATCCCATCACAAGAAGACCAAACCAATTGTTCTCAATAAAGGTATAATGCAGGGTTCTCCCTTATAGCCAGCGCTTTACAACATTGCAACTGACCACATTTTAGAACAACTTTCATCAACAGAGTTCCAGGAAGAACATGGATATTGTATAATGCCGGGCCTTCCTAACGTAACTATTCTACGCTTCGCTGATGATACGTTGATTGTAGCAATAAACGAGACTTCAGCTAGAATGATCACCGAAATGGCTATCAAGAGATTCGAAGAAATTGGCCTAACGATCAATGTCAACAAATCTAAATCCATTTCCATAGTAAAAGCAAGTCCTAACTACAAATCTCTAACATTGGATGGTTACAATGAAATTGCATCTATAACTCCTGAAGAGACAATCCGCTACCTTGGAGTAAACTATCAGAGTGCTACCATATTTGGTGCTAAATTAACGATGGAAAAACTTAAGACTAAACTAGACGCATTAGCATCAACTCCACTATTGCAACCACACCAGAAATTTAATGTGCTATCAACCTACATATGCCCATCTTTGATCTACAAATTCCACACTACACCTTTACATCGTATACCTGCGAGTTTCCTAATTGATACTGACAAACTTATCACAAGCACTTTGAAAGAAGTTCTTCAACTTCCAATAGATACACCAGACAGCATGTTATACTCCGGCAAAAAGTATAAAGGACTCGGTCTTTTCAAGTGTGGTTTGGAGGCTTATCTACAGCACATAAATGCATGCCAGGTTCTCCATCGATCCAACAATATACACATCAATCATACCAGAGACCACCATACAGAAACAAAGAAGTGCCAGCCAAGGACCACGTCATTTCAACTTTCTTCTTCTCCATGCTTTAACATTTACCCGAGAATCTTGCATTCGTTGCGTGCGTTGTTCCTTTCTTGCTTCGGTCCACGCCTTCCCTGTTTGCAGCTTTGTCTTCTCCTGGAAGCACATGTTGTCTTGGAATTTCTTCTTCACTGGACTATGTTCCAGGATAACATCACGTGTGATGCCCACCTTTTGTAGATCTCACTCTATGTCACTGAACCAGGCCCATTTCGTCTTCTTATTCTGCCGTACGTAATGTAGTAATGATACTAATCACAAAAATTATAATCACTTCGCCTCATGTATCGTGTTTCAGATGCTACTTAGGATGCCTGCTGGTCAAGTTAGACGTTCTCTACCGCATGGCAAATAAACCGGAAATCTCTTAAGGAATGCATGGCTGAGTTTAAATTAAGTTTGTCGGGTAAATACACAAATGCACCAAAGGAGATCTTTTACATGTGGGCATCGCACGACGTGGAATGTCGCGTATATTTTTCCCCGACATTTAAGACACCGACCACCTCTCCTATAAGGTTCGGATACTGGCATTTTACCACCGATCTGGAGAGGTATCGAGCAAGCAAAGGAAGGTTATAATTTAACATGCATGTTGATATCGTGATCATAGTCATGGAACCTCCCGTTTTATGTGGAATCCGAACCACAAGGATGTTACAACTTATTTTAAAAATCCTACATGTATTAGCTGCGATTCGAATCCTTGTGAGAAGCCGAAAATTATGTCACTGGGCTATCATACTTTCCAGTTTAAAAACGGGATATTGTCATTTCTATAACATTATTAACAACTGTATACTTTATTTCTCCCAAAACGAATAGATTTACATCGTTAAAAGTACTCTGAAAAGGTCATAACTGGACCTCGGATTTTAGGCAAGAATCTATTTTGTTCTTGAGGAAATAACTTTATATATAGTTGTAATTACGGGTTTCACGCTTTTATAAGTTTAAAAAACGGTGGTCCTATTGTGCCTAAGCATGAGTAAACTGACGATAGAACTATATTTGCCTATATTCCTAAAATTCCTATTTTTCCCCTTAATCGATTAAAATACTTTTGACCGGGCGAGTTGGCCGTGCGCGTAGAGGCGCGCGGCTGTGAGCTAACATCCGGGAGATAGTAGGTTCGAATCCCACTATCGGCAGCCCTGAAAATGGTTTTCAGTGGTTTCCCATTTTCACACCAGGCAAATGCTGGGGCTGTACCTTAATTAAGGCCACGGCCGCTTCCTTCCAACTCCTAGGCCTTTCCTATCCCATCGTCGCCATAAGACCTATCTGTGTCGGTGCGACGTAAAACCCCTAGCAAAAAAAAATACCTTTGATTTATTCAGATATACTGAAATATTTGCCGACTCGTTTTCAATATCTTGAACAGCATATTCCTGAAATACATTTTAAACAAAACCTTAAAATTGAGAAGCTGTAAATCACATTCGCCGTAAGACGTTGATAACTTCCCGCAGTAAAAACGCCTGCAGCTGGGTGTAGCGACGCGGGGGAGTGTGTCAATTGACCTGATTGAAACAAAACTCTTCATTTCGTTCTCTGAGAACATTTCAGTTGTCCTTTTGTTCAGTGTATGTATTACGCCGAAAGTGCCATCTTCCAAGCCGTCTTTAATTACAAAGTGGTTTCCGGAGTTTCCCTACTTCACATCGGATTTTAAAAATTGTATTCTGCGACGTTCGCAGCGAAGAGGTGCGTGAAATTTGTTTTACAGGATATTACCCCTCAAAATTTATCATCAATTTATCAAACTACAATTGGTATTTTAATTTATAAATGACCGAGCTCGAGAGCTGCAGTCGCTTAAGTGCGACCAGTATCCAGTATTCGGGAGATAGTGGGTTCGAACCCAACTGTCGGCAGTCCTGAAGATGGTTTTCCGTGGTTTCCCCGTTTTCACAACAGGCAAATGCTGGGACTGTACCTCAATTAATGCCACGGCCTTTTCCTTCCCACTCCTAGCCCTTTCCTATCCCATCGACGTCATAAGGCCTATCTGTGTCAGTGCGACGTAAATCCAATTGTAAAAAAAATATAAATGCTTAGTAAAATATATAAAATTGAAGCTGCTTAAAATATAGCATAGAGCATATTTTAGGCAACTAAAAGAGACATTATAGCACCTAAACACTCATGTCTAATCACCACGCGCTCACCGATTTCAAAGCGCAAGTTCCACATTAGGAAACAGGCAGTTGGCCTGAGTTTCCTCCACGCAACCTTAAATGTATATTACCGCTCGAAATACTTTGTTTCACTGCTCCTTGCTACTCAACCAGATCTGAACGCCTTCTCCACGTTTCCCAACACTCAGTAGACAATAGTCCAACGATCCTTTCCTACCCGTCCCCCAACTCCCTTTAATAATATTAACGGGATGCAAGATGTTGATCTAGCATCGGTAAGGATATAATCCAGAGGAGTGTAAATAATGTCTTGAGAATTAGTTAATGTATAGGGGTTTCGCCGCCATCTTGACGTACGGCGACTTGGCTATATAGATGGAAATCTGCATGGTTTTCAGTTCGGACAAGTCTTACTTATAGGTTATATACCTGATTTTGCTACTCATCTGTTTAAATTATATTATGAATGTTTACATTCCTTAAGTTGTCAGTTGATAGTGTGACGTGCTCAGTGTAGCTGTATAATAGAATAGAATAGAATAGAATAGAATAGAATAGAATAGAATAGAATAGAATAGAATAGAATAGGATACTCCAAACTTATCAACTGATGAACTTCTTTCTTGCAGCATTTCGCATCCATTTTTCTTCAGATCGGAAGATATCCACACAGAGGTTGATGCAAAACTAAATGAAGTCGGAAGAACGGTGATCAGGGTACGGGCGAAGGGAAGAGTGGCGGGGCTCTGAGCATGCGCAGCACATGAGGCGATGATACGGAGCGTTGATCGGAGAAACGCTTCGTCCTCACTGTCCGTATCTCATATCACCTATCGTCCTTTTGGTGCGACGGCATAAAACCGTCTTTCAGTGGGAACATTCCCATCCGATCATTGAATGATATTTGATACACGATCTTGTTTTCAACTCTTGTTTTCACAAGGCCTATCATGATACCGATACGGTGATTTTAACCCTGGGGGGAGGGGGAAGCAGTCATTAATTGCAGTTAATTTATTTGATACATCCCTTAAATTATAATTTTAACAGCTATTTGTCTATTACTACATTAAATATCATATTTAATCCTAATAGCGTTTATATGCAGTTCACACATTACCACTCCTTTTTAGTTTTTGTCCTAGATGTAATACAATTTTCCATATTCCACGACAATCATGAACCTTACCCTTCATTATTTTCGTTCTTGCTTATTTTTTTTCCTTATTTCCTTTTTCCACATATTTTACGACATAGAAAAATATTTCTCTTCTTCCAGGTGTAATATTTTTTTGTTTAATAATTTAATTATTTTATAGAATTCTTTCTCTATTTGTATTTTATTGCATGTCCCCTATCCAGATATTTTGCTCTAAGTGACACAGTTTCCCTACAAACTCTCAACAGATGCTCCTCTTCCATTATCTCTACACAAAATAAACAACGAATTTCTTCAAGTTTCTCTCTCTGTCCAATGTTCTTATATCGTATATACCAATTAGCCACAACACGATACCTCTTAAGTCTCTGTTTGGAAGCATTTCTTTCCTTATTGGCATGTTTTATACAATTTCGAAGAATTCCGATAATGTTGGTTTAGTCTTTCATTCATCCATAATGATCTTATTCCCAATATATTTCAGTCTAACAGTTATTCTCTTACACAATTTCTTATCATCGTTCTGAATTTCTTTATCCCAGTATTCTCTCATTTCTATTCTTTCGAGTATCCTTTTAACATTCATTAGCCGGTAATAATTATTGAAGTGTTTCAACTGGTGTTGGTATGCAGTGTAACTGTACCTTGTGCTTTCTGAAAAAAATATTTTTAAAATAAGTGAATAAATAAATTGGTAACTGAATTCTAGTCACTCATATGCTTGTATGGGTACAGATTCATTTTGTCAGGAACGAACGCCTACCTTATTCTCCACATGCTGACTGCATCAGTTAAATGTACATGAGAATACCCGCACTTTTCATTCACCAGAGTTGTTGAAGTCCAATGCTTCTTAAGTAACTGCGGGTTAATGGTCACTCAGCTCACAAATATTCCGTCGTAAAGTTGGTTTAGTACGTCGTAGTCGTGCTCCGTTCACTTTCTTGTATTGTCCTCCTTATCCAGTCCACCAGGCGATCAGGTTTTTATGTTCAACCCTACACTTCATTATGCTCACTGCATGCCATAAAGGAAGGTTACGAGGCGTAACGGTACAGATTAAACAATCGATAGTATTGCCAAGCTTTCTAAGACTGCTAGATATTTGACCAGCTTTAGATATAGGCTCGTTATACCTGTTTCAAATACGAATTACTCTTTGATCAGAATCTACTGTCATTTGCATAGTTACCTCATCAATTTTCACATTGTTCACCTGTAGTTAAACGGCAGGAAGATTCCTTTCTTTCCTTGGGCCACAGCCATTTCCTTCCCATTTCCACCTCGTGCACAAGGATTATAAATTCTATGTCATATGTACACACTTATTTATGGCAGACTTACATACTATTTGGCCAGGTAGAGGTGGCCAGGTAAAGGTACCTGTCAAAGAGTAGATGGAAGTCTATACTATTCTGCCAGGCCTGAAACTGATAAAAGTCACATAAATGGCGAAGCAATATTTGTTAAGTCAGAATTCGTGAAATATGTTCCCAATTTCCTCCCAATATCAGACAGACTCATGCTTTTACAACTACATAGACAACCCTCCAAGGTCAATATAATGCAAGTATATGTTCCAACAGCAGATGAAAAGTATGAAACTGAGGTGGAAACATTCTATGAAAGCTTGCAAAACATCCTGGAATCAACAAAAATTGATAGCATAACCATAACAATGTGAGATTTCAACGCTAAGACGGCAAGGGCCGACGAGGGAAATTGGTAGGAAGTTGGGGACTCGGAGAATCCAATGAAGGCGGGGACAGGTTATACGAATTTTGTCAAGAAAATGAAATGGTCATTACAAACACATGGTATCAACTTCATGATCGTCGATTATACACTTGGGTTTCACCTGGTGACAGTGAACATGATGTTCTTATAAGGAACCAAATTGATTACATCCTCATAAATAAGAGGTTCAGAAAATTCATTAAAAGAGTTATAACATACCCAGCAGCAAATATAGGTTCTGATCATAAACCACTAGTTGCTGATGTATAATTTAAATTAAAAGTTTTACAGAAAACAAAGCATTCCAACCAAATTAACCAAAGAATATTGGTAAACATTGAAATAAAACAAGAAGTGGCAAAAGTAATTAATGAAGAGCTAAGACAAATATCAATGAATAGTCAACAGTGGAAAACCAGTGGGAGGAAGTAAAAAGCTATACAGGAAGTAAACAGGAAATACCTACAGTCTGATAAAGGAGCAAAAAAGAAGAACTGTATGACGGATGATATCTTGGACTTAATGGAAGAACGCAGAAAAGCTAAGAACAATAAGGCTCAGTACCATCAGATACATGGTCAAATTAGAAGAGAAATTAGAATAGCAAAACAAAATTGGTTCATTGAAAAATGCAGAAACGTTGAGAATTTGGAAGAAAAATACGATACCTTCAATATGCACAAAGTTATGAAAGAAGTAACTGGAACTTTCAGAAGAAAGATGTCTCGTGTTTTAGAAGATAATCCAAGGAAACCTATTATAAATCATCTTGACAAAATTAAGGTATGGGAAGAATATGTAGAAGAACACTCTACGATAATCGACCAACGTCGAATGAAAATCGTGAATGCTCAAATGGATTAAGCATTTTGTATGAGAATTAACTCGTGCGATAAACCAATTGAAATATAGGAAAACTTGTTTTTGCTAGGGGCTTTACGTCGCACCGACACAGATAGGTCTTATGGCGACGATGGGATAGGAAAGGCCTGGGAGTTGGAAGGAAGCGGCCGTGGCCTTAATTAAGGTACAGCCCCAGCATTTGCCTGGTGTGAAAATGGGAAACCATGGAAGACCATTTTCAGAGCTGCCGATAGTGGGATTCGAACCTACTATCTCCCGGATGCAAGCTCACAGCCGCGCGCCTCTACGCGCACGGCCAACTCGCCCGGTTGGAAAACTTTAGGCCCAGATGAAATTCAAGCTGAAGTTATGAAACTTATCAATGAAGAGCAAATTAATAATATAGTGGACCTTTTTAACTCCGGAGAATTACCTTAAGATTGGGCAACCTCTACTTTCAGTCTACTTCCACAAAAATACCGTCTCATTAGTCTAATGAGCCATATTAAAAACCGTTTTTGAAAGTTATCCATGATATAATAAGGAGGAATTTCGAGAGAAACCTGGATGATTCACAGTTTGGATTTAGGAATGGATATGGAACTCTTCAGGCTATTTTCAATTTAATGACCCTTCTTCAAGAATGTTGGGATCAAAAACGGATGTCTTCGCCTGTTTCATAGATTACGAAAAGCGTTTGATAGAATAAAACATACCGAACTCATCAAACTACTGCAGAAAAATGGAATTGATGATAAAAATATCAGAGTTATTGAAAACCTGTATTGGCATCGGAAGGCTGTGGTGAAGGTTGATGATGATATAACGGACTACATAGAAATCCGACGAGGAGTTCGTCAAGGCTGTGTTTTGTCCCCGGGGCTTTCGATAGCTGGAAGGAGGAGTGACTGTTTAAGATGAGGCACAGTGACCATCTTCGCAGTTGATTTTAGCTGTCTGGGGAGACCAGTGAGGGTATTTAAGTCACCTTGATGAATAATACCGCAGTGTATTCCATACTTTCTTGGATTCTTCTGTACTACTTATTTATATACTTAAATTATACACTCACTGCGTTAACCAGCCTATATAAAACTTCCATCGACCTTCCTTTTTTGGCCAATATTATAACTTACGTTAGACACTGAGATATCCAAGAATCAAAAACCCAAACAGATTTTTCCTTTATCAATCGAGTTGTTTGGAGGAGGTTCTTGTACATCAAGCGAAAGTGATCTTTACCCTCCCTCCCCGCATAAGCTGTTTTACCAGGCGGGTAACGTCAGAATATGAAGGGATAACAACCGGACGGTCGCTCGCAGCATGTTCCTCAGCGCTACCCATCTAACGCAGCCCCTCGCATTCGTAAACCTCGTTTCCGACCGCATAGTACTAGGATGGTGTATGGTACAGCAGCACTAGAGTTGCTGTCTGCATATTAGCAATGGCTAGTTTGTTCAGCAACGACGAATATACAGACATCATTTTAATCTATGGAGAATCTGGTCGGCATGCAGCCGAAGCTCCAAAGAGACGTCTGCCTTCTACACACATATTTCGCCGAACAGTATTAGTTTTGGTTTCATACAAAAATCTCTATTATAGAGTGGAATGCCTACAGTTGTATAAAGAAATAAGATATTACATTTTATTTTCTGCATCTTTGGCGTATTTACAAATGCGCCCTGTTATGGAACGTGTGCAGTAAAAAGACTGCAATTTTTTTACAACACCCAAAATACAGCATGTTGTAGCGCGCCTGCGAAAACTAGTGACTAGGCAACCCATGCATCACTGTTGCATGCGGGACATTTGTAAGTAGAAAGTACGGCGCTCGCGGGCCGCCTGGTATAATTAAACGCCGGGTACAATCACAAGGCCAGTATCTCTAAACTGTTTGCTCTCACTTCGCAGTAGCCGGTATTTTAACACTCAGAATCCCTTAACAAACTCAGACGATCATCTCTCACGGTTTATGAACTGAGCCGAGACTACAGAAATACACCGCAGTCCATCAATGTTAATCAAGAAGTAGTATTGTCTTAGTTGAGCTAAATATGACGCGGTCATTAATCTCATATACTTTACGGTTGTGGACGCTTATGTACTGTGACATTAACGCCCAAGGACTTCAGCGACGGTGATTTGGGAAGGAATCAGTTGTGGGTTTTAGTAATTTAAAATGCGCGATATGGCGTGGAATGACATTAGTAGACGAATAAGAGGGGTGTGTTTAAAAGTAGTGAATATCACAATATGAAGATAAAGTTATTCAAGAGGACAAATTGGGGCAAATAATATTCGTTTATACGTTTAGGATTTAGGGACTGGAATAATTTACCAAGGGAGATGTTCAATAATTTTCCAAATCCTTTAAAATTATTTAAGAAAAGACTAGACAAAGAACAGATAGGGAATCTTTCATCTCGGCGAATGCTCTAAATGCAAATCAGGGGTGATTGTTGATGATTAATGAGTCCTCACACGTTACTCATTGTAACAATTTCCAGTTAAGTTTAAGAACGTTCCCGGAAAGTGAAATAATTTCATTCTGTGCTTTACTGGCGTCAGTGCAACAACTTCCTGACTAGTTTCAAGTGACAGGTCGGCATGTATTTCATAATGTTCAACCATTGTCTCCGATGAGTGTTTTGGCAGGTCATTTTAGTAAAGAATTCCTCCGTTGAATCGATTACTTCAGACAAAATTTAATGATACCGATCTTATTCATTAAACATAGTTTCCTATCTACATATGGATGTAAGCGCTTTTAAACTTATCCGCGTCCAATAGGTATGTTATTTAGAATATTTAACAAATACATTTTGTTCCCCTAACCCTCCCTTCTTGAGAGAGAGCTTCCTTAGATTTGAACCTTCCAGTTGATGCGTTTGACCTTCGAATCTATTGATAAGTAGTATCCAAGTTCGTTTAAGGAAAATAATCAGTACAAGTAGCAGTGTGGTGAATGAACAGATGTATATGAGCCGATTAAAACTATGAAAGTATTAATAGCATAAAAATGCATAACATCGCAAATTCTAGAAAATATACTGAAGTTTTAATAATTTAAAATAAATTATTATCAATGCGGTGCACATTTTGTTACACGGATTTAACGTCCCGGGATTTCAGCAACAGTGGAAAGGGAAGGCGATAAGACTGGGAAAGAATCAGCTGTGGACTTAAATGACGTACAGCCTTAGCACATGTATTTTTAAAAATGGGGAACCATGCAGAGTCATCCTTAGTCCTGTCGACTACGTATGACGATCCAATATCTTCCAAATATGAACTCAGAGCTATGGTTTGTCTTCCCTCAATTTATTTATAAATGTTACATATTGTTTCTCGGGTAAATCTCTCAATGTAGTCACTGTATTCCATTGTTCTACATATTCTAAGGAGTGTGCTATTGTTCATCACAATTTCATTACAATTTATTTATACTGCAATTGTGTAAAATTAGTGGAAGAGAAAAGGAATATTGATCAAAATTGTTACCGTATAATTTGTAGGAAGTTTAACAGGTAGCTGCTTCTAGAAAGAGCTACAGGGTAACCAGAATACAGTACAAATAAACACCAATTTTATAATCTATGAAAGCCCCCTTCACTTCAATAATACAATCATTGTGGATGGGGTATGATTTTAAAGGAAGTCATGTTCCTCTGTGAATAAAAATCAATAAGAACGCTTACCACTCTAAATAGAAACCTATACCTTAAGTAAGTAAGTTTCCTATGATATTTGGCGTTCGATCTTAATTTAGTGAAGTAGTTTCCTATACAAAAACCTTGCTGATTAACGTCACTATTGATATTGTGGTCATAACCACTATATGCTGCCAGGTTCATGTGAAAATTGAACGTCAGGTGATGGGACTTCCAAATTTAAACCTAGTATGCTCACTGGGGATGACATGATACCACAGAAGACTCCATTATTTTCTATACCTTAATCGCACATATGCACATAGCCTTCTCTCTACTAATCTCTCAAAAACTCCATGAACGTCGGGAAATCTCAGTAGCTGTTGCTACGCACAAAATTATCAAACTGAAGACCTCATTCTGCCTTTAAAAAGCATTTAAACCTATGGAGTCTGTACATAACAGAGACAATAAACCCCCCATGGCACTACGGCCCTTGAAGGGCCTTGGCCTACCAAGCGACAACTGCTCAGCCCGAAGGCCTGCAGATTACGAGGTGTCGTGTGGTCAGCACGACGAATCCTCTCGGCCGTTATTCATGGCTTTTGACACCGAGTAACAGATATAATAGATTTACAAAATCTACCCTTCAAATGCCACTCCATCGTACCACTAAATTTAACAAATCATTTTATTGCACTGCATAACTTATATTTAACGTCTTTAATCTCCACCGTTTTGCAAATAACAATAACTGCATTCATCTAAAGCAGTCCTCAACATCTACCTTCCTGGAAGTGTACGCATGGGGCTGAGATCAGGCATTCGTGTGTCAAACAAACAGAAATACATGTATTTCTTAGAAAATTGTTTTACTCTCTGTTTTGACTTTATATTCTTTAGATTCTCGCAGTATAAAGTAATAAATAGGATTAATGTTTTACTTTATTACTTATTATATAATGCAGGTTTTAATTTTAATGGATTTGGTACCTGTATTTCAATTTTTAATTTTAATAGTTAGTTAGTTAATATCTTTAATATGATATAAAGGAACTTTCCAGCCTCAGTGGCATGAAAACTATCAATAAATTCAATTCAATTAAAAAACGAGTGAACATCGCATCGGACAGTACGCGAGTGGAATTCGCCTCGTGCTGCTCGCTGTGTAAGGCCGTTGGGGTTGCACCGTACCCCAGCGAGCATTAGCGTGTGGCACGTTTGTGCTGGTTAAACTTTACAACATGGCCATTTCTGCAGTGTATGGGACTAAGTGATTTAGTTAAAAAAAAATTGGACGAAGAATTATATACAGACAATGCTATGATAGTGAATATAACGCCAGTGATGAAGATCATGCATCATGCTGGGCTCGTATATGAATTTACTTATGAAGAGAGTGATTCAGAACGTGACCATAAGAATACTCTTGACCGTACACCAGTAATGAAAGACAAAAATTGTCACAAGTGATCTTATACACCTTCGCCTCCTCCATTTCTAAATTCTACCCTATAGAACGCTTACTCGTATTATAATTCCGCAACTTCCTGGAGCAAATGATTGAGCTAAATGCATGGCTATCGAGAGTGAGAAATGAGAGGTTGTGTTATATCCGATGCAGGTATTTTTCTTGGATTCTTCTGTCCTACTAATTTATATACTTAAATTATACACTCACTGCGCTAACTAGTCTATATAACTTCCATCCACCCTCTTTATGGGCCAATATTATAACTTACGGTAGACACTGACATATCCAAGAATCAAAAATAAAACAGATTTTTCATTTCCTATTTTTTTTACAATTTGATTTCCGACGCACCGACATGGCGACATGCACTCTCCATTGGCCATTTGCTTCCTTACCCTGTCACTCAATCACGGTGTATTCTTTTCCTTTTTTCCCTTTTATCGGATACTCCACCTAAGGTGTCTTCTGCACATTTCACTAATCCTGTTTGAAATTTGTCCTTTCCTCTTCTATGCTGCTTAACTCTCTTTCGTAATTATTTTTATCAGATCATTAAAAAATTCCGTTATATCCTTTAATTTTCAAACCTTTATTTTCTGAAGTCCTCTTTTCCATAACTAACTAGCTTGCGCATTGTTTTCAGTCTTTCTTCCCTACTTGTAATTTTTTGGCTGATCTTCTTTCTGAACCACATGTGTCCGTTAGTTATACTAAATCTCATACAATGGTCCATTATAAGATCTCCTGCCGCAGCTCTCTCTTTCCATTCCAAAAGGATGATAAATATAAAGCTGGTAATAGCAGGCCGGTCATCTTGACATATGTTGCATGTAAGTTTTGGAAAAACATTCCTTCTGAGTCTATTAGACATGTTTGAAAAATTACTAACTGGTTTGATAGAAGAAATTTAGGAAAAGCTATTCCACAGAAGCTCAACTTGTTGGATTCCAGTAAAATATAGCAAATATTTTAGATTCAAGAGGTCAAATGGACTGTATCTCACTTGACCTACCTAAGACTTTTGATAGGGTAGACGGAAAACCATGTAAAAGGCTACCGACATTCGAGTTCGACCCCACTACCTCTCGAATGTAAGCTTACAGATACGTGACCCAAACCCACGAGGCAGAAAAGTAAGCGCACGCATAAGTTGGGGCGGGGGAGGTTAATGGGGTGTTGTTAAAGAAACTTGAAGAATCCATGGAGTCATCTGGTACCCCAGGTGAGTAGTAATGATCTTCAGATGAAGGTGAGGAGTTTAGAATTAAATATTACACATGAACTGACAAGGATCAGGCTTGATCACGTAGGTATAGGCCATGATTCGGTAAGGGCCTCCTTTGCCCCAATCAATCCATCTGGTACTCATTTTCGCTGAAGACACGTGGCTCTCCGGAAGTCGAAATAGGTTTTCTATTTTTTTCTGTTCTTTGAAGAGGACTCGAAATGTAGTCATTTCAGGTGAAAAAAACACACTTCTCCTCTCTCGGCTAGACAGCCGCTAGTTATCACGCCTCTTAAAAGAAAAATCTTACGAAATCAAAACATATGTTTTAGATCAGGGGTAACGATTGAGAAATAACAGTCAGGAGAGGGTCAGGAGTAGTATTATGAAACTTCTGAAAAAATCTGGAAGATTTGAAGTCTATGAAGAACTGTACTGTATCTCTATTGAAGGAATTGATTGAGTTGCTGTTCGGTTCGCGATGAAATGCCACAAAATTTTCAGTCATTCCTCTTTCGTTTTTAAAAGATATTTGTTTAGATGTTTTACGTGTTTCACTGCCAATAGTAAGTCTCCATTTATAGGGTATATGCAAAGAAAGAAGTATTCTACGTCTAGGATACCTGTACAACAGCAGAATTTCAGAATTACGAATATATTTCATTTTATCCTACAAATATTGTGTGAAAATTAGAACGGCATTACAGTACATTACTATCATTTCGTTGCTTTTACCCCTTGTTCTAAGTCAGCTATACCTTGTGGATTTTCCCTCTCTCTCTCTCTCTCTCTCTCTCTCTATAATATGATTATTTATTTTATTTACTATCCTGGAAGACACCAAGGTGCCAGAATTTTGTCCCGCAGGAGATCTCTTACGTGCCAATAAATCTACCATCACGAAGCTGGTGTATTAGAGGACCTTCAAATACAACCATACCGAGCCGCGATGGAGCCCCCGACTTAAAACCAGCTCTCATCCGTCTGGGCCACTCGTCCAGGCCACAAAGAACCATTACGCCTACCTAAATAATAATAATAATAATAATAATAATAATAATAATAATAATAATAATAATAATGTTATTTTTTTACGTGACTCTAACTACTTTTACGGTTTTGGAGAAGCCGAGGTGCTGGAATGTAATCCCGCAGGAGCACCTTCAAATACCACCGGACTGAGCCAGGATCGAACCTGCCAAGTTGGGGTCAGAAGGCCAGCGCCTCAACCGTCTGAGCCACCTTAGCTTACTAAGAAGTGATGTAATGATTTACAGCAGGTCTATATCATCATCATCATCATCATCATCATCATCATCTGTTTACCCTCCAGGTTCGGTTTTTCCCTCGGACTCAGCGAGGGATCCCACCTCTACCACCTCAAGGGCAGTGTCCTGGAGCTTCAGACTCTTGGTCGGGGGATACAACGCGGGAGAATGACCAGTACCTCGCCTAGGCGGCCTCACCTGCTATGCTGAACAGGGGCCCTGCGGGGGATGGGGAAGATTGGAAGGGATAGACAAGGAAGAGGGAAGGAAGCGGCCATGGCCTTAAGTTAGGTACCATCCCGGCATTTGCCTGGAGGAGAAGTGGGAAACCACGGAAAACCACCTCCAGGATGGCTGAGGTGGAAATCGAACCCACCTCTACTCAGTTGACCTCCCGAGGCTGAGTGGACCCCGTTCCAGCCCTCGTACCACTTTTCAAATTTCGTGGCAGAGCCGGGAATCGAACCCGGACCTCCGGGGGTGGCAGCTAATCACGCTAACCACTACACCACAGAGGCGGGCAGGTCTATATACGTACAATAACTCACCATGAACTTTCGATACAGTAAATTATTGAGAATACTGTGCTGTAGAAACCTGTTCTTTTCTGTAGTTTAGAATTTTACAACTAAATGTCATCAGAATCACAGAATCACATCAGAATTTTTCGGAACTAAAATTTACACATCCCATTTCAATATTATTCTTACATTTGTAACGTAAATAAACTGAATGCATGTTCAAGTATATTCTTTAGAAAAAACTAACGAGAAGAAGTTTGCACCCATGGGTACCATGAATACCGACCTCGTTACGAAGTTACACAGACGTGTCGGACTTCTTTTGAAGGTAAGAAATATTACATTTAGTAATGCTAAATAGTGAACCTCTTGATCTTGTGTGAGAGGCGAATAACGACTTCTTTCTAGGCCGTGAGAGGGGAACACAAGCTTTCACACTGTTGGATCTGCTCAGAATACTAAGCAGGTGGGACTCCGCTTGACTGAGTATTACTCCTTCCGTCGACTTTCCGCAGCCATATCAGTTCAACAGCACTCTAAAGAATAGTCATAATATGTTATGAAGGAAACACGAATTAATAGCCACATATTGTTTAATTAAATATGTATGCCTTTTATTTTAGTTTCATATCAGTATTCTACCCAATTGTTATGATTAATTTTACGGTTTGATTGAATCGAATATACTTGTGCACTGGTGATAAATGGCATCATGTACATTATTTTATGACAGTGAGGTTTCGATATATGTCTACAATATTATTGTGTGGTTTTCTGGGGTGCACAACACAATATCCTACGCGCAATAATAAGAGAGCTGGGCAGTTTGAGGTAAAAGCCATCAAGTCCAGTATAGTTCAAAAACAAACGAATTAAATAATCAAAATGAGAGAAGCGGTTGTTAAGAAGCCGAAAAAATATTTGTATTGTTTTCAAAAGAAGTTTACGACGCTTTTCATTAAAAATGGAAGTGGAACAAAATGTAAAAGAAGGTGATTTAATCTTCCAGTAAAATTGTATATTTGTGTCAAAGTTCCCTTTACGTCTGGGACACAGATTTGTTTCTTCGGTTCCTTTAGATTAACCCCCTCCCTATTAATTCGAAACATTTTTTGATACTGGACGACAATAAAATATTACTCCACGTCGCACCGACACGGGTAGGTCTTATGACGACGATAGGAAAGAAAGGACGGTGGCCTTAAATAAGGTATAGCCGCAGCATTTCGTCGCTGTCGGGACAAAATCTCCTATGTGAAATATTTTAGTTTAGAACTTTGGCCAGTAAGGTTCTGTCATCTAAGGTGCAATCTTGTATGAATATTGTCAAGGCATTCTCGCTCTTCATAATTTATGTGCTGCGGGTCAGTATATCTCCAAAAATATTATCACATAGGAGGTTTTGTCCCGGCAACGACAATTTGCCTTGTGTGAAAATGGAAAACCACGGAAAAACCTCGTCAGGGCTGCAAACAAAGGGGTTCGAACCCACAATCTCCCGTCGCTACTGAATGACAAAATATCCCAGTTGGTGTATGAAGTTAAACTTCGCAGCATTGAAGTGTATGAATACCCAGTGACATTGCAACCAATTTCTCACCACGGTGGTTGCGGTTCGAATTCAAATAAACGCAAGAGTGGTTTCCATTATGCTCATTCAAACCTTCCTCCTGTTTCTGTTCCTCAATGGAAGCATTATTTTAGTATTGGTATCTTGGCACAACCTAGAGGAATATGTACCTTCCACTGAAGATCCAGTCACCGAGCTCGATAGCCGCAATCTCTTAAGTGCGGTTAGTATCCAGTATTCGGGAGATAGTGGGTTCGAACCCCACTGTTGACAGCCCTGAAGATGGTTTTCCGTGGTTCCCCACTTTCACACCATGCAAATGCTGGAAATGTACCTTAATTAAGGCCACGGCCGCTTACTTCCCAGTCTTAGCCCTTTCCTGTTCCATCGTCGCCATAAGACCTATCTGTGTCGGTGCGATGTAAAAACCAATAGGAGATTCAGTATCATTTATGGCTGTGGAAGCGGCTGAAATATGAGTGATACGTAATAACAACATTCGGAGTTTGAGCACTGCTGTCCGTATGTTGTGAATGGTAAAGGAACTTTCTGGCTCAGTGAGGAAAGCAATGGCGAAGTGCTTCACTCCTTATATGGCTTAGTATGTCTCATTCTGGTGCTGTCTTCCAAGTTTGCTGTTTTCCTATTGCCACATGGCAAGCAGTGGTGCTATTTGAGGATCCAATCGCCCTCCAAACTGATGACATAACAGACAGACAGACAGACATAATTCACAACAGCTGCAATACTACGGATTTCACGCAAAGCAGTTCATTGAGCCAGGCTGAATTTTTCCCTGTAATAATTTTATAGGAAGAGCTACGTAACTGTGGTTTCATGACTTTGTCCTAAAATGACTGGAATTTAATTTACACTTGTGACTGGCCCAATGTTTTTGTATTTCAGTTATTAAGTGACGGGATATATTGGTGGGGTTTTGAGACTACCCCGCTTTGGATGAAATGTCTTATTTCCCTATCTGTCAATAAAAGAGGTTTTACGAAATATTTCTCTCATCATCTTCGTTATTTAATTTTTATATTGTTGAATATTACTCTACACCATTATTTAGCTCAAATACAAACATTGCTATCTACTGTTTCAGTTACTATGGTTGAGTTGAATTAGACGTTCCCTGTTGTGCTGAAATTACATAATAGATTTCAGCTTCAAGTAAGGTTGCCGAAAGGATTATCTACAGAGGGGATTCATTAACCTCTTATCATGAAAGTCCGAGTATACTCGGGGTTTTACATATTTGTATAAAATAAAATCCCGAGTATACTCGGGAATGTCACTCACTGATCGGTACCTAATTTAAAAGCCCGAATATACTCGTTTCTTGTTGTTTCTCAATATTTCCGCCAGATGTTTATGAAATTATTACTTTAAGGTCCTATTTTTTCCAACAGATGTCTCTGACTTAACCGTAGTGGATGTCGGCGACTCAAGCAGTTCGTTTTCGCGGCTTTCCAGTATTTGTTGCTATATAAGTGTACTTTGTCTGTTAGGTGAAAATGGAGAGTGAAGAAGAGTTTGACTTTGAGTTTAGTGACTCTGATAGTTCTGAAGAAGTTTCTGAAGTCAGTTCAGAAGAAGAAAGTGGTACTTCTAGTTCATCTGATTGTGATATTGCAAGTGCCAGACAGTGGTGTGAAATTGATACTTCCGGAACACTACCACCTGCCCCACCACGTTTTCCTTTCAAGGCTAATCCTAAAATACATTTTCAGCCGTGTTGTGAGGATGTTTAGTGCTGTGTTATTTATTTTAGCACCCGTAAAATGTATCACGAGTATACTCGGGTTTTTAAAACAGGAACTTTTCGCTGGCTTATATTTCATTGTTAAGTTCGAAAAATGTATTTTCATTGTTACCACTGTCATTAGTTTTCAATAAATAGCCCATTTTAACAATAAAAAGTTAGGTAAAAAAAGATCACAATTTCGTAAATAGTATGTCAAGAGGTAAACTAACTAGTAGGATCTAAAAACAAATATTACAGTGAATCACAAAATTGTGTTAGGGTAGTCAAAATACCCAGCTTGATAAAATAAAAGTGTCGAAAGGCTTGGCAATGGGAGGGTTAAGAGTTATACAAAACAGTAATCGTTCTGTTTTCATGAAAAATGTTTTATAGTCACCTCTAAGTTACTTGGCATGGAACAGAGATGTGAGAGGGGAGAGCTAATTCACCGTGCTGTGATCGTGGAGTAACAACACGTAGCGCCTCCCCTAACATAGGTCCTTGATCAGGGCATAATTATCCCTGGAGCTCTGCAATCAACGGTGAGGGATTAGAGGCACTGGGCTTAGAGGTGCGTGGCTTTGCATAACATCCTAAACTCTCCGACATGGCGCAGGATATCAAGCCTACATTAAAATAATGATGTAAGGAAGAGGGAGACTGTAAGACTAAGTCCTTTTTCCCTCCTGCTGACCTTATCACAACACTGACAAAGAAGCGCATGCAATTAAATAAATTGAAGTGACGATTCAAAGTAGCCATCTCGTCTCTGGCTTCTGTGAAGCGGCAACTAATTTATTCTCTTCACTGGGTTCTTATCACGATGTGGTCTTAAAGACCACCTAAGGAGATGAGGTAATTGTAGAAAATCTAATACGATGGAAATTGTTTTCACAATCCAGTTTAGTCTTTTCAAAGGACAGAAGAAAGGAGAAACGTATACCATAACAGAGTTGAGACGAATCTCTCCAACTACTCCTAACGAAGAAGGAAGGAAGGAAGGAAGGAAGGAAGGAAGGAAAGAAGGGAGGAAGGAAGGACGGAAGGAAGGAAGGAAGGAAGGAAGGAAGGAAGGAAGGAAGGTTAGACGATTGAAATTTAATAAGTGGTCAAAACAACATTTACGGTTTTTGATTGTAAAATAATTTCTATTTTCTCTTACCATTGTAATCAATAGATATTAATTCTGAACCTTTGGATCACTAACAACACGCATACGCGTACATTGAAATTTACGCAGTACTTTTACACTTATGAGTCATGAACTGCATAATTAGTCCGAGTCTTTGGCTGAATGGTCAGCGTACTAGCCTTCGGTTCCGAGGGTCCCGGGTTCGATTCCCGCCCGGGTCGGGGATTTCAACCTTAATTGGTTAATACCAATGGCTCAGAGGCTGGGTGTGTGTGGCGTATTCCACATTAGAAATCATCCTAGGTAGGGCCCTCAGCTTCACAGACATGCACGTCGCCTAATAGGCCGTCTACTAGAGAAAGATCTGCATCAAGCCTCTCCGGAGGCCATACGCCATTATTATTATTAGCATTAATTAAAACACCCATTAAATTTAAGCGCATAAATCGTCAACAATATTCCCTAAATTCCAGTGTTTCCGGTTCAAAAATATTCATGCGATTTCAATTACGGGTCGCAAACAGTACTCAATGAATTTGAATTTATTGACCGTAAACAACACCCACAAAATTGTAGATTATCAGCTGTACACTACTCTCTCAAATATAAGTTTGTGGGCTGCATTGTACGCTCATGAAATTTGAGTTGATCAGCTATAAACACTCCATGCATATAAAATAATAGCATTGTCTTCATTTTGTCAGAAAATTTAAAAAAATTGGATTATCTGTATCGGTCGTGTCCAGAGCTCGCAGCTGCGCGGCCCTAACTCCACGGCTAGCTCAGCCGGTAAAATTAAATGGAAGTACGGCATGATCATGCAATTAAAAGTTATTTAGTATTTTAATACACACTAAGGAACTAACTGACACTGAAGAGGCTGCCAGACTGACGAATGCGTGCGGCATACCGGTGAATTATAACTCAGTGTCCACGACCTTGGCAAAAACATTATACCCCTACTACCCTTCCCCACAGCACATGCAAAGTCTCCACTACTTGCCGTAGCGCTATACAAATCGGTTAGCCGCGACGAACGGCATTTGGTGCTTATTTCTGCCAAAAATTATGTTAATAATTAAGGAAAATAAAGGAAAGAATTAGCAGATAAGACACAAAGGCTTGTACAGATAACGTTCCTTTTACAAATAATTCGCTGTGAGCTTGAATCCGGGAGATCGTGGGTTCGAATCCCACTGTGGGCAGCCCTGAAGATAGTTTTCCGTGGTTTCCCATTTTCACACCACGCAAATGCTGTTGCTGTACCTTAATTAAGGCCACGACCGCTTCCTTCCAACTCCTAGGCCTTTCCTATCCCATCGTCGCCATAAGACCTATCTGTGTCGGTGCGACGTAAAGCAATTAGCAAAACAAATAATAATAATTCCTAGTTCCAGGTGGCTAAAGTGAATATGTAATGTTTACTCCACAAAGTGGCGAGGGGGGGGGGGCGACTTTCCCTTCACGCCCCACCCCCTAATCGCCGCTACTGTTTGTTAACACGCCAAAGATGTAGAAAAGGATTTTTTTTGCTAGGGGCTTTACGTCGCACCGACACAGATAGGTCTTACGGCGACGATGGGATAGGAAAGACCTAGGAGTTGGAAGGAATCGGCCGTGGCCTTAATTAAGGTACAGCCCCAGCATTTGCCTGGTGTGAAAATGGGAAACCACGGAAAACCATCTTCAGGGCTGCCGATAGTGGGATTCGAACCTACTATCTCCCGGATGCAAGATCACAGCCGCGCTCCTCTACGCGCACGGCCAACTCGCCCGGTAAAAAAAAGGAAATTTAATTACTTATTAATTTAGACACGTGTAGACATTCAACTTGATAAAAGAGATGATATCATGGAACAAAAACGAATACTGTTCGGCGAAATATGTGTGTAGAAGTCGTACGTCTGTTTGGAGCTTCTGTTGCATTCCGACCAGGTTGTCCAGTTTAAAATAATGTCTATGTATTCACCGCTGCTGATCACACTAGCCATTGCCGATATGCAGACAGCAAATATAGTGCGGCTGTACCATGCACCAGCCTAGAACTATACGGTTGAAAACGATGTTTACGAATACAACGGATGCATTCGATCGGCCGCGCTGAGTAACATGCTGCGAGTGTGACTCTGTTTCTTTTCTCTTCATATTCTGACGTAACCTGCCCGCTGGCAGTAGTTCCCCTGTTAAAATCAGTTGGTAGACACCCCACACATCACTTACGCATGCGGGACATTTATAAGTAGAAAGTACGGCGTCCGTGATCCACCTGGTATATTTAATACAATTCTGTGAGTACATTGGTACATTTTACATAACCAATATCAAAAACTCTGCGTAAAATAATTACGATACGTAAAACTCGTTTTTCCTACTGACGTCATAGTGCTGATTTTAGTCGTCAAATGTACATGCGACATTTCAGAGAAGTGGTTAAAGCAATGTGAAAGAGAACAAATGCCCATCTCACTTAAGCCAGACTTTTTACATTCAAAATCACTTTTGCATTCAAGCGGTCCAAAATCAAAAGCAACATTAATTATATGCGTATGGGAGTGTCATAACTTTGCCGTTTGTCAAGCAAACCAAGAAAAAACGCAAGCCATTACACTTGGATATCTAAAGTTACTCGCGAAGATCAGTCGACCCGTGATTCGATCTATAATGTTATTTTATACTAACATACCATTCATGTCATTAGTAAAAGTCTTAGGTGTTACGTTCGATGATAGCATGTCATGGATAACGTATGTTACGAACGTCACCCAGGAAACATTCTCTACATTACACATGCTGCACGGGTACAAATACTTATTTCCTAAAAAACGTAACAAAATGCTGGTAGAAGCTGTAGTTTTCCCTTATTTCGACTATTGTGATTCGATTTATAAAGTCTCAGGGCACAAGTTATTGAGCGGATTGCAACGTAGTAAAATGAATGTGTGAGAAACGTCTGTAATCTACGGTGTTATGATCATGTAACTCCTTCAACAACCACCTATGTTGGCCCCAGTGGAGATCCGTCGCACTGTGTGTACTGTATACCATCTCGATAAAGTCCTTCATTCTTCAGAGCCATTTTAACTTATTTCATATTTCAATTACCTCGCATTCTATCAGTCTTAATACTAGGTCTACTAATAATTCAGTCATTGATTTACCTACCCGTAGAACTGCTATTTACGATGATTCATTCAGAGTAACTGCCTCCCGTAAGTGGAACCTCATCCTTGAAATTATCAGTGTTAAGTACTATTCGAACTTTCAAAGCAGCTCATTGGAGACAATTTATGCACCAATAAGTGTCATATATAAAGTTGATGGCGCTACTCACAACCATTCGATTGTCACGGTTAGAACATTAGTTTAAATTTCGCAATCGTTTTATTTTTCAAATGTTAATACATTTTATGCACTACCTAGTTTTTACATGCTTCCTCGTATTATGTTTAATTTATTGTCATCACTGTTTATTGTTTGTATTAGATTGGTGCTTTCACGGTCCATACTTGTAGACATGATATGTACATTTAGGCGTACGCCGTACCAAGAAAACAAGATGAAACTCTCTACGTTTCGCAGAGAATTTTGCTCCACGTCTTCAGAAGAAAATCTCGAATGTTGAAAAGGAAGTCTTCTCCAATAATGAGGTTTTGAATTTAAGAATGCTTTACCGCTGGAGCTGTAGTGGTACGCTCTTTCGTCACCAGGTGGCTCACTGAATGCTGGCACAGCGCTCCAAGCGGGAGCTGGCGACAACATTAAACTCCAAATAAGATGTGCTATCACATTGTGTGTATGTGAGAAGGATCAGAGAATACATCAGACGAATCAGGTACGAATGTGGTAGAAGAAATAAACAGAAACTAATAAAATAAAATGCAACGATAGACACGAGGATAGAATAGAACAGAACTGAAGAATGGAAATTAAGTATTTGGAGAAAACCTGAGGATGATGATGATGATGTGAGACAGTGCGAGAGCTGGTGAGGCATAACTGGTGTACACACTTTATGGCAGTATGGCAATGACTCATGACACATAGCTTGGAAGGAACCAACTGGTGATGACGAACGCGCAAATTTTAAAAAATCCGAAACGAAGTAACAATATAAAAAGGACAGGGAAGATAACTACCTACTACCTGCCTCCTCGTGAATAGTCGAGATTTTCTTCTCAAGACGTGGAGCAAGTTCTCTGCGAAACATAATGAGTCTCACATTGTTTTCTTGACACATTATGTACGTTATTATTATTATTATTTTAATTTAACTTTTATTTATTTTAATTATGGCAATGTAATACAATGTAATATACGTATATTTCAGTGCCTGGTTACATGGAAGAGAAGTCCTGAAGGCCTTAATCTAGCAACGAAAAAATAAACATTTCTTACATACTACATACTAACGTAGGCTTGTACTTTGGTGCAGAAATCTGACTGTACTGTATATCACACAGTGAATTCTAAAGATGAAATGCTGATCATGTAACTTTACTTGCAGTTTTTCCCATCGTTGTCTTTCCAAATCAGCGATCCCTCTCATATAAAGCTTATATTGCCCAAAGAATTACACATCAAGAGGTTGGCAATATTATTACATATTTGTTCGGAAAAAAACATCTACAAGTGTATGATCTGTATGACCTGACCAGGAATCACGCAGCAATAGGCCCTTTACACTTACATTTTCACCAATGCCTGACATTAGAAAAAGTGTTATATCGTCTTTGCGTTTTCGAAAACCGCTATGTGATATTGTTTTAGGGGACATACTGACCTGAGGCACGTACGTCATCAAGAGCGAAAATTCTTTAAAACTGCTCGCACAATATTAAACCATACATGACAGAACCTTACTGGCCAAAGTTCTAAGCTGAAGTATTTCAAATAGAAGTTTTCGCAGGCACGGCGACGATATGCTCTTTCGTTATTTTTCGCTTTCGCTTGCCTTCAAATGAGTGTTTCGTGGACATGTTGCTTCACGTTTCTTTGACACATTTATGCCGAAAGTGCCCTGTGTCTTTTGAAAGCAGACATAGAGCTTGTTAGCTAATCTGACACTCATTATAAAGCCACATCAATGGTATAGCTGTATGTAGAGCTATGCAAAGACTTCAACACTCAAGCTGTGATTTTCTATTCTCTGTGAGATAAGGTTGACATTGAACACATTTCGCGATGAAATTGACTTTGGTCACTGTTCCATACATGTCCTTTGTCCACACTCCCTTCTCTCTTAATTCGGTTGACTTCCTCCGCAAACTTATATACCTTCCGACATGTACTATCATTTTCTTTTACGTCCTACTTGTGACCAATATAGTAATACACCTGGATGAAATGCCATATTCAGCCTCTTATCCGTAAATATAAGAGAAACATTCAAATTTCCCAGCCCAACAATTTTAGATGCTTCTACTGCGCATATTTACAAATGACAATATTGAATTTTCGATCCACACGATCTCGATCTACCAAATTGCTCTTTTAAAATTTTGTAATTGTGATAACCTGTCTCCATTGAAATACGTCCCGTCGTTTGTTAGTTACAAATTTTAAAATTAAATTGCAATTTCATTTATCTTGAACGCAGATATAGCGCCTCATTAGTTTGCTATAGGAGTTGACGGCACGATTGTCATAGACTTCATAAAAGTACTCAAATACTACTTATACAACAGCCTCCGTGGCTCAGGCGGCAGCGCGCCTGCCTCTCATCACTGGGTTCCGTGGTTCAAGTCCCGGTCAATCCATGTGAGATTTGTGCTGGACAATGCGGAGGCGGGACGGGTATTTTTCCGGGCATTTCTGTTTTCCCTGCCATCTTTCATTCCAGCAAAACTCTCCACTATCATTTCATCTGTCAGTCATTAAACATTGCCCCAGAGCAGTGCGTCAGGCTTCGGCAGCCGGCACAATTCGCATCCTCGCCGCAAGATTGGGGCTTCATTCATTCCATCTCTGATCTGGTCACTGACTGGAAAACAGGTCATAGGTTTTCATTTTCTTTGCTTGTACATTGGACCTCCGAGTATTTGGGTGGAGATAGTTAGTACTTATTTTGAATTGGCAGATATGAAAGTCTGGTACTGCTTCAACAGACACCTTCTGGAGTGGGCTCTTCCTCTCCTTAGGAAAGTCAGTACATCGGTGGCCTAGTTCTAATACCACGTATCTCTTCCTATCCATTATTTTTCTCGCAGCCACATATGGATATGCAGTCCATCAGAGCAATCTTCGTCGTGTTCATTTTCCTATGCTAATGAGTAGAATTAAATGAACCATACCGTACTGTACCGTACTGTACTTCACTGTAGGAATGTATGTTTGTACTCCTACAGTATGATGTATTTTAGGTCAATTTTCTTTTACAAATAAGCATAGGAAAATGAACACAATAAAATACTTCTGATGGACTGCATATCCACATATGGCTGGGAGGCGTGTCCAATCTTAAGGATAGGTGCCAATGACCTTCGATGTTAGGCCCCTTAAAACAACAAGCATCACCATCGGCATCAATCTTAAGGAAAGAAATGGATACGAAGATCATTGCCAGATACGTGGTATTCGATCTAGGCCACCGATATCTATTCAACGTAACGTCGTGCATTTCTGTGCCATACCCATTATATTTCTGAATTATTACTTTGATATAACATACTTCCGGAATCCTTAGCCTCAACTCCGACTGATATTCCACAGCACGTCGCAAATTTTTCTCTAATATTGTGACAACATTCAGTGTGTTATTTCTCCTCTTGATGCCAACGTGCACAGTTTACAGTAAAGCCCACAAGAGGCGCAGTCGTACTGCAGCAATACTTGTCAGGGGAAATGTTCCGGAGAATACGAGTGTTATCAACATCTTGAAGCGCACATTGTGTAAATCCATTATTACTCATAAAACTAGGATTATTCGGGAGAAAAATAGTTTCCTTTTCGTATATCTAGTTGAGTCTGTATGAGCAGCGAAACATGTGTGTGCGTCTCTCCGTCACTTATTCAGTTGTTGTTGTTGTTCTTTTTTCAGGTCTAATTCTCTTACCATATGTTTTCGCTTTCAGGTAATTTAGAAATTTATTTACTTAAACGTTAGCTTCGGCAGACTGAGGAGTTATAAAATACAGCATTTCGAAGTAGTCATCTTTCTTGCCAGCCCCACAATGTAGGGGAAACGTACCTGCCTCTTACCCGTAGGTCCCGGGATCGATTCCCGGCCAGGTCAGGGATTATTACCTGCATCTGAGGGCTGGTTCGTGGTCCACTCAGCCTACGCGATTATAATATTGAGGAGATACCTGACGGTGAGATGGCGGCCCTGGTCTGGAAAGCTAAGGATAAAGGCACAGAGGATTCGCCGTGCCCACAACACGGCACCTCGTAATCTGCAGACCTGCGGGCTTTAGCAGTGGTCGTTTGGTAGGCCATGGCCCCTCGGGACTTTTGCGCCATGGGGTTTGGGTTTTGTCATCTGCCTTAGTTGTTTTCATGTTTATGATGCCATTTCTTCTTTTGTTTACAATCTGCTCCAAGTGGCCATGGCCCCTCGGGACTTTTGCGCCATGGGGTTTGGGTTTTGTCATCTGCCTTAGTTGTTTTCATGTTTATGATGCAATTTCTTCTTTTGTTTACAATCAGCTCTAAGTCGCATAGACACAGATATGTCTTATGGCGACGGTGGGTAGGAAAGGCTAGGAGTGGGAAGGAAGCGGCGTGGCCTTACTTAAAGTACAGCCTCGCCATTTGCATGGTGTGAAAGTGGGAAACAACGGAAAACCATCTTTATGGCTACCGACAGTGGGGTTCTAACCCACTATCTCCTGAATGTAAGCTCACAACTGCGCACCCTAACCGCACGGCCAACTCGCTCGAATTCATATCTTCAATGAGTGATATTCGGTATTTCCTTCTCTGTTATTGTTTTTGTGTTGAACCATCCATGATGTTCTATTTTTCGCCAGCACGTTGTGTTCTTTCCGACTGAGAATTAAGCAAGCAATGACATTTTATATTAGGATAATTGACATTGCGAATTAATGTATACTTAATTTCACGAGATGATCTATATTCCAAGGAGATGAATATTTCTTTGACTGTCTCTCTAAAATTACATGTTTACATTTAAAGCAACATAACATCACTTTATGATATGTTTGACGATTAGCACCGTTCATGAATGATTTTCATTTAATTTTTCGAAGGTATTTACTTCATCTACTAACCGTATCGAATGAACTCACATGGAAAACAAATTAGTAGTTTACTGTAATGTACCCAACGTATTAGTTACGATTACAGGGATTTTCTGTAACCTACCCGATTTGTATGAAATCTTGGTAATTTAGCTTCTTCCACATGATGTTAATAAATTTGTGATAACACAGTGACCATTTTAACCATTGTTAATCAGTTAGGAACTTAATAAATGAAATTTTTAGTTGTTGTTTTACTAAAAACACAATGAATTTTGATAACTTCTACCGTTAGCTTTTATTGTGCACTGTATTGTTATTTCTCTAAACCCGGTCGAAAGTAGCCGATACCACTTGAGCACGAAACCATGAACACCATCTGACAGCAGATTGACGTAGTGTTATCAATGAGAAGTTACGCGAAATGTGGCTTTGATGGTACTGACACATTATCAGGCAGTCTCCAACATCATCGCAAGCCCTGCCTTCTATCTCGATCTGTATGGAAGAAGGCCTCATGTGCGGCCAATCCTGCGATGACAACGTACTTCAGATAAGAAAGAAGCAAAATTGCGACCCGAAGACGCAACAAACAGAGCCAAGCGACGTTGAAGAACCCATCAAGTGGACCTAGCAGCAGTGGGATATCACTAACAGGAAGAAAACCCTCTGAGGTTATGAGTCTCATTTGGTCATACATACATACATACATACATACATACATACATACATACATACATACATACATACATACATACATACATACATACATACATACATACATACATACATACATACATACATTAAATACAGAAACTCTTCAAAAGTCATGGCTGAATTTTAAAACTTCTACAATTTACATGCTATTGGAACCAAATTTTATGTACACATGTATTGTAATACAATTAGACCCTGTACAAAATTTGAGTTGTGCATGTACCTTGGTTCTGAAGTTATTATTTTTTTGTCATTTAAAATGCACTCATGCGGAAAAGTCCCTTGCGATGAAGTTTTTGTCTGATGAAGCTAAACATTTGCTGAAATGTAGCTCTGGCATACAGAAACAAAAGTTATCAACGGTTCTGTTATCAGAGTTATAGTTTTCCTTCCAGAAATTCTGAAATCTTCATTAATTTTTTTTTAATTCACAGCATGACCCAAATTCTACATCATGAAATCAATAGAAAAAACCAGTCCATGTCAAAACCTATTATAACTTCCTATCCTTGTACACATAAGAGTAGACTCACCAAGTTTCATTCATTTCAGGTCACAATTGTGTCGCAAGGAGCATTTTTAAGACACAAACACATGAGAAAAAACAAATATGAGAAAAATGCATAAAAAAATCAACTCACTTTAGAACTGTCCTGCAGCATACGTTGCACCTTCAGACCTCCTAAATCTTTCTTCTGTTGATATTTTTACCAGTTTGTGATGTTTTCTCTCTTTTTGTGTTGTTCACTGGTCCTCTTCCTGCTCCGAGCTACATGACGGTTGTCTCGTGATTTACACAATGACTGGGTGGTTGAAGAAAGAAGTGAATTCCTGATGGCATGAAGTGTCTCAGCTGTCTTGTAGTCTCCCATGTTGAACTCTGAGACTGCCCTGAGTATACCTAGTTCAAGTTTTGACTTGGAAATAAATACTTCCTTCGGACACTTAGACCAAACCATACTGTGAAGTGACTCGTTGGCATTCTGGGTCTTACCAGCACAACAACGTCGCAACATTTCATATGAAGCCAGTCGCTGATATACTGGTGCAATCTTGGTTACAACAGATGGCCTAACCTTGCAAGTCATTAGACTATGACTGTCAACTGGTTTCCCCTCTGCCTGCTATCTATTAAAGAAGCACCACGAATCGACACCTTTGGGGCAAGTTATATGCTGAGGGTTGAGATCTGTTGACATGCAATGTCTAAGGGTAGAATAAATTGCCCTCTTCATTTTAGTCACATCTGGGATGTTGTTGACTATGGCATGTCTGAAATAATGCCCAAGCTTGGTCATGGTGGTTTCCGTCAAGCTGCCCTTTTTCCGCCCACCTAGTGTTTCACCCTTTGCCTTCCAATCTCTAACAGTATTGCGAAGAGCAGTGCCAAGGCGTTTTGATACATGATTAATGCACTCTTCCTTTACTATGGTGATACCTGGTCCATATGCTTCAATCTGATTTAAATGAACATGAGTCTTAGCATCCCCATCTGACAACATGGTAGTGTAGCGGAACCCCTTGCCAAGTGTCCTCCTCCACAGAATCTCTCCAATATCATTTTCCATAGCATTGGAGGACCCACAATAATTCTTTTCACACTCACTAGAATTGTTATGACCTTCATACCATATATCAAATTCTGAACTATGTTTCCCCAAGTCCCTTTCAGCTACCACACACTTCTGACAGTACTTTGACAGCACATGATAATCTAGCACAATACCAATCTGAATGTCAATAACAAACCCTACTCCATAATTGGATGTGTGACCACGTTTATGCCAGCTCGCATCATATGATACACGTATATCTAATATTTCATTGTCATTAACTCCATGAGCACTGCGTACAACTTGTGCAGCCATATCTAGTACTTCTTTCCTCATTAATTTTCCCTCATCAATTAAAAGTTTCAGATGGGCTGAAAAAGGCCTAGGTCCTAAAGTGTTCATGCCCATACCAACTGAGAATTTTTCCAACCCTCGTTGACCCTTACCTAGAGTGCTAAATGTCTCAACCATAGCATTGTTGACATGGAAAGCAGGCCTCTGTGAATTATTATTATTCACTCCTGGAGAACTATATACATTTGCAGAAACATAATCACAATTTCTGCATTTAACAATAATTTTAGAGGAAGAACCATGTCTTTCTCTAAACTGAATGAAAATTGACTTGGTTCGACACTCACCACATAGTAGTTGTATCACAAGTTCACTCCACACATCACTATGTACTAAGGTGTAATTTACAGGCGCACTATTAGAACATTTAGAGGTAGGGTAAGAATCAGAAAATGAGTCGATTTTTCTTTCTGAAACTTTAATAACTGGAGGTGGTAAGGTACTAGAAACAGGAACCTCCTCACTAGGCCTAAATTGAGCTGTACCTGGCTTTACCTCCTGACATTTCCTTGCTGAATATCTCAATTTTGCAGCCAGACTTCTCCTAGAAGGGCGTTTCTTTCCTGACCTATAAGAATTTCTGGGCCCTTTATCCATCATAACACAGGATGTTTGCCTAGCCTAACAAAGTATATAACTACCAATATACTCGAAACAAAGCACTATCCCGTTATATACACCGAATTTAAAATATTCACACTATATATACACAGTAAAATGAACTTAGGGTACTGCTTTTCACTGGATAAATAATTTTATCACTCAGGAATAGAATTTCTCGAACAAAATGTATAGAAATTAAAACAGGAACATGCTTCCACAACGCGACGTAAATAAATACTAAGTAAAAAATGTAAACAAAGATAGAAGAGAAAATATGCAACCTTGAAAATACACTTGTGTGGCTCAAATAAATCTACCCTTGTTTTGCAACACATTTTATTTCCTTTTGTTGGACTAGTAAATTATTTCTCTTATTTTAGTATTTATTTTGACTACGTAGTAAACAAATGAAAGTAGACTGCGTAGCTGAGTGTCTGTCGTCCTCAGAGGGAAATGTTTCGCGCAATATTCAAAATTCCGAACAAACAACTCAACAACAACGAAGACTGTGGCGTCTCAGTTGAAAGAGGGCGTGGACCGGACATTAAATCCCACGCGCTCTCCCTTTAAATAGCCGCTGGGAGGTTTAAAAATGGCGCTGGAAGGAAATTTATAACATTTCTGATAGAGGGAAGATGGAGCTAATTTTTAAACACAAAACTCAAAAAGTGATTTTTCGACACAAATTCCAAAATTTCAGTCATAACCCCCCTTAAAGCTGTAATTAGACAGTTCCTAAGAAGTACCCGCTGGGATATTAACACGAGGGAGGACAAGCTATTGGCGTTATGAGCAATCTAATTTTGCCGGGAGTCTGAACGTTCCTGGAGGACTGTTAGTCCAGCCCTTTTAAACCAGTTCGAGATGTGGGTATTAAAGTATTCAGGTTTCAATTTACGGCTGAGTATACCATTTCAAAAACATTATTGTCCACAAACCATTTCAGCAATCTATCTTGATTTATGACAAGATGTATTGTCGTATATTGAACCCATGACCTTGGCCCAAGGGTTCAATATGTACTGACAATACTCATCACCGAGTTGGTCTTCTACTAGTCAGAATTCCCCTATAACGATACGAATTTGCATTTCCGTTTATTATTACGAGAGGCACACGTTTATTTAATAAAAGATCGCTCCTCTCTTCCCTCTGCGTTGAAGTGCCACCTCCTCTAAATTCCACTATTATCACAACGCGTGGTTACATGTGTCGTTCTAATTATACTCAAACACTCTCATCGTACTGCCACATGGTGGAATGTGACTCTCCAACACTCGACTATCCTTGTTAACATAAGATACTATTTGCTTGACCGTAGATTTGAGAGTTTCTTCCTGAACCTAAACCATCACGGAACGATAATTGTGACAATTGCCAAAACCTTCACTAATCAGGTCGTCATTAGCGGGATTAAACCTCCTATGTAATAATAGTTTTGGATATATACTGACCCGCAGCACATACATTATGAAGAGTGAGAACGCCTTGACAACATTCACGCAATATTGCACCTTAGATGACATATTACTACCGGCAAAAGTTCTAAGCTAAAATAGTTCACATAGGAGGTTTTATCCCGGCAGCGACGATATAACATAAGGAACTTCAAAACCACGAAAAAAATTGTAAAATCTCAGAAATGAAATGCACTTCAATAGACATTCCAATGGTGTTTCTCAAAACTGAAATTCGCCGCTTGCATATGGCATCGCTTTTAGTACAGTAGCACAAATCCTATGAACACAGTAAAGGAAAATATTTCCACTCTTACGGATGGAGAGAGAGAACTACATACACACAGCATTGTATATAAACTCTCGTTAAGGTTTTAGATGCATGCAGAGAATGATAAGTGGTACTTTAAAACCCCTAACTAGTCTTTATAAAATATCGCTGGAACCTAACTGTAGATTTGAACGAAAGAAGTGAAGTAGGTTTACTACTCTATAGAGTGCACTGCCTGTAATTTCATTCTACTTATGAAATAACCCAGTCACCGGACTCGTAAACGCTGTTTTCTCGCACACCATTGGTGCATACATCGAGGAGTTATACCTTCACATTTTCACAACACCAAGAACCGACTAATGCAACATTGGAGACTTGAGAACTTCCCGACTGATATGTAGTTTCGATGTCACAGATCTCCCCGTACCATCTCCCATGCTGCTGAACAACACGCAAAACTCTGCCTCCACATTAAGTGCAGTCATTAAAAGGAAATTTTGGGATACTTCCGAACAAACTGTTCATTTTAAATCAATCAATCAATCAATCAATCAATCAATCAATCAATCAATCAATCAATCAATCAATCAATCAATCAATCAATCAATCAATCAATCAATCAATCAATCAATCAATCAATCAATCAATCAATCAATGATTTGCATTTAGGACTGTCGCCCAGGTGGCAGGTACTCTACCTAGTTGTTTTTAAATGATTTCAGAGAACTTGGAAATTTATTGAACATTCCCCTTGATAAATATTATTCAGTTCCTTAATTCCTATTCCTATGAATGAATATTTGCCACAATCTGTACTACTGAATTCGAAATTAATATTATGAACTTTACTGCCTTTTTAAGATCCATTCAAGCTTATTCAACTAGTGTCATTGAACGCTGTCTTTCCACTGACAACTCGTCTCCTTACTCCCAACTCTTCCCAGCCTAATATTTGCAACATTTTCGTAATACCAATCTTTTGTCGGAAATCATCCAGAACAAATCGTGCTGCTTTCCTTTGGATTTTATTTGGAACCAAACTCTAATTGGAGTCTTACCAAAGATTTTACGCCCTCTGTTTTACATCCTACTACAGCCCTTAAATACCCTGATAACTATATAAAGAGATCAGTAACCTTTAATTAAAACCTCGCTAATATGGTTACCTCAATGAAGATATTTCCTTATATTTATACCTAAGTACTTACAGAGGTCCTCATTAGGTCATTTCATCCCAATTAACACAGCAATTGAAACTAAGAAGACTTTTCTGCTTGCTGAGAAATACTCGTGCAACCTGATTTTTCATCCCATTCACAATAATATTGTTTGCTCTCCATCTTGCAGCACTGTTGATGTATTTTTGCAGTCGCTTATAATCCTGCCATTTATTTACAGTAGGCTACGGTGCAAAGGGCACTAGGAAAGTTTTGCAATACGCAAAAATAGTTGGCTGGACACCCCTGTTTTGGTGAGAGATGAAAAGAGGGGTGGAACCCGGTCTAGAAGACAGCAAGGCGCGACCTTCACACCAGTTGTTACCAAGCGCTGGGACTAAAAGGAAGTTAAGATGTCAGTGTGGTCTAAAGGTGAATATCGCGCAATTATCAGCTGAAATTTTGCTCGTGGATTAACTGTTGACCAGTGCCTGGAGGAAATGACTCCTGTACTGGGGAATGACTGTCCACATCGGACAACAATTTTCGGCTGGTACAAAGAGTTCCAGAGGGAAAATTTTGGGTTGAAGACGATCCTCGTTCTGGGCGACCATCTGAATCAGTGACTGAGGAAAATATTGAAGCTGTGACGAAAATGTTACAACAAGAGAGGAGGTTGGCATATCGGCAGGTAGAAGAGACCCTCCACATCACTGCACCAGCTAGTCATTCATTTCTAATAATAATAATGTTATTTGTTTTACGTCCCACTAACTACTCTTTTACGGTTTTCGGAGACGCCGAAGTGCTGGAATTTAGTCCCGCAGGAGTTCTTTTACGTGCCAGTAAATCTACCGACACGAGGCTGACGTATTTGAGCACCTTCAAATACCACCGGACTGAGCCAGGATCGAACCTGCCAAGTTGGGGTCAGAAGGCCAGCGCTTTAACCGTCTGAGCCACTCAGCCCGGCAGTCATTCATTTCTACACGACCATCTCATGTTAGAAAGGTCTGTTCCCTTTGGGTGCCCCATTCACTATCAGAGGAACAAAGGGCACTTCGAGTGAAATGGTGTCGAAAAAATGCTAAAACAGTTTGAAAATGGGACTTCGCGTAACGTCAATAGCATCGTTACAGGTGATGAAACTTGGCTTTATTATTACGATCTCCCAACAAAATCCTAAAACAAGATGTGGCTGTTTGAAGATGAGGGTACTCCTGTGAATGTGCTAAATCGAGGTCAGTGAAGAAAAGGATGATTGCAGTATTCTTCACTAAACGGTGCATCCTGACTCGGGTTGTGCTAGAAACACAAAGGACAGTTACTGCGAAGTGATACAGTGGGACTTGTCTGCCTCAGGTCATCTAGGCTCTCAAGCAGCTCCATCCAAGGTCACAGCTCAACACTTGGCTCGTGCATCACGACATTGCTCCAGCATATCATGCTAATGTAACAATGAATATTTTTTGCCAGATCAGGATTAACTGTGCTTGATCACCCTCCATACAGTCCTAATGTTGCCCCATGTGACATCGCACTCTTCCCAGAAGTGAAGATGAAGCGGAAGGGGTGCGTTTTGCATCCGACGAGGAGCTTCTGGCAGCATGGGATCAAGAGCATGAAAATGTAACCAAAGAAAAGTGGCAGAGTTGGTTCAGTGACTGGTTTCGACGTATGGAGATGTGTATTGAGTGTGGTGAAATTAATTTTGAAAAAGTCTAAAGGTTTCACTCACGTAGCAAAACTTTCCTACTGCCCTAGTGTATAACATCATCTGCAAAAAGCCTTACCTGTGATTTCAGTGCTTTAATCAGTTTATTTATTTATTTAATGAAATTTATTTATTTATTTATTTATTTATTTATTTATTTATTTATTTATTTATTTATTTATTTATTTATTTATTTATTTTCGGATCCTTGCCTGAATGGTCAGCGTACTCGTTTCTGGTTCAGAAGAGCCTTGGGATCGTTTCCCATCGCACCAGGTAATTTTACGAGCTTGTGGTTAATTTTTCGGCTCGAGAACTACTGTAGATGTACGTGTTCGTCTTAATATATTTATCTTAATCAAAATCAAAACGTCACACTAACAACAATCCACTTAGGGTAGGAATCAAGAAGTGCATCCGGCCGTAAAAATCGGTCAAATTCAGAGCAATTTCTAAATCCAATAAACTGGGAAAGAGGTCATGAGGAACCACTTACAACATTCTTTTCTTTTGCAGTTACCTATAAAAGCATGTTCTAGTCGTCCATTACCAGAGAATATGATGTCTATCATCGCTGAAAAGTATGCGTCTCCAGGCAGCAAAGGGGCACGTTTCCTGATTAGAGTTCATTTTCAAATCAGGGGCTTTGATGGTGAATTTTACGTGTGCTTTCAGCAATTGCCTGATGATAATCCTGGATGGCATACGGTACTGGAGGGAGATCCCTTACCTCACTTTGAAGCCTGAAAGTGTTCTGTCTGATCTCCGTCCACATATAGTTGTCTGGATGACTAGTGTGCTGGTCCCTAATTTACCGACCAGAGCCGTCCCAACATATGTACGTGCGGTTACAAACCCACTGCTTGCGTAATCGAAAGATGGTTCAGTCCTCAAAGACGTCACGCGGGGTGCTGGTAACACAACGTATGCACATTTTCAGCTGTGGTTAGTGTTTGTCGTTAGCTACAGTAGCATGCTGTAACCTTCACTAACTTTCAGACGTTGATCTAGAAGCGTGTGCCCTTTTGCTTGAAGGGAAACATTATTGCAGCTCACAAGGAGCTTTCTTAATGTCTGGGGAGTTGCCGTACTGACGTGCGACCGCTAACGTAAGTGCTAGTGCCTTGTTGATTTCCCTATTTGGTCCTCGAAAGTAACGATTTTTTCTCCGGGTGACTTCACTGCATCTCTGTATATAGCATAGTGATTAACGGGTAAAATCGTAGCCATTTTCATCTTGTCACACTTAATTTTTAGTGCAGAGGTATATGGTAACACTGTCCATGTTTAATTTCGTTTTTTGACTTGGTATATTTGTTCCACAAAGTTCAAAACGAGAAGTTTTTTGTAATATAATAGTGGCAATTGAAATTCTTTTTACGTTGCACCGACACAGATAGGTCTTACGGTGACGATGGAACAGGAAAGTGCAGGGATTGGGAAGGATGCGATCCTGACCTTCATTAAGGTACCACTCCAGGATTTGCCTGGTATGAAATTGGGAAACATGGAAAAACAGTGGGGTTCGAGCCAATCATCACCCGAACGCAAGCTCGCACCTACGTGACGTAAACCACGCGGCTAATTCTCTCGGCTGTTATAGTGTGTATATCTTTATTTGAAGTAATACAAATACTCTTTCATAAACAGACAATCATTTGTCATTATACAGAATTAAATACTGGGGTGTTCTGAACATCCCACGCGAGTACTAATGTTACAAAAGTACTGGTGAATTGCTTCATGGCTAAATGGTTAGCGTGCTGGCCTTTGGACTCAGGGGTGCCTGGTTAGATTCCCGGCAGGGTCGGGAATTTTAATCACCATTGGTTAATTTCGCTGGCACAGGGGCTGGGTGTATGTGTCGTCTTCATATTCACGCCATCCTCATCACGACACGTAGCTCACCTACGATGGTCAAATCAAAAGACCTGCACCTAGCGAGGCGAACATGTCTTCGGACACTTCCGGCACTAAAAGCCATACGGCATTTCATTTCACTCATGAATTCTAAGAAGGTTTCAATTCTGCACGTTAATGATGTTCGTGGAGAATACACACAAGGCAACCTTTCATCACTCTACATATAGCCGACAAATGTGAAAGTCATTATTTCTAAGGCTCCAGTAACCAATGATCCTCTAGTAGAAGCGTTGATTCATAGACAAACAACACGTTGACCTACTTCCGTACTATATACAAATCAAGAAGAAGTATTTTCAATGGACACATAAATCCACAGACTGAAAAAAATTATTTTAGAAGTACAGCTCAGCACATTCATATAGAAAGGAAGGTCTGTACGTAAATAGCCTGTCAGATTCCTGTACTCAATACTATTAGCAGGCAGCCCAGTTAAATTTTTATTTATCGAAAATGATATACTGTTCAACTTGCCAGCCATTACAGGGAATGTCTACGTGAAGGGCGTCATGAAGTACGCAACTGAATCAAAAAGAAGGATGATATTATTATAGATTACCAATGAAGATAACAATGAGCGGAACAAAGCTGTAAAAGAAAATCAGGAGTTGAATTTCAACTAAACCCTACAAAATCCACAATTCCTAATACAAGAATTTCACATGTAGACCTATACATATAAAATTACCAGACATCCTACATCAGTCTAATCTTTCTTTACTACAAGCGAGACCCATCTCTTCCTAAAAACCAGGCCTGCATCTGTAGATCCAAATAAATACAGATTGACCATCTGCCTATCAACAATGTACAAGCTAATAACATCCATCCACACAAGGAAGATTCAACGCCACTTGGTTCAAAACTATATTCTTGCAAAAACTAAACAGTAGCAAGAACACTCATGGATGAAAGGAACTTCTAATAACTAATGTAATTGTCACAAAATAGGCCAGGAAGAAGTATAACCCTTTGTATATTACATACAGCGATTACTAGAAACATTTGTCGGTGGCTTAGGGAAGGGCTTAACATCTACAAAAATACCGGGCGAGGTGGCCGTGCGGTTGGGGGCACGCGGCTCTGAGCTTGCATCCGGGAGATAGTGGGTTCGAATCCCACTGTCGGCAGCCTTAAAAATTGTTTTCCGTAGTTTCCAATTTTCACGCCAAGCAAATACACGACCGCTTTCTTCCAATTCCTAGGCCTTTCCTATCCCATCGTCGCCATAAGACCTGTCTGCGTCGGTGCGACGTAAAGCCACAAGAAAGAGAGCATCTACAACAAAGACCTAGCAATCAATAGTCTTCTGGACAGCTTTAAGCAAAAATGGCAAAACCAGTTTCGGTACACCATTAAGGAAGACATCTGCATCAAGCAAGGCACATTCTAAGGAGGTACAGAGAGTGGCCTGTCGTTCTGTTTAGCGTTAAAACTCCTGTCTGCGATGCTGAAAGTGAGAAAACCAAACGGATATATGATTGAAGGTACAGGATGTTCAATAACGTGCGGACTGTACCTGGGTGGTACAAACTTGTATGCCAACACAGACAAAAGACTTCTAAACACAACCGAGGACTACAGAGAAATTTTCGGCATCCATCCGGATGAGTTTTGGGTTGGGTAAATGTCCCATAAACGTCCTGGATTGGAGTCGCTCGTCAGTCATGCTGGACGCGAACTCATTAGAACAGCAAGGAAAACAGAAGCTATGACGAAATAAGAATGCTACATATATCTGGGACACCTACAAACCAAGGATATAGAACAAAAATGTACAAAGGAAAGCTCCAATCCCACCTTGTCAGTCGTGTGAAGAAAGTCCTCAAGACACGACTCTCGGTAAGAAACAAGGTAATGGCATTGAACGCCTACGCCACACCAGTACTCACCAATTCCATTGGATACTTGAAGTGGACTGGTACAAAACTTGAAAAAATCATAAGCTCGCGTTCTAGCTAAAATGTTCAACAGAAACACTTCACCAGCCAAAAAAATAAAAAATAAAATAAAGGTAGGTGGGAGAGGGGTGATTAACCTTGTCAAACTCCTTCACGGACAAATCACTGCACTGGGGAAGTATTCCTATGAATGAAGTGGGGACCGTGCACTGTGTAACGTCGACGTGACCATCACACCCCTTCAAACTACCAGCCCGAGAGCTGTCACTGGACAGCAAGTACGACGACAGAAAAGGCGGGGATGTTATCATCTCCAAGGAGGAAATCCGGCATTTCTTGAACCAGCCAGATACTGATACTGATTCTCGGTAAAGAAGATTGTTTCATTTTGGCCATAGAAAACGAAATGATAGCTACAAAGAACTATCGAAAGTACATCACCAAAAAGACAAAATTCTGCCAAACGACCGCTGTAGGGTTACGTGGGGAGAGAAAATCATTAGAGGCTGCTCTACAGTAGCACCTGCTGAGTAAACCTAGTGACACGAATACGTAGCCATTCATAAGCGGATAATGTGTAGGTCTGATCACCGATCACGTGCCCTACTATAGATATCATTCGCATCGGTATACTAATATCAGTAGGAGAAAACGTTGCAAGTAGGTATGAACTGGTGGAACAAGTCACAATTAACTTACTTGATGACGATAATGATGTTATTATTTCAAATCACTATCGATTTAAAGTTACATCAACACACTTCTATTTATGGTGACGATGGGAAGAGAAAGGCCTAGCATTTTGGCTTGAATGAAGACGGAACCTGACATTTGTTTAAGAATAATAATAATAATAATGGATGAATTATCTCCACTGCTCTTCAATATAGTTTTGGAAAAGTGATTCGTGAAGGGAAAAAGGAAACGAAAGGTAAAAATATAGACAGGCTTTTTGAAAACAAAATTCACGTTGATTGCTTAGCTTTTGGAGATTACTTGCAATCATTTCTAACAACAGATAAGAAGTAATGAAGTCCGTAGGAAAACGCCATGAAATAGCGGCAGAAACCGAACTCAAAATGTCATTTGAAAAGATGCAGTACATGGAAAGAACTAAATTAAAGTTCGATAACCAACCATTAATCACCGTAATTGGAAAAAACTTCGAAGGAGAAAACTTCAGGTATCTACGTGAAATTATTCAACCAACAGGGTTTGATCAGAAAGCTAACAAACGAAGAACTGCTGAGCTCCAAACAGCTAATGAAACTACCTGAACAACAAACAATCTATACAAAAAATGCAACATTACGACACTACAACACAGTCATCAAACCAGAGGAAAATTTATGCATACAAAACCCTGATAAATGGCGCCAGGTCAAAAATAAAGTACTTCTAAAAACATGAGCGGGAAGTTCTCAGAAATCTCCTATACCGAAATGTGCAAACGACATTTAAATGAAAACGAAACCGCAGAAAATTGTTGAAATCACAGAAAAATCTCAGTAAAATTGTAACAGTTCTACGGACACCCATACAGAACAGGCTGACAGAAAATCTTCTAAACCAACACTATCCTGAAAAGCCGCAAGACATTGTTACAGGAAATAAACGAAGATCTACAAGAGTTTGTAGTATCGAAGAAGTCATTCAGTATAGAAAACAATTTAGAAGCTTAGTAAGCAAACACAATTTTGCAATGAAATCTAAAAGAAAACATTCAGTATGGACAGAAGAACTTAGAAAGGAGCAGAGGGAACGAATTAAGATATATTGGGAAGGAAAGGAAATTGGCGGTAGGCTGTCATTATTGTAACGGCCGGAGGGTTTTTTTCTATTTGCTTTACGTCGCACCGACACAGGTAGGACTTATGGCAACGATGGGACAAGAAAGGGCTAGAAAGGGGAAGGAAGTGGCCGTGACCTTAATTAAGGTACAGCTCCAGCATCTGCCTGGTGTGAAGATGGGAAAACATGGAAAACCATTTTCAGGGCTGCCGACAGTGGGATTCGAAACCACTACCTCCCGGATGCAAGCTCACAGCTGCACGCCCCTAACCACATGGCCAACTCGCCCGGTGCCGAAGGTTTTTGACTTTCTTAGACTTACTGATTGGAAATTCCATTATTAATTATTTTTATTTTATAAATGTGACCACGATGTGTTCACAGCGACAGCTGACATCCAAGTGAGCACGCGAGTCTTATAACGAGTTATAACAGAGTATGCGTGTGATGCTACATATCTAGTACTGATTTCGCGTTACTTTGAACGCTATTTCATGAAAACTACGCTTCAGGTTTCCATTTTGTATTTTCTTTTTTTTCTTTTCTTTTTTTGCAACTGGTAACCTCCACTTTTATCTGTCAATTGAGACATTAAACACAATGTATCTCGGAGATATACGCGTCCTGCCGAAACATTAAAGCGCCTAAAAATTTTTCTTTCCTTATACACGTTGTCGACCCGGCGTGTTGGCTGAGCGGTTAGGGGCGTGCAGCTGTGAGCTCGGTTCCGGGAGATAGTGGGTTCGAACCCCACTGTCGGCAGCCTTGATGATGGTTTTACGGGGTTTCGCATTTTCACACCAGACAAATGCTGGGGCAATTCCTTAATTAAGGCCACGGATGCTTCCTATCCACTCCTAGGCCATTCCAGTTCCATCGTCGCCATAAGACCTTTCTGTGTCGGTGCGACGTAAAACAAATAAAAAAAAAACACGTTGTCGATGAATGTTAAGTCTACGTTAAAAAATCAGTGTCATAAATAAATTCAAAAGCGCTACATAGTTGGGAACAATAATAATAATAATAATAATAATAATAATAATAATAATAATAATAATAATTGTACCGGGCGGTACACCCCCATGCCGCTAATTCAAACTTTGCGCCAGTTGAAACTCCCCTACTGGCGGAAGCCTGAACTTTATCTACGGCGTAAATTTTCAAGTTTCTCAGAAGATGTCACTACTTGTAAATTTTGAAGTTTCTGAACTGGGTCGTTTTCGATGTATTTTTGTTTTGCCTGTAGTAAGAAGTGTGGACATTCTCTTCCAGATGGCACTACTGAAGAAATACAATTATGCACCCTAGTGCGAAGTGAAAGAACTATGTTTTTGAAGAAATTTTGTGTTTATAAGTTTGTTCTTTGTTAAATTTCTTTCAGTTATTGTTTATGTTGGCAATATTAACCCCTTCCTTCCGCCAGCTTTGAATTCAGCCAATCCCGAATTTCTTTCATTAATTTATGACCAATCAGGTGTATCTTCTTCAACTTGGAGATGTTGCTTAACCCTAGCCAATAAAATTCTTGTGGGAGGGTGTTCTCATTCCTGAAACGCCTCGAACTTTCCGCGAGAGTATATAAACTGCTGATTTTCGGGTCTCCGCGCCACTTCAGAAACATCTTTCAGTGTGTAAAGTACGTAGCAGGGGGCGGGAAGCGCCTCTTTCTTCGGGCAGCAGTTCAACCACAAGGTAATGGCCTTTTAATAACTTATTTTCTTGCTAGCTCAGCAGTTTAACTCTCGGGGCAGGTCCGAAGCCTTTTCCATGTAACTTTCCTTTAAAATGTAAAGACACTCGGTATCAATTCTTTCTGTTTTAACTACAAATTGGGATAGAGAGTGCTTAACCCTCTCGAGCTCCCACTCATATTGCTTCGAGGTGAACTTATTTTCTCAACCGTTCCTTCCTGTCTAGCGTAATGTAAATTGTCTTCTCATATAAGTCACCTCCTTAGTATGGGATTAGCCCTTGCATTAACGGCCTAGTGCCAAGTAGGTTTTAAACAAAATGTATTAGGAGTGCAGCTTCGCCTCCTCTCAAACTGGTATTGTCGAGGCCATGTAATATTTCTGTTTCTTCTCTTAATAAGCCTCAGTAGGTTGGGTATTTTACCCCTGTTTTCATGTCCTTGGAGGACAACTTGAAAGTGGAGTTTGGTGTGGCCTTGGATAGGCTCGTACTTAAGAGCAGGTTGCTCTTTCCAAAAAAAAAAAAATTATTTTCTGTATGCCTCGAGGAGGCTTCACCGTGTAAAGAGGAGCAAGTGCTCCTGGGCATGATAGGGGCCTTCTGCCCCTTTGTTGAATTGTGTATATCGTAAAGTTGGGCTTATAGATCAAGAATTGTGTGTCTGGCTCTCGGAGCCCAAATCCTGTAATCACTGTAATTGTACATTTTCGAATTGTGTTTCGGCTACTGAGTACCTGTTCTCTTTGTTATTTCTTAATCTTGAAAAGAAAATATAACCTTGTTAAATTTTATCTTAACTTTAATTTCGTATTTTGGGACCTATTCACCCCCGCACTTTCTTTCACCTCTGCTGTTCCACAGAAACCTGGGAACAAGTGGTAGCAGAGCGTGGTTGAATGAGTCTCAATTTAGCCCCTTTTGACGGCTAAACATTGCCTTATTGTCGAACTCTAACAATTTTCTCAGTTGCTGGAATTTTTTGATTTTTCCGTTTGTTTTCAAAATTGCTTTGTCATCATGCCCGGCCCTCGCGATGTTCTCCATCTTAACTATTTGCGCAAGGAGGAGTTGATCTATGAATTGACTATTAGAAATGTGCAATCTGGAGGCACGGTTGCGGTAGAAACAAATAAGCTTAGAGAGTCCCTTGATTTGCCCATTTCCATCCCCACTTTGGGAGAGAAAGAAATTGACGACTCTCTTTCCACGATCACTGACAATACTACTGAGCTAGCATCTGTAGTTAGTTTTTTTGAAGAAAATGATCCTTCTCCTAATCAATTTAAACGTGTGCAAGCCAGGTTATTTCATTTTTCTAATAGAGTTAACGATCTGTTGTCTCTGAAGTTGAATGACGTTCAGAGGAAGGAAGCTAGTATGGTTCTTGAAAATCTTTCTGAATTGTCCAGTAAGGTTACCCAATTGTTAACTGGGGAAGTTCCTCCCAAAACTGATCAACCCACTGCGGTGAATGTAGGTAGCGAGGAAGAGCCTCCCAAGGGAGAAGTCAATAGGAAAACCGTTGGAGCTCAAACAATCTCTGCCCCATTGGACAACGAGTCTGAACGCCTTACCAAGTTGAATAATGTACGTCCTGAATTAACTTCTTTGCCACTTAAACCTTTACCTACTATGTCACCTGGGTTCAGCAGCTTGCCTCATCCATTAGCAATGTTGCTCAGAGGTATCTCTAAGTTTTCTGTTAATACCACCAGTGAAGTAATTTCCTTCTTAAGGTTTTTAGTTGAGTTTCAGGACCATGCCCTTGTTTTTTCTCTTTCTCCATGTCAAATTTTGCAGATAATTTATCCTTATGCAATTGGTGTTCTCTCAGACAAAATAGTAAGAGCCATACCCGAACAATCATCTATTGAAGACTTCCACGCCCACTTGCTAGCTAACTTCAATCCGGCTAGGGCAAGGTCCTCACTTATTCAGAAGTACTATTATCGTGTACAACGGTTGGATGAAAACTTGGCAGATTTCATCCAAGATATTAAGTTCTATACTAGGGTGTTTGCTCTTCACTTCCCTGAAGATCAGATTGTACAGGCTATTGTGGAAGGCATTTCACCATCTTATAGGTCATATTTGTGTTTCGCGGCGTGCCCGCAAACCTTCTCTGAACTTGAAGCATTGGCCGTCTCAGCGGAAGGAGTTAGATACGCCGATTCCTTGCGTGTCGCGAAAGAACCCCCTCCTTCTTTTAGTAATCCTCGGCCTCCACCTCGCCGACCAGTCACACCTCGTAAATGTTATGCGTGCGGGTCGCCTGACCATCTTCGGAACAAGTGCCCATTGGTCAAAACTAGTAGGGCAAATAATGGAGCTGGTTCATCACAAGGTTGTTTTAAATGTGGGGCTTTCTCACATATCGCCAAGAATTGCCCAAATTCGAATAGCACCCCCTCCTGCTCAACTTCTGGTGCAAATTCCACCAATGCCAATAAGAATAAGTGACTAGTGGCTTCGGCTGAGTCGACTAATCCATCTTCCCGAGGCTCAGCCCCTGGTAAACAGGTCGAAAATTCAGGGAAAATTCAGTCTTCTAATTTATCTTTCGAATGCCCCAAAGAATGTCTTTAGGATTACGGCGGATACCCCCGCACCTGTTCCTTTTCTTAAGATTGAATTAAATAATGAACCTGTAACAGCTCTTTTAGATTCAGGCAGTGTTTGTTCAATTATTTCGGCTCAATGGTATTCAAAATTGAAATCTATTTGCAAACTACCTGACTATTGCTCATCTCCTGTTCAATATGTTTCGGCTAATTCTTCTCCATTAGAAATTTTAGGCTCTTTAAATGTCAAAATTCGTATTTTTAAATTTACTTGGAAAATTAAATTATTTGTGGCCAAGCACTTGTCTTGCCCCATAATATTGGGAGCTGACTTCATTTCTCACACCGGTCTAGTGCTCGGTCTTCAGAGTAAGTCGTGCACATTCAAATTTGCTTCCAATTGTAAAATCCCCTTGTTAAAGTGTAATTCTGTATCATGTTCCTCTATTTCGCCTACCCAGGATGAGATGTTGTTAGACCTTAGACATCTACCTGAGGAGCAGGCTGATAGTATTCGTAAGTTGTGTCAGTCGTTTCCAGAAGTGTTCTCTGATACTCTTGGTGTTACTGACCTTATTGAATACAAAATTGAGGTCACGGATTCGATTCCTGTCCGTTTTCCACCTTATAGGCTATCTCCACCTAAAATGAAGGCTCTGAAAGAAATCATCGATCAAATGTTGAAGGATGGTATTATTCGGCCCTCTAAGTCAGCGTATTCTTCACCTATTTTTCTAGTCCCGAAACCCCAAGGGGGCTTCAGGCCTGTCATTGATTATAGGGCTCTCAATCGGAAGGTGGTGTTACAATCTGTGCCACTTCCTGACCTTCATTCTTGTTTTTCATGGTTTCGTAAGGCCAAGTTCTTCACCATCTTGGATTTGAATCAGGGTTATAATCAAATTCCCCTAGCTGAAGAGTCTAAACACCTTACAGCGTTTGCCACGGATTGGAATTTGTATGAATACAACCGCGTGCCTTTCGGGCTCCCCACGGGAGCAGCTGTACTCACTAGACTGCTAGATAGGGTCTTCTCCGACATCAAATTTGAGTACTTATATCACTATCTTGATGATGTCGTCGTATTTTCGGAGACTTTCGAAGAACACCTAGATCATCTGCGAGAAGTTCTCAATCGCCTTCGTGAGGCCGGGTTAACTGTGAAGTTGTCCAAGGTTGCCTTTGCTAAGCCCTCCATGTCATTCCTAGGGCATATTGTGTCACCTGATGGTGTTGCAGTCGATCATTCTAGAACACAGGCCATCCGTGATTTTAAACCTCCTAAGGACATCAAAGGTATCGCCAGGTTCATTGCTATGGTGAATTTCTTCAGGAAGTTTATTCCTAACTTCGCTAATAGAGCGGCGCCCTTGAACCTTCTTCGTAGGAAAGGCATCAAATTTGAGTGGGGACCTTCTCAACAAGCCGCTTTTGAAGATCTTAAATTAGCTCTCTGTAATGCCCCTGTCCTTTTTATGCCGAACTTCTCGAAGAAATTCATCTTCCAAACCGACGCGTCGTCGTCAGCGGTAGCTGCAGTCCCATCGCCTATGCATCTAGGACTCTATCGGCTCAAGAAGCCAAGTATTCCATCTATGAGCTCGAAGGTTTGGCTGTCTTATTTGCCTTAGAATAGTTCCGTCTCTATCTGGAACATGTCAAATTCGACCTGGAGACGGATAATCAAGCCTTAAGCTGGGTCTTAGGTAGGCCGCGTCGTACTGGTCGTATAGCCCGTTGGGCCATCCGAATTTCTGCCTTCCAATTCGATGTCAGGCATATCAGAGGTACCGAAAATGTTGTCCGCAGACGGACTCGGTCGTATGTTTTCCAACGACGTCGAGACCCATGAACCGGTCGATAGTTCATCACCTCCCGACTCCATACTATCTGAGGTTAATTCCATCTTAACAGATGCTCCCATGCTCTTTAGGGATATCGAGAAATACCAACGTGAAGATCCGACGCTGGCTCCGATAATGGAAACCCTTTCTTGTGGGGAACACTTCGTCCCTTATGTACTGAGGAATGGTGTTTTATGTTGCCCTTCGAGGCATGATAAGATGATGAAAGTTGTCGTTCCAGCTGTTCTTGTACCTATGATCTTTAAGTACTATCATGAGACCCAATTAGGGGGGCATCTAGGCATCTTTAAATCTCGCGAAAAGATTCGTGAAAGGTTCATCTGGAAGGGTATGGACGGTGAAATCCGTGAACTAGTAAAGGCTTGTAAATCCTGCTTGCTTAGTAAACCAACCATGTCCACCAAGGTAGGCCTGTTGTCTTCTCATCAAGCGTCGCGCCCTATGGAACGCCTGTATATTGATTATGTAGGACCCTTCCCCCAGTCCAAGGGAAATGCCAACAAGTTCATCTTTCTATGTGTAGATGGTTTTACAAGATTTTCCTGGTTATTTCCGACTAAGCTGGCTACCGCTCAGTCCACCATTACTTGTCTAAATTCAATCTTTGCTTCTTTTGTTCCTTGTCAATATATGGTGTCTGATAATGCTAAGGCTTTTACATCTAATCTATTTCGTAAATTCTGCTTTGACCTGTCCATCTCTCATGTGACAACTTCAGCTTATTACCCTCAACCATTTCTGGCTGAACGGGTTAATCGTAATCTCAGGTCCGCGCTCATTGCCTATCATCAAGAAGATCATTCTAGGTGGGACACGTCCCTGCATTGGTTAGCTTTTGCTTTGAACTCGGCTGTTCATGAATCTCACAAGTTTACGCCAGCTTCGCTGATGTTCAAGTTTGTTCCCAACACGCCGCTCTCTAACCTCTGGTCTCTGAGTGACATTCTACCTGAGACAATAGATCCAGATAACATTAAAGATCTTTGGAAGAAGGCTAAAGCCAATCTTAAAGTGTCTCATGAAAAGGTTAGGGAAAGATATGATCGTGGACGGAGACCCACCAATTTGAAGGTAGGCGACCAGGTGATGGTCAAGAATTTTGTTCCCGCGGGCAAGCTTGCCCCCAGATTTCATGGGCCGTGTACTATTCTCGATTTCCTTACACCCGTTACCTTACTGATAAGCAATCCAGCCACCGAGAGGATATTTAGGGTTCACCTGTCACAGGTGAAACCGGTGTAATTGCTGTGTTAACTTGCTTCATATAATTTTGAAAGAAATATGAAGGTTATATTTTGTTTGAGGGGTTTCACTTTTAAGGCCTTCTGCCCTTGGAATCTGTTTCCTTTGTGTGTAATTATTTATTGTAATCCTCCCCCGATCAGTTAAACTGCCATCCTGTCCTTACCATGGCCATTACCACGCTCCCGTCTCCTGCTAACATAACACACAGTGGCTTATACATGAAATGAATATCCTCACGCCGCTGGCCCCTCAACCTCTTCACAAAGGCTGTGCCCTCAAAAAATGATAATGGTCCAACAAAATTCTGCCGCCGAGCTTTAATGTTTCAGTGCCCCCGCAGCAGCGCGGCGCCGTACCGCTACTGAGGGAGGGTAAGGGCCCGCCCTTCTCCAGTGAGGCCAACCTGTGTACGGCGAGCCGGAGTCCTCCTCCCGGCCAAGGCTGATGTGCGGCGCACAACCTGTAACTGGCCCGCGATCTGCATGTTCGCCGCGGGCGCGGCGTGCTTCAACTCCACTACTCCTCTCATTGTGCGGGCGCGCGGTATCTCAGGGTACTTGAGGGGTCCGAGCGGCCTCCTCTGAACTCAAGCAGCGGCGGCTGGTCTGGCCGTCTAACGTAATCAACCTTGGATATATGTAATCAGCTACATGGATATTTAACATCAACAATTACTACAGTTTTGAATCCAACTGCAATATCTGGTGGACTTAGAAAAATTTTCCTCAACTTTAAAAAACTAAAAGTTTCCTTCTGAATTCAACTTCTACAAGCATAAAGACATTACATCAATAGTAATCAAATAATTCTAAAACTGGATCCAATCATTTTAAGAAACTTTTTTGGTAAATACTTTTGCAATTAACTTCTATATCAGCATCATAACTTGGACCTTATTTTCTTCTGTGTTTCCCCTTGGAGGAACTTTTGGGGGGGGGGGAGGTCCGTACCGGGCGGTACACCCCCATGCCGCTAATTCAAACTTTGTGCCAGTTGAAACTCTCCTACTGGCGGAAGCCTGAACTTTATCTACGGCGTAAATTTTCAAGTTTCTCAGAAGATGTCACTACTTGTAAATTTTGAAGTTTCTGAACTGGGTCGTTTTCGATGTATTTTTGTTTTGCCTGTAGTAAGAAATGTGGACATTCTCTTCCAGATGGCACTACTGAAGAAATACAATTATGCACCCTAGTGTGAAGTGAAAGAACTATGTTTTTGAAGAAATTTTGTGTTTATAAATTTGTTCTTTGTTAAACTTCTTTCAGTTATTGTTTATGTTGGCAACATTAACCCCTTCCTTCCGCCAGCTTTGAATTTAGCCAATCCCGAATTTCTTTAATTAATTTATGACCAATCAGGTGTACCTTCTTCAACTTGGAGATGTTGCTTAACCCTAGCCAATAAAATTCTTGTGGGAGGGTGTTCTCATTCCTGAAACGCCTCGAACTTTCCGCGAGAGTATATAAACTGCTGATTTTCGGGTCTCCGCGCCACTTCAGAAACATCTTTCAGTGTGTAAAGTACGTAGCAGGGGGCGGGAAGCGCCTCTTTCTTCGGGCAGCAGTTCAACCACAAGGTAATGGCCTTTTAATAACTTATTTTCTTGCTAGCTCAGCAGTTTAACTCTCGGGGCAGGTCCGAAGCCTTTTCCATGTAACTTTCCTTTAAAATGTAAAGACACTCGGTATCAATTCTTTCTGTTTTAACTACAAATTGGGATAGAGAGTGCTTAACCCTCTCGAGCTCCCACTCATATTGCTTCGAGGTGAACTTATTTTCTCAACCGTTTCTTCCTGTCTAGCGTAATGTAAATTGTCTTCTCATATAAGTCACCTCCTTAGTATGGGATTAGCCCTTGCATTAACGGCCTAGTGCCAAGTAGGTTTTAAACAAAATGTATTAGGAGTGCAGCTTCGCCTCCTCTCAAACTGGTATGGTCGAGGCCATGTAATATTTCTGTTTCTTCTCTTAATAAGCCTCAGTAGGTTGGGTATTTTACCCCTGTTTTCATGTCCTTGGAGGACAACTTGAAAGTGGAGTTTGGTGTGGCCTTGGATAGGCTCGTACTTAAGAGCAGGTTGCTCTTTCCAAAAAAAAAATGTTTTCTGTATGCCTCGAGGAGGCTTCACCGTGTAAAGAGGAGCAAGTGCTCCTGGGCATGATAGGGGCCTTCTGCCCCTTTGTTGAATTGTGTATATCGTAAAGTTGGGCTTATAGCTCAAGAATTGTGTGTCTGGCTCTCGGAGCCCAAATCCTGTAATCACTGTAATTGTACATTTTCGAATTGTGTTTCGGCTACTGAGTACCTGTTCTCTTTGTTATTTCTTAATCTTGAAAAGAAAATATAACCTTGTTAAATTTTATCTTAACTTTAATTTCGTATTTTGGGACCTATTCACCCCCGCACCTTCTTTCACCTCTGCTGTTCCACAGAAACCTCGGAACAATAATAATAATAATTGTACCAGGCGGTACACCTCCACGCCGCTAATTCAAATATTGCGCCAATTGAAACTTCTTTACTGGAGAAACTTGGAACTTTAACTACTGAACTAATTCCACGGTTATTCAGAAGATGTCACTGAGTGTTTTTTATTTGCCTTTTGTTTTTCAACGATTAAGAGGTGTGGACAATTTCTAACAGATGTCTCTACCCAAAACTATGGTAACACACTCTGCTACAATGGAATGAACTTTCCTAACTTTCCTAAGTTTTATTTTTACTAAATTTTGTTCTGTGGTTTGTGGGTTGGCAATATAAATCCTTTCTTTCCGCCCGTTTTGAATGTAACCAATCAGGAATTTATGTAATTAATTTTCCACCAATAAGGTGTTTCTTTCTCGTTTTGTGTATTAGTTTTTGCTGTTATCCAATAAAAGCGAAAGGGTGTGTCTACTCATTCCTGAAAGGTCTCGAATGTTCCACGAGGGTATATAAACTGCTGATTTTCTTGTCTCGGTGCCACTTCAGTAACATCTAACTTAGTGTGTGTGGAAATGTAGCAGGGGGCGGGAAGCGCCTCTTTCTTCAAGCAGCAGTTCTTCTACAAGGTAATGGCCTGTTAACATCTTCATTTCTTGCTAGCTTAGCAGTTTAACTCTCGGGGAGCGTTCGAAACCTTTAGTATGTAACCTGCCTTTTTAAAATGTAAATTCTTTTCTGTCTATGTAAATCTATAAATTATAAATCTATAAATTACTGTGAAGCGGAGATAGAGAGTGCTTTATCCTCTCGAACTCCCCTTCATTTGGAAATTGAGGTGACTACGTTTTCATAACCGTTTCTTCTCTTCCTTAAAATATTAAAGTTTCTCATACGGGTCACCTCCTTAGCTTGGGATTAGCCCCCGTGTTTCGGCCTAGAGCCACTTAGGTTTTAAAAGTGTTTTTAGGAGTGCAAGTTTACGCCTCCAATCTCTTCTGTACTTTGGGCCAGTAACTTAACCTGATGTTTTGTTTTCTTCATGCGAAGGCCCCGTAGGTTGGTATTAATTACCCCTGTTTCGTTGTGTGCCTTAAGGGCAGATAGAAATGAAGTTTGTTGTAGCGTTTGATAGGCTTGTAAAATTGAGAGCGGGTCTGCTCTTTTTCTTAACATTGTAATTAGGAGCAAGTGCTCCTCGTACTTAGGGGTTTTCTGCCCTTTAGCAGTTGTGGTTGTGAGCTGAGAGCTCAGGAATTAAACTTGGGGCTCGAAGCCCAAATCTTGTAACGAACTGTAATTTGTTAATTTGTTGATCTGCTACTTGGTACCTGTTATACTCTGTTAATTGTTGATTTTGAAAAGAAAATATAACCTTTGTTAAAGTTTTAAATTAACTTTAATTTTGTAGTTGAGACCTATTCCAGCCCGCACCTTCTTTCACCTCTAACTACCACGGATATCTCCGTAACAATAGTAATAATAATAAAAATAATAATAATAATAATAATAATAATAATAATAATAATAATAATAATAATAATAATAATAACGTATATTACGGTTTTTTCTCAGCTTGAACTTCATCGCGATCATCATTTAAGTCAGTCTTCGTATTCCAGATTGAAGGGGCCAGCATACAACACAATGTGTCTTTTACAAGAGGGCTTACCATGAAATCCACTCACTTTAGTGAGGAGAATCTCTCGCAGAATGTTGGCTGCAATACGTATCAGAAACACTAGAGGCCGATCGGTATTGTGGCATCGTCTCTTGGAGCTTGTAGTAAAGGTCCGTGTAATGCCCCAGGCTCACAGAACTAGGATTAACTGAGATTAGTCGCATGAAGCCCACAAGCCGCCGAACTGGCAAGTGGGACGTCACTACACACACGAACAATGGATGCACGAACCCAAATCAATACTAAAACTGACAGACAATCGAAATCGCATAGCAATCAAATTAACCCATTAGACCGCTCTCTGCCAAAATCTCATAAGCCTATTCACGGCAGCTGGTTCGTACGGATTTTGAGAGAATAGAGAGTTTCATATGTGTTCAAAATTCTCTAATGTTTTGTACCCCACTCTTGCCCTCCCTGATGATCCAGCTGCGCTAATGCTTAACACTATCCCATTAACAATGAACGATTACAATCCGTATTACCGTGTAGGGTATAATATAATAATTTCCATTATATTTTTATGGGCCTTTGTTTCGTGACCATTTATGTATTAGGATTAAATAATTGGAATATTCAGTTGCAAAATGTTCATTTTATGTCCGACCTTTTATGATTTCACTGTCTATGAACAGATCATACTTGCACTCAATACTGCAGCTATAAAAACTATCTACAGGTCAATGTTTAATATCAGAGATGATAGATTCGAACCTCACAGTCGGCATCCCTGGAGATTGTCTTCTATAGTTTCCCAGTTCCAAACTACGCAAATGCTGGAGTTGTAAGCCACTAATATCTCAGTTGCAATCATTTCATATTCAACATCGTAGAAAACCAGTTAGTGCTAATGATATAGCAACAAACCTCGAAAAAGTATGTTCAAATATAGATGCCATGGCCTTCACAACTTTCTACTTGAAATCATCTTATAGGCCTACGATAGGGGAATAACATTCATTTTCAACACAAAATGAATGACACCTGATATTCCACTACAAATATGTATTATTTTCGAATTTCTGGCGAATAAATTTAATAGTTAATATTAGGTTCTTTAAAATTATAATAGTAATAATACAACTGACTTTTTCACGGTCGGTGCACAGTAAAGAATATACAAGCTTCAACCGTCATTGCTACAGCAGCCCTAGTCGTGGAATTATGTGTTTCGAACACGCGGGGCTGTCTCCATGAAGTACAAAGAATTTCTAATAATGTTTTTGATACGACAAAATTCCAAAGGAATATCACATATAATGATAATAATCGTGATTATCACTCTTTATCTCCTTAAGCTTATGCCATACGACATGACTGAATTGCCTTTATAAATTTTTTGAAAAGAAACGTTTGTGTAAAATCATTTAGCGAAATGCTCTACTGATGGAATACAGTGTTGATTAAAATGCAAATTTAATGTAACAAGAGCAGTTGATAGTTTGAAGACTACTTCAATCTTCTTCGGTGATGAGAAACTTTTTTTTTTTTTGCTAGGGGCTTTACGTCGCACCGACACAGATAGGTCTTATGGCGACGATGGGATAGGAAAGTCTTAGGAGTTGGAAGGAAGCGGCCGTGGCCTTAATTAAGATACAGCCCCAGCATTTACCTGGTGTGAAAATGGGAAACCACGGGAAACCATTTTCAGGGCTGCCGATAGTGGGATTCGAACCTACTATCTCCCGGATGCAAGCTCTCAGCCGCGCGCCTCTCCGCGCACGGCCAACTCGCCCGGTGAGAAACTTTAAACAGATACTGAATCCCTAGATACAAAAATCAAGACCAAGGGAATAAGGACACGAACTGAAAAAGCGAATGCAGTGTACGATGTACTTAATATGGAATTATAGTGTACCCGCTCAAAGCCTGAGTCCCAACCAGCATTTATCTCAGGGAGTGTTACGGTCCGAATCCATCGCAACTACTACTCAATAAAAATATAATGTTTTGAGATATAAGATCTCAACTAAATGTAAGGGCGCCATCCAATCAGTACTACAGGGTTGAACGGGACACTCTAATCTTTATCTTTAAGGCTCATCATAAAACACACAAATTTATATATATATTCAGATCAAAGGAAAATTATGAAGGCTCCGTCCTAGGAATGGGGACGGATATTTAAACGGTCACCAAGGGTTTACTATTCTACAAGAACAAGAACCTGGAACTGTTTCCTTGCAAATGCTAAAGGAGCATTTATTTAAGTAAACAAATGAAATTTTACACACAATCAAAATCTGTTGACCCTTGATTTGCCGGTAATTTGGCAAATTATTCCTGAAAAATGATTACATAATATTTGTCACTTTTGACCACCCTTCCATTTTGGTGGTAGAACCGTTGATATCTGAAGGTATCAGATTTACCTTCGTTAACACCATGACCATATTTGATCATGGACCGAGAACCTGTTGGCTAAGTAGGCGCGATCACATGGACCATGTTATCGCCTCTACTTTAATTGAGATGAGACCAACCCGGGAAACTACAAACTCTCCCGGGTTCCTAACCAAGATATGCTAATCGTTAGTTGAAGGAATACGACAAAGGGACTCTAACCTAATGGTCCAGATGTAGGGATTTGCCTTCATTTACACATATTAACTTAACTTATTATTTACAACCAATTGACATTATTTCGTTAATTCGCCAGCTGACTTCCCTAGTATCATCCATCATCATCATCCGAAATAATAAGAAAATTAATTAAAATAAAAAAATATTTTATTAAATATTATTTTATTATTATTATTATTATTATTATTATTATTATTATTATTATTATTATTATTATTATTATTATTATTATTATTATCTGTGGAGATCATGATTATCGTAACCCGTAATCATCCTCGGACTAATATTTCAACTTTTCGCGATTTTATTTTATTTTCATCTGAAATAAATAAAAGTACCTTCGTCGATTATTCTTCTTCTCCTTCTTCAAATATTCTCCTTATTATTATTATTAGTTAAAAATCTCAAATTGTTCATTTCAACTCCCAACATCATAATTATGTCCAAATTTTAAAAAAGTAAATTCTTCCAAAAATAAAAAGTACCTATTTTTATTTTTTTATTATTATTATTATTAAAAAATTATAATTTCGCCTGTTACACGGTAGTCCACTCTTAATATGTTTAACGCATAACCCCTTTTTCAATTCCTATTTATTTTGGCACTTATCAATCCAGATATGATTTACTTGGAATATTATTATTATTATTACTTCTTTCGAGAATCTTTATTTTTATTCCCCATCTTTATAATTTGGTCACATACGTTCTCTCCCAAACAGAAATCACCAAGATCCGAATTCACATCGGTCAGGACATAATAGTGTTCGAATCCGCCACCTTATTTTCGTACTGCCGTTAATTCATGGAGGCCATATGCTCCTAAGACAATTCTCAAATCCCATAACATCTCGCAGTTGGGCAAATACCTCCAATCTCCGCAAGTGTTAAATTATTCCTTCCTTTTTTCCATTTTGAAGTCCATTTATCCATTGGAACTCTTCAAAACATTTCACCAATTAACCCTCGGTGTGTGGACTCTATTCTACCACTCAATACACCGGTATATAAATACAACCTCTATGTGGGCCTTAAGATCCATCTATTTCTTCATCAACACCAGTACAATTCATTTTCATTTCGGGCCGGATTTCTGTCCCACAAAACTCCAAATCTCAACCTTTGGCTCAAATCCCTCTGGATCTTAAACATAGCGTGACCATATTATAACAGTGCCTATCTCGTTTCTACCAAAATTATTTATGATTATTATGGAGTCCAAAAAAAACGTTAAATCAAACATTTAGTGTTAAAACCGGATTCACTGCACAAATTATAATTATTCACGGCACAGGTGATCTCCACATTTAAATTACTTTAATTTGCAATCATACTATCCAACTAGGCCCGTGCCTTTATTCTCAAAGATTATTATTAAACACGCCTTTACACATTACCAAATTCTAATGTCCTACTTCGACCCTTGTACAGACTATTATTATTTTGTCCACTGGCGAACTTCGCGATGTTTACACACATATCAATGGACTTCATTCCGTCCCACAACAATTTAAATCACTTGGCAATCCTACCTCTGGATTATCTTAACAACATGCCTTAATATCTATAAAAGTTCCGATAACGGAAACCCACTTTGGAAGCACTCCGAAATGAATATTTACATTATCTTTATGTGAAACGTGCTCCATAATATAGCAAACAACTCAAGCACTTGAATGAACAACTCAACCCAACTATACTCTATTTAATAATCAAAATTATGGTGAGTGCTTGATCTACTCTACATTTTAATTTGTCCCTTTGTCTATCTATCTTTGAATTTATACGAGCCGTAACGGCTCGTTTCACAATCAAGTTACCATGATAAAATATGATTTCCTCCCCCTAACGATAGCTATCTATTAATACATTAAAAGGTACTCAACTCTGCCATTGTAGTCTGCTAAAACCGGACGAGAAGCCATAGCCCCTCCGGTTTTTAGCAATGCATTCCGCTGGTGTTCATGCCAGCTTGAAGAATTAATCCTTGACCCTTTCCAACTTTACACATTTTGAATAAAAACAAATAAATTAACTGTTGCACTTTGGAATAATTTCCACCCTAAATTCTATTCACAAATTTTACACTCTCGGCCTTGTATCTAGCCCACTTAATGTAAATTTACATTCTTCATTCCTTTCCCGGACACTAGGAACATGGGATACCTCGGGATCCCCTTTACAACGGCCCGTGCGCGCACTTGAATTTCCCGTCTCACGTTTGTGTAGCTGACCAGGTATCAGTTTAGAATCGACTGTTTACTAGGTGACATAAACACTCGTGACCGTTCTCATGTAACGCACTTCCTAATATGTTGGTAGAATCTCACACTCCGTAAGTTATGCTTTACTGAGTCCTGTCTATTTAAAACACTTCATACTAGTAGACTTGCTCAGGACTGTAATATGAGCTACATCACGTCATGAATCACTGTACTATGTAACCATATAATACTTCGAACTCTACTCCATGAGTAAGTACACACTCGCACCCCTGGCGTAGTCACGGCTCGAACACACTGTCAAAAGTAGTCACGTACCACGGGCGTGGTATCCGCCCGAACACTTTGTCAGAAGTACTTCCGTCCTAGTGTACGACCTCATATTTATACTTGTATCCCCTCTCTTCCGAGTTCAACGGAGGTCATCTTGGAACGCACAGTCCCGATATCTTCATACGACAGTTTGCAGTTTGGCCGGTGGCTTATATATATGATCCAATGATGTAATTATGTTCTCAAATGCTCTATACCAATTCTCAACTATTATCGTTCGCTGGTAATGGATATATTCGCGAATTTAGCTGCCGTAACCCGGCTCGGGGTTTCGCGCTCTATTGTGGCGTCCTTTGCTTTCAGCCAATCAACGAATAGCGTCCATGAATTCTCAGAATTACACCATGCAATCTCCCGCAATTATTAACTTTATATAAGTTTTATGGTATAGTAAGGCTCCTAAATTCCACTTTATTGTGAATCGATACTTGACTTTTTTCTATAAGTTTAATCCACGGAGTTAGCCTCGCTAGTGCTTCTTACAATCCGAAGTTGTCGCCTTGCTTTGGTCAAGTGAATTTTTCCATTGGTCCACCTTACCCACGTGACCGGGAAGGCTCATATTTTTTTCTTCTAGTGCCAACCCCGTGTCCCACTCCGGCTAGTTACATGGAGATACCTCGCCATCATTTCTCAGAATTTTGCACACGGCTCCCTGCGCTGTTGCTACTACCAAGACTGCCCCGGGCTATGAAAACTTTGGCAACAAGCTGGCCTCTCTCTTTCCTTGTTGTGACAAATTCTGAGAAACCTAATTCTGTCCCCCCATTGTGTTTGTTAATCTCGCTGGAGACAAGAGTCTGTGGTATGGTGAAACCTGCCATCTCGGCCTGGCCTGTTCTTACTGTACGTACAGTAAGATACTATTTATTCAGAAAATGAAATATATATTCCTCACTAATTCCTCATAGTTTCAATTGCATGACGCTTATCATACCCCCACCAGGGTGCATTATTTCCCACGCTACGTTTAAAAATTTTGTGCATACATGAAATTTTTAATAACTTTGGAATCACTAAAGCGTCATCAATTAATTTCTGACATCCTTCTAAACTCAAGCAGTTCCTTGGCTTCAACAATCTCGTTCCGTCGTTGATGATTCTCCTTTCGAAGTGCCTCGTTCTCTTGTTCTATCTGACGAATCATTGCTATGAACTCCAGGACGTCGCTGTCTAGGTTTCCACATTCTGAACATGGTCTGGCTATTGGTGTAGGCCGGATCATATTTACATCTACTTCCATGGCTTCTTCTTCTCCTACGGCATCTTCTTCTTCTTCATCTCCTTCCCCCTCTTCTTCTGCCTCGTCTTCTTCGTCTTCTCCGCCTTCTTCCATACCCTCGGCTGGAGTGTGGTACAATTTAAGGTTTGCTGCGTTGTACACACTTTCTGTGGTGCCATCCATGCTCTGGACCTTGTAGGAATTATTCTCGTAAGTATGAATAATTTTGAATGGTCCCACATAAAGTCGAGAAAATTTGTGGTATACCTTTTGCTCTGGATTCGACGGCGTCGGCTTCTTGACTAATACAAGCTCGCCTACCCTCAATGGGCGATGAAACCGCTTGTTCCTCAGCCTCCTCAACCTTCTATCAGCTTGCGCTTGCAGGTGCTCACGTGTCTTATTTACGCACATTTCTTGTGATTCTCGCGGATCCGTCGGGCAATCGACAACTTCATGCCATGGTCTGGCTGGAAATTGGTTATGGTGAACCACCGCAGGTATCCGTCCCGTAGCTTCGTGCATAGTGGTATTGATACATTCTGTGATTATCGGCACCACATCGATCCATCGCCAGTGTGCTTCTGAGCAGTAGATCCTACAGAATTTGGCGATCTCCCTCATGATTCGTTCTGACGGGTTGGCTTCAGGATGCCGTATCGAGCTCAGTACATGTTTGATGTCTAGCCTGCGTAGTTCGTTTGCAAATGCCAAGGATGTGAATTGACTTCCATGGTCAGTCAAGATGAATTTCGGCTTTCCCATGATTGGGATTATGTGAGATATTATCCCCCTCAATACCAGTTTAGAATTTGCTTTCTGCATGGGATATAGAGCCACGAATTTGGAAAACACGTCTAAGCTTACTAAAATGAATTTGTTTCCCCTGCGGGCCTTTGGCAAAGGGCCGTATAGGTCCATTGCGAACATCTCTTTTGGCTCAGTTGGTAACAATGGACGCGGTGATTGTTTGAGCAAGAATGGATTCGGCTTAATGCGCTGACAAATGTCACATGTTCGCAATACATCTCTGACAATTTTGTTCATTCTCTTCCATACGAACGTTTCTTGGATCGTGGATAACACCTTCCCGATTCCACCGTGGCCTATGACTCGGTGAACGTGATTTACCAGTGCCTTTTGGATCTCCGAAGGCACGACTATCCTCAGCTTCGTATGGTTCTCGTCCACGAACTTGTGCAGGGTCCCATTGTAGTAATGGTAATTTGGAGCCATTTTTCCTGCTCTATCAAATTCGGGACTGCCAGGTTGAAGTTTCTGGGTAAAGAAATCAATCATTAAATTGGTAAAATCGTCTCTCTTCTGCAGCGTTCCGATTTCTCTCAATTTTTCAAGTACCTCACGATCCTCATCGACCAATTCCAAACGGTGTATCGCGAAATCATCCGGATTCGGGTTACGGCTTAATGTATCCGCCAAGATATTCAATTTCCCTGGGCAGTGTTCAACGGTAAGATCAAACTGTTGAACAAACAAAGCCCAACGGCTGACCCTCTCACTTGCCATATTGGTTTTCATTATGAATGTCAATGCCTTGTGATCCGTGCGAATGATAATCGGGAAACCATAGATTATCTTCCTCCAATATTGCAAGGCATTGACGATGGCCAACATCTCTAACTCGGTGATGGTGTATTTGGTCTCATGTTTCCGCAATTTTCGGCTCATGAACGCAATGTATGTTTTCTTGCTATTGTTCTCTGGTTCTTCTTGCAATAGGACCGCTCCGATCCCTATGGTGGAAGCGTCCGTCTGCATGATAAATTTAGCTTCGTAGTCTGGATATCCTAATTTTACGCTCTGCAATAGCCTTTGCTTGGTTTGATCGAAAGCCTGTTCGCATGCTGAATCCCACTTCCAACGGTTGTTCTTTCTGAGAAGGTCTTGCAATGGTGCCACGACTGATGTATACTCTGGGCAATGATCCGCGAAGAATTGACACATACCGAGAAACTGCCTGATATGTTTAATTTTGGTAGGTTTTGGGAATAACCTGATTGCCTCTATTTTCAAAGGATTCGGTCGTACTCCTTCTCCGTCAACTAAGTGACCCAAAAACAGAACTTCTTCTTGACACAGATGGGACTTAGGTAGATTTACTTTGAAGTTATTCTTCCCCAAATCTGTGAGGACCTCGTCGATGATTTCTAAATGTTCCACTAGAGTCTTTGTGGCTATCAAAATATCATCCACATACCGAATGGTTGTGTCTCTGACTTTAGGGCTGAGGTTTCGATCAAGAGCGCGGATAAGGACTGATCCAGCGTTCTTAATACCAAATGGGAGCCTGTTAAACACATATGTTTGCTGGTCAAACAAAAATCCAGTCAACAATTTTGATTTCTCTTCTAATACTATGTGATGAAAGGACGAGGTGAGATCAAACGTCGAGAAGAACCTCATGTCCCTAAATTTCTTTAAAATTTCTTTAATGGCTGGCGCTTGTTCATATTCTGGTACCAGTCTCTCATTTATGGCCCGTGCGTCCAGGCAAATGCGCACGGAACCATCGGGTTTTCTGACCACCACTAACGGGTTCAAGAATGGAGTCGGGGACTTAGATATAAGACCTTCCTTCTCCATGTCCCTAATAGCCTCCCTGACTTGCGGATAGAATTTCTCCGCGACAGGGTATACCTTTCTCTTATACGGGGACCAGTCGTTAACATTTAATTCATATTCAAAATTTTGTATCCTCCCCGGTTTCGCGCCAAATGTGTCCCAATGTTTTCTCAAAATGTCCGCTAATTTTGCCTTGCCCTCTAGATCGATGTTTGCTTCATTAATTTTTCCCTCAATGTTCTTCTCACAATTTCCATCATCTTCTTCCACAGTTCCGACGATTTCTCCTGTTTCAACGCCGGCTGCGTCTACTAGTTCGTTGTCCCAAATTTGAACCTCCGTATTCCAGACAGTTTCTTCATTATTATTTGTCGCTTCCTGAGTGTCCATTGATGCGTCCTCTATACTATCTTCACACTTGCACTTGATTGTATTGTCTCCCATGTCAATCAAAGCGTGATACTCCGTCATGAAATCAGCTCCAATGATAAGGTTGTAGTTAATCTTAGCCATCACCACGAATGCGTGTGGAAAGGTCGACTGACCAATTTCGACTTCTAATAAAGCTTGCTGCTTACAAATGACATTTTTGTCCGGAACTATCCCTCGAATTTTGATACTCGAAACTGGAATAATAGGGATATTAAATTTTGATTTTAATTCATCCATTAAATTTTGTGAAACTACGGAGATGCTAGCGCCTGTATCAATAAGTGAGCGTATCTTTAAGTTCCCAATCCTAGTGAAGATAATGGGTAACTGTCTGATGCCCTTGGCGATCAGAGGTTGAGGGTCGTCGATCAATTCCTCCGGGGTCGCAATCCATGAATCGATCTTTGCGATCGTCCATTCCCCCTCTAAAATTTGGCGTTTTTTTTGTAGCCCCGAACCTTTGTTCAGGGTCAAATTGGCTTGCATTCGGATCCAATTGGCGCTCCGATCTGGCTTGCTGTAGCTGCATGCTCTCAGCTCCGGAAACCTGTTCATCTAGATTCCTATTCTGGATCGCATCTTTCCATTTCCGTTTATTCAGTTCATCTATATATCGCCTGCTCTCCTGATGTCTATCCTCCAATTCGTCATTTGGCTTCTGACGAGCTGTATGCTGGGCTGGGTTCCGTCCTGGGTACGGGTAAGGTCGACTGTTATTCCTCCTTCCCTCATATCCTCGGTATCCCCTATCTCTCTGGAAGTTTCCCCGGTACTGCGGTCTTCCTTTCTCCTGAAATGTCCCTCGGTTGTTCCATGGTCTAGGTTGCCAATTTTGTTCATACGTTCTACCGCTAGAAGTTGTTAATTCACGACTGGTGTTCGTGCTCTGGTCTCTAGTGGAATCTGTTTTCGGGCTTGTCCCCATCTCAATATTATTAATTTGCGGCTCTGACGATCTTTGGTGCCTACCATTTCCGTGATGGGTCGTCTGGTCAAGTTGCCTTAACAAACTTTCCGCCTGTACTGCAGTGCGTACATTGGAAGCAATCAGCATTCGTTGAATTTCAAACGGCAACTGCTTCGCAATAGCACTTATGAGCTCGGTCTCACAGACCGGATTGTCCAACTCGCGCATTTTATGAAATTGTGCGGTGAAGTACTCGGAGTACTTTGTTGGCGCTGAAGTAGAGTATCGTCTCGAGTATAATTCTAACCTGAGATTCTGCTGCGACTCCATACTCCAATACTTCTGTAAAAAGGCTTGGCGGAACCCCATGAAGTCGTCAAAGGTGTAAAGAAACGCCCTGAACCAAATCGCTGGCGCTCCGTCCAAAAATTTTTCCACTGTCCGCAGTTGTTTTTCGGCAGGTATCCTGTGCTCTTGGATGTAATTCGTGATTTCCCTGATGAACCATTTTGGTGTGATTTGCCCTCGAGAATCGAACTTGGGAGGTTTGTCATCTGACATCCTAATAAAATGAACTATAGGAGACGTCGCATGGTTCGCAGAAGCCGACGATGATCCGTCTCCCATGTGGAGTTTCGAACCTGTCGTATCAGATGCCAAGTTTTCCTCCTTCATCCTATTCAACCCTCTGTTCTCTGGGGTCTCGAACTCCCTATACTCTAGGTTAAAGTCTCGAGTACCGGACCTGTCCTCGTGCGTTTTTAATAATTCCACTTCCTTCCTCAGTTCATCTATTTTATCCGCGTTGACATCCGCAATGAACTTAGTCTTAAACTGTCTCTCTACGCACTCTTCCAGTTTAATGGCTAATTTTCGTTCCAAATCTTCGGTTTCCTGCTCCCGTATTTCAAGTGCTTCGGTCGCTTTGATCAGCTTATCATTTATATCTTCACAAGCCTCCAACCTGTGATCTAGACTTTCGATCCGGACTCCTGCATCCTCTAATTTGGTTGAAACCTCACGATTATTTTTGATGGATTCAACTTCTGACTCCAGAACCGAAACCTTCGCTTCCGTACGTTGGTGGTCAGTACGTAGCGTTTCCACGTTTTTCACTATCTCGTCAGTTTTCCGTGCGGTTTGAATGATATGGCCTTGGATCTGAGACCTAATCTCCTCCCGTCCGAGCCGACACTCCTCTCGCATTTTGTCATTTTGGGCCTTTGACTCATCACGATCAGCTGACATCTGGGTCGTGATTTCATTGAGTCCTGCCACGAGCCTTTCCCTGATTTCGTTACGATCCTCCAATGCTTCGGACCTAACTCGCTCTACCCTCTCGGTCACTCGGATCAGACTTGAATCGAAATGTTCTTTCATTTCCTCCTTCGTCTTATGACACGCCTCGCGTACCTGGTCTAGCCCTCGGGTAAATTCACGTTCGTAATTTTGACACGCGGTCCGCACTTCACTTATTTGCTCCGCTAACTCCATCTTACTATTATCACAAGTGATCCGCATTTCTTCAAATTTCTGCTCCATAGACTTATTACTTCGTTCTATAGACCTACTAGTTTGTTCGATAGCCCTATTAGATTGTTCGATAGACTGTTTTAAGGAATCATTTGACTGTTCATTAGACTTTTCTAATGATTTAAATTGAAGAGCCATAGCCCTCATCATATCCGCCATCGTAAGTGATTCTTCCTCTCCTACATGTCCATCCTGGGATATCTCCCCCTCTACATCAGACATTCTGAATTTATATAATAACAAATTAGGGCCAAACGGCTCCTCGCCCTACAGTACTACGTTTAACAGTTGGTCAAGGTCCTATCATCTAACGGTTCAATACTCGAATTAAATTTCTATTTTCTTACCACAATTTATATTCAATCACTCGTATCATACAACGAGTAGAATAAGGACAACAAATCTTGCTTGGTTCCATCCAGAATAAATACGTGTTAGACACATATAGAAAATAAATTTTAAAACTGTTATGTCAAACACCACCTAAAATTTTTGGCATAACACCGCCGTCTCGTAGCTTTAAATCTGAAATAAATAAATTCTCGTCGACAGTTCCAGTTCTCATTCCTGTATTAACTTGGAGTTTGGTACCAAGTATAAATTTTACCATATTCTCCTTGTTCCTACAATATACTCCTACTGCCCTTTGGTGAACAAAGTGTGGAGCCTCCACGTTCGCAGATATAAAATCGCATCAGAAATTTTTACAAAAAAATATTTTACTAACTGATGAGCCCAACACCTACTTCTGTCATCCTATAAATTGAGTCCCGTTCGGAAATTACTACTAGCCTATGCTATGTTAATAAATTTCTGAACACAATGACCGAATAAATAAATGAAAAACAAATGAAATGTAAACATCCAATTTAATAAACAAAGTATTATAACAATGGGGTCATCTCGTACACTAGATGATGCCATCACTATTTAGATTTACCTTTCTAGATCTGAATAAATGCCTCCCAACAACGCATAACCGTGATGCGGTCTATAATTAATTCAAATACCCCGATTGGGTTTAACTATCATATAATCAGCCTAAATGTTTAAGTCCCACGATTGGGTCTAACTATTATGAAATCCGTCCCTTACTTGTGTGACATGATGTCGTCGCTAATGCAACAAAGTTCCGGTTTTTTTTTTTTTTTTTTTGCAAAAATTAAATTAAAGTCACACGTTGCTCAAGCATGATGCAATCAGCCCTTCACGTTGGCCGCCATGATGTACCCGCTCAAAGCCTGAGTCCCAACCAGCATTTATCTCAGGGAGTGTTACGGTCCGAATCCATCGCAACTACTACTCAATAAAAATATAATGTTTTGAGATATAAGATCTCAACTAAATGTAAGGGCGCCATCCAATCAGTACTACAGGGTTGAACGGGACACTCTAATCTTTATCTTTAAGGCTCATCATAAAACACACAAATTTATATATATATTCAGATCAAAGGAAAATTATGAAGGCTCCGTCCTAGGAATGGGGACGGATATTTAAACGGTCACCAAGGGTTTACTATTCTACAAGAACAAGAACCTGGAACTGTTTCCTTGCAAATGCTAAAGGAGCATTTATTTAAGTAAACAAATGAAATTTTACACACAATCAAAATCTGTTGACCCTTGATTTGCCGGTAATTTGGCAAATTATTCCTGAAAAATGATTACATAATATTTGTCACTTTTGACCACCCTTCCATTTTGGTGGTAGAACCGTTGATATCTGAAGGTATCAGATTTACCTTCGTTAACACCATGACCATATTTGATCATGGACCGAGAACCTGTTGGCTAAGTAGGCGCGATCACATGGACCATGTTATCGCCTCTACTTTAATTGAGATGAGACCAACCCGGGAAACTACAAACTCTCCCGGGTTCCTAACCAAGATATGCTAATCGTTAGTTGAAGGAATACGACAAAGGGACTCTAACCTAATGGTCCAGATGTAGGGATTTGCCTTCATTTACACATATTAACTTAACTTATTATTTACAACCAATTGACATTATTTCGTTAATTCGCCAGCTGACTTCCCTAGTATCATCCATCATCATCATCCGAAATAATAAGAAAATTAATTAAAATAAAAAAAATATTTTATTAAATATTATTTTATTATTATTATTATTATTATTATTATTATTATTATTATTATTATTATTATTATTATTATTATTATCTGTGGAGATCATGATTATCGTAACCCGTAATCATCCTCGGACTAATATTTCAACTTTTCGCGATTTTATTTTATTTTCATCTGAAATAAATAAAAGTACCTTCGTCGATTATTCTTCTTCTCCTTCTTCAAATATTCTCCTTATTATTATTATTAGTTAAAAATCTCAAATTGTTCATTTCAACTCCCAACATCATAATTATGTCCAAATTTTAAAAAAGTAAATTCTTCCAAAAATAAAAAGTACCTATTTTTATTTTTTTATTATTATTATTATTAAAAAATTATAATTTCGCCTGTTACACGGTAGTCCACTCTTAATATGTTTAACGCATAACCCCTTTTTCAATTCCTATTTATTTTGGCACTTATCAATCCAGATATGATTTACTTGGAATATTATTATTATTATTACTTCTTTCGAGAATCTTTATTTTTATTCCCCATCTTTATAATTTGGTCACATACGTTCTCTCCCAAACAGAAATCACCAAGATCCGAATTCACATCGGTCAGGACATAATAGTGTTCGAATCCGCCACCTTATTTTCGTACTGCCGTTAATTCATGGAGGTCATATGCTCCTAAGACAATTCTCAAATCCCATAACATCTCGCAGTTGGGCAAATACCTCCAATCTCCGCAAGTGTTAAATTATTCCTTCCTTTTTTCCATTTTGAAGTCCATTTATCCATTGGAACTCTTCAAAACATTTCACCAATTAACCCTCGGTGTGTGGACTCTATTCTACCACTCAATACACCGGTATATAAATACAACCTCTATGTGGGCCTTAAGATCCATCTATTTCTTCATCAACACCAGTACAATTCATTTTCATTTCGGGCCGGATTTCTGTCCCACAAAACTCCAAATCTCAACCTTTGGCTCAAATCCCTCTGGATCTTAAACATAGCGTGACCATATTATAACAGTGCCTATCTCGTTTCTACCAAAATTATTTATGATTATTATGGAGTCCAAAAAAAACGTTAAATCAAACATTTAGTGTTAAAACCGGATTCACTGCACAAATTATAATTATTCACGGCACAGGTGATCTCCACATTTAAATTACTTTAATTTGCAATCATACTATCCAACTAGGCCCGTGCCTTTATTCTCAAAGATTATTATTAAACACGCCTTTACACATTACCAAATTCTAATGTCCTACTTCGACCCTTGTACAGACTATTATTATTTTGTCCACTGGCGAACTTCGCGATGTTTACACACATATCAATGGACTTCATTCCGTCCCACAACAATTTAAATCACTTGGCAATCCTACCTCTGGATTATCTTAACAACATGCCTTAATATCTATAAAAGTTCCGATAACGGAAACCCACTTTGGAAGCACTCCGAAATGAATATTTACATTATCTTTATGTGAAACGTGCTCCATAATATAGCAAACAACTCAAGCACTTGAATGAACAACTCAACCCAACTATACTCTATTTAATAATCAAAATTATGGTGAGTGCTTGATCTACTCTACATTTTAATTTGTCCCTTTGTCTATCTATCTTTGAATTTATACGAGCCGTAACGGCTCGTTTCACAATCAAGTTACCATGATAAAATATGATTTCCTCCCCCTAACGATAGCTATCTATTAATACATTAAAAGGTACTCAACTCTGCCATTGTAGTCTGCTAAAACCGGACGAGAAGCCATAGCCCCTCCGGTTTTTAGCAATGCATTCCGCTGGTGTTCATGCCAGCTTGAAGAATTAATCCTTGACCCTTTCCAACTTTACACATTTTGAATAAAAACAAATAAATTAACTGTTGCACTTTGGAATAATTTCCACCCTAAATTCTATTCACAAATTTTACACTCTCGGCCTTGTATCTAGCCCACTTAATGTAAATTTACATTCTTCATTCCTTTCCCGGACACTAGGAACATGGGATACCTCGGGATCCCCTTTACAACGGCCCGTGCGCGCACTTGAATTTCCCGTCTCACGTTTGTGTAGCTGACCAGGTATCAGTTTAGAATCGACTGTTTACTAGGTGACATAAACACTCGTGACCGTTCTCATGTAACGCACTTCCTAATATGTTGGTAGAATCTCACACTCCGTAAGTTATGCTTTACTGAGTCCTGTCTATTTAAAACACTTCATACTAGTAGACTTGCTCAGGACTGTAATATGAGCTACATCACGTCATGAATCACTGTACTATGTAACCATATAATACTTCGAACTCTACTCCATGAGTAAGTACACACTCGCACCCCTGGCGTAGTCACGGCTCGAACACACTGTCAAAAGTAGTCACGTACCACGGGCGTGGTATCCGCCCGAACACTTTGTCAGAAGTACTTCCGTCCTAGTGTACGACCTCATATTTATACTTGTATCCCCTCTCTTCCGAGTTCAACGGAGGTCATCTTGGAACGCACAGTCCCGATATCTTCATACGACAGTTTGCAGTTTGGCCGGTGGCTTATATATATGATCCAATGATGTAATTATGTTCTCAAATGCTCTATACCAATTCTCAACTATTATCGTTCGCTGGTAATGGATATATTCGCGAATTTAGCTGCCGTAACCCGGCTCGGGGTTTCGCGCTCTATTGTGGCGTCCTTTGCTTTCAGCCAATCAACGAATAGCGTCCATGAATTCTCAGAATTACACCATGCAATCTCCCGCAATTATTAACTTTATATAAGTTTTATGGTATAGTAAGGCTCCTAAATTCCACTTTATTGTGAATCGATACTTGACTTTTTTCTATAAGTTTAATCCACGGAGTTAGCCTCGCTAGTGCTTCTTACAATCCGAAGTTGTCGCCTTGCTTTGGTCAAGTGAATTTTTCCATTGGTCCACCTTACCCACGTGACCGGGAAGGCTCATATTTTTTTCTTCTAGTGCCAACCCCGTGTCCCACTCCGGCTAGTTACATGGAGATACCTCGCCATCATTTCTCAGAATTTTGCACACGGCTCCCTGCGCTGTTGCTACTACCAAGACTGCCCCGGGCTATGAAAACTTTGGCAACAAGCTGGCCTCTCTCTTTCCTTGTTGTGACAAATTCTGAGAAACCTAATTCTGTCCCCCCATTGTGTTTGTTAATCTCACTGGAGACAAGAGTCTGTGGTATGGTGAAACCTGCCATCTCGGCCTGGCCTGTTCTTACTGTACGTACAGTAAGATACTATTTATTCTGAAAATGAAATATATATTCCTCACTAATTCCTCATAGTTTCAATTGCATGACGCTTATCATACCCCCACCAGGGTGCAATAGTAAGGTTACATGTCACGATGGTCCCTGGAAGAGTGTAAAGTAACGGATTCCGTCACCTCGGTCATTCTCTTGCGTCAAGTAACCCTGGTATTCATTTCTTGTGTGAGATGAGTTTACCACAGCGGATATGTGGCTCTCCAGAAGAGAAAGACCTGTTTCTGAATTATCTATCATCTTTACAGTAAACTGAATTGATATACTTCCAGATGAACTGAGCACCCTCCTCGGCAGTGGTTACGCTGTCCCTCCCCTGAAGACTGGATTGCTAGGAATCCTCTTGAAAAACACAGAGCTCTTTATTACCCATGCCAGAAAAGTACCTAACTTTGGAAAAGTACAAATAGCTCCAAAGGACAGTTTCTCTTAAAGTAGTCATTTCTTAAGACAAACGAACTAAAAATAACAACACGACGAAATGAACCTGTTTCATGTAATAATTCCGACACTCCAGATTATCCTAAAATCATTTGTACCTGAAGCGAAGTTAAACCAATACCGTATTATTATTATTATTATTATTATTATTATTATTATTATTATTATTATTATTATTATTATCAATTCAAGAAAAATTCATTGTAAGATTTCGGTCAAAACCTGGATAGTTTTTGACATAACAAAGAATCTTAGAAAGGGTGGTGTTGGGGAGAATGACATGGATAGCGTTTTGGGTAAATCAGGTGAACTCTTAGTAGATCCCAGGAAATCGCGGAACAGGTGGAAGGAATATGGAACATTTTCACACCATAAAAGGAAATATTTCAGCTGATGTCGCGAACAACCGGGCTGATGGAGGAGACAATGATGTTATTGAAATTACGCTTGAGGAAGTGTAAAGAATGGTAAATAAAATGTATGGCCACAAAACAGCAGAATTAGATGAAATTAGACACGAAATGGTGAAAGTGGGAAGGTAGGGATGAAATGGCTGCACAGAGTAGTAAGGCTAACATGCAGTGTTAGTGAAACACTTTCCGATTGTGGAGGGATTTAGCTGGGTGGAAATGTAGCAAGCAATTTGTTCTGTGCCAATGACTTGGTCTTAATGGCAGACAGTGCCGAAAATCTAATAATGATGTTATTGGTTTTACGTCCCACTAACTACTTTTACGGTTTTCGGAGACGCCAAGGTGCCGGAATTTAGTCCTACAGGAGTTCTTTTACGTGCCAGTAAATCTACCGACACGAGGCTGACGTATTTGAGCACCTTCAAATACCACCGGACTGAGCCAGGATCGAACCTGCCAAGTTGGGGTCAGGAGGTCAGCGCCTCAACCGTCTGAGCCACTCAGCCTGGCCCGAAAATCTACAATCCGACTTTGAAATAGGTACGGTGAGTATGATAGAAAAATGATCATTTTCACGAATAAAGTGATGTCAGTAGGGAGGAAACCTAAGATAATTGATCACAAGTTTAGGATTACAAATCTGGAAGAGGTTCATAATTTCAAGTATTTGGCATGTGCATTCTCCCAGGATGGTAGTATAGTAAGTGAGATTGAATCAAAGAACAGCAAAGCTAGTGGGGTAAGCTCGAAATTGCGATCAGTATTCTGTAGGGGAGAAGTGAGCTCCCGCACGAATCTATCATTACAGCGGTCTGTTTTCAGACCGACATTGCTGTACGGGAGTGATAGTTGGGTGACTGAGGTTGTCTTATTCTTAAGTTAGAATTAACATACATGAAAATAGCATGACAGATCGCTAGTGACAGGTAAATGATGGCTCAATGGCGGAAGGGTGCTCGTAATGAGGATATAAATGTTAAGTTTTTTTTTTGCTGTTTTGCTTAACGTCGCACCGACACAGATATGTCTTACGGCGACGATGGGATAGGAAAGGTCTGGGAAGTGGAAGGAAGCGGCCGTGGCCTTAATTAATTAAGGTACCGAGCTCGATAGCTACAGTCGCTTAAGTGCGGCCAGTATCCACTAATCGAGAGATAGTGGGTTCGAGCCCCACTGTCGGCAGCCCTGAAGATGGTTTTCCGTGGTTTCCCATTTTCACACCACGCAAATGTTAAGTTAATAATTAATTAGATGGATGAAGTGGTACATATAAAGCGGCTTCGTCATGCGAGTCAAATGCAGAAGGTTAGACCACCTAGAAGAATAACGGACTCGGTCATGGAGGCTAAGGGAAGTAGGGGTAAAACAAAACGATGGTAGTTAGACTCAGTTTCTAATGATTTAAAGATAAGAGGTATGAAACTAAAGAAGGCCAGAGCTGGATAAAAATAGAGGACCGGACGAGTTGTCCGTGCGGTTAGGGGCGCGCAGCTGTGAGCTTGCAACCTGGAGATAGTTGGTTCGAACCGCACTATCGCCAGCCCTGAGGACGGTTTTCCGTGGTTTCCCATTTTCACACCAGGCAAATGCTGGGGTTGTACCTTAATTAAGGCCACGGCCGCTTCTTTCCCAGTCCTAGCCCTTTCCTATCCCATCGTCGCCACATGACCTATCTGTGTCGGTGCGACGTAAAGCAAGTAGCAAAAAAAAAAAAATTGGCTTGTAGTCGGGTCTAGTAAATACACTGAGATTTGCAGACTTAGCACTGAAAGTCATAACAATTTACACAAGAGATGCCTATATGTATTATTATTCACCGTAACACTTTTGTCCTGCTCTTTGGCTGAATGGTCGGCATTGTGGCCTTCAGCTCGTGTTCGGTTCTATATAGGGTCAATACTTTAGCAGTGTCCGGCTAATTCATCAAACTACCTTTTCATATATACATACAACAAACTCTGCTAAAAAAACCTCCACTGAAAGGGCAATAATGAATAGATTTCTCCACGTACGGTTAATATCAAGTATGGCATCCGATCGTAAAACACGGCCAAGTCCACATGGTTAACACATTTCGCACCAGCAACCCTACCAAAGTGTGGGGAAAAAAGTGAAGGAAGAAAATTTGCTGTAATAGTTCTGTCCATCCCGGAGAACCGGGCGTTGATACGTTACGCATAATTATCACAAAAGCAATCCTAATAAGGAACATGAATTGAATTGTTGACAGTTGAATTATTATTATTATTATTATTATTATTATTATTATTATTATTATTATTATTATTATTATTACTTCATCAAGCCATGATGTCCGGCTCCATGCCTAAATGGTTAGCGTACTGGCCTTTGGTCCAGAGTGTTCAGGGTTCGATTCCCCGAAGGGTCGGAGATTTTAACCTTAAATGATTAATTTCCTTGGCTCGGGGACTGGGTCTTTGTGCTGCCCCCAACATCCTTGAAACTCATACACCACACATAACACTACCCTCCACCTAAATAACACACGCAGTTACAGTAATACATGGCAGATGCCGCCCACCCTCATCAAGGGTCTGCCTTACAAGGACTGCACTCGGCTAGAAATAGCCACACGAAATTATATCAACCTATGATGATTTTAAGATACTCTTTTTTTGTTTTAAAATCTGCTTTACGTCACACCGACACAGATAGATCTTAATGGCGATGATGGGATAGGAAAGGGATAGGTGTGCGAGGGGAGCGACCGTGGCCTTACTTAAGGTAATGGTGTGAAAATGGGAAACCACGTGAAACAATTTTCAGGTCTTCCGACAGTGAGGTTCGAACCCACTATCTCCCGAATGTAAGCTGATAGCTACGCGATCGAAACCGCACAGAAACTTATTCGGTATGGTGGTGGTGGTGATTATTGTTTTAAGAGGAAGGTTACCGGACTTTTTGCTACACAGCTTATATTAATACACCCTTCTTTATGTACAATAGGATGGAATTTAATATCCCCAAAGAAAAATTCGGTGAAATGAACTTAGCTAATGGTGATGTTTTTACTCTATTAAACATGTATGCTATTCCAGCTAGAAGCTTACTTACGCCGTTCAACAACCTACAGGCCTTCTCTGAAACAGTGAGGGATGCTTTAAAATTTTAGCACGAGCACATAATCTGTTTCTCCAAAACGTTAATCTAAATCCACGATGTGCGCACCAGTAGTGTAAGAGAAAACAGTGTTTACAACTCCGATGACTGATTATTTCATCAGCATTAAGAGATTACACTCACCGCATTCTACCCAGTAGTACAGCAGGTGTGAGGTGGAATAATATTAAACACAAACAATAATAAAGCAGGACTCCAGTACACTTTGTACGTCGAAATCTACAGTTAGGCTTCTATGATAATTCATGAAAATTAGTTCGTAGTTTACAGTACTTTTTACCATATTCCTGTATTCATATTCATAATATTACATAGTGAACCATCCACGAGTGATTCTACACAACGCTGTATGTATATAGTTCTCCTCTGTGAGAGCACTGTTGTTGGACTGATCTGATGTAACAAAAGTCAGTACTCACATTTCTAGAGATGGTAGGAGAGTCAAAAATTAAAATGCTTTATTAAACATCCATACGTCATAAACAGGTAATAGAGGTACATTTTAAATGATTGTGAATGAATCAATTACACTGAAATATAACTACATTCCTTTATAAAAACTGTGCCTTTCATAGTAGAATATTTTCATTGAAAATGACCCACAGCATTCTAGAATGGCGTGTGAAATCTGATGAAAGTGCAGAAATATTTTATAAAATCTTTGATCGTGCAATAATATTCTATTACATCCATTGTTTTGTGTTATATTTACTGTGTCAGTAAGATATGTGTAATTTCCGAAAAAGCTTTTGTTAATTTAGGAAAAAGACTACCGTAACTTTTTTTTTCTAATTAAGAAATGATATATAAGATTCGTGACCAATGTCAAATATTCGGAAAACAAAATACAGTTCCCAATTCACAGACGGGACTTAACTGCATTATACCTATTAAATTTGGGAAATCAAATTGTATAAAACACGGGAACGACTTCTTTTGACGTTAACTGATTGATGCCTAACTTATACAGCATCATTTACCTTTGAACGATGTGATATTTTAAAATATCACACATTAATGTTCGTAATAAATCCATTGTTTGCTCATTATGAATTACAACACGGTTTTCATAAAGGGCTTCAGAATCCAATATTCTTTGTTTGAATCGATAACGTTCCCGAACCGACTGACACTTATTACTGAAAATCTGAAAAAATGGCACATTGCTGGTTGATGCAGAACACTATTCAGCTGAGATACTGATTTGACACGAAACAGGCTTTCATTTAATTAAATCTTGTCAAGTACATACTGAAGAGATATTACGTTCTTTTAGAACACTCTGATAACTAGGTACTGGAGGGTACCGAACGATGCTCTCCCATTTCAGCTACGGTGGCATCGGTAATTCTTGCTCTCCTGGTAGGGATATAGATACAGATTGTTATACAAGGAGACCACCGATAATAAGAACATGGCATTTAGCATCGCGAGTTCATACTTCTCCAATTAGAACATGTAAGAAAAATTATAAGGAGAGAGTGTCATTTTCGCCTCAAATATTTTTGTTTCATTCTATTAACAAGCGGGAAATATATCATATTTCTGTTCCTCTCACTCGCAAATCTCGAGGGAAGTTTTACAGAGCGCTCTGCAAATTTACTCTGACACTCATTTCATAGTTGCTTTTCTGTTACTGCTGGGGCTATGTACCAGGAACGGCCGTACTTAGCCATCTTGGAGAGCATGGGTTTACGCAAGGCCTGCATGGACCATGCTTGGACTGCGTATGGAGAGAGAGATTTTTGAAATAAACATTTTAAATTAAACTGTTTGTTCATTCATAAAAGAACACAAGATGCGTACCATCTTCAATACAGGCGGAGTTAGAAAAGAGGAGTGAATGTCCTTTGTGTTGTGGCAGGCGATGTCCCTCTCTGCCGGTACTCCTTCCCCACACCATAGGTTAGCTCTCTGTACCATGGGGCCTCGTGAACTCCCAAGACGACTAGAAGTTCTGGAAGTTCTGGCAGATCACAGACGGTCTGAGAGTCTAAACCCCAGGGTTCTCTCATTCGGTACGATCGTGTACAGTCGAATGATTACTGGTGCAGTTCATTCAACACAGTTTCTATAGATTTTCAAAAGAAGCGTTTCACTTGGCACAGTTTTGAAAATAAATAATTCACTTAGTACAATTGAAAATTTCACTGGACACAGATTTAAATAAATTCAAAGTAATGATTCACATGTGCGTTTTAAAGTACATGAAGTAAGAGGACATAAATAAGAAAGAAGTTTCATTATGTCCGACTGTAGTCAGAATTATTTACAAGTCGGTAAGACTTCAACATGTAAAGTACAGACGTATGAATTTAGTTCCGTTCACACGCTATTGCAACAGGACACTTGATATTTACAGAATGTGAATTTAGTTCCGTTCACACAATATTGGGTACTTATTTACGAAGGTAAATATTTTTGTTCACTGAGACCACTTTATTGTGTCTAATACTACAGACAGTATTGTCATGACCTTCAACCACTTGTACGAGAAAGTAAGTTATCCTTACTGAAGCTACTTAGTTAAGTCTATTCAACTCTAATGTAGAAGAAATGTTTTTTTTTGCTAGGGGCTTTACGTCGCACCGACACAGATAGGTCTTATGGCGACGATGGGATAGGAAAGGCCTAGGAGTTGGAAGGAAGCGGCCGTGGCCTTAATTAAGGTACAGCCCCAGCATTTGCCTGGTGTGAAAATGGGAAACCACGGAAAACCATCTTCAGGGCTGCCGATAGTGGGATTCGAACCTACTATCTCCCGGATGCAAGCTCACAGCCGCGCGCCTCTACGAGCACGGCCAACTCGCCCGGTAAAGAAATGTTAATCAGCTTTCGAGCTGTATTTACCAACTCCTAGTCCTATGCACTGTCTTAAAGACTAAGTCAACATCTCCACTCGAAGAATGAAATAAGGAATTTGAATTACTCTTGGAAATACAAGTCCTAAGATTAGCAGTCGACATTCAACTAAGTTCGAATTCACATTTCCAACATTTAAGTTGAATTGCACAGTTCTAGTATAACTTGAGAAATGCAAGTGCAAAATATACTACTCGGAATATGGACTGATAGAAAATATTCAGTCACCTTTAAACGATGGGTTTCTGTCGAAGTTCTGAGTAGAACACTTGTAGAATTTCGTCGTAGGTCGTCCTACTGTCAGCCAGCACGACTGGGCTGCAGAATCACACACTGTCTGTCGTGTCGCCTGGTCCTCAATTTACACGAAATCAGCTGGTCGCGTCACGAGATTTCCCTATAACTTCAACTTGCAATAACTTCAATTTTCCATGGATTTGCTTGAGACATTGTAATTATGCATAATTAAGTTAATTTTGTTTATTGAGTTATCAGACATAGATGATAGAACATTCTATATGACGTAGCCTGTCGTTGAAATGAAATGTCGTATGGCTTTTAGTGCCGGGACATCCCAGGACGGGTTCGGCTCGCCAGGTGCAGGTCTCTCTATTTGACTCCCGTAGGCGACCTGCGCGTCCTGATGAGGATGAAATGATGATGAAGACAACACATACAGTACACCCAGCCCCCGTGCCATTGGAATTAACCAATTAAGGTTAAAATCCCTGACCCGTTCGGGAATCGAACCCGGGTCCCTCTGAACCGAAGGCCAGTACGCTGACCGTTCAGCCAACGAGTCGGATGGCCTGTCGTTTACCGACCAGCACCGGGCTCGCTCCTCGTTCCCCAGCTGCGGTCAGCTAATCTCGCGCGCAGCGGGTATATTTAACTTGAAATACTTCGAGACGGGGCGCTGTATCAGCGTTCCTGGTTCAATATTAATATTTGCACAATGTTTAAAATGCTGCAATTTCCCGTAACATTTAAGACAATTATTCACGGACGTTTTTTTAACCAACTAATTAACCATATCACCCAAAACCAAAATTATGAATCTGACACAAAGACATCACGACAACATATTTTAAAAGTCTGACTTCATTTTGTCTACAAAATCCCGAGCACAAAAACTAGCTCTTTACAAATATACTGTACGTGGGGGTAGGTTTTAATGAATAATAATCACGAATAACAGGGATCAGAAAAAATTGTAGCTGATAAACATCAGGGCCAGTGCAAATAATGTATTAGTCCAAAATGATAGCATGTGCTCTCAGTTTGTCTAATGGGAGATGACCTTTCGGGCATCAAATTGTGGTTCCCGCCCTAGCTCTAAATTGGTAGTAATTACCGGTGTCCGGCTCCGTGGCTAAATGGTTAGCGTACTGACCTTTGTCACAGGGGCCCGTGTTCGATTCCCGGCAGTGTCGGGAATTTTAACCATCACTGGTTAATTTCGCTGGCACGGGGGCTGAGTGTATGTGTCGTCTTGATCATCATTTCATCCTCATCACGACGCGCTGGATGTCTACGGGCGTCAAATCGAAAGACCTGCACCTGGCGAGCCGAACTTGCCCTTGGACACTCCCGGCAGTAAAAGCCATACGCCATTTCATTTTTTTTACCGGTAATCATATATAATAATTCCAAGTTAACAATTAGATATTATTTTCTCAAAACCCTTCCTTCTTTTTGAAGAACCTAACCGTTGGTAACCTTGAAATATTTTAAATACAATTGGCTTTACGTCGTACCGACATACAAGGTCTTATGGCGACGATGGGGCACAAAAGGGCTAGTAGTGGGAGAGAAGTGGCCATGGCCTTAATTAAGGTACATCCCCAGCACTTGCCTGGTGTGGAAATGGGAAACCATGGGAAATCATCTTCAGGGCTACCGACAGTGGGGTTCGGATCCAAAATTCCCGAATGCAAGCTGATATCTGCACGCCCCCTAACTATGGGGCCAACTCGTTTGGCCCCTTGAAGATTGTTTTCGGTTGTTCTCCACTTCACCCCAATTAAATGCCGGGGATGAACCTTAATCAAGACCACGGCCATTACTTTCCCGGTTCAATTTTCTTCCCACCCAAAGGACGCTGAATGAACATCTACGATAGCGAGTTATGTAGCAGCTATATAAAAGGAATTAATTCATTAAAACATAGTTGTTGATATTTGTCTATTATTATTTATTTACTAACTGCCATGGGAGAGATTTAGCCTGATAGCTTCTCGATCTGTTGCGTATTTCTGACGGATGTGGTGGTCTAAAACGCGTTTATTGTGCCTCGCGAAAGCGAGTGAGAAGAGAATGGTTTAACATACTACACTCTACCTGAAGAACCTGAATATGTTGTACAATAATGTAATGGTTATGGCGTCCGCCATGC